>NC_083314.1:139411796-140156722 GCF_963455315.2 Globicephala melas | reverse complement strand
CCCACATTTCATGCTCCTTCATCATCTCTTTGCTGGGCTCCCCCTTTCTTCCACTTTCCTCCTTCATTGGTACTTAAATGAAAGCTTCCATGCTATGAAAGAGACAAATAGGTACTGGAAAGAAGGAGCAGAAAGAAGGGGAAGGATTGTTTAAATAAACAAGCAACTGCTATTCAGAATTTCCAGTTGAGGACAGATTTCCTTATTTCCTCTACAGTTCTTCAATCCTATCCTGATAGGTATTATTTTACCCATTTTACAGACAAAGAAACTGAGGCTAGGAAACAATGACTGGTTAGTGGTGTTTTCTGACCTACAGCTGCGCTCTTTCCATTCTAGCAAATTGCCTCTATTTGCATTCAATTTGCAGAATCTGCCTTGAGCAACCTGCAGGCCCAGTACAGAGGAATGTGGCCTGGAGCTTCTGAAGCTTTTCAGAGAGCACAGGTCTGGCTGTCACCCTGTGGTGGCAGTCTGGGCCGACACAGGACATGTTCCACTCTGAGGTCATAACTCACAAGCTGATTTAGATAGTGGAAAGTGTTTCTCTGAGATAAGCTATACATTTTCAAACTGAATTGCCATCTCGCTGTCTACTCTGCATGGTATTTTATAACCATCTATCTTTGATAACCGAATGCTACAATTAAGGTGAAATCTGCATATGCAAACTTAACGATTTTTTGGCATTTCCCATTCATCTTAGAACATTTTGGCTGAAAACAGATGAGTGCCCTGCTCCCATCCCAACACACACACACACACACACACACACACACACACACACACACACACACACACACACACACACACACACCCCTCACATGCACTCACACATTTAGTCACAGAGGCAGGGAATGATCCCAGTTGACTTAGCTTCTCTCTTGATTCTATCCTGTGACTCTCTTTCCATTCACTTGATTTTGCTTTCTTTGCCCCTGGAAATGATATTCATTCTCTGAGCTAAGGCATAATAAACAGAGAACTGGACTTGGAGCCAGAAGACCCAGGCCTTAGTTCTGATATAACGCTTAGTCGTTGTGTGACCAGACCAAAAACGATCTCAGGTTTTAAAGTTGGACAGATTATAAATCCCTGACTCTTGAGACTCACCAGCTGTGCGACTGCAGGCAAATTACTTAACTACTCTGAAACTCAGTATTCCCACCTCCAAAACAGCACTATTATTACTGTCTTGCAAGATCACTAAGAAGATTAAAAACATTAAAAAATGTTTTTAAAAAACACAAAAAGTGGCAGGTACAAGGCCTAGTACCCTATGTCTCTAACTTCTGTTTTCCACCATAATCACTGTCTCTCTGACTCAGAATTCTCTTCAGAATAATTGTATTTATCTCACAAGATTATTCTGAGGATTAAATGAGAAAATATACCTGAAAATATTATGAAATTGTGAAGTATTTTTAGTCCTTTGCTCATTCACGCAATCAACCAATATTTCTTAGTAAAGATTCAGTGGTAAGTGATATGGGTGATAATAAAGAAGAATCAGACATAGAATTTACCCTCAAGAAACCTTCATTCTTCAGATATACCCCACCCCACTGGAAGAACATAATATGAGGCAAAACTGAAAAATGCTGGTAATGTATTTGTAAGGTTCAAGGATAACAAGGAGACACCCTCCAGATGAGGCCATCAGCCGAGGCTCCTTGACGGACCTGCTATTTGAGAAAACACTTGGCACAAGGGTAGTAGATAACGGATAAAGGTTGTTCGGGTCCAGCATGAACAAGATCACAGCAGTGAGAAAGTGTGCGGAAGGTAAGGGGAACCTAGCCTACAGTATGGGGGATTATTGGAGGGTTGTGGCTGATAAGGTTGCAAAGATGGGTTGGGACCTATTTCTGGAGGAATTTGGACTTCTAATCTTTTTTTTTTTTTTTTTTTTTTTTTTTGCGGTACGCGGGCCTCTCACTGTTGTGGCCTCTCCCGCTGCGGAGCACAGGCTCCGGACGCGCAGGCTCAGCGGCCATGGCTCACGGGCCCAGCCACTCCGCGGCATGTGGGATCTTCCCGAACCGGGGCACGAACCCGTGTCCCCTGCATCGGCAGGCACTCTCAACCACTGCGCCACCAGGGAAGCCCTTGGACTTCTAATCTTATAGAATATGGAGGATCCGTGGAACATCTTTGAGCAGGAGAGTGATATTTTCAGAGCCAGCTTTCCTGGCGATGAATCCAGCTGTAATGTACAGGGAGGTTTGGAGTGAGGACAAACAGAGGCTCCCTAGGAGTCCGTTAGGAGAGTTTCGGAGAGACCCGAGGCCTTGAAATGGATCAAAGGGTGCGAATGAAGGCGGGAAGCTTGGAGGGAAAATATTACAGAGGAAAAATGATAGAATTTAAGGGATCAAGTTGTGGGTGTGGAGGGTAAGAGGGGTCCTGAGTGCCACTGAAGTCTTGGGTGAGGAGAAAAGGCATCAGAGAAATCTCAAGAAGGAACTGGTCTAAGGAGGAAAATAATATTGCCTATATGTAAGAAGAAAAATAATTCATCAGAATTCCAGGGGTCAGGGAAAGGCAGACCAGCCTTTTGGTGGTGTTTCCCAACCTTGGCACTATTGACGTTTGGAGCCAGAGAATTCCTTGTTTGGGGAGCTGTCCTGTGCATTGTAGGACATTTAGCACCCACTAGATGCCAGCAACACAACCCCCAAAGTTATGAGAACTTTGTGATAAATGTCCCAGGAAATTTTCAAATGTCCCCTGAGAGGCAAAATCATCCCCA
Source organism: Globicephala melas (assembly GCF_963455315.2). NCBI lineage: Eukaryota > Metazoa > Chordata > Mammalia > Artiodactyla > Delphinidae > Globicephala > Globicephala melas. The sequence continues at coordinate 140,153,970 of NC_083314.1, read as the reverse complement.
CTTGAGATCCCTGTTGTAGCGAGAAGTCTGCTCCCCATGAGAAACACTGTCGAAGTGCTGAAGAAAAACCTGAGTTACACTCCCCAGGGGGCCGATAGACCTGTGTCAGGAACTTGGACTTTGGATGGAACGAGGAGGTAGAAGGGAGGCGGCTAGGGAGCTGGTGGAAAGAAGCGGGTTCCAGATGTGCCACCCTGAGCTGCCCCAAGGGTGTCCAGACATAACCCCCCCCCCCGTCACACCCACAATTCAATAAAAGCACTGTGAGTTACTGGATTACTTGTGGATAAAGGAAAAAGGACAGTTTTCCAAATGGGTCAGAAGGATTGTAAAACTGCGGCCAAGAGGACCCAGGAGTCGAAACAAAGAGAGGGAGGGACGAAGAGACACACAGAAATCAGGGGCTGGAAGGGCTTCCCGGGACCTGGAATGGGTGTTCACTTTTGTCAAATTTTACCTAAATCTCTGAAGAAATGGAGACAATAACAAATGAGTGCCTTATTTAAATCTCCATAATTAAACCGGGTACACATTCCTTACACAGGCAAGTTATTCGGTACATTTTTTTCCATAACTTTGAGATTAATAAGGATAGTACTGGCCAATCCTGCTAATGAGAGAATTTAAGTATTGCCAAGGACATCAAGATAGCTGTCCATTCCTGAGCAACTTAGTTAATTTTTCTGGACCTTCATTTCTTCAACTGCAAAATGAATTGAATCATTTTCATCTCATAGACTTGTGGTGAGGATTAAGTAAAATAAGACAAATGAAATGCCTGCCACATGTTCAATTATTATCTGTCTTTCGATCTATCCAACTCTTTAATTTATGACTATGTCATAATTTATGACTAAGAGAATGTATGTAGATATGGGTGTGGTTGTTATTACAATTCTAGAGGATGCTTCTGGAGATGTCCATTTAAGGCATGTGGTTCCCTGAAGACACAAATATGCTAGATGGTAATGATACCCAATGTCTGGACGAGAAGAGGAACGTTCATTCAATTACCCCCATTTCTCGGGCTCCAGATGTTTGACAATACATTGGAGAACTTCCCCATGTAACTATTAGCATTTCCTATATTTTGCTGGCTGTTTACGGCAGAGCTGAAACACCAGTAGGAGCCTCGTTTCAGTCTTGCAAAACAAATTGATCTAACCTCAGAAGTTCCAAGAGCTACTCCAAAAGACCATGAATTCTGGAGCTATATCTTGGTTTGGCTTTTGCCTCGTTCTGAAAATACGATCCCTTTGCTTAGCTGAAATTGGTTAAATATCCTCCTTTCCTCAACCATATGGATATTTTGCTTTTCCAAAGGTCTGAAGGACAGTGGCCTTTGGTGTCTGGGATTTTAGGGCGTTTGGCTAATCAATACCCCGGTAAGTAATTAACCACATCTGAATGAGAATCGAGCGAGTTCTGTTCATTTCAAACATTAGGTAGATCTTATAGATCCCAGCCCGTAGATTCTTTTACTCCAACTCCCTGAATAGTTTTATTCCTCTCTAGGTAATATAGGGTGGTGGCTTCTGGATGAGATGTTTGCTGTTGCTTTTTTCCTCTTGTCTTTGATGACTTGTCAGCCTGGGGTAGCCATACAGGAGAAGGTGAACTGGTGAGTTGGCCAAAAGTTTCTGCAAAATTTGCAGTGAGGGGTTACTTGGTGGGGAACTGAGACACTCTCATGTTTGCAACAGGCTGTTTTAGGATGGAATGTGACCTCTTTCCACATTATTACTAATTCAGTGAAGGAGTCCAGGCCAGTGACAAGAGCGTTCACTTGGTGTCAGAGGGACCTGTGTGCAAATCTCAGCTCCAAGACTTAGGAGCTGGGTGATCTGCAGTAAATCAGCTAATCGCTTTGTGCTTGCTTCCCGATCTGTAAAATGAGAATAATAATGCCTCTTCTATAAGAGTTAATGAACATGAAATAAAATCTTGGATATAAAGTATACTCAACTTAGTAAATAATAGTTCTCTTGAGTTATATTGGACAATTAACCTCTGCTTATCCATTTGTGTGTAAGAATACCCATCTCATAGTGTTTGGGGAAGGATAAAATGAGGTAATGTATATAAAATTATCTTGGGAAAAGCAAGAGACTGTAAAGATGCTGAGTCATTTCATTCTAGAAAAGACGTAACCTTTTGCTATGGAGTAACGAATAGAAGTGATATTTTCATATGTACATTGCATTTTACCCATTCCATTTCCTTGAATATCCCAAACTGGCTTCACGGTCGTCTTTTTTTAAAATCTTAACACTAAGTATTTTGTGGTGCTTAAACAGCCTCTTATTTTGCCTTTGTGATAGCTTTAAAGAAGTCCCTCTCTCCGAAACATTGAAGATTTTAAGTAGAGTTATTTTATTCAAATTCTTGTTGGATGATTCAATCTTGAATCATTATTGCTTTTCAATGCTAGACTAGAGATTTCCTTTAAGTAACAGTTAAGAAGGGGGAAAGGCATTTTTCTAAGCAGTTAATTTGCAACTTGTATTTAAAGCGAATACAATTTTGAAAAATCAGAAAATTCATCTCTAATAATTAGAAGATAAAGGCAAGAGAACTGTGGCAAAGGAAATCTCTGCTGAGATACTCTTAATTATAAAAGCTTATCATCGTAATCCTTTTTGAAAATGAACAAAGAGTCTTGATGTTTGAACTTATCAAATAAGAAAGACCAGTGAAGAGGCAAATTTGAAGTCAGGGCAAAAGAGAACCAATTAAATACGTTACAAAGTGCTGAAGTAGGAAGTCACAAGGTCTTTTTGTCTAGTGCCAGCTTGCCTGACCCTGGCTTTGCAAATGCTAAACTACATGGTGAAATAACTTTACTGGGTTCAGATTCTGGCCCTGGCATTTCCTATTTGTGTAATCTTAGGCAAGTTATTTAAGTCTTCTGGACTGTAAAGTGGGAGGCAAGTAAGAGGAAGAATTAAATGCATAAAAAGTATTTAGAACAATGCCTGGTACTTAGTAAGTTTTCAGTGAAAGCTGTTGCCAGTAGTGGTGTGTGATTGTCACGGTCGTTTTTTGGGTATTTTTCATCTCTCTGATGGTTGATAAAAACTAGAATAAATTTGTAATGTGCCTACACATTATTGATACAATGTATAAAATAGACAACTGATGGGAACATACTGTATAGCACAGGGAACTCTACCTAATGCACTGTGGTAACCTAAATGGGAGGGAAGCCCAAAAGGGTGGGGATATCTGTATGTGTATGGCTGATTCATTTTGCTGTACAGTGGAAGCTAAAACAACATTGTAAAGCAACCAGACTCCAATAAAAATCAATGTAAAAAACTAAAATAAAATTTAACAACGAAAAAAAATTGCAATGTGCCAGTCAGCATGGATCTTTTGGATTAGCCTCACTTCAAACTTTAAAAAAAATTAACAATGGCAAAATAACTAACAATTTTTTTTCTCAAATAAAATATAAACACTAACATTGAAAACAGATGATATACATTTACATTTTTAATGGTATACATTTATTTTTATAAGCTCATATTTACCATTATTATAAAGTATATTGCCTGTGTGTTATTATACCATTACTATAAATTCTTAGAAAAGTGTGGTTGTTTGAGAAAAGTATTTTAAGACGATGTTGATGAAAAGACGTTATATTCAGCCTTAAAAAGCAATGACTTGCTCTTATGTGTTTTATACAAATAATACATTTTAGCATGTGTGTTGCTTTAAAAAGTTAAAAAAAATTTCAATCCTTTTAATTTATTGAGATTCGTTTTATGACAAAGAATATATCTTAGTGAATATGTCACAGGCACTTCAAAGTGTGCATTCGTCTGTTGTGTGTAGTTCTAAGTCATTAAGTTGGTTATTAATGCTGCTCAAGTTTTCACCTCCTTGTCTATCAAATACTGAGGGGGGAATGTTGCATCCCCAAGTATATTTGTGGATTTGTCTATTTCTCCTTTCAGTTCTATCAGTTTTTGTTTCATGTATTTTGAAGCTGTTATTATCTGTTTATCTACTTGTCTTTCTATGTCTATCTATCTATCTATCTACATACAGATTTGTAGATGATCTGCCCCTTTATCATTATGAAAGGCTTTCATTATCCCTGGGTTTGCATGGTCAATTTTTTTCCCCAGTATTTTATTTTAACCTATCTGACTCTTTATATTTTAAAGTATGCCTCATATAGATTGCATATAGATGGGTCTTACTTTATTACCTAGTCTAATAATCTCTGTCTTTTAATCATAGTATTTATACAACTTATATAAGATGTAATTACTGATATGCATGGGTTTGGGTTTGCCATCCTTCTATTTGTCCCATCTGTTCTTTGTTTCTGTTTTTCTCCTTTTTTTGGTCATCTTTTGCATTTCATATTTTTTCTAATTCTAAATAATTTGTTAGCAATTCTACTTTGTTTATTTATTTATTTTGGTTGTTACTCTAAGCTTGGCAACATTCATCATTAACTTATCACAGCCTACCTTCCAATGATATCATACCACTTCTGACACCATTTTTATTCTTCCTGAGTAACTTCTTCTGACCTTTCTTATAGTGCAGAATGAATTTTGGTGAGGGAGTTATCCATTTTTGTTAGTCTGAAGAACTCTTTATTTTGCCTTTATTTTGAAGGGTATCTTTGATGAATATAAAATTCTAAGTGGAAAGCTTCCTTTTTTCCTCCCACATCGCTTTGCAGACATTAATATCATTCCATTATCTTCAGTTTGTATAATCTTTGAGGAGAGATCCACTTTGTTATGGACTCCTTTACTATTTTATCATTGATTTCTAGCAGTTTGATTATGATGTACCTAGGTGTGCTTCTGTGGGTTTATAGTTCTCATCAAATTTGGGGAAAAAAAATTTGCCACTATTAATTCAAACATGTTTTCTGCCACATACTTTCTCCTCTGCTTCTGATCGCAGGTATGCCCGACTCCCTGATATTATTCCACAGGTCACTGAGGCTCTGTTCTTTTTTTATTGTTTCTGGCAGTATTTTTTCTCTGTTTCATTTTGGATAGTTTCTATATCTTTAAGTTTACTGATCTTTTCTTTTGCAGTATTTAATCTGTTTCTTAGCCCATCCAATGGATCTTTCATTTTGGTTTTTATAATTTTTCAGCTTCAAAACTTTCATCTGGTACTTTTTTATATCTTTCACTTCTCGTCATGTCCATGATTGCCCTTACTTTAATGTACTTAAAATAACTCAAAATCCTTGTTTGCTACTTCCATCACTTTTATTTCATAGGTCTTTAGAATTAGGAAGGACTTTGACATCTAATTTAATCCACTCATGTTACAGATAAGGAAATTGAGTCCCAGAAAGAGAAGGGGAATATTAAATAACAACCAGACCACTCCTCTAGGCATTTTATGAATATTGACCAATTTAAACCTCATTATGTCCCTCTAAGACTGTTGTAATCATTATCCCCTCCAGTTGAGAGCCAGAGAGGAAACAAAACAATTTGATATGTCAGTCACCCAGTTTCCTAGTTGTACAGTCAGGCCTTCTAATCCCCAGATCAGTGTTATTACACCATTACTGCTACCCTCACCCACCAGAAAAAAAAAAAATCTTTTCAAAACTGAGCACCCATTTTGATAAGCACTATTTACAACAGCCAGGACATGGAAGCAACCAAAATGTCCATCAATGGCTAGAGGAATGGCTAAAGGAATGGCTAAAGAAGATATGGTACATATATACAATGGACTATTACCCAGCCATAAAAAAGAATGGAATCATGCTATTTGCAGCAACGTGGATGCAGCTAGAGATTATCATACTGAGTGAAGTAAGTCAGACAAAGGCAAATACCATATGATATCGCTTATATGTGGAATCCAAAAAAATGGTACAAATGAACTTATTTACAAAACAGAAATAGAGTCACAGATGTAGAAAACAAACTTATGGTTACCAGGCGGGTAAGGGGGAGGAGGGTAAATTGGGAGATTGGGGTTGACATATACACACTACTATATATAAAATAGATAACTAATAATGACCTACTGTATAGCACAGGGAACTTACGCAATACTCTGTAATGACCTATATAGGAAAAGAATCTAAAAAAGAGTGGATATATGTATATGCATAACTGATTCACTTTACTGTATACCTGAAACTAACAAAACATTGTAAATCAACCATACTCCAATAAATTTGTTTTTTAAAAAAGCAAAACAAATATTTAATTTGGAATTAGGACACCCAAAGGTTTTGTGGGGTTTTTTGTTGTTGTTGTTGTTGTTGTTTTTTGCGGTACGCGGGCCTCTCACTGTTGTGGCCTCTCCCGTTGCGGAGCACAGGCTCCGGTCTCGCAGGCCCAGCAGCCATGGCTCACGGGTCCAGCCGCTCCGCGGCATGTGGGATCTTCCCAGACCAGGGCACGAACCCGTGTCCCCTGCATCGGCAGGCGGACTCTCAACCACTGCGCCACCAGGGAAGCCCCCCTAAAGGTTTTTATAACATTTCCAACCCAACATTTCCACTGATGAAGAATGAACAAAATACCTTAGGGGGGATTAAAGAAATATGAGTAAAGACCTCAAACGTAGAAGATAATCACAGGGATCTGTTTGCTTCTTTAAATAGGTCATACAGGCAGTGGATCCTAAGGAAATTTAAATCACTATCTTCTTCTGTATTTTATTGTTTCATGGGCATCAGAGTGTTCACCAAAGTAACCCAGGCCAGGGCCGTGCGAGTATTTTCTATAGCTGTCCAGATGACTGGAAATGAACATGAATTCAGGCTGCATGAAATTTCAGCTAATATAAACAATTAGAGTAGTGGATGTGACTGAGTGAGTCTCAGGACTATGGACACTTTTTTTTTCGGGGTAACTAATCTTTAGCTATACTTCAAGCAGCATTGGGTGTGGGCTTTGATGTGAGATCAAGCTGGGTTTAAATCCTGTCTTCACCACTTAGTGGCTATGGAACTTGGGTAAGTTACTTAAACTCTCTAAGGCTTAACTTTCTCATCTATAAAACAGAGACAATACATATTTCATAGAGTGCTTGTCAGGAGTTAAGACAGTTAATATAAAGCAATGAGCATAGAAACTGGAACATGGTAAGCTTTTAGAAAATTACTTTTATTACTCTATTTCCCCTTTGTCAGAAATCCTTCATAGTATTTCTTGGAATGTGTTTTTATTTTTTATTTTATTTTATTTTTTTGCGGTACGCGGGCCTCTCACTGCTATGGCCTATCCCGTTGCGGAGCACAGGCTCCGGACGCGCAGGTTCAGCGGCCACGGCTCACGGGCCCAGCCGCTCCGCGGCATATGGGATCTTCCCGGACCGGGGCACGAACCCGTGTCCCCTGCATCGGCAGGCGGACTCTCAACCACTGCGCCACCAGGGAAGCCCCTTGAATTCTTGCTTTACCTCTTACTGTCTATATAACCTTAAGCACATTATTTCATCTTCCTCTGAATCTGTTTTACTTATCTATAAAATAGGTATAATAATTCCTACTCCACAGGGGTCTAGTAAAATTTAAATTATATAACATAAGATCAAATGAGATAATATATTCATACAAAAGTTTTTATTGAGTTCCCACTGTATGCCAGGTACTGTGCTCAGGGGACCGTGGTGATCAGCAGAGTCAAGACCCCTGCCTTGCAGAACTTGGAGTCTAAGGGTGGGAATAAAGTGTAGGAGGCTCTACATATGTGGCATTTGTTAGCATAGGGCAAGGCAAACCGTCTGGAGGACATGAGACTTAACTGAACTGGGAAGGTCTGACCGGATGGATGAGGTGTGATTATTCAGTGTGGAGGAAAGAGCATTATGCATATATTGCAGGAGAGCCTGGAACATGCTTAGAACCAGAAGTTCTGTGTGGAATTCTATGTGTACCTGGAACACAGTAGACACTTTTTTTTCATTTGTTCATTCATTCATTCATTCCTTTTGTTCATTCATTCAATACATATTCCAGGTATGCTACGTGATGAGCAAAACAGATAACGTCCTTACCCTCCTGGAATTTACAGTGTAGTGATGGAATCAGTCAATAAACATGTAAACCAAACATTTCAGTAAAAATTGTGATAAATAGTATGAAGGAAGCAAACAGGGTCCTTTGATAGAGGCTATCGAGCAATCTAAAAATAGGCAGGTTGGGGCCTTCTCTACGGAGGCGGATTTAAGCTGAGATACGAAGGATGGTGAGGAGAAACCAAGTGCAGGGTGGGGAGAGTGGAGAGGTCAGCACATGCTAAGATCCCCCTGCAGGAAATGGCTCATCACATTTGAGGACCTGCAGGATGGGAGCAGCGTGAGACCAGGGGATAGAGTCCTGAGAGGATGTCAGAAAGGTGGGCAGGGGCCAGACCACAGAGGACCTTGGGCACCATGGTGAGGAATTTTGATTTTAGTCTATGTGTAGTAAAACAAACAAACAAACAAACAAAAATAACTGGAGGATCTTATACAGGAGGGATATTATCTGATTTCTAATTTTAAAAAATCATCCTGTTGTCTGTGCAGAGAAGGGATTGGAGGAAATTGAAGTGGAATGTCTTGGACCATAGGAGGCCATAGCAATTATCTGGGTGAGAGATAACGGTGCCTTAAATTAGGACGGGGGCAGCTGAGGCAGGCACAAGGGAAGATATTTGAGATATATCTTGAAAGCAAAATTGACAGAAATTTCCAAAGGACTGGATATGGGGGTGAGGGCAAGGAAGGAATTAAAGACCACTGTCAGGTATCTGGCTTAAGCAGCTGTGTGTTAGGGTAGTTCCACTTACTGATGTGGATAAAATTGAGAGAGGAACAGTTAAAAGGAGAAAATTAAGAGTTTCGATTCAGAGCCATTAAGTTTGCCATGCCTGACAGGCACCTAGTGGAGATATAAAACGGGGCAGTTGGATAAACAAAACAGGATTTCTGAGCAGTGGTCCAGGTTGAAGATCTAAATCTAGGAGGCATTAGCATAGGTGGTATGTGAAACCCAGGAAATGGATATCACCTTCTTAAGAGTGAGAAAAGCAAAAAAAGAAAGGCAAGACTACACCCTGAGGAATTCTAGTTTTCAGACACATCAAAGAGAACTGGCCACAGAGGTAGGAAGGGGGCAAGGAAGTGTGGTACGAGGAAAGATTTCAAGAAGGAACAATGGTTAACAGAGGGGAATTAAGACCAAGCTGGAAAACTTTCCCCTGGATTTAGCAACATGGAGGTCACTAGAGACTCAGCACTTTCAAGGTCAAATTTTAAATATGTTTCATGATGTCATTCCCATGTAACTGAATGGGAGTAGCTCCAGGTTATATAATTAGTGACAATCAGTCTTGAATATAAGCTGAGCTTATTTATTTGGATGACCCACTGGAAATAATCAGGGTCGGGCCTTCTGACCTAGCCTGGGATGGGTAGCTAATTAATTATTTTGTGATCTAAATTGCTGAGGTGGCCACATTCTACGGTCAAGCATTTGACTCACAGGTTACATGTTCAAGTCTAGGTTTTAGGCCATTTGAGGCCTTTTGCCCCAAATGCCACCCTATCTAAAAAGGCAGATGGAAAGCATCTCACTAGTCCCCAGCCCTCCACAGCACAGGCATTCAATATGTTTTTGATGAAGATGGAGAGGTTTAATGTGCATGTCTGGGGTTGAGATGGTTAGAGAGAAGAAACTAACATGTATGTCAGGCTGATGCTTGGGGCTTTCCATGCTTTGCATATGTAATCTCACTCCATATTCAAAACAGTCTCACAAGTTATTATTATCTCTGTTTTTTAGCTATAAATAGCAGAAACTGGATTTAAATACATGGAAAGCCCTTTCTGTTACATCAGTGCTTCTTCAACTGTGTTAAATAGTCTTACAGATATTACATGAAAGAAAAAAATGACCTATAGTCACAAATTGGGTAAATGCTCTGTTAAGTAAATTAAAATGCAGAACTTTTCAGAGCCTTAATGTGTTGTTGGGCATTTTAAATCTCCAAGAGCAGTATGTTGTATACAATTTATCCAAATGTATTTGACCAGGTAACTTTACTTCTTTTCCTCCTCACCTCTGGTGCATATCTCAGGAACTAGTACTCCACAGAGCATACTTTGGGAACCCTGCACATAGCACTATATTCCCTTGTGGTGATTCTACAGATGAAAAACTTAATAGCCAGACAGTTAAAGAAACTTGCTCATAGTGGCACAGCAAGGTAGATGCCAGCTAAAGACTAGAATCAAAGACTCCTGAATCTTACTGCTCTACATTAACTCTCTCCCTGCTTGAGTAAATTTTCAGTAGCTGGAAGATGCTTTCAAACTATTTGCCAAGATTTACTAGGCCACAGATTTATTAAATGTTCCTGAAGTAATTGAAAAATTGATGCGGTTCTTTTGGAAAGCCATTTGGCCGTATGTGTCATAAGCTTTGAAACCATTTGTATCCTTCAACCCAGCCATCCTATTCTACAGGAAGTATCTTCAGTAAGTAACTTAGAATACAGAAAAACTGGGTGCTCAGTACTCTAATTGTTTAATGTTAGTGGAATGGAACAATGTGCAGTCATCATAAAAAGTTTACATTTCTCTGATAATATTAAATGGAAAAATAAAGATATAAAAATGTAATAGTATGACCTCAACTATGTTATAAAAATTAAGAATGAAAGGAAATATAACAAAGTATTAATGGTGGTGGAATGTGGGGCAATTTTTTTCTTTTATAATCTTTTCGATGTTCTCTTTAGGAGAACGTATGACTTTTATAATCAACAAAAAATAAACTACTTTAAAAAATGCATTGGAACGATAAGAGAAGATGCCCGTCATACGGATATTGGCTAAAAGGTTGGAGCCCTGTAATGACTTAATGAATGGTCCTTGTGTACCTTCTGTAGCCTTGCTTCAGTGATAGCATGACTGTGTGTTCCTCTGTCTAGACATCACGTCACAAAGCTTTTAAAACTACAGCAACACAGCGCTGCTCTAAGCTTTTGCTTCCATCTATTAACACTGTTTCCTTCCATTTTGACACCATAATGCAGTCTCTATGGGCTTACAATGATATTATCTTGACAATTCTACAGTGAGACGCAGAACTAACACTAGAGTCATTTTCTGCTCCCAAACCTCCTCCCTGTAACTTCTCTCCCACGTTTTAGTGATCAGAACTCTTGTTTTTCTCCGTGTTTCTATGCTTCACACTTTTATTATTAGGACAATCTATCAGAAAAATGACATATGGACCAAACCTTGAGCCATCTGAATGTCTAGACACCAGGATAATTTAATTAGATTCTAACTGGAAATTAGGTTCAAATAAATTTCTAAACAATGTCATTCTATTTCCCATACATTGGTTTCATTCCTTCTATCCTCTTTTTATCCTTTCTTTCTTCCTTCGTTCCTTCCTTCCTCCCTTCCTTCCTTCCCCCCTCTCCCTCCCTCACTTTCTCCCTCCTTTTCTCCCTTATTTTCTTTCCTCTCCTAAATATTTACTGACCACCTTCCTTGGGTCTGGCACCATGATAAGTGCCAGGAGTTCAGTAGCAAACATATGAACAGTACAAGTACCTGCCTCCATAGAGATTATGATCTGGTGGAGAAGGCAGAAATTATACAAACATTATAAGTATGAAAATTAAGTGTTGAGAAGAAGATGTGCAGAGATTGACAAATCATATGAAGGGAGATATCTATCAGTCTGGGTGTTGAGAAATGTTTTCCTAAGGAACCGATGTTTATGATGAGACTGAAAAATACCTAGGAGTCGCCCAGGAGAAAGGTAGTTGGATTCTTTCACGATTGGGTTTTACAGGTAGTTGTGATCAAGGGAACAGTGGGGTCCAGGAATTCAGGACATAATTAAAATTTTAAAATGATGGATCATGAAATCAAAACTGATTATAAAGGAAAATGAAGATAGGAGAGGTCTTACTGATAGAGAGAAAGCTTAGGTGTCAATGGAGGCCACAATGAGGTCCAAGAAAAGTGCATGGGAATCCTTGAGCATATAGATATAGAAGGAGATGAGGCTGTGGAGCCCCAGATAACTATTTGCAGGTGACTCATGAATTAGTGATTTGGAGGAGAAGCTGTTTCAGACAGTAAGAAAGTCCAGGATGAAAACATGGAAGATAATAGAGTGAAGAAAAGGGTCATTGGAGAGGAAGAAAAGGAGCAACTGAGAGTGCAGAGCATTGGATGGTTCATTTATAGGGATGCTGAGGTCTCCCAGCATGATGAGAGGAACTGGAGTAGAGAGGAAGATGGTGAGCTGAGCACTGAAGTTTTTTTGAAGGGATAATAGGGCTGGCGCTCTATACTAGCATCATTTTATAGATCAGATTTTCTCAAAGTGTGGTCTACAGACTCCAGGGAGTCCCCAAGATCTTTTCAGGGTGATGCCTGAGTGTTCAAAACAATTTTACAATAATACTAAGACATTATTCGCTCTTTTCACTGTGTTTATGTTTGCACTGACAGTGTAAAAGTAATGGTGGACCAGTCCTTCCCATCAGGAAACTTGCACAAGCCTCTTAGATAGCCTCATCCACCAGAGGGCAGACAGCAGAAGCAAGAACTCCAATCCTGCAGCCTGTAGAAAAAAAGCCACATTCACAGAAAGATAGACAAGAAGAAAAGGCAGAGGGCTATGTACCAGATGAAGGAACAAGATAAAACCCCAGAAAACAACTAAATGAAGTGGAGACAGGCAACCTTCCAGGAAAAGAATTCAGAATAATGATAGTGAAGATGATCCAGGACCTTGGAAAATGAATGGAGGCAAAGATCGAGAAGATGCAAGAAATGTTTAACAAAGACCTAGAAGAATTAAAGTACAAACAAACAGAGATGAACAATACAATAACTGAAATGAAAACTACACTAGAAGGAAACAATAGCAGAATAACTGAGGCAGAAGAACGGATAAGTGACCTGGAAGACAGAATGGTGGAATTCACTGCCACAGAACAGAATAAAGAAAAAAGAATGAAAAGAAATGAAGACAGCCTAAGAGACCCCTGGGACAACATTAAACGCAACAACATTCACATTATAGGGGTCCCAGAAGAAGAAGAGAGAGAGAAAGGACCCAAGAAAATATTTGAAGAGATTATAGTCGAAAACTTCCCTAACACGGGAAAGGAAATAGCCACTCAAGTTCAGGAAGCGCAGTGAGTCCCATAGACGATAAACCCAAGGAGAAACACGCCAAGACATATAGTAATCAAATTGGCAAAAATTAAAGACAAAAATTATTGAAAGCAGCAAGGGAAAACTGACAAATAACATACAAGGGAACTCCCATAAGGTTAAGAGCTGATTTCTCAGCAGAAACTCTACAAGCCAGAAGGGAGTGGCATGATATACTTAAAGTGATGAAAGAGAAGAACCTACAACTAAGATTACTCTACCCAGCAAGGATCTCAGATTCGATGGAGAAATCAAAAGCCTTACAGACAAGCAAAAGCTAAGAGAATTCAGCACTACCAAACCAGCTCTACAACAAATGCTGAAGAAACTTCTCTAAGTGGGAAACACAAGAGAAGAAAAGGACCTAAAAAAAAAAACCCAAAACAATTAAGAAAATGGTCATAGGAACAAACATATCGATAATTACCTTCAACGTGAATGGATTAAATGCTCCAACCAAAAGACACAGGCTTGCTGAATGGCTACAAAAACAAGACCCATATATATGCTGTCTACAAGAGACCCACTTCAGACTTAGGGACACAACAGACTGAAAGTGAGGGGATGGAAAAAGATATTCCATGCAAATGGAAATCAAAAGAAAGCTGCAGCAGCAATACTCATATCAGATAAAATAGACTTTAAAATAAAGAATGTTACGAGACAAGGAAAGACACTACATAATGATCAAGGGATCCAAGAAGAAGATATAACAATTATAAATATATATGCACCCAACATAGGAGCACCTCAATACATAAGGCAATTGCTAACAGCTATAAAAGAGGAAATCGACAGTAACACAATAATAGTCGGGGACTTTAACACCTCACTTACACCAATGGACAGATCATCCAAAATGAAAATAAATAAGGAAACAGAAGCTTTAAATGACACAATAGACCAGATAGATTTAACTGATAATTATAGGACATTCCATCCAAAAACAACAGATTACACATTCTTCTCAAGTGCGCACAGAATATTCTCCAGGAGAGATCATATCTTGGGTCACAAATCAAGCCTCAGTAAATTTAAGAAAATTGAAATCATATCAAGCATCTTTTCTGACCACAACGCTATGAGATTAGAAACGAATTACAGGGAAAAAAATGTAAAAAACACAAACACATGGAGGCTAAACAATACGTTACTAAATAACCAAGATATCAGTGAAGAAATCAAAGAGGAAATCAAAAAATACCGAGAGACAAATGACAATGAAAACACGATGCTCCAAAACCTATGGGATGCAGGAAAAGCAGTTCTAAGAGGGAAGTTTATAGCTATACAAGCCTACCTCAAGAAACAAGAAAAATCTCAAATAAACAATCTAACCTTACACTTAAAGGAACTAGAGAAAGAAGAACAAACAAAACCCAAAGTTAGTAGAAGGAAAGAAATCATAAAGATCAGAGCAGAAATAAATGAAATAGAAACAAAGGAAACAATAGCAAAGATCAATAAAACTAAAAGCTGGTTCTTTGAGAAGATAAACAAAATTGATAAACCACTAGCCAGACTCATCAAGGAAAAGAGGGAGAGAAGTCAAATCAATGAAATTAGAAATGAAAAAGGAGAAGTTACAACAGACACCATAGAAATACAAAGCATCCTAAGAGACTACTACAAGCAACTCTATGCCAATAAAATGGACAACCTGGAAGAAATGGACAAATTCTTAGAAAGGTATAACCTTCCAAGACTGAACCAGGAAGAAACAGAAAATATGAACAGACCAATTACAAGTAATGAAATTGAAACTGTGATTAAAAATCTTCCAACAAACAAAAGTCCAGGACCAGATGGCTTCACAGGGGAATTCTATCAAACATTTACAGAAGAACTAACACCCATCCTTCTCAAACTCTTCCAAAAAATTGCAGAGGAAGGAACACTCCCAAACTCATTCTACAAGGCCACCAGCACCCTGATACCAAAAGCAGACAAAGGTACTACAAAAAAAGAAAATTACAGACCAATATCACTGATGAATATAGATGCAAAATTCCTCAACAAAATACTAGCAAACAGAATCCAACAATACATTAAAAGGGTCATACACCATGATCAAGTGGGATTTATCCTAGGGATGCAAGGATTCTTCAATATATGCAAATCAATCAATGTGATACACCATATTAACAAACTGAAGAATAAAAACCATATGATCATGTCAATAGATGCAGAAAAAGCTTTTGACAAAATTCAACACCTATTTATGATAAAAACCCTCCAGAAAGTGGGCATAGAGGGAACCTACCTCAACATAATAAAGGCCATATATGACAAACCCACAGCAAACATCATTCTCAGTGGTGAAAAACTGAAAGCATTTCCTCTAAGATCAGGAACAAGACAAGGATGTCCACTCTCACCACTACTACTAAACATAGTTTTGGAAGTCCTAGCCATGGCAATCAGAGAAGGAAAAGAAATAAAAGGAATACAAATTGGAAAAGAAGAAGTAAAACTGTCACTGTTTGCAGATGACATGATACTATACATAGAGAATCCTAAAGACGCCACCAGAAAACTACTAGTGCTAATCAATGAATATGGTAAAGTTGCAGGATACAAAATTAAGGCACAGAAATCTCTTGCATTCCTATACACTAATGATGAAAAATCTGAAAGAGAAATTAAGGAAACACTCCCATTTACCACTGCAACGAAAAGAATAAAATACCTAGGAATAATCCTACCTTGGGAGACAAAAGACCTGTATGCAGAAAACTATAAGACAGTGATGAAAGACATTAAAGATGAAACGAACAGATGGAGAGATATACTGTGTTCTTGGATTGGAATAATCAATATTGTGAAAATGACTATACTACTCAAAGCAATCTAAATATTCAGTGCAATCCCTATGAAATTACCAATGGCATGTTTTACGGAACTAGAACAAAAAAATCTTAAAATTTGTATGGAGACACAAAAGACCCCTAATAGCTAAAGCAGTCTTGAGGGGAAAAAAACGGAGCTGGAGGAATCAGACTCTCTGACTTCAGACTATACTACAAAACTACAGTAATTAAGACAGTATGGTACTGGCACAAAAACAGAAACATAGATCAATGGAACAAGATAGAAAGCCCAGAGATAAACCCACGCACCTATGGTCAACTAATCTATGACAAAGGAGGCAAGGATATACAATGGAGAAAAGAAAGTCTCTTCAATAAGTGTTGCTGGGAAAACTGGACAGCTACATGTAAAAGAATGAAATTAGAACACTCCCTAACACCATACAAAAAAATAAACTCAAAATGGGTTAGAGACCTAAATGTAAGACCGGACACTCTAAAACTCTTAGAGGAAAATATAGGAAGAACACTCTTTGACATAAATCACAGCAAGATCTTTTTTCATCCACCTCCTAATGGAAATAGAAACAAAAAAACATAAATGGGACCTAATGAAACTTCAAAGCTTTTGCACAGCAAAGGAAACCATAAACAAGACGAAAAGACATCCCTCAGAATGGGAGAAAATATTTGCAAACGAATCGACGGACAAAGGATTAATCTCTTAAATATATAAACAGCTCATGCATCTCAATACTAAAAAAACAAACAACCCAATTCAATAATGGGTAGAAGACCTAAATAGACATTTTCCAAAGAAGACATACAGATGGCCAAGAGGCACATGAAAAGCTGCTCAACATCATTAATTATTAGAGAAATGCAAATCAAAACTACAATGAGGTATCACCTCACACCGGTTAAAATGGGCATCATCAGAAAATCTACAAACAACAAATGCTGGAGAGGGTGTGGAGAAAAGGGAACCCTCTTGCACTGCTGGTGGGAATGTGAATTGGTTCAGCCACTATGGAGAACAGTATGGAGGTTCCTTAAAAAACTAAAAATAGAATTAACATATGATCCAGCAATCCTACCACTGGGCATATACCCAGAGAAAACCATAATTCAAAAAGAAACATGCACCCCAATGTTCATTGCAGCACTATTTACAGTAGCTAGGTCATGGAAGCAACCTAAATGCCCATCGACAGATGAATGGATAAAGAAGTTGTGGTACATATATACAATGGAATATTACTCAGTCATAAAAAGGAACGAAATTGGGTCATTTGTTGAGACGTGGATGGATCTAGAGACTGTCACACAGAGTGAAGTAAGTCAAAAAGAGAAAAACAAATATCATATATTAATACATATATGTGGAACCTAGAAGATGGCACAGATGAACTGGTTTTCACGGCAGAAATAGAGACACAGATGTAGAGAACAAACGTATGGACACCAAGGGGGTAAAGCAGCGGGGGCAGGGGGTGGAGATGTGATGAATTGGGAGATTGGGATTGACATGTATACACTGATGTGTATAAAATGGATGACTAATAAGAACCTGCTGTATAAAAAAATAAATTAAATAAAATTCAAAAACTAAAAAGAAAAAAAAAAAGTAATGGTGGCTAAAACTACTGTAACCTTGATGCAAATCAAGGCATTGACACCAAACTCACAGGAAAGAAATTGTTTCACTTAGAAAAGTCCTGAAAATAGTTTAAATTGTTAATTTTATTAAAACCCAATCTTTGAATACATGTTACTTAAATATTATTTGTGGCAAAATGGAAAAGATGCATAAAGAACTTCTACTGTACCTAAGTATGAGGGTACGGTACATGTTTTTTCTTGAGAAAAAACAATTGTTTGAGTTGTAAGTCAGTGTTGATGCCTTTTTCCTGGAACACTGTTTTTACTTGACAGATTAACTGCCAAACAAACTATGGTTATTCAGGCTAAGATACTTGGCAGACACTGTCTCAAAAATGAGCAGAGGGCCTATTACTTCCAGGAAAACAAACGGCATTATTTGTTACCAATGACAAAATTTGGGCTTTCAAATGAAAATTAAAATTTTGGACAACATATTCACTACCATGAACTTGAGATCACTGGTAATATTAATAAATTTGACTTATTAATATGTTATAGTGAAATGTGTGAGTATTTTTAAGATATGTACACTCAGAGAACCATTGTTTTGTAAATTTCCAATGTCTGATGTTATAAAAATCATGTATGGGTACCAGATACATTTAAAGGATACATAGATCAATGGGTTTTAATGTAACAGAGTATAAAAAATTCACTGATAGGATTTCAGGTTCCAAGTGCAATTAACATTTAAGAAATGACTGCTTTTCAAGATTTGGTGTAGCGTCAAAGAACATCCAAAATTATCTGAGAAGACTATTATAACACTCCTCAACTACATAATTTTTTTCAACTACATAACTGTATGAGGCTGGAGTTTCTTCATAGATTTCAACCAAAGCAACATAAAGCAACGTACTGAATGAAGAAGCAGAAATGAGAATCTAGCTGCTTTCTACTAAACCAGACATCAAAAGAGATTTGCAAAAACATAAAACAGTAACACTCTTTTCAATAATTATGTTTCTTGGAAATGGATTTTTAAATAAACATATATGGTAACATGTAATGGTTTTGTTGTAATTTTAAATGGATAAATAAATATTTCGAAATTTCTCAGTTTTGATGTTTGGATTCTGTGACTGTCGATCGACCCAGTCCCGTTAAACAAAAGCTCTTCAGAGTCCTCAATAGTTTGTTAGAGTATAAAATGTTCCTGGGACCAAAGTCTGAGAACCAGTGATAAAGGTGAACATCACTTTCCTGATGATCCTAGAGCTTCCTGTTTGGGGTTTCAGCATAGGGGGCATCATTCATCGCGTGCAGCAGTTCACAGCATAATTAGCATGAGTTCTGAAGTACTACAGCATCATCCCTGCATACAGTAGAGGCACAATAGATTTTTATTCTTCATTTCTTTTTTTTTTTTTTTTTTGCGGTACGCGGGCCTCTCACCGTTGTGGCCTCTCCCATTGCGGAGCACAGGCTCTGGACGCGCAGGCTCAGCGTCCGTGGCTCATGGGCCCAGCCGGATCTTCCCGGACCGGGGCACGAACCCGTGTCCCCTGCATCGGCAGGCGGACTCTCAACCACTGAGCCACCAGGGAAGCCCTATTCTTCATTTCTTAAAACTGGAAATGATCGGAGGGAAAACGTGCACAACTCTTTTGCTGTTGTTGCTTAAATTTTACATCTCAAAATTGATGCAGGGAAAGGAAAAGAGTTCTGAAGATGGAAACTGGTGATGGTTGCACAACAATATGAATGTACTTAATGCCACTGAACTGTAAGCCTCAAAATGGTTACGGTAAAATGTAAATTTTATGTTACATGTATTTTACCACAATAAAATATTGGGGAAGAAAAGAGCATTAGGCCATCTAACTTTTGTTTTAAAAACAGCACATGCAATTCTTAAGAAGGAAGATAGAATCATTCTAGTATTAGAAGTACCCTTACAGCCCAGTGTTTCAAGTAAAAATAACTGCATTTATGGACGTTCCTCTCCTTTCCCTGCTCCATCCCCACTCCCACTTCCAGATAACTTTAAGGCTAAGGGAATATATATTGTGATATTGCTTCATGTTCTACAGCTACAGGTACCAAGATGCCCAAATCAAGGGGTAACCTTTATAAATTAAAAAATTAAGCATCCATAAAAAAAGAAAATCCTTCCATCTGTGACAACGTTAATGAACCTGGAGGACATTATGCTAAGTGAAATAAGCCAGACAGGAAAAGACAATACTGCATGATCTCACTTATATGTGGAATCTAAAAAAGTCTAACTCATAAAGCCAGATAGTAGAATAGTGGTTACAAGGGGCTTGCGGGGTCAGGAACATGGGGAGAGGCTGGTCATAGGATATAAACTTTCTGTCATAAGCTGAAAAAGTTCTGGGGTTCTGATGCACAGCACAGTGACTATAGTTAGTAATAGTGTATTGTACACTTGGAATTTGCTAGGAGAGTAGATCTGAAGTGTTTTTACCACACACACACAAAAAAAAAAGAAAGAAAAAAAAGGCAACTATGGGAGGTGATGGATGTGTTTCCCTTGGTTGTGATAATCATGTCACAAAGTATATGTATGTCAAACCATCACGTTGGTCATCCTAAATATACCATACGATTGTTGTCAATTATGCCTCAATAGAGCTGGAGAAAAATTCAGCACCTGTTTTCATATTATTAAGATACTGTCATGTTAAAAGACATTTTTGAATGTATAATTACAAAAATTAAAATGATCATGATAAAAAATTTAAAAATTGAAGCAAGGGGTCTCTTCTCTCTTTAGGAGAGTCAGTCGGGCTGTTCAGAGTTCTACTCCCACAGCTGTTTCCTGCCAGCTGGGCAACTGGGGAGAGTGGACAGATTGCTTTCCATGCCAGGAGAAAAAGGTGAGACATTTATGACCAATTTTGGAGCATTTAACATTTAAATTGTGTACTAGGCATTCAAATGGAGATAAACAGTCACGTCTATAAACTAGAGGCCTGGGGAGAAAAGGGTATTCAGAAGCCATATGCATGTGGCTGGTGGAACTTATTTCTGCCTCTTCTGATTTTGTTTGTAAGGCATTTGGATGAGGTTGCAAAAGATGTGTATGTTACGGCTTAGATGCAGAAAAGTGGCACTCCGGACATGGGCACACTGATCCCCACTGGCCACTCTGGGTCCTGGCCTATGTATTACCTTCCAATGAGGGTCATCTGGAGGGACCAATGGCTTAGGAACAAAATGCCAAGCTGTCCATGACCTATGAGGAACTGAGATAAACCAAAGCGTGTCACACAGGGTGTTCCTGAGGATTTCACTTTCATGCACTGAAAAGGCTGACATGCCCAATGAACAGATGTGTATCTATCTTGCCCAGCTAAGTGGTTTTAATTGGTCCAAGATGATCGCTAAACTCAGTGGCATAAGGGGCATGTTGAGAGCACTTGGCTCTGTCAGGGAGGAGTATTACAATTCTGTCTTTGTTCGGAATCACTGGCTCATGGTGACAATAGAAAGAAGAGTAACTTCTATTCTGTTTTCTTAGTATTTTATCTTTTTTTTTTTTTTTTTGCAGTACGCGGGCCTCTCACTGCTGTGGCCCCTCCCGTTGCGGAGCACAGGCTCTGGACGCGCAGGCTCAGCGGCCATGGCTCACGGGCCCAGCCGCTCCGCGGCATGTGGGATCTTCCCGGACCGGGGCACGAACCCGTGTCCCCTGCATCGGCAGGCAGACTCTCAACCACTGCACCACCAGGGAAGCCCTGCTTTCTTAGTATTTTAAAATCTCTGCAGACGACACATGCCTTCACTGGATGCACCCAGGGTGGGTGCAGCCCAGACGTGGTACACCACTGCCGAACCTTGTCTATTAGCCTATTGCTGTCAAGCCTGTTTTTTAGCTTCGATTCTGCAGCTTAGATTCTGCCTTGCACCTTATTTGCTGTGTTACTCTGGACATAATTTTTTACCTTCTCTGTGCCTCTGATTCCTAATCTATAAATGGGAGTAGAAACAGTACTTACACCATAGAGCTATTGAGAGCATTAAATGAGTAATGCATGCAAAGTGCTTTTCATGGCATCTGGCACAAAGTAAGTGTTCAATAAATGTGAGCTGTTTCTATACTTCCTATCTGTGCCCTCCTCTCCAACCCCACTCCCACTGCCTTGAATCAAGCCCTGCTCTTCTCTCACTGATAGTCCTCCTGCCTCCAGACCCCCTCCTCAGTTAAATGCAAAAGTGCCCTGTGGGGCTTCCCTGGTGGTGCGGTGGTTGGGAGTCCGCCAGCCGATGCAGGGGACATGGGTTCGTGCCCCGGTCCGGGAAGATCCCACATGCCGCGGAGCGGCTGGGTACGTGAGCCATGGCCGCTGAGCCTGCGCGTCGGAGCCTGTGTTCCGCAATGGGAGAGGCCACAACAGTGAGAGGCCTGTGTACCGCAAAAAAAAAAAAAAAAAAAAAGTGCCCTGTGAAGTTTTGATGACACTGGCAGAACACCATTTGGAGCTCGTTTATTCAACTTTGAAGGCTAAAATTTATGATTTTGCCTCTCCCATCTCTAGGATATGCCAAAGAATCTTAGACGTCCCAGTTTAAAAATATCTGGCCCCCAATTCTCATTCTGCTTTGACATCCTGGATTCGTTTTCTGAGCCTGCTGTAAAAAATGCCAAAAACTGGTTGGCTCAGAACAACAGAAATGTATCCTCTCAGAGTTCTGCAATCAAGGTGTCAGCTCGGCCAGGCTCTCTCTGGAAGCTCTAGGGGAGAAGCCGTTCTTGGCTCCTTCCAGCTTTTGGTGGCTGCCTTGCTCCAATCTCTGCTCCTGTCTGCATCCCCCCTTGCCTTCTCTGTGTCTCCTTTATGTGTCTATGTGAAATCTCCCTCTGCTTTCCTCTTATAAGGACACTGTGATGGCATTTAGGGTCCTCCTGGATAATCCAGAGTAATTTCTCCAAATTAATGATGTCTGCAAAGATCCTTTTTCCAAATAAGATAACATTTACAACTTTCAAGAATTAGGACTTAATTTCTTTGCATGGCCTTTAGTCAACCTATTATACATTTAAACAGCAGCCTAAAGCTACGTTTTTCTCTTGTGCTGCAGTTTAGATAGCAGAGAGCACAGGTGAATGACTTACAGTTTAAATCAACGTTTATTACTTTCTTAGGGACTCAAAAAGACATGTGTCTTTAAAGTAATCCTTAAAATAATTAAATTCTGTTAATTTTTTAACTGAAAGGCCATCTGAGTTTCTTTCTATTAATATTTTTCTTCCTCTCAAAATCACGCAATCAATGACGTGCACTTCTGGAAAGAAACATGTTCTACTAGCTAGAAAAGAAAATTATGTCTTAATGATACCAACCACGGGTAATGGCATGGAGAGGTCCCTAGGGACGTATCCTTACCAACCTTTCTGCAATACAATGTCTTCCTTATTTGATAACAACCTAGAAAATAAGGAGCGGGTGGGAATGAACCTCATGTCTGCACCATCATTCCAAGTACAGAAACCACAGGAAGGATGATAATGACAATATATAGTCGCCATTATTAAATAATTTCTGTATACCAAGGACTGTGCTAATGCTTTAAATAAATCATCTTCTTATTTGACTTCCACAGCCAACAGTAGGTGACAGACACCACTCAATCCCTTTGCTTAGTTTGCCCAGTAAGAATGTGGCAGAGCCTCGATTTAAAACTCGGTCTGTCTGATTCCAAAATGCCCGTGAACCTGAGCTATATGCCTCTCCTGCCTCTCCCGGAGCTATATGGAGAGTAGTAAGTGATATTAGAGGTCACCTAATCCAATTCCCACTCAGTCATAATCCTTCCAGAGTAGCCCAACAGCTGGCTACGAGGATGATGACGACGTTGATAACTATTATTACTAAGCGCATACCAGAACCACGCAGAATGCTGATGTCTTTACCTGTGTTATCACTAATCTTCAGAACACTCTCATCTCTCTCATCTTACAGATGAGAAAACCGAGGGTCAGAGACGTTAAGTAATTTACCCAGTGACACATATACCGTAAGTGGCAGAACTGAAATTCTAACCCAGCTTAAAATGGGATCATTAATAGTACTTAACCCCCTAGACTTGTGAGGATTAACTGACATAAAGAATGTAAAGGGTTTGGGCCATAATAAGCACTCAATAACTGGTAGCTACCATCACCATCATCACCATGATGGTAACTTCAGGTCTTATAACTGATGAATGTTTTCAAGGTTGAGAAAGAGAATTGGCTATACATTTGTATGATGAGCTCTCTTTTATTTACTGCATTGTAGGGCAAGAGAGTGGGTAGAAAATGAAAATATCCTCCTATTCCCACACTGATCGCTAATTATAATCTCTTTTCACCTAGTTTACAAATCTTTTATTGCTGTTATTAACTAAAAGTCAGGGAAGGTAAATGGGCAGGTTGGATCCTCACTTCTTTTTGCTACCTCTGCCTCTTTGCTAAGAGGCAGTTAAGTAGGCAGAAGTGGGCAGGAGGAAAGGGAGGGGAAGCTTCACACTCAGCCCTGGAAGCATCTGGAAAAGGCTGCACTGATAATGATGTGGAAACCACTTCCATTTATTGAGCACCAGTGATATGCCAGGCCCAGGGCTAGGTGTGTCCTCAGACCTTCTCTCACTTAGTTCTCACAAAACCCTTTTGAGGTAAGGTCCCATCATACCCATTTTACATACTAGACAGTGGTCGCTCAGAAAAGATAAGTGACTTGCTCATGGGCAGTTGGTCAGTGAATCCAGGATTTGGCCCTAAATTGGTCTAATCTCATGCCTGTGCTCTTTCAACTATAGGACACAGGTGAAGGAATCATAAGTAATTGTGATTAGTGAGGTCAACGAAGCCACCTCATTTTATAGATTTGGAAAGTGAGGCAGAAAGTGCCAGGCTCTGATAACTTTACCCAGCAAGTAATAAATAGATTCAGGTCAGGAACTCAATTCGCTTACTTCTCAAATCATTGCCTTCCTATTTACTTATTAACAGTTTTGAAGCTAGGGCCTATGGGCTAAGAGACGGCAGAAAATATGGTGCTGACTGACACTCCGTGTGAAGCTCTTCATACAGCATGTTTTATATGTTATATTTTTTATCTCCTCAACCATCTCTAAGCTTCTTAAAGACAGGGATGGAACTTCAATTTCTTGGAATATCTTACTGTTCAGCTTCTTCCTGATACTCTAGTATCTAACACTGTACACCCTAGAGAAGACAGTGTCATAAAAACATTGAGCCCAAGACTGGTATGCATTTTTTATTCTTTCGCTCCTTCTTTCAGTAAGTATTTATTCGTCTGCAGTCAGAGCTGGACACAGGGTCTCAGATGATGTCTTCAGAGCTCTTTTTGTCTCTCTAATTGTTGGATGGGCTCTTTCTATAATAGGCAAGATGACCACTTGATACCCACAATTCCCAGCAACTTCAGCTAAAAAGAAACTATCTTTTCCAATAGTTCTGAAAGAAACTTCCCAGAGATGACTATGATTGCCCTAAGGTTGAGTCATGAACCAATCATTGCAACTTGGCAGATGACTGGTACTCTGGTTGCCCTGCCTCGTTCACATCCACACGTCCTGTGACTGAGGGGGTGACGTCACCCCCACCTGAACCATACGAGACATGCCACAAGGAAAGAGGAAATGCCATGACCAGAAGAAATTCTTCAAAGGAAAAGTGATAAACATCTTTGTAAAGGTGACTACCATGTAACTGACCATAGATCAAGTGCCAAGTATATGAAGCCAAATAAGACGTGGCCTCCCTTTGCTGACCCTAACCTTATGTGCAAATTTTTCCTAAACTAGTGAGAAACGTAAACAAAGAAGTGGACAATCAATCACAACCTTATATGACAAGTGCTAGGAGAGAGGGTACATAGGGAACTGAGAATATATTACTTAGTTAGGGAAGTCTGTTCCCGTGGAGGTAAACCGTGAGTCTTGAAAGATGAATAGGTACTAACTGGCTTCAGAAGGGGGAGACAGAGGTTGTTTCTAGCAAGTAGGAAGACCCTAGAAATAACTAGTCCAAACCTCTCATTTGATGTTTGGAGGTCCTACTCAATATTCCAGCTGGTGACAGTGCCACCTCTGGTTGAACACCGCCATTTATGATCACTCATCCCCGCAAAAGACAGCTTTGCAGGCAGCTCTCAATCATTAGACAGTCATTCCTTATGTTAAGCTGAGACCTGCCTGCACCAATCTCAGTTGATTGATAGACAATGAATGTGTCTGGTTCCAAATCTGATTTAGTACAGATACCGGAGCCTCCTGCAGCCTAACAAGTTCGGGGGAACCATCTGCAGTGGGACTGTCTGGGACCAAGCCAGCTGTCACAGTCCCACAGCTTGTGTGAAGCAAGCACAGTGTGGACAGGATTTCCAGTGTAAGGAGACAGGTGAGTAGCATCTCAGAAGGATAACAGCTGTGCCTGTCAAACTTAATATGCAAAACAGTTCTCCAGGAGCTTGTTAGAATGCAGGCTCTTGAGCCCTTCCCCTAGAAGTTGTCGTTCTGGGGTTTGGGATGGGACCCAGGAAGCTGAATTTTAAGCCAAGTCAGCAGCCCAAGTAAATTTGAGGCAACTTTGCTGGAACACCCATTGAGTTGGAAAAGGTACAATTCACTCATCCATCCATTGAGTAAATGCTGATTGGGTACATATGATGGCCAGACAATGTGCTACCTGCTGGTGATGCAGAGGTGAAAAGTCCTTGTGCCTGATCTCAGAGTACTCCTAGTCTCTTTGGGAGACAGACCTATAAGGAATCAATGACAGTGTCCTGTGATAGCCAGTGTAATGGGTGTATGTACAGGGTCCAATGTACGGAGTCTGGCAGGGGGTGCCTAAATCTGCTTTGGGCAGTCAGGGCAGGATTCAAAATGGTACTTGAGCTGAGACTTAGAAAATGAAAAAGAGTTTGCTAGGAGACAGAATGTGCAAAAACGCAGAGATTTAGGGACTCACAACGAGCCCAGAATAAGTGCTTTGGGAAGAGAGGCAGGGGATGGGCCAGGTAGGTTACCGGGGGCCAGACAGTGACATTTGGAAGCAGAGGAATGGGGAGATCCTGAAGGATGCAGAGCAAGGGATGACATGGCCAGACTGGAATTTTAGAAAGATCCCTGGGGCTGCAATGTGGAGACTGAATTAGAAAGAGCAGGCCTGGGGCAGGGTCTGAGCTGGGGGGCTACAGGTGAGAGACATGGGGGCTGGAGGGAGGGCAGAGGCAGTGAGGATGGAAGGAGGATGGAACAGGACTGGGAGGAGCGAAGGGCTATTTCAGGGGTGGAAAAGACATGGTGACTATGGATGCAGGTCATGAGGGAGGGGGAGGAGTCCCGGACACTCTAGAAGCATCCACGGCCTCTCCTCAGGTCGCTGCCTGAAACGCCACCTGGTGTGTAATGGAGAAAATGACTGCCTGGATGGCTCTGATGAGGACAACTGTGAAGACATCAGGGTCTTGGAAGATGACTGCAGCCAGTATGACCCGATTCCAGGATCAGAGAGGGTGGCCTCGGGGTGAGTCGCTGCCGGCTGGCTGTCGGGAGCAGGGCACGATTTCTCTCCAATCATGAGTATTAGTTTCAGGGAAAGAAGAGGGTCTTTGGGGGGAATCTCTCTGGAGTGTATCCTGTGAGGCCGTCCTCACCATCCCTCTAAGTGGCTTGGTCCATCTGGGCTGCTCTAACAAAATACCACACACTGGGTGGCTTATCTACAACAGAAATGTATTTCTCACAGTTCTGAGGCTGGTAGTCTGAGATCAGGGTGTTAGCCTGGTCAGGTGAGGGTGTTCTTTCAGGCCGCAGACTTCTCGTTGTGCCCTCACACGGTGGAAGGGGCTAGGGAGCTCTATGGGGTCTCCTTGATAAGAGCACTGATGTCATTCACGAGGGCTCCACTCTCATGACCTAAGCGCCTCCCAAAGGTCTCCCTCCAAATACCACCACATGAGGGGTTAGAGTTTCAACATATGAATTTTACAGGACATAGCTCATGTTTTCCCCTTTATGTCTCGGCCCAAGGGTCCTCCTTTCACCCTTTCCCACTCTACTGCTCATTCCTCTTGCCCCAGTTCCATTTCCAAGGCCCTTTTAAGAGGCTACACCTTCCATGAAGGCTTCCAATATCCCCAAAAGACAGCACTTCTCTGGCCCAAGTGCACTTTCCAGTAGCCCTGTTCTTACTCTGCTTTGCACAGTGGTTGCTGATATAACCAAGGCTTTAGGGTGAGATGGGGTGGGGCTTGAATCTCCACTTTGCCATTGCTGGCTTATAACTCTCAGGCCAGTTTCTTTATCTGTTGAGATTCAATCAGCCTCAATTCTAACTTTACTTCACTGTGCACCTTATGTTCATGTTTAGTCCCTTGCACACATAATACTGTTTTCTTCTCACTTCATAAAGTTAGTTCCTTCTTTCTGAAATGTCCTTCCCTGTATTCCTAACTGGTTAACTTTTTGCCTAGTGTTGTGCCCTGAATTGTATCCCCCTAAAACTTGTATGTTGAAGCCCTAACCCCCAATATGGTCGTATTTAGAGATAGGGCCTTTACAGAGGTAATTAAGGTCAAATGAGCTCATAAGGGTGGGGCCCTAATCCAATAGGACTGGTGTCCTTGTAAGAAGAAGAAGAGACACCAGAGAGCTCTCTCTCACCTCTCACCATGTGCACAGAGAAGGGGCCATGTGACACTATGGCGAGAAGGTGGCCATCTGCAACCCGGGAAGAGAGGCTTCACCAAAACCAACCCTGATGGCACCTTTCTCTTAGACTTCTAGCCTCCAGGACTGAGAGAACATAAATGTCTATTCTTCGAGTCATCCAGACTTGGGTATTGTATTGGGTATGGTACTTTGCTATGACAGCCCAGCTAAGACACCTAGGCATCACTTCCTCTAGCTGGTCTTTTTTGACACCCCCTCCCCTCCTCTCAACACTGTCTAGGCTGGCTTAGTCCCCTCCTACTGTTCCCAGCGTCCCTGTGTGTCCTACTCTCCCAGGATTTATCCAACAGGGCAGAGACATCTGTTCCCCAGGCTAAGGGGTCCTCATCACTTTCTGCTTCTCCAGCATCCAGCACAGGGCCACACTCATAGTGACACATGGTATTGTTAGTTCCCTGACACTTTGCTTTGGGCCTTGTCCCCTGACTTGAGTATAAACTCTTTGAGGGCCGAGGTTGCTCTGATTCATCTTTTTCATGTCCTCAGCCCTTATGTCAGAGCTTTCCCCATAACAGCCTCTCACTGAGTATTGATTGCAGTGAAACAAATCAATATGACCAACTGGACCTTTACAGATGAGGAAACAGAGAGAGACAGTACTCATCACCCAGTGACCCAGCCACATGGCAGCCCACTCTGGGTCAGGTGTGGGTGCTGTAAAATGCAGCTCTCATTCATTGAGGTTTAATTACGTTCAGATCACAGCCCACAAGGCCTAAAGTATTTACTATCTGGCCCTTTGTAAAAAATAAAATAAGATTTTAAATTAAAAAAAATAAAATAAGATTTCCTACAAGGTAGGACAGAATCCTGTAAATGCATGTAGACACACACATATGAAAAGATGATCAAATTCCTGTTTCTTTTAGACCAATAATATTAGTTTTCTTGGACTGCCATAACAAAGTGCCACAAACTAAGTGGCTTAATCAATAGAAATTTATTTTCTCAGGAGGCTAGAAGTCTCAGAATCAGGTCTCAGCAGGATTGCTTTTTCTGAGGCCTCTCTCCTTGGCTTGTGAATGGCCGTCTTCTCCCTTTGTCGTCACATGGTCTTCCCGCTGTACATGGCTGTGTCCTAACTTCCTCTTCTTAGAAGGATACAAGTCCTACTGGATTAGGGCCCTCCCTAATAACTTCATTTTAACTTAATTACCTCTTTAAGCATCCTATCACCAAAACACAGTCAAATTCTGAGGTTTTGGGAGTTAGGACTTCAACATACAAATATTGGGAGAACACATTTCAGCCTCTAACACCAATAAAAGGGGATTCTTGTTGATTTTGAAAGTGACTGTGGGATAAACAGACTACAAGCATGAAATATTGAGGTTTTGACTTAAAAAACAATTCCCTCATAATTGACAAAAATATCACAGACCATGACCCTGCTCTCATATGATTCAATCAGGAGATTTCAAAGGTACTTGCTGATCCGTGTGCTTTGCCACACCTAACACTGAAACCAGTAGAATGGGCCCAGCTCCACTCCCAGCAGCTGACATTATGGTGGTTTCTTCATTCATCTCAAGATCTCAGAGGCCTTTCCTGATATCTTATTTTTTCTAATTTAGGCATTTCCCAGTTTTTAATTTTTATTTATTGTTACAGAAGTAATGCCTATTTGAGGTAAAAACTGAAATTCTTCCTTCACTATCCCTCACCTGCTCCCACCCACTCACCCTCTCTCTCTTCCCTCCCTAGAGCTGACCCCTGTTACATGATTTCGCAATCATGTAAACATGCATTGACAACATACACTGTATGGAAGGTATGCCTATCAGGTGTATTGTGCATTACAGACATAAGTGTATTTTACATAAATGTGATCAGACTACATATTGTCCATAACTTGCTTTTTTCACTTAATAATATATTTTGAAGATTTTCCTCCCATATCTTCTATTGTCTTTTTCTAGGCAGCATAGTGTTCCTTAACAGGGGTCAGCAGACTATGGCCTGAACACTAAATTCAGCCTGCTGTCTATTTTTAAATAAAGTTTTATTGAAATACAGGCTTCTGTCCTACAGTGGAAGAGTTCAGTAGTTGCAACAGAAACCTACGTAGCCTACAAGGCCTAAAGTATTTACTATCTGGCCCTTTGTAAAAAATAAAATAAGATTTCCCAATTCTCCTATAGTATAACTATATAATTTATTTAACTACCTCCTATTGAAAGATAGATTGTTTTCCATTTTTCTCTTATAGACAGTGCTGCAATGAACATTCTTACATACATAATTTTATACCCATGTGTGAATATTTCTAAATTCCGAAAAGTAGAATGTCTTTCTGTATTTTCACTGGGGCTTCTGCAATCACATTTTTAAAATATACATAGGATTTACTTACGGTTAGAGGTTACATTACAATCTTAGGGCTTATTGTTCTTTAGAGTTTTTCTTTGGCCCATTAGAGGGCCTGTATTCATCAGCTACAGGCAGAAACATGTTCCACAGGGGGAAAGATAGAAACTGCAGGGTAAAGACTAAGAACCCAGATTGTAGTGCCCAAAAAAATCTAGGAAAAAAATCCAGCTATGACTATAGGCAAGGTACTTAATTTTTCTGAGCTTCAATTTTTGCATTTGCAAAATTGTCATGAGGTTGAAAGTTAATGTATGCTAAATGTCTGGTGTAGTGTGTATTCAATTCATCAAGGCTATTATTACATCACTTCCACTAATGTGAAGAAAGAGATGGGGAAAGGAAGAGAAGAAGGAAGTGAACTTACACTGAATTTCTACTATATGCCAGGTGCTCTACAATTATCCATTTATTCCTTTGAAGTAGGTTTTATTCACAGTTTTTCCCCTGCTCATCTGCCTTTGTGCCCTTTCACAGAGGACATAAATGAACATGACAAATGCCATGCCAGAGGCGATCACTGAATGCCATGGGAACACAGAGGAAGGACAATCGTCTGTCCAGGATAATCAAAGAAGGCAATACAGAGGACGCAACATTTGAGTTGGGTCTTAAAGGCTGAGTAGGAGTTTGAGAGGCAAAGACAAGCAATCATTTTATTATCCACAACATATGAGGCTTAGATTGTTAGGTCTTATAACTCTTAGCCAACTTTCAATGATTTGTTCGGTTAACTTTCTCTTTGTATGAGATTAAAGCAGATTTTCACCTGTTTCACATGATTTTTACCTAAATATGGTTAAGCCATCCATGACCTAAAACAGAGAACTTGGGCAGATAGATTTGAAATAGCCCAGAGAGGAAAGTATGGGAAATATTTCTGGAAAGGTATTGGGCTAGGGGAAAAGAAGTATTACTATCAACTGTACTTCTGTTTTATTCTGATACTCTCATTTAGACTTCACAAAACCCAGGAGAGGTAGTTTTACTATGTCTGTGTTTCAAATGAGGAAAATGAGCTTCAGGAAGTTTCTAGAATGTGTCCAAAGTCACACAGCTAGTAAATGACAGAGCTGGAAATTAAGCAGGCGTCTCCCTGACCTCCACACTGTGCCTCCTCCACGCCAAGGCCTTTCTGAGGATTAGATCCTCAGCTTACCACTATGAACTACACCCAATATTTCAAACCTATTTTTTAGCAGCAAAACCTTTTCTGAAATCATACTAACAAAAACAACAGCGACATTTATTTAACACTTCATATATGCTAAGTACTGTTACTTGTTTTAACTCATTGTTTAACTCTGTGAGGGCAGTAGTATTAGCTGCTTTTTACAAATGATTAAACTGAGGCACAGAGAGGTTAAATGATCTGCCCAAGGTCACACAGCTAGATGTGGCAGAGATAGGAAACGGGTCCAGACTGTCTGGTTCCTGTGCTTGGACTCTTGATAATCATGCATATTCTTCTTCAATTTACTCAACAAATATTTAGAGGTGCCTCCCATGTGGGAGCACTGTTATAGATGCTGAACGGAGTTGTCTGGCTGATCTGGTCTAAGGGAACCTGGGGGCCCAGGCCCAGTCCACTCAGTCTCCCATTGTTGCCCAAAGTGGCCCTTAAGGTACTTCAAGGAAATCTGGGGTTCCACAGAACACAGTTTGAGAAATGCTGCTCAGCCCACCAGCTACTCATGGTCCAGAGGATATTTTGTGCTATCTCTGCTCTTCCAATGCTCTCTCCCAGAAGCTGCTTGCCTTTTCAATTTAGGTATAATGTCCTGACCCAGAAAGAAACTCAGAGCGTATACGATGTCAGGTATTATGGGGGCCAGTGTGAGACCGTATACAATGGGGAATGGAGAGAGCTTCGGTACGACCCCACCTGTGAGCGTCTCTACTATGGAGATGATGAGAAGTACTTCCGGAAACCCTACAATTTCCTGAAGTACCACTTTGAGGTAAGTCTGAACAGGGGTGCTCACAGGCCACTGGGTGGGTGCAGGGAGGGGAAGCTGTTGGTGGAGATAGCTGCCTTGCTTTGGAAGACCTTATTTCCTGTGGGGTTTGCTGGTGGCTGAAGGTCCCACTGCACTTGCCCTCACGCATGCTTAGTGCTGAAGAGGCAACGGCAGGGCCAGTGAGCCGCATACTGTAAATGGGACCAGCCCCTGCTAGATCTCGGCTCCAGTCCTAAGTCAATAAAATAGATTCGGGGCCTGATTTTCTAGGCTGCTTGTCAGAAGACCTATTTCCAGGTTTTGACTCTATTAGAATAGATGTATATCAGACCTTGAGCAGCTCACTGCCCCTCCACGGGCCCAGGTTATTAAGATGTAAAGTGGGGGCAGGAGAGGAGGTGGCTGGGGGTTCTGAGAACTGTGCTCCTGCTTCATCGGGAGCTGGTCCTCACTGGTGACCTTCATCTCTTGACTTTCTGTCCATGATTTTGTTGGAAGAAAGGGTTCCGCTATTGCAAAGTGCTTGCAAACTGTTGATGATCCCTAAGAGTCTCTCTCTTTAAAATTCTGCAGTCTCCTGGTCACCCTGTAGCTCACAACAAGCTCCAGAGCCTGGCCATTCCTTTCTTCACCCCTCACCCTCTGGGTAAGCCGTCTACACAGCAAACCTCACTGGAGGCTTACCATGTGTCAGCTCTTCTATTTTCACACAAATTCTCCCACCGAACCCTCATCACAAGACGATGCGTCAGATATTATTATTGGCCCATTTTAGATATTAAAAACCCCAGAGACTTAGAGGGATAAAGCGCCAGGCTCAGTAGGTAAGCCCAGACAAGATTTAAATCCAGATCTATCTGAACTAAGCCTGGCTATACATCTTTTAGAAGGGAGGCTAGATTATGCAAATTCTATCTATGAGTCATCCACATTCTATCTATAGAGAGAGATGATAGGATGCCAGTACTCTGAACAGTTATCTAGTCACATCCTCCCTCCCCCAAGTTTCTCAAGAGAAAAATATTGACAGAGGATAAGGCCAGGCTTATTGAGTCTGTTTTTAAGAAACTGGCTCTCACTATTCACAAGAGCCAAGACATGGAAGCAACCTAAAGGTCCATCATAAAGAAGATGTGTTGAATATATACAAAGGAATGTTGCTCAGCCATAAAAAAGAATGAAATGTTGTCATTTGTAGCAACATGGATGGACCTGGAGATTATCGCACAAGTGAAGTAAGCCAGACAGAGAAAGACAAATACTATATGATATCACTTATATGTGGAACCTAAAAAAATAATACCAATCAACTTATTTACAAAACAGAAACAGACTCATAGACATAGAAAACAAACTTAGGGCTACCAAAGGGGAAAGGGGGTGGGAGGGATAAATCAGGAGTATGGGATTAACAGATACACACTACTATATATAAAATAAACAAGAATTTACTGTATAGCACAGGCAACTATATTCAATACTTTGTAATAACCTATAATAGAAAAGAATCTGAAGCTGTATACCTGAAACTAACACAATATTGTAAGTCAACTACAGTTTAAAAAAAAGAAATTGGCTCTCCCCACCCCACTTCCACCTCTGCCATCAGGCTCCATCTACGAGCTGGAAGGCATAGACGGTGTCATTTTTCTAAATTGGAGGACAGTCTAGGGCCTACGTGTCAGGCAAGAGAGACTAGGTTATGCTGTGGCAAAAAGGATTCTGAAATCTCAGTGCTTTAAAGCATCAATGCCCTACTTATTCTACTCATCCTTCCTAAGGTGGAAAAGAAACTCTCATCATCACAGACTCTCAGGACCCAAACTGATGGAGACTCCAACTCAACACATGCTCTCGTGATTACAGAGCAAACCCCTCATAGGCTCCTATCCCTCATTTCCTTGGCTCACGAGACCACGCCTCAGGTCAAGCTAGCAGAGAAATGCAATCCTGGAATGAAATAATCAAACACTTGTGGGTGGTCCCTAAGCATACCTCTGCTTAGAACTATCTCCACCTGCATGCCTTTGCCCCTTTCCTCCCAGGTCCACGCCTAGACATGGCTTTCTGTATCTCTCCACTGCAGAGCCAAGCAACCATCTGTTCAAGAAGGATAAGCCCGCTGGAAAGAAATGCATGCTCAGAACAATATAGCATTTTATCAGAATCGTGTGTGTGTGTGTGTGTGTGTGTGTGTGTGTGTGTGTGTTTAAATAAATATTTTAGCAGTACCACTAAATACTAAGCACTGCTGAATTTTCTGTATTTTCGTATCAATTTGGAATAGCCTTTTAAAAGAGTTATTTATAATAATCTGAAACTTCGGATATTTTACAAAGCAAAGATTTAAATATTAAGTATGAACTGGAATATAATGCTAGTGCACAAGGCTAACATCTATGTGATGCTTTTCAGGCCCTGGCAGATACTACAGTCTCCTCAGAGTCCTACGATGATGCAAATCACCTTTATTCTAAAGTGAAAAATGACAAGTTTGTGTCGGCTGGAGTGACCATTGGTGTGGGCCCTGTACGCAGCCCATTTACTGTGACTGCAGGTGTATCTGGGTCACGAGGCAGTTCGGTCTTGAATATGTTAAGCAAGTATAATCAGAAGGTATTAAAACACAATGCCCGTGTCACACAGTATTCCATAATCTATGCTGAACACGTATTACCTTAACTGCATTGAAAAGTACACTAGTAATTGAACCTTCATTTGCTTGTGTAATTGGACATGTCTGATCAGTAGTAATCATGTTTGTTTTTCTTCTTACGCTTTCCCACGCAGAATCATCACAAAGGGAATAAAATTGCACCATAAGACTAGTACTCTTATCACTTTGCCCATCCTTTTTCATGGTTACCTGGAGCACAGAGGGAAATACTTAGAAGGGTAATGTCTTAAAGAGAAACAGCCAAGCCCTCTAAACCAGACTTGGAAGAATTCTAAAGCAAGCCCGGCTTTTCCAAGTAGATGGGAGGGCTGGCCTGCTTAATGAATCTTTCATTTCTTCATCAAACATTTACCATTAACTGCCTATTATCCGGAGAGGTCAGACAGTGCACCCTTGAGGAAGTTAGGAAGTCTGTCTAAACTGAGATCTAAAGACTAGTTCCAGTTGTCCAGATGAAAGGGGGCAGAAGTTAACAGAAGGCTGCTCTAGGTCTGGGAAACAGCACGTGCAAAGGCCTGGAGACGAGAGACTGCCTCACACAAATGTGGGATTGAAAGGACTTCCGCTGGCTGAAGCGCAGGTGGGAAGGGAAAGGAGGGAGTGATGAGGATGGAGAGGTAATCAGGAGCTGGAGAAATATTCACTGAATTGATCAGAAATTTACCAAAAGCCTCAAGACACTGATACCAGAACTGGGGATTTAGTTAGGGCTCAAAACATTATTTTGGATGATGAAAATACAGTTATAAAAATTAACTTCCTCAACAAATATAAATGACAGGGCTTCCCTGGTGGCGCAGTGGTTGGGAGCCCGCCTGCCAATGCAGGGGTCACGGGTTCGAGCCCCGGTCCGGGAAGATCCCACATGCCGCAGGGCAACTAAGCCCGGGCGCCACAACTATTGAGCCTGTGCTCTAGAGCGTGTGAGCCACAACAACTGAGCCTGTGTGCCACAACTACTGAAGCCCGCATGCCTAGAGCCCGTGCTCCACAACAAGAGAACCCACCTCAATGAGAAGCTCCGCACCTCAAAGAAGAGTAATCCCTGCTCACTGTAACTAGAGAAAGCCCATGCACAGCAACAAAGACCCAATGCAACCAAAAACAAATAATAAATTTAAAAAATTTATATATGTAAATTACATTCTGGAGCTTTGCCATGAATAAGCTACTGAAGGGAAAGCACTGTTCTGAGATCTGACTGTCACAGATTCATGTGGACTTTTCTAAAAGCAGGTGGCTTCTTCCAACTTTCACTATCACTTTGGATCAAGGTTTACATTCCCTGCAAGT
The DNA here is from genome assembly GCF_963455315.2 of Globicephala melas. Lineage (NCBI taxonomy): Eukaryota > Metazoa > Chordata > Mammalia > Artiodactyla > Delphinidae > Globicephala > Globicephala melas. The sequence goes on along the minus strand of NC_083314.1, from coordinate 140,117,296 downwards.
AAGGCTCGTACATGACCCCCTTCCTCTTAAACCAATCCAACCTCACCCTGTCCAGTGGATCCTGCTTTTCTTGATTACCAAACAGTACAAGACTACCACTAGAATGTAATCTCCATGAGGGCAGGGGCCTATCTCATTCAAGATCATGTCCTGTGCACCTAGCATAATGCATGTGACCGTAGGCACTGAAAGGTATTTGTTTAATAAATTAAGTGATATTGGCATTTCCTCATGTCATCAAAATATTCCTAAGCCTAATTTTTAATGGATACCTAACACTTGGGTAGCAGGTTGCATAATGCAGTGCTTTAATTAGAGCAGGGAGAAATGTGGAGGTGAGAATGGACTGGGGGCCGGACAGAGGAGAGGAGCACAGTGAAACACATTGTAGTCACCAACCCAGCGAAAGTTGATGAGAACTTGACCTGGACAGGGGCAGTGGGAACAGAGATGCAGACGCGGGAGAAGAAGCCAGGCTGGTGTCTAATATGTGTTTGCAAAATGTAATAATACTCTGTTATATGTATTTATGTTCATACAGTTACATGTGAATATATTTATATTTCCCACAGGTACTAAATACTGTCCTTTTGCATGATCTCATGTAGTAAAATGTATACTCTCTTTGTTCTCTTCCTTCATTCAATGGCGGTTGTTGTTACTGGCAGAAATATACCTTCATGAGAATTTTCACAAAGGTGCAGACTGCTCATTTCAAGATGAGGAGGGAGAATATCATGTTGGATGAAGTTATGCTGCAGTCATTACTGGAACTTCCAGAGCAGTACCATTACGGCATGTACGCCAAGTTCATCGATGACTACGGCACCCATTACATAACATCTGGAACGATGGGTGGCATTTATGAATATATCCTGGTGCTTAACAAAGAAAGAATGGAAACAGTTGGTAAGTAGAGCGGATGCTTGATGCACGCAGTGTTCGATGCGTACGCCAGACACGGTTTGCAATTTTCTAGGCACTGACTGTCAGCCACGCATGAACTCATTTAGCCTCCATGACAACTCTATAAGGTAGCATTAGTATTATTATTTACAGGGACTTGAGGTTCAAAAGGGTGAAATGACTTGCTAGTAAGCACTACAAACAGAATTTGAACTCAGACTTGTCTGGTTCTCCAGAACCACGTGTTTTCTATTGCACCATAGTTACCTCTTCAATAATAAAGGATCTCTGGGGTTTTGCTATTTAAAATGTTAAAACATTTTAAATATAGATTCTTGGTTAATGGAACTGCCATCCAATCAGTCAGTGATGACAGAAACTTGGAGTCATCCCAGATCCCTTCTTCCCTTTCACCCCTGTAGATCTCTAAGACCCTTCAGTTCTCTCTCCTGAGCAGCTCTTGTCAACATCCCTTCTTCTGCATCCCCTCCTACACTGGTAGGCTGGGTTCCCATCTTTCACTTACTACTGCATCATCTCCTAAATGGTCTCTAAGGGAAGATTCACCCCTTCCAATCCATTCTCAACAACTGCCACTAGAAGGATCCTCTGCTTCACAGATCTTATGACATCACCTCCTTGCTTAATATCCTGACTGGCTAAACTAAAGTCTAAACTCCTTAACACTGACATCAACAATCTTCATGGTCTCACTCCAAACTGCTAGAACAGTGGTTCTCAACACGTGGACTCCAACACACAGTATTAGTGTCACCTGGGAACGTGTTAGAAATGCAAATTCTCAGGCTCCCATCCCAAATCTGCTAAATCAGAAACTCTGGGAGTGGGCCCAGCAGTGTGTTTTGACAAGCCCTCCAGGTGATTCTGATGCTTAATACAGTTTGAGAACCACAGATCCAGACAACGACTGAGTAGAAGGGTGAGAGGTGTATCCATATTTCAAAGCCAAGTTCAACTTCCAAGTTTCAAGAAGTCTCCCTGACTCCACCAGCCCAGGCTGGCTGCTTCCTTCCTTCAACACATTCATATCCATTCCACACTGCTTAGTCTTTAAAAACAACTTTCCAAATGTTAATATTTCTCTCCTAATCTAGACAGCAAGATCCTTGAAAGCAAGCATCATGTCTGACAACTTTCCACCTCTTTAGCACTCAATGCAGGGTGAGCGGACAAAACAAGACATGGAGTTTGAAAGCGGGCATTAGCTGAGATTCCTGGCTAGGGTCATTCATTAACTCATCCATCTATTCATGTATCCATTCTTTTATAATTCAAATATCTATTGGGTATCTATTATGTGTTTGTGCTAGGGATACAAAGGTGAGCAAATCTAAATACGGTCCTTAACATCTTGTAGCACAATACAAACTGCAGATTGAAACCCAAGAGTAGGTCTTTTTTTTTTGAGTGGGAGAACTTTACGGGGTTTTTTTCTTGAATTTTATTTTATTTATTTATTTATTATATAGCAGGTTCTTATTAGTTATCTATTTCATACATATTGTGTATATATGTCAGTCCCAATCTCCCAATTCATCCCAGCACCACATCCACACCCCCTGCTTTCCCCCCTTGGTGTCCATACATTTGTCCTCTACATCTGTGTCTCTCCAATAGTAGGTCTTGATATCAATGTATGGAACACAAACATTTTGAACAACACAGAACAGAATAAAAAATATCATAGTGGGTTGTAGGTAGTGAAGATAAATTATTGCTTCAAGAAAATGTTGCCAGTTAAAGACATGTACACATGGACAGGGTCATGATACAAAATAAATAGTTCAGGAGAGATCAGTGTAAAAAGAGTTTGAAAAAGTTAATTCAAGTGGATCTTTTTAGAGTCACTCAAAAACATGAGGAAGGAAAAAGAGCTAACGTTTGCTGAGTACTTACTAAGTTCCAGGACTGTTGTATACATTCTCATTTACTTTTCTTGACAACATTTGGAGGTTAGTGTAATTCTAGTTTTAGCCCCAGAAATGCTGAGGCTCCTTAGGGAAGTTAATTACTTGGCCCAGGGCTGCAGGAAGCTGGCGTCAGAGCCCTGGACATGGGGTCTTTCCACCACATGGCTGTGGTAGACCCTTTCATTTAGGCTCCGTCTTTGGTGGTGGATTACTAATTAATTGCCTGGGGTATCTCGAGCCCCTCCTCTTTAAAATCTGTGAGGCAGAAATGGGCTTCCAATGTGGTTAATATTCAAAAGGAGCCCACTAACGAATTGTCCCAGGGATAATTACCTCAGCTCTGTTTATAGAAAACCATATGTCGATAATAGCACAATTTGCTATTTGGGAAGAGCTGATTTTCTATAAATCCGGAAGGTTAGTGTTGCTTTTCTATAAATATGGAAATGTGCTAATCATCACCTCATCTGCTGGAGACTGCTAATAAATCAGAATGTCATTTACATATTAACCTACAAAGAACAAAAACATCTACCTTCTTTCCCTTTGACAAATAATAGAATCATGCACACCCTTCTCTCTATGTTTGATGTTTGTCTAATTTTCTCTTTGTCGCTTTTTCATCCTCTCTCTCACTCCCTTTCCCCTCTCCCTCTCTCTCTCCTCTTTTTCAATGTCTTTTTTCTCTCTGTGTATCTTTGATCTAATGACTTTAACAATATTTATATTCTATCAAGTGCTTGTTTCTAAGAAATACCCCGTGTGGTATACATTCATGTCCTCAAAGAGCTGAGCTTGGAATGGAATGATTTAAGTGAACACATGGGCTGGTTTGCTCTGGGGGGATCTTTTATCCTTGGGTTTGCCTCAGATTCTCTATGGGTTCATCCCAGAGGACGCACAAGGCTGTTTTCTTCTAATGTGTTCTTTAGATAAAATGCTTCTCCCCCAAAGAGAGCATGAAACCATCCATCAAAAATCAGGGGATGTCTTGGATGTTGGGGAGGTGATGTTAGACTTCAGTGGGACCCTAGACTTTCCTCAAGGGCTGCTGCTAAGAGCTTTCTACCTTCTACAGGAAACAGTATGGATTGGGGCTTGAATTTCTGGATTTAGATTTTTTTTCTCCTTCATCCCTTCTTTGGATCTCCTATTATTTGTCTTTGTATAAAGATCTGACAAAGAGAATAGTGCATTCACCATCTGGCTGCTCTGGAGTCTGGCCCTATTACAGAGCTGATAATTTACCTAGGACAGGGCAAGTACTTCAGTGACACCATTCTATTCATGTACGTTTCCTGCCTTCTTTGGCACATGCTGTGCTGTCAGCCTCCAAAGCACTTTCCTGTCTTGCCAACCTGACAGATTCCAACTCATTCTTTTGAACTTGTATGGGCAGCCCCACCTCCCTGAAACCTGCCCTGATATTCCTCTGCACATTCTTCCATAGTTTTGTTCGTTCAGACATGCATTCATCAACCATGTTAACTGAGTTTGTATCATGTGCCAGGTGAACAAAATCGACATGGTTCCGGTTCTTGCAAAGCTCACAGTCTAGGGGAGGAAACTAAATAAACAGCCAGAACCCCAGATGTCATCCTTGGTTCCTCCTTTACTTCTTGCCCCTCATCAGTGAGACCTGTCATCTTTACTTCTAAAGCATACGTGGCATCTGTCCACATCTCTATTACCATCTAACTGGTCCAAACAACTATGACCTCTCATCTGGCCACTGCTAGAATATGATGGCTTTTTTTCTTTTCTTTCTCTTTTTTTCTCTTTCCTTTCTTTCTTTCTCTGTGTTCTTTTCTTGTTGTTGTCATCGTTGCTGTCCCGCTCACACTCTAACACAGCAAGCTTATTTTAGCCTACAGCCTTGGTACTAGCTATTCTCTCTGTCTGGGCTATCCTTCTCTCTGATGTTTGCATAGCTGTATTCTAATCATTCAGATCTCAACTTAAATGCCCCCTCTTCAGAAAGGCCTTTTCTGACCATGTGGCAAGTCCCTCTTTGTTATAGCACCCTATTTTAATTCTCAGAACATCACTATATATTCTGTAATTACCACGCTCACATGCCTTTTTGTTTATTGTCAACCTCCTCCTTCTAGTATGCATGTTCCATGAAAGCAGGGGTCTCATATGTTTTGTTCACTGTTATGTATTCATCTCCTAGAACAGTGCCTGGCCTTAATAACTTCTGTTGAGTCAGCTAATGAATAGATACATATAAAATTGCAAACTGTGATAAGAGCTGGCTAGAAAATGAACAGGTCGTAGAAATAGAGAATAACTGTGAGAGGAGAAGGAGAAGACAATCACTTAGTTTAGGATTATCTGGGAAAGTGTCTGGGATTAACTGGGATAAGGTCCAAAAGATTCAGAAGGAGACTCCAAAGACAAGAAAGAGGGAGGATGTCCTGGGCAGAGTGGACAGCCTGCCATGTTTGAGAACTGAAATAAGCAACGTGTGGCTAAAGCCCGCAGGTGAGGGGAGGATGGAGGGAGCTGAGGTTGGAAGAAGCTGCAGAGCGTCTTGCTGGTCATGGTAAGAAGTATGGACCATGTCTGCAGTGAAACGGGAAACCACTGCAGGGTTATCAGCAGGGCACTGCCAGGGTCTAATCTCTGTGTCAGCAGGTCGTTCCAATACTATACAGAGTACAGATTACATGCGTTGAGAGTGGACTCAGGGAGCACAGTTAGAAGACTCTTGTTGACATCCAGGTAGGGAATAAAGAATGGAGATGAAAGAATATGATTGATTAGGGACATATTTTGAAAGCAGAGTTTAGATAATTTGCAGATGGCCTGGGTGTGAATTGTGAGGTGTACTCCTTCTACATTACATTACATTATATTTACATTACATTATATTACATTACATTACATTATATTTACATTACATTATATTACATTACATTACATTATTTTCGTTCTACATTATATTTCTAACACACACACACACACACACACACATTAGGGCAAGAAGAACATGATGAGTTTGCCTGGGAGGGCCAGCTTCCTGGGAGAGATGTCTCTCAACATGCAACATGAAGTAGAGTTTCTTAGCAGTTAAGGAATCTAAGTAAATCTGATAAGATACCTCCATCAGGGATGCTGTAATAGAAACCATGCATGGAATAGAAAGTAAACTAATAGCCCTCAAGGCTCTAAAAGTTCATGATTCTATAGTTTGGGGCCATATTGAAAGGGCTCTGCAAAGACCTTAACAAAACATGACTTCTATTGATGCTCTGCTGGTGAGAAGCCAGTAGCATTTCATGGCCCCATATAAAAGCCATTAGGCAACGCGGTAGTAAAAAGAGTTCTTTTTACAAAGATGTCTTTGCTTTTCATGTAGGTCCTGCCATTTAAAAGCTAAAACTTTGAATCTCTGAGTCTCAGTTTTCCCATAACTAATGTGTGGATAATAAACTACTGCAAAAGGCTCTTATGAGAATTGACTCTAAAAAGCACGTGATAAATAAAACACGGTCTAAACGGTAGTTACTATTATGGTTTACAGTTTTAGGTGGGATTGTAAGTAGCAAATATCATTTGATCAAGGACTGTGGAATGAAAAAATATGCCGGCAGATGGTAGCAAGGAATCCAGATTTTGGAGTCAGACACATCTGGGTGGGGATCTTGGTTCTACTAGTTAACAGTTGTATGACCTTGATCAGGGTACTTGATTTCTCTGAACCTTAGTTTTTTCAAGACCCAAATAGGAATGATAACAAGGATTTGTTTGAGAATAATTCCAAGTACATCTTGCATGATAAGTGTTTAAGCAGATAGCTTTCCCTTTAATGCAGGATATTAGGATAGCTTAGTGTTTGAAAATATGGGTTCTGTCACTTATTAGCTGTGTGATTACCAGCAGATTATTTAATCATTTTAAGTCTCAATTTTCTCACCTGTTAAGCTGGAGGTATTAATGGCATTTAACTGATAGAGTAATTGTGAGGAATAAGTGAACTTATCTACAGAAAATATTTAGTGTAATGCTCAGGCTCTAATGAGCACTCGATAAGCATCAATTGCTGAACAAGGTTCTAATTTAGATTACTTGGGCTCAAATCTCATCTCCATCACTTATCAACCATGTGACCCTCAGGCAAATTAACCTCTTCATGCCTCAGTTTCCTGTTTCCCTAAATGAGACAATGACAGTAATACTTCATAGGATTGTTATGAATATGAAATGAAACAGTCTGTGTGATCAGGTGGCCCAGGGCCTGGCATAGAGTAAGAGTTTAAAAATGGTACCTATTATTGCTGCACTATGTTGATGTTACTATTACCATATTTATTATTCCCTGCTTTCCAGTTATTAACTCTATAATGTTAACTGTCCTCTCATGTGTAAAGTGGGGACAATAAGACAACATATCTCATAGGGCTCTGCAATTGGTCAGCTCTGAAACACTGTTCAAATGGAAGGGAAATCATTATCATCATGTCCAGCCTGCAGTGGGCAATATTTCCGCTGTAGACTTGGAGACTCATCAATCATGCCTCCTCCCCCACCTGCCCATTTTTTAAATCAAAGTCATTCATTTCTTTCTCTAGAGCTTCATCCCGTTTTGGAGGGACTGCTCCTCCCATTGATCAAGGTCAATTTGAATTCTCATCACTATCTTTCAAGGTGGTAACAACTCTGCCTAAATCAGTGCCTGCATTCCATTATGCCTCCCCTTGATGGCTGCCAGATAACAGTGACGCTGGAAAAGATCCTTCTAGTGAGAGTACAGTACGTTCAGCCAGTTACTGGTCATTGCCCTCTAGCTGGGGTCCTTGGCCAACTGGTCTACCACCTAACACACTGGGTAGAAAAAGTCACAGCGACATGACTAAAATCTCACTAAAGTTGATATCAATTATACTTCTACATTCTCTTCCTCCATCTTCCTTTTCTCTATTTATTCATTCCTTCAGTTTTTCATTCAACATTTATTAAGCCCACATAACATGGTAAGCACTGTCTAGTTACCAACATGGGTCCTCTTATCTCATATAGAAGGTAATGGGGTTTCTCTGTTCTAATCATCTGATTATAGTCAGGATGACTTATTAAAGGACAACCAAATTGATTACTACCTAAAATGGATTAACAAATTATCTTTTTATTCACTGTACTTAGAATTAACTGGTTCTAATAAAATATATTTACATATAAAAACTCCTAAGGTTGGTAAAATGTAATCATTCACATCTGGTATTGAAGATGATCTTCATAATAGCTTCTGAGGAATTATATTATTATTTTTCCCAATTTTATAGAGAGAAAGCTGAGGTCCAAAGCCCCAAAGTAAATGGCTCAACATGATTCAGTTAGTTTTTAACTAAGGTCTTCTGATGTAGAGCTTGTGTATGGTCCCACACCATTTCCCCACACTTCTGTCATTCATTCTGATACTATATTCCAGGGGCTTAGACTCTAGCAGCACTGGTAAGATGGCCAACAGTTAATGAACATTTCATTATGTGGCAGACACTGAGTTAGGCACTTTAAATGCACTATCTCATTTAATCCTCAGGAAAGACTGGGGAAGAGGATACTATAATCCCCAATTTACAAATGAAGAACTGAAACTCAGCAATGTTAAATAACTTGTGCAAGGTCGAGGTCATCTTGTTATTATGGGTGGAGCCAGACGTCCACGTGAGAACCTGTGATGTAAACCAACACGCTGTAATGCCTCAGAGATGTTTTACCTAGGATTTTTCAAACTGCCGGCCACAGCCCATTAGCAGATTGTAAGAGAAATTTAGTGGGTCATGACCAGCATTCAACAAAATGAAATAGAATACACTAAGAGGGAAATCCTCAGAGAGCATCACACAAAGCATGGTTAAGTATTGCAACTTATTTCAGCTGGATGTCAGTGGGCTGGGTCATGATCTAAAATGTACTGCTTACTTTTGGGGGTAGTCAAAAACGCATTAGACACACTGTCTGAACCCAGTGTGCTCCACGGACTGTGGACATGTATCTAATCACTTTAAATAAAGGGAAAATCATCAATAGCCATAATGAAGGCATTAGGAAGTATATTAGCTGGGGTTCTCCATACACTTTACATATATATGTAAAGAGATTTATTATTAAAAAAAATTAGCTCACATAACTGTGGAGGCTGACAAGTCCCAAGATCTGCATTTGGCAAGCTGTGGACCCAGGGGAGTTGATGGTTTAGCTCCAGTCTGATTTCGAAGGCCTGAGAATCAGGGGAGCTGAGGGTGTAGTCCCAGTCTGAAGGTTGGCAGGCTTGAGACCCAGAAAGAGCTGACGTTTTAGTGTGAGTCCGAAGGCAAGAAAAAAGCCAATTTTCCAGCTCAAGGCAGTCAGGCAGGAAGAATCCTCTCTTACGCGGGGGACGGTAAGATTTCTGTCTATTCAGAACTTCTGCTGGTTGAATGAGGTCCACCCACTTTAGGGAGGGCAATCTGCTTTGCTCAGGTTACCGATTTAAATGTTAATCTCATCCAAAAACACCCTCACAGGAACACCCAGAATAATGTTGACCAAGTATCTGGACACCCTGGCCCAGTCAAACTGACACATAAAATTAACCATCACAGGAAGGTGGTCAAGGGGGAAAGGTAGAGGCAGATGTGAGTAATAACTGCCAAGGTAGGTGTGTGAAGTCTCATGTAATGAACCAGCTTATCTAAATGAAGATGAAAAAAACAAGCATTCACTGAGTTCTAACTCTGTGGCAGGCGGCATACTGAGTTCTTACATGCATCTCATTCCATTTAAGCTTCCTGGCAATGCTTTGAGCTGTGTTTTATGGCTGTACCCATTTTACAAATGATGAAAACCAGGCACTGAAAGATAAATGACACATCCAAGGTGACACCACTGGTTAGAAGCAGAGTAAGGTTTGAAATGAGGATTTCTAATTCCAACTTCAGTGCTTCTTGTGGTACCCCTGGATATTTATTTCACTTATTTTCTTTTTTAAAAAACTATTAAACTGCTTGTGATAGCTTTGAAAGTGGATAAATCAGGTTTTAAAAATACCTAACGGAGTATTATAGTCAATATTCACTCCTAAGGGCAATATTGGGTCAGCTTGACCCTTGACTGGGAATTGTCACAGAGAACTGTTAAAGGTTAAACTGACCAGCTTGTGACGGTCTGTTCCGAAGCTTAGGTACATTCACAGAGCCAAGAACAAGCATGGTGTGCTGGCACCCAAGGCACTCAATAAAGCGAAACTTAAAGACCTATAGGCCAGAAAATGTATCTAAGCCACCAATGGCAGGTGGTTTCAATAGCAAATGCTACCGGGACCACTGAGTTGAGGACCGTGACACCAGATATGGGCTCAGGCGGAAAGAACTGATCAATTAGTGATGTCTAGCCGAGGCAGAGGCTGACCCATGGTAGAGCCTCAGTATCTTTCCGGCTGGGGTAATTCAGAATCCAAGCCCATCAACCCTGCGCATCCTCTGGAGATTTCCTTACACTCTGGAGAGTCGTGGATTCCTAATGGGTCTGAGCAGGGATTAAGGGCCCCTGAGCTATGTGTTTTCTATTCCTTTAGTAGAATGAGACAAAGGCAGCCCAGATGATTAAGCTGTGTATGGACAGTAACTGGGATGAGATGGGTGTATAAATTAAGTCCCTCAAATTTTTCATACATTCCATCACATTTATATATTATTGATGTTGTTTGCTGACAATTCCCTTTCAGGAAGGTTCTAAGCAGAGCATTTTCCCTTCTTACCCAAAGTAGCAGGCAGGAAACAATCTCCGAGGAAAACCCTTCTCATAATCTAATCTCCACCCGTCCATCCATCCATCCACTCACCTAGTAAATACTCAGAGAGAACCTATGATTTCCAGGGACACAGGAGTGAAACACACAGATTCCCATCCTGGAGAAATGTGCAGTCAGTTGGGGGCTAAGAATAATACAATGCGATAAATGCTTGACTAGAAATAAATACAGTAGAAGCACAAAGGAGGGAGCAACCCACCCTTTCTTCCCCTCCCATTTTCTAGACTCCAGAGACATTCACACCTGATCTTCTGACGTTAGTAGGAATGGGAGCTTGCCTGGTGGAGAACGCAGCTGGAGCTTTCTAAGAGGAGAGAGTTGCATGGGAGTGGCTGAAGCAGCAAGTGGTGAGGGTCAGTAGTAGGAGATGAGTGATTCACCCAAAGGCCAGACTCTTTGTAGAGGGCTTGCCCCTGAGGCCGGTGCATACGTGAGAACAATCCAGTGGCTGGGTTATGGCAGGACGAGTGCTGATATCAGTAACCTGGAAACGGAGTCAGTGTTGGCCTCCAGGGAGCCACAGAGAGGATGACAAGCTGCAGAACGGCAAGCTGCTCGAGCCACGCAAAGGTGAACATTGAGACAGGAGGGTCCCTGCCACCGGACCAGATGCGCAGCCTTCAAGGGAGCGTGCACTGGCCCTGCTCTACCCTCCAGCCCACTGCTCACTGCGGGGCTAGGCTGTACTGAGCTAAATGCTGGTCCCTTGACTTAATCATACTCACTTTCTTCTTGCTGCTGTTCCTTCTACCTAGAACACTGCTCCCCTCTCCTCCCCACCCTCTCTTCTTCACCTGCCTAATGCTTATTCATCTTTGGTCTCTGCTTAAACAGGGTTTTCCAGACAGTCTTTCTGTCTCCCCAGTTCCAGGTTGGGAACCTGTCTTAGGTATTGGGTCGGCCAAAAATTTCATTTGGGTTTTTCCATAACATCTTACGGAAAAACTCGAACGTACCTTTTGGTTGACCCAATACTTCCGTGTACCCAGGACACAGCTCTCTGTATATCACACTATTACAACTGCCTGTTTCCATAGTGCATCTTGTGAATGATGTGTTTCTGGAGTTTTGTCCACAGGCTGAGGCTGACTCACAGTAGAGGCTCAGTGTCTTCCTGGCAGGGCTGGTTCAGAATCTAAACCCATAGGTGCTGGGCGTCCTCTGGAGCTTCTCTTACACTCTGAAGAATCAAGGGTGGATTTCTAAACAGTCTCAGCTGGACTGAACAGTGAGGATGGTGAGGTGGGCAGGAACCTGATTGTGAAGAGTCTTATACTCATGGCTAAGTAGTCTGGGCTGGCCCAAAAGGTCTTTTGCTGTGTCTGCTAACCAACCAATCATCCTGAACAGACAGGCACTAGATTCTAACAAGCTCCAGGCTTTACCCCAGTTACCATGACAACCAGGCTTCACGGCGATGGATGGTATTGAATGACTGACAGACTCCTGGTGTCTTGGCTCTGTCCCCACCCCCCTTAAGTCACTTGCATACACATGGAACTGAGACTCTCAGCACCCTCCTCCTGAATTTGTCCTGATTTTGACTTTCCACCTCTATCACTGAAAACAGCCTCAGCCTGAAAGGAGAAAAAGGTGTGATAATGTCAAAATTACTCCCAGGACCACCCTTAGCTCCCTCTCCCCAACTGATATAATGTGGCAAGAAGAAAATGGGCTTTGGACACAGACCTTGGTTCAATCCCATTCTACTATTTACTTATTGTATCGTTTTGGGCAAGTGACTGAAACTACCTAAGCCTTGATTTGCTCATCTCTAAAATGGGAATAATTGTACTTGCTGTGGAACGATGTGTGAATATTAAATAACGCCTGGAAAATCTTTGCCCAGCACATGATGTGGACATTGTTCCCTCCATCTTCTTCATTCACTCCCTCTCAGTTAATAGAACAGTTTATCCTGCAGAGAAGTTGATTAAGAAAATTGGTGTTCACAGACTCCTCAGCCTCCCGTTTTCTCCAATTTTTCCAGTTCAGAATCAGGAAACAACAGCCCAGTCTAGGGATGCTGTGGCCTTTCTGGCAGCAGTAATGATAGTAATACTTGACCATTATTGCTAGTTTCAAGCCAGGGAGTATCCTAAGCACTGTACATGGCATGGATTAACTCATTTAACCCTCAGAGCAACCCTATGAGGTAGACAGTGTTAAAATCCCCATGTCATAGATGAGATAACTGTGATACAGGGAGGTTCAGACAGTAAGTGAGCATGGAAATTTCCACCTCAGGCAGTTTCCATTTCACAGCCCGGCCCTCAGCTATACTGCTGCCTCCCATCATGACCAAAATCATCTAGCGGGTCAGAGTCCCTGAAGGTAGCCCTTTATCAGGTGGAGGGAGACCTGAGACCGCAGCCCCAGCATTGCCCATTGGGAGCATGGATTCCTTTTTCTGAGCTGCTTTGTGGAATGAGGGGTTTGGGGAGGCCACTGCTACTCATGGCCCATGATGAACAGTTTCCTGCAGAGTAAGACTGGCTTGATGAGATGGCGCGGGCCCCGAGTTTGGATACGGCGCACCTGGCATCAAACCCCGATTCCTGGCTTGTTAGTCATGGAACTTTGGGCAAGTTACCTAACAATCATAGCAACAACTAATAAGATTTGTTGAACACTTAATTGTACCAGACACCAGTTTTAGAGATTCATGTATAGAAACCATTTTCATCTCCATTTTCAAATGGGGAACATGAGGCACAAAGAGGTTCGGTCACTCATCCAAAGCCACACTCCCAGTGAAGGGTAGAACTCTGGCTCCAGAGTTCACACACTTAACCACCACAGCTCCTGCCTTCTCCAACCCCAGATTGCCTGCAAAAGGAGTAAATCCTCCCAGCCCCATTGTGAGCTTCCAATGAGATAATGCAGATGAAAGAGCTTTATAAAATATCAACTCTTAATCAAGCATGAGATATTACAAGGATATGATTTATACTGTCACCCAAAAGAAGACCTGTGACTCTCAAAACATTTTAGAGCTACTGTCTAGATGGGTTGGAATCAGCCCATCCCTGAGCACTTCTGGGGGCTTGTTACATGCCGAGCCTTGCAAACCCAAGAGATGACTTCATAAGTTTGCAGGATAATTGGAAGAACAGACCAAGAAATTGACAATTACTATAGTGTGCTAAATACTGTGCTATAGGGAAGCATGCGGATACCATGAAGGACACACAGGGATACTGTGGGGACACAGATATAGGGCCCTTGTGAGTGAGGGAATGTTTTCTAGAGCTGAGTGGGAGAAACTCAGTGAAGGAGGTAAGGGAACTTTCTAGTCAGAGGGAACAGCACATGCAAAGGCACAGAGGTACCTGTACTATTATTCTCAGGTGGTTGGGAAAAAACATGCATTTTTTTAACATTTTTATTGGAGTATAATTGCTTTACAATGTTGAGTTAGTTTCTGCTGTATAACAAAGTGAATCAGCTATATGTATACGTATATCCCCATATCCCCTCCCTCTTGAATCTCCCTCCCACCCTCCCTATCCCACCCTTCTAGGTGGAGAAGCATGTGTTTTAATGGATACACAGAAGCACCTGGGGGCAGGGAAGTTAGCCAACGCTTCCCAGCTCATCCAGTCACAGATTAAACAATCATCTTTTCCAATGTTATGGCATGAAATAGGCTATATGATTCTTCCTCTCCCTTGAGGGCAACCAACATAGCAAAGCAACATAGCACACAGATCACAGCAGCAACCTAAATGGCATCTGTTTGCTGCACAGAGATAAATAATGCATCACACCTGCTCTTTTCCACCTGATGCTTGTCATCTGAGGAACGACAGAGACTTGCTGATTCTGGCACCTCAGAAATAAGGCTGCCTGGCTCTGCCTTAGAGCCACATGGATGCAGTATCTCCACGGAGGTGTGAAGACAGCTCTCACACCTGCACCACAGCCCAGACCAGGTGTGAAACAAGCAGTAGACATGGTGGCCAGAGACGTGTCCCCCGGGCTCCTGGCCTGCCAGGCGGGCACAACAGCTCCTCTGGGGACCACACTAGAGTGGGAAGGACCCCAAGGGTCTCCCAGTACTTCCCTGGCTGATTTGCACCTCCTTCCTTTCCACTCTGGAGTTCAGACCATGTTGGCCTTTCTGAGCAGACTCTTGCTGCTGGGGGCACAAGGCCTTCACGCGGCCTCCCTTTGCTCTCAATGTTCTCCACTTTGTCTGGCTAATCCCTACTCATCCTTTCACACTTGCCTCTGGTATCCTTCCTCTGACCCCCTAAGGAAGATTGCCCCGAGCTTGCTGCCTTCTTTCAAAGTCCTCAACACACAGTACAACAACTATCAGCTTACCTGTCCATGTCTCCACACTTGGCTGTAAGCTCACTGACAGCAAACACTCCCTTTAGCCCTCTTCACTTCCCAGATACCTGGAACACAATAAGAAATCATTAAGGACGTAACCAAGTGATCTCAAATGCTCCTCAAGTGTTCCGGTGTGTTTCTTAAAGTTTCAGAATCTTTGCTTTAGAGGAGCTCTTAAAAGACATCTCGTGAATTCTGCAAATGCTTCTACTCACAGGCAAACAGCTAACTTCTGCTTGGGACCCTCCAGATACGGGGAGCTCACTGCCTCCTGAAACAACTCCTATCTCCTTGGCCTCTGAGTGTTGCGGTGATTTACCTTAAGCTGAGCCTCAATCTATCTCCCTGTAGTATCTGCCCTTTTGATCCTAGTTCTTGCCCTTGTGACCACACAAACAAGCCTAATTCCTCTTCCTCAAGACAACCCTCTGGAGGGCTGAATCTAATCCTACTGACCTCTCTTAAAGAGAAACCTCTCCTTTCTTGTTCAGGTAAACATCCTGCATCCCCTCAAACATTCCCCAAAGGACTTGGCTTTACATTTGTTCACCCTCATGCTCATTCTCATTCAATCATTCCCCATTTTCTTCTTTTATTAAATCTTATTGTGGTAAAAACACTTAACATGAGATCTAATCTTGTGACAAATGTTTAAGGGTACAATACCGAATCCTTCACTATAGGGACAATGTTCTGGCAGATCTCCAGAACTTACTCATCTTGCATAGTGGAGATTTTATGCCCGTTGATTAGCAATTCCTCGTCCTCCCCCAACCCCCGGCAACCACAATTCTATGCTCTGCTTCCATGAGTTCGGCTACTTCACATACTTCATATAAGTGGAATCATGCAGTATTTGACCTTCTGTGACTGGCTTCTTTCACTTAGCATGATGTCCGCCAGGTTCATCCATGTTGTTGCAAGTGGCATGATTTCCTTCTTCTCAGAGGCTGGATGATGTCCAGTGAATGTTCTGTTTTCTTATTTCCTTTTAAAAGTGTGGCTCCCAGAACTCGGCACCAGGTTCTGGGTTTCTCTAACCTGCGCAGAGGGAATGAGATTATCCCCGCCTTTACTTTATTGATCATAATTTTCACCTGGCTTCATTGCCCTCCGGAGCTGAAAGTGATCTAAAACCCTTGGGCCTTTTCTCTTGTTCTCCTGCTAAGCTGGCTCTCTTCCTTACTGTGCTCATGGACTTGGTATTTTATCCCCAGGACAGGATGTTACAACTTTTCCAACTGGGTCCCATTTTGCTATGCTTGGTCTGTCTGTCCATCAGCCCTTTGAGGGCTTTTTGGACCCTGATTCTTTTTCTTCCTCTGGGTAGATACAGTGAGCGTGGCTGCTCAGTCCATATCCAAGGCATTGACAAAGGCACCGACTAGGTTAGTATGGAGGCCGGCTTTGTGACAGGCCACCAGAGGTTCTCTGTAGGACCGTGGTACTCAGTATCTCATCCCAGATGCACTGCACAGGCTTCATCTGGGATAGTTATTTAAAATACAGATTGCTGATTACTCAGAAATACAGAATCAGAATTGACAGAGGTGGGGCTCAGGAACCTGTGTTTTTAATAAGCCCTCCAGATGATCTCAATATGTAGCCAGGTTCGGCAAACATCAACTCCTGTTTACTGAGCACGAAAGTCTAAAACAAACGGCAGTTTGATCTGGTCCAAAGCTGACTCTAAGGAGCTGATGGGATGGGGTGGAGCCCTGGCAGAGCACCACCTGGTCCTATAGTCCAGGGATCCCCAACTCCCGGGCCATGGACTGGTAGCGGTCCATGGCCCGTTAGGAACCAGGCCGCACAGCAGGAGCTGAGCGGTGGGCGAGGAACTGAAGCTTCATCTGTAGTTACAGCCGTTCCCCATCACTAGCATTACTGCCTGAGCTCTGCCTCCTGTCAGCATTATGGTGAGTTGTGTAATTATTTCATTATATATTACAATGTAATAATGATAGAAATAAAGTGCACAATAAAGGTAATGCGTTTGAATCATCCCGAAACCATCCCCCCACTCCATCCGTGGAAAAATTGTCTTCCACGAAATAAGCAACTCTCAGGACCCAAATCCGTCTCCATTTACTATGTTGCCCCACACCTGCTAGCTTCTCAAGGCCAGAACCTTGTAATTTAGATTTGCATCATATTCATACCAGTTTTATTCTCACAGTGTCTACCTTGTCCAACACACGGTATGCCTGGGATGGTACATAGTAGATGCTTACTAAATTTTTCA
Organism: Globicephala melas; assembly: GCF_963455315.2. Classification (NCBI taxonomy): domain Eukaryota; kingdom Metazoa; phylum Chordata; class Mammalia; order Artiodactyla; family Delphinidae; genus Globicephala; species Globicephala melas. The sequence continues at coordinate 140,100,075 of NC_083314.1, read as the reverse complement.
GCAGAATTTAGTCTGATGCAATAAATAGAATTAGCTAATTCTTCTAAGCAAGAAAGATGAGTTTGAATCTCAGCTCCACTGTTCTTTTTAGCTATATGGTTTTGGGCAAGATAATTAATCTTTATGAACCAAGGGCATCACAAGTAAACATAAGAAGTATGGGGTAGGTGACTAAGGATAATTTAGCCCTCATGCTGTATGATTCTCAGGTCACAGACCTCCCCTTGCTGGCTGGTACCCTCCTTCAGGGTCCTCGGGAGGCGATCCTTTGCAGTCAAGCCGTGCTGCTGAGATCAAGCTGGAATTCTCTTCTCCAAGCAGCGCGTGGCAGGCTGTCTGCAGACCCCTCATGAGTATAATCACTCCACAGGCATCCTCCAGCCCCCACTAATCGGCCCGGCCCGTCACTTTAATTGGGCAGCACTACACCACTCACCTAAGTAATCACTCTGGCTTCTGCCCATGAATTCCTTTCATCCACTTTTGTTTATCACGGTTGAAGCGTTTTTTAATCAAAACAATTAGATATGCTAAATCTTCCTCAATTAGTAGTGCACTAAAAATTAAAAGTACTTGAACGGAAATGGCAGAAGAAACCCTGTGCTCGGCGCTGAGTGCTGATGCTTAAAGCATCACTTCTCCCAGGCACTCTCACCTCGGAGTTATCCAGAAGCTGCTGTGCACAGAGGCACAGAGGGCTGCAGCCGAAAGGGGACCCAGGACGAGCAAGTCCAACCCTTTCTCTCCATAAATGGGAAACTGAGGCCCAGTGAGATCATGGGCCTTTTCTAAGCTCATACAGGGTGTCAGGGACTGGGACGCGTTTTGTTTTACTTTTTAAGAAAAATAAAATGTGTATATATTTAAGGTATATAGCACGATGATTTGATACAAATAAAGTGAAATGATTATTACAGTCAAGCTAATTAACATATCTCTCGTTACGTGCGTATGACGAGAGTACCTGCAATCTACTCCCTTGGCAAATTTCCAGTATTCAGTACAATATTATTGATATTAACTGTAGACATCAAGCTGTCCATTAGATCTCTAGGCTTATTCCTCCTACGTAACTACAAGTTTGTGCAGCATCTCCCCTTTTCCCCCACCTCCTCACCCCGGGCAGCCACCGTTCTCCTCTCTGCTTCTATATATCGGACTTTTGTAGAGTTCACGTATAAGTAAGATCAGGCGTTTTTTTTTCCTTATGGGTATGGCTTATTTCACTTAGCATAATGTCTTCAAGTTTCACCCATGTTGTCGCAAATGGCAGGATCTCTTTATGTTTTAAGGCTGAATAATTATTTTATATATAAATGGGATCTATGCGATATATATATAGGGTATATATGTGGAATATATATATAGGGTATATATGTGGGATATATAGAGAGTATATACATATATACACACAATTGTATATATAATAATTATATATTTGTTATTATATATAATTATTATATATTTTATTTATATTATATATAATAATTATGTATTAAAATTATATATAATTATATCTATAATAATTTCTTTATCCATTCATCTGAGTGACTGGGACTTAAATTCAGGATTCCTGACTTGTAAGATTCTTTCCATTAGAAGCCCTTACCAAAGGACTCTTGGCATTCATTTATTCACTCATTTTTCTCATTCATCAATCATTTACTCTGAGAATACTCACTGAGCTCCTCCCCCATGGCAGACATCGTGCTGCTAGGTTGACAAGAGAGTGGTGAATAAGATGCCAGTCCTTGACCCCATAGAGTCTGCAGTTTCATGCAAAGGCTGGCAGGTAAACTTGCTGCCTGATACTCCCTTAAAAATATCGAATCTAATCCTTAGCTTAACTGAATTACAACCTAAATTATTTTTCCTTTGTGGTTGCCAGAATAAGACACTGACTGGTCATAATTATTGTATAGTTGCAGTGAAAAGTAATGACATGTTGCCAATGCAAACTCCGGTTCACAACCTTCAGAAGACTTCAGCTACTGAGGGAGCTGAACTCTGCAGCAATGGTCAATATCTTGCTCCAGTCTGCTTTTGTAGCCTTATCTTGCCAGCTGACCAAGGGTTGGAAACCTAGTTCTGTTCACCTACAGGCTGTGGGATCGGGGAAAAATGATGTTATGCCTTTGAGAATTATGTTCCTCATCTGCAAAATGCAGATTCCTCAGCAACTCCTCAGATAGAGACAGAGACAACTAATGTAGGCCTCACAGTTCTCATGGGGCCAGAAGCCAAGCAGCCTCCCCAGGGAGATCTATCCACCTTCTGACAGCACTCTGGCCTCTCTGGGGTGCAAAGAGGACCTGGGCAAAAAGAACTGGGACACATATGATCATTCAGACCTAAACAAAGCACATGGGTAGCTCTGAAGAAAGAGGGAAGTGTTCTGATCCAAAAATGCTTCATGGAAGAAATGATATTTGAATTGGAGCTTGAGTAGACTTTAGAAAGATGGTGAAAAAGGAGAGAGGAAGGGGCAGCAAATGCAAAATTGGTGCCAATCTTGGGCCAGGCACTGTGCTAGGCACAGGGGTATATGGAGATGGATGAGATAGAATCACTGTCTCAAGGAGGCTCCGTGGAGAATGTGCAAAGGAAAGGGAACAAGCACTTTTCACCAACTAGTGTGTGCAATACATATTCCCTCTCATTTCAAGAATATTTGCACTGGAACCAGACAGAAGAGAACACTGAAACTGGGTTAAAGAACTGGGACTTCAACCCAGACCTCTCAGACTGCAAAATACAAGCTAGCTTTTACTACTGTGAGCTAGTGAGCTGTGAGCTACTACTATGAGCTGGTTGTACATATTCATGGTCTTTCAGCGTCTCAGCATTCTGTTTCTCTGCTCCCTGTTGCAGGTGTTTCCAGCAATGATATCAAGACATGCTTTGGAGGCTCTTTTGGCATCGACTATGAGTACACAGATACAACACAAATTGGAGGACGTTTATCAGGAGAAGATTGTAAAAAATTTGGAGGGGGCAAAATAGGCAAGTATTTAGTAATGGGCTTCCCAAAAAAGAGAAGCCAGATTTTCCCTTGGACACAAAATCGGGGCATGTACGCTATTCCCCCCACCACCACCAACTGATTCCATTTCAGTCAATGGTCACACTGCACATCTGCTGAATACCCCAAACCAATGACCTGTAGTGGGCTTATTTTGAATTCTGCATAGGCTGAGATCACCTTAGAAATACTTGACTTCGTATGGTGCACCCTCCTAGATTTCAAGCACTAGACAAAGATCTAAGTAAGAGCTGGGTTGAAAGGAATGTGCAGATGGAACTTGGAAAGTCGACTGTTGGATAAAGTCCCATCAGGTACAGTCCCGAGGGAGGAAACAAGTTTGCTGAGAGAGAAAAATGTGGTTATCAAGTCCAAGATTAAAGAATAATTATTAGAGAAAGATTGTACAAGAATATTCTGTAACATCTCCCACACAGGTCACTACGAGTGTTCATGTATTCACTCCTTCATTCAACCTGTATTGAGTAATTTTTTCCAGGTGGGAGACACAGAGGATGCAGGGATGACAAAATAGTTTATAGTACAGTGGATGAGTAGATGGGGTTCAAGTTACTCCCATTGCACTGGGCTACTCATGTCTCAGGGCCTTAACAAATCCTTCTTCTCTCTGATGCCCTTCCCTCCTCCTTCCAATTACCTGCCAAGACTTATCCATTCTTCTAGATAACTCACCTTTTTTCCTGACCACCTCCCCACTGCTACTATAGATCTGACCACATCTCTCTCTGCACCCCTACTGAGAGAGAAATCTGTTACAGCACTTACAATATTCGATTGCACTTATTTGGCATGTAGCAGGCACCAAGTAAACATCTGACATAAATATCTGAATCAATGAATGAATGAGCCATCATCCACTTTCCCATCTTCTCCCTCCTCCATGTTGGGTTGGGCTGTCTTCCCAGCGTCTGCTCTAATCCAAAGGATGGATCTATTTCCAAGTCTCTCGGTGCTTCTTTTCTGCCTTGTCCTGCTAGTTAACCGAGCAAAGTAGAAGGGTGGGAGACAGCTCTAAAGAGAGCACTTACACTTTGTTCCAAATCTCATTAGCAGAGCTTGGCGTTTTAGGAAATGAGCTAATGTGGTTATTCTCTCGATGGCAGACGATTACAAGAAGACAGTGGGTGTGGAAGACATCATTCCTCTGGTGCAAGGTGGCAACCCTGGCTGGGCAGGTGGCTTGACACAAGACAGGAGCATCATTACATATCGTTCCTGGGGGAGGTCATTAAAGTATAACCCTGTTGTTATTGATTTTGAGGTAAGTCTTTTCGCAGTTGAAGAAACTCTACGTTCACGAGGAATGAAAGTGAAGCAGACCAGATCATTTCATATTTCTTATTATAAGCCCATCAGAGAACAAGATTAAATGTAACGGCACGCTGAACTGGTGGCCTTCCCCGTCTGACTACGGGGATACATGACTCTAGACTCAGGCCACAGGAGAGCTGGGATCACAAGCTTACTATCCGGTCAGGGCCTAGATTTACACTCGTAGTCCCAGAATTTCTTCGGGATTAAGCCTCCTTAGAAAAATAACAACTCACATACATAAAAGACTTTAAAAATCACATCTGTTAAGTTGGAAGTTGGCAAACTTTTTCTGTAAAGGACCAGATAGTAAATATTTTAGGCTCTGTGGGCCACATACAGTCCCTTTCATACAAGTTCTTCTTCTACTTTTTTTTTTTTTTTGCAATCTTGTAAAAATGTAAACATCATTCTTAGCTCAAAGGGCATACAGAAACAAGCCGTGGGCTGAGTATGATTTCAAGCTATAGTTTGCTGCCCCTCCCTGCTCTACATGGTCTCATCACAATGACCTCTGGCACAGATGGGATTCTCCCCATTGAAAAATTAGGAAACTGAGGCTCCAAGTCATCAAGTGAATCGTTTCAGGTCACAGAGCTCATATGTGGCAGTACCTGGATCCCAGACCTTTGGACTTAATGTCCAGTTCTCTCTTCCCTCTATCCTAGCACCTGCCTTAAAGCCATGGTTCCCAGCCACCGGGGTCAATTTTGCTCCCCTAGGAGACATTTGGCAATGTCTGAAGACATTTTTTTTTTTTTTTTTTTGCGGTACGCGGGCCTCTCACTGTTGTGGCCTCTCCCGTTGCGGAGCACAGGCTCCGGACGCGCAGGCTCAGCGGCCATGGCTCACGGGCCCAGCCGCTCCGCGGCATGTGGGATCCTCCCGGACCCGGGCACGAACCCGTGTCCCCTGCATCGGCAGGCGGACTCTCAACCACTGCGCCACCAGGAAAGCCCTGAAGACATTTTTGATTGTCACAACTGAGAAGATGCTACTGGCATCTAGTGGGTAGAGGCCAGGGATGCTGCTAAACAGCCCCTAATCCACAGGATAGCGGCCCACAGCAAAGAAATATCTGGCCCCTAGTGTCAACAGTGCCAAAGTTGAGAAAGCTTGCCTTAAATCTCTAACCCCACAAAGGAAGTAAAATGGTATTCAAACTGCAAAGGAAGTGGCTTGTTCTACCAGTATTGTCACACTATTCAATTCATATGCAAGCGTAGTTCATTAGAAAAAAGAGTTATATTTTGGGCTTTTAAATAAAATATTATTGTTTTCTTGCCCATTTTCCCTGACGTTGCTCATTTTCTATAGAGTTAAAAATTCCAGGTGTGGATACATTCCTTCTCTTAAAATATATACCAACAGTTAAACCTAGAAATCTATTATAACACCCTCTTCTCTATGAAGAAAGAGGTCAGATGGATTAACCCTGATTGCATTTCTTCTCCGATAAATAAGGGACCATTTTCACACACCTGTAATTCACATAGGGTCTAAAAATTGCTATCATCAAGCTATTAGTGATTTGGGCAAAACTGTAAAATTGCTATCAGGAGTAACATATAAACTTTCATGGTCAAGACGTGAGCTCTTTGTTTGCCTTGAGCAAAACTTCCAAGGGGAAGACTGACATTCGTGACTTGGAGAAGACCCAATTCTGTCTTTTGGGAGAGCCTGGGCATGAGGTGAACAAGATATAGTTTGGCTCATGGGTCAGCCACCTTTTTGATGTGTGACCTTGGATGAGTTACTTCATTTTCTGAGCTCCCGTTTTCTGCTCTGTAATATGGGCATAATAAAATGTTACATCCCAAGGTCAGGGAGAGAGAAGTGAGTACTTAGTAAATGTCAGTTGAGGAAGCAGGTTTGTGGAGGTTGCGTTAGCTGGCCAAATCTCAGAGCCGGGAAATGGTACAGCCCAACTGGAGCCAAGACTGACTGACGCTAACGTTCATGATCTCTTTGCAACCCATGATGCCCCCTGGAAGGCTGGCTTCGAAACATGAGGCTGTTGGCAGGTCACAGAGCAGGGGAGTGACACAGATAGAGCTGTGCTTTGAAAGGAAAATGCTCACAGAGGTATGAAGGATGAAGGAGAGACAGACAGACAGACTATGGCCATGGAGAGGAAGCCAGTTAGGGAGTTATGTGGAACCTGGTGCTCGGAGTGGAGTCTTATTCATTTGCCTATTCCAGAGCTCAGCAGTGCCTATTTATGGCAGGTGCTTAGATTGAGTGAACATAGGAATCATGCTGTGTGATGATGCTGTTATGGTATATATTATTCTATGTTATATGTTATGTTATAGTGTGTTGATATCACACTACTTGCCTTCTCTGAATCTTTCCTCTCATTTGTAAAATGGGAACGAGACCGTTGCCAATATCTTTTCAAGCTCTAACATTTTAAGAATCATTTCTCCATCCCTCTTCCCTCTTTAAGTTCCACAGCCCTTCCCAATCCTCTGCATGAGGATTTGGGGAAGAGAAAGGAGAGATGGGGGTCTGAGTGCTGACCTCCCCTGGAAGGTCAAAGGGAAGTTGCCCGTTGGTCCTGGCCTTCTCTGGAACTAAGAGTCATCTTTAACCGGGGCAGCCCTTTCTGTACTGATTTCCTAACAATGGGGCCAAATTCCCTGAACTTCCAGTAATGGTCTTCTCCCCTTGGCGGGGGGCCCAGCCAGTCCTGACAAGAGCAGCCTGGTGACCTCAGGCACAGCCCCCTGGCCACAGGTCAAGGTTTGTTTGCCATGGGTCTTTCTGTACACATCTCCAGGAACCCATTCAAAGCATGGCGAGTGCCCTACTGACCTCTGATTCTTGAGAAGTGAGTTTGCTCCAGTGGGGCTCAGTCCCATCTCTGAATGGCTCTGTGACCTTGGCAAATCCCTCCCCTCTCAGAGCCTCAGGTTACTCTCCTGTAAAATGAGAGATCTGGAAAAGAGATTTCATTTGATGGTTATGTGTTAAAATACATAGCCTTATAAGCATGCTGAAGACAACCATATATACATGCAATTTGAAAAATATAGGCTTTTTTTTTTTACTATCATCACATCTAACTAATAAAAATGGTGCTTTATTTTATACTGTTCTTCCTCTTTGCAGTGATATCTCACACTCATTACTTTTTTAGATCCTCACGTGAATTCTAAGAAGTAGGTTATTATACCCATTTTATAGAAAACAGGGCTCAGGCTTGGGGGCGAAAGTTACGAGTTCTGGGCCACACAGCTGGGAAGCGAGCAGCATTGATTTAGCTTTGACTATGTGACAGGTCTTCCCCATCTCTCAGCTTTAATCCTCACAGTAAACCTGGAGTGTAGGACTATTGTTCTCACTTTCCAGATGAGGAAGGAAGGCTTCATGTGTAACGGGACAGAGATCACACAGCTACAAGTTACAGAGCTGGGACCTGAAGCCAGATTTTCTAGCTGCAGAGTCAATGCTCTTTGCTACATCTACTACTTCCCAAGCAGGGGTTGACTCCCCCACACCCCCGCCCCAGGGGACATCTGGTGTCAGGAGACAGTTCTGGTTTTCACGACTAGGAGGTTCTACTGGCATCTAGTGCGTAGAGGCCAGCGATGCTGGTAAACACCCTACAATGCACAGGCCAGCCTGCCCCTGTCAACAAAGAATTGTCCAGCAGGAAATGCAATAGTGCCAAGGTTAAGAAACCCTAGACTACAGTCCTGCCTCGAATGGGCATATGTGAATGACTCCGCCACCATCATCCCCCCAACACCCTCAAATACACACAGGCAAACACCACATTCACACCATTAGGGGCGGTGCTCAGCAGTGGCAACATAACTGCATTAAGGACTTTACTAATTCCTGCAATGAAGGTTGACAATAAAAGACACACACACACACACAAATATATAAATACTTTATACTCTTCCTGATTCCTAAAAGTGCTGGAGGGGGGCAGATGAGTTGGCACAGATAGCTTCTGGGCTCTTGTCTTCCCCTGGGACCACAGGTTTCAAAGTTAAGTAGGTTGGTGTTCAGCATGGTCCACTGTGTGGTCCTGAGCTGGTCACTCAAACACTCTGAGCCTCTGCTTCTTCATCCATGGGTTGGGGGATTCAGGATCCAATACAACTGGATAAAGTTGAGTGTCTGGCTCTGTGCCTGGCATGTAGCAGCCCTTCCAGAAGCTTGAAGGCCAGTTCTTGGGCTCTGGGAAGCTGGACAGAGCCCAGGGAGGGGCCCTCTGTTCTTTCTGTGCCCACAGTTGCAGCCCATCCATGAGATACTGCGGCACACGAACCTGGGGCCTCTGGAGACCAAGCGTCAGAACCTGCAGCGAGCCTTGGACCAGTACCTGATGGAATTCAATGCCTGCCGCTGTGGGCCCTGCTTCAACAACGGGAAGCCCATCCTCGATGGTACCAGCTGCACATGTCAGTGCCCCCTGGGTCGCCAGGGCCTTGCCTGTGAGCAAATGGAGTCAGAGGGTAAGACCCACACATCCTCACTCAAGTTCTAGCCTATCCCGGCTTAGAGGGGCCAGCACAGAAGGGACCTTTGGGGTTCCCAGCCTCTCTGTTCTATGCCCTCTTGCCCATTGCTCTAGGAACCCACATTCTGAGCTTTATGGCTGACCCCCTACATTTACTGGGTTTTATGCTTTCTCCTTGCCATTAGGACCCTCTCAGATGACGACTGTTTTTTACCAAGGTGTATATGGACAACAGGATTCATTTCCGGAGGGATGTATTCGTTTCCTAGGGCTGCCATAACAAATTACCAAAAGCTGGGTGGCTTAAAGCAATGGAAATGTATTGTCTCACACTTTTGGAGATTAGAAATCCCAAATCCAGGTGTACTGGCTAGGTGGCTTTCTTCTGGAGGCTCTGTGGGAGAATCTGTTCTCTCTCCTAGCCTCTGGCATGAGTCAGCAATGCCCGGCATTCCTTGGCTTGTAGGTGCGCCATTCCAGTCTCTGCCTCTGTCTTCACATGGTGTTCTCCACTCTACGTCTCTGTTTTCTCTCTTATAAGAATACTAGTCATTGGATCAGGACCTATCCTGATCCAGCATGACATCATCTTAAGTTGAGTTTATCTGCAAAGATCTTATATCCAAATAAGGTAACATTCACAGGTAATGGAGTTTGAACTTCAACCTATCTTTTGGGGGACACAATACAACCCATTACAAGGGATAAGTAAGTTGTCATTATAGCACAAGGAGTCATGACTAAAAACAAGGTTGGGGCAAGTAACATAAAGCTTAATGTTTCAACGTTTAAACATATTAAGCTGCAGCACAAACCAACGGGTATCAGAAAAGAAGGTTCTCAAACGAGGGTTAGAAATCCATGTCCCTTAAAGATGAAGAAGTCTAGAGACCTGGGTGTGAATCTCAGCTATTTCACTAACTTACTGAGATACCAGTTAATTGTTTCTTCTTTCTGAGGCCTTTCTCATCTATGTTTCCCTTTGAGCTCCAAGAATCTCTACGCATGTTCTAATCCCTAAGCTTCCAATTTTCATGCATACTTGGTACATAAAATGATGGCAAAAATATGGGCTACCAAATCAATGTATAAATCAATCTCATTTGGCAACTGCGATGAAGAAAATGTAAAGAAAAAAAAAGTCTGGAAAACGAACAGCTGAAGCACAGTGTAGATGGGATAGGAGGCTGATTTTAAAATGAGATGACGGTGGGTTAAGATTTTCTCATTGGGAGAGTCGTTCTAAATGGGAGGCAGGATAGCATAGCTCTGGTGTCAAATAGGCCTTCACATCCCAGTGCTGCCAATTTGCATGTTGGGTGGGCCTCCCCTGTAAAATGGGGATGATATCAGTACCTCCATCACAGGTTGTGTTGAGGGTTAAACTAGCTAACTTGTGTGGCAAGCTCAATTCTAATAAGTAAGAAGAAGATAGAGCCCTATTGGTAGAAGATCTGTCCTGGGTTGGGGCCACATCTAAATCCCTCCTTTGTGAGGTGAAGGGAGTACAAATTGGGTCCCAAAAAGATGCCTGGTATCCTGTAGGAGGAATTCTGAAAGGGGTGAGCCAGGATGGTGAGTGAATTCCAGAGTCCTTATGAAGGAGGATGCAGAGAACAAAAACCAAGCAGAACAATGACCAGGGCCAAGCCTGGTACAGTTTCCTCATGTGAATTGAAAAAAGGAACTGCCTGTTAGGTGGGTAAATTGGGAGGAACAAAGAAAACCACTCGGGGTTGATACTGCCCAGCTCCAGACCCAGGGATTTCTTGACTTTTCAAGTAGAGTTTGGACTGGGTTTCAGCCCCATTTGCCTCATTGGCCAGGCAACTTTCTAGAGGGACCAAAGGTCAATGAACAGAAAGAACAACAAATTCTGTACCAGGCACTATTGCAACACTTTATGTGCACGAACTCCTTTATTCCCTCAAGAATGTGATGAGATAAATATCAATACCATTATCTCCCCAATTCACAGATGAGGACACAGGGGCAGGAGGAAGGGGAGATAACTCGCTGAGTCATCTAGCTGGGGAGTGTCAAAGCCAGGATTTGGACCCAGGTGGTCTGATGTTAGAACCCAAGCTCTTAACTGTTACATTCTACTAATTGACATCCTAAGAGTCTGGAAATTTGGGGAATGGGGGTAGAGGGTCTGAGATGATTGCACTGACTATCATTTTGGGGAGTGGAGAGGGAGGGTATGGCCCAGGTCCTGGTTATCGAGCTGACCTGGCTTAAAGGGACAGACATGAGCTCTGCCTGGGTAATTAGAATTAGAGCATGTCAAGGGCCCTCAGAGCCAGTGACTTGCTTGGATCCCTGTTCACACAGCATAGAGCAAAGTGAACAGGGAGTGTGGACTACCTAGAGGTGCCTCTCCAATGATCCAGTGCTGGGCTTGGTGGTGGCCATGCTAAGTCATATGTACACATGATGGGCACTGGAGAAGGGGGACACAATGTCAATGATCAAGGGGGGTGGCAGGGCGCAGAGGGCTGGGTCGTCCTCACAGTCCCATTTCTCCTGCATGACTACAGTCAGCTGCAGGCAGCTCCCGGGTGTTCCATTAACCTTGTTCCATGCCCGAGGGGTATGGACCTCGGGTGGCCTTGGGACTATCAGACTAAACTTTCAGCCAGACAGAGATGGATCTGACAAGGAAGTCTAAGGTGGGGGAGTCAGCCACCATGGAGACCCATTGTCGTAGGTCCCGAGGGATTTTCCCTGCAAATCTTTGCCTGTGGGGACCGAGCCACAGAGGTGGGAGAAATAGAGAACCCCTCTGTGGCTGCCCCACCAGGGAGTGTAATGACAGAGCTGGAAGGGACTTGAAGATAATCTAATCCAATGATATTCACACTGAGATCTGAGGAAGCTTGGGGTCTCCTAGGGGCTGCCCCAGAGGAGCAGGGCAAACCTGATAGACACCCAGCTTCAAATAGAACAGCTTCACTTTCATCTGACTTCCATGCTGGGGCCCACATAAGAAGATTTCATTTAAGAAAAAAAAAAAAACAGTAATGAAAAAAATAATGATGGAAAACCCTACCGGATCAGTCCACCCTTTTCCTTTACAGAGGTGAAAGCTCAGGCTGAGAGAGGAGATGGGATGGTCCAAAGGCACAGAGTCAGTAGGAGGCAGCAGCCCCAGGCTAGAGGGATTGTATCAACTGGATTTCTAGAGACAGCCCATGGTCAGTGCATGTGTTCTGATACTCTGTGCAGAGCATCTGTCACCCACCGTGGCCCCATCGTTGGAGTCTGAGTGGGGTTGATTTGCAAACCTTCATTTAAAAGCCCAGCTATCCTTTGCATAGGGTGTCTGGCTGGCCTTTGTGAAGCTCCAGCTGGGGTGAGTTCCCTGTCTGTACACTCACCACTGGCTCAGCGTCATTCTTCCAGAGATGCACGCCTCCCTGCCTCCCTCCGCTATCCATCTTCTGTGGAACCGCAGGTTCTAATTTCATGAGATGGGCTCCCAGCGGCCTCTTCTCACTCCATCCAGAGTTTCAAATTAAGTGCGAGGCAGTGAGCACAGAGGTCTGGGTTGGCTACGCGGAGGCATTTCCCCAAGGAGAGATTGCAGACCACTCTAGGGCAGCGGCATGGGCCTCACTCAACCAGCCAAGCTGCCGCTTGTATGCTAACCTCCTTGTGCCCTGGGAAATTATCCATGCAGGAAACAAGGCGGATGGTCACTGGGGCTGCTGGAGCTCATGGTCTGCTTGCAAATCGGGCACCCGGGAAAGGAGGAGAGAGTGTAACAATCCTGCACCCCAGAACGGAGGTACCTTGTGTCCGGGCCACAGAGTGCAAACCCAGGCATGCTGAGAGCTCTGGGCACAGGCTGCAGCTGAGGCAGCAGATGTCACTGCCTGAGCTGACCACTGGATACCGACCGACTTCACTCAGCTGACAGAAGACGCCAATCAACATGGACTTCTTCTTTGTCCTGGACCAGGCCATGCCATCAACAACCAACTGTTCTATTACCCACAAAACTCAGTCACAATTGGGTGTTGAGTGTTAATGGCTCATAGAGCTTTGGATCATCTAAAAAATAAATAAATAAAAGAAAGAAGAAAGAAAAGAAGAAATCTCGATTCATGTCTTAGAGGAACTTATAGGATGGTAGAGGCATAAGGCAGGCAGACGCTCTTGAAACTATCCGTAGCCAACAAAACAAAGTACCGTGAGAACGATCTCAGTTATTTGATAACAATATTTGCTCATTTGTAGAAACCGATTATTAGTTTGTAAGATAAGCAGACATACTGAAACAAGGAGAAAAATTAAAGATTGCCTTGAGTTCCTTCACTTTTCCTTCACTGGGACTCAACATATTCTCGTATTCCTTCAATTAATCTCTCTTGTTTGCTTGAGTTCTTATCACAAATATCACCGTTCTCCCAATTAAATAACTGGCACACTAATAATTGGCTCACAGCACACTATTCTTTTCCTTCATCGCCTTCTTCGTAATTAGCAATTACATATTGGGTCCCACACCTCCTGTGACTATTTATGACTTGTCTCCCCATGGACGGCAATCTTGAGGGCAGCGATCAGCTTCGTCTGGTTCAGCACTGCATCCCCAGAGGTGAGGGCTGTGCCTTGAATTGGAGGGAATGAACAAGCATCTGTGCGAGAAGTGAGGGAATGAACTCAAGAGTCAGTTCAAAAATGTGGTCCTTCTCAGTCAGCCTCCCAGAGTAGAATGTGGATCTGGGGGGCCGACCAGTTCATGTGCCCGGGCCCACCTGTGGGAGAGCTAGTCACATCCGCCTGCCTCAGTGTCCCCACAGCACTCCAATCAGGCCTCAAAGAGAGAATGTGTGTGTTGCACTGACTTTTCTGTTGACCCATAGGTTTCCCCTATAGATTGTGAGCTCCTTGAAGGTGGAATCTGCCGTCCCAGTTGGTATAAGAAACATAGGTTGACTGATATATGTGTATCAGTCAACACTCCCTATCCTTCCAGAATCCTCAATCTTTTTTGGGTGATAATGAGACATAAACACACACACACACACACACACATGCACGCACGCACGCGCGCGCGCGCGCACACACACATGAAACAATTAGAAGCAGTTTTAGGGACACAGGAAGTGAATTGCTGAGTTAATGCCAAACTACGTGGCACACAAAGGAGGCCAGGTGGAAGAGAGATTTACCTTTCTTTGCCTGTATTAAATATACAGAATGGGGGTTGACCTAGACCTTGAGGGATTTTTGAACTAGGCAGAGAGGGAAGAGAACTTTAGATAGGAAAACAGCATGTCACAAAGTTTGAACCTCAGAAAGAATATTAGGGGTGTATGTAGGTGTATATGTGTTGGAAGAGGGAGTGGGAATAAAATAAGTTATATAAAATACTTAGCACAATACCTGTCACGTGCAAAATTATTAGCATCACTCTTATTGTTACTATTATTAATTAAAGCTTATAGTTTAGAAGTTTGTTTCTGAACTCTTTAGATCTGAGAGAAGGAAAAAGGACTCCCATATTCCTTCTCATCCTGTCATTAATTTACTTTTTAATGTCCATGAATAATTAATTTCCATTCGTTATTTACTGTGGAGCAGTAGTTACATCCTAGGAAGTGTTGAGAGGCAGATTGGCCAGGCCAAGTGGACAGTTTACAGAGGACATTCAAGCTTGATCTAAAAGCAGTAGTTCTCAGCCTAGGTTGAGCATGAGAATCACGTGGGCAGTTTTAAAAACCCTGATGTCCAGAGGCTGAACCCCATACCAATTCAATCCAAATTTCTGGAGATGAGAGCCAGACATCAGTAGTTTACTATCTTCAGTACCTTGTAATAACCTGTAATGGAAAAGAATCTGAAAAAGAATATATGTGTATGTGCGTGTGTACGTATATAAAACTGAATCACTTTGCTGCATACTTGAAACTAACACAACATTGTAAATCAACTATACTTCAATAAATAAATAAAAGCTTCCCAGGCGATTCCAATGCAGCCAAGGCTGAGAATTCCTGAGAGTGTGTATTCACGGGTGTGTAACAAAAGGGCACCACGGTAAGGTTTATCTGCGTACCTTATCTCATCTTAACAAGGATCTCTAAGATTTGTTTTCTGAGTCCCATTTTACAGATGAGGAAACAGAGTCTCTGCGAGGCTGAGCCTGGTGGGTCACAGAGCTGGCAGGCTGGCCAGGGTGTGAATGCAGTCCATCAAGCACGTGCACCCCCACCTCTGCTCTGGGCTGTCAGCCAGTGGAGGGATTTTGTGTGTGGGGCGCAGAGGAGAGGGAAGAAACCAGAGGCCAGGAAGCTCATGGAAGTACGTGTAGTCCTTTAGATGCGAGATGAGAACGCTGGGATTAAACAATGGCCTGGATCAGCTGTGAGCCAAAACAACCAGCCGAGCAATGCCATCTTCCCATCGTCTGAGCCACAGAACCAAGGCCAGTGTCCGCCCCGCTCCTCTGAGGATGCTGCATCCCCAGCAGCTTTAGAAATGACAGTACAGCGGCAGTAGCAGTTTCCGCAGCAGCCACCCTTCACCAGATCAGCGCCTCTCCCTCTTCAAGGATGCCTGGCTCTCACCCCGCAAAAGGCATAAAACCCACCAAATGTATTCTCCCTCAGGACTTTTCAGGAGATCTATAATTACGGTTTTATAGGTAGTGGATGTAAAAACACGGTTTAACGATATAATCTTCAGCTTGACAAGGTGTCTTTTGAAAAGTAAATTAATGACAGAATGAAAAGCATTAAGAAGAGGCTTTTTTCTTTTTTTCTGCTTTGAGATAGAGGAAGATCTAAAGAGTTCAGCACTCAATGAATCTCTTCTGAACTGGATGGCTTTAGGGTGAAGAAAATGGACAGAAAGGGTAGCCTTCAAAACCACAGTGCAGAAATGAGAGACGGCAGAGGGAGGCCACCGGGTACTGTTTGAGGAAAGGTATGTGACATAGGTTAGCAGAAGCACGCTTCTCCGTGAAGAAAACTGGGGCTTCTATCCCCTGGCTTGGGAAATGGGTGAGCACTCTGGGGAGCCCTGTGCTGGGCCCCGGGCTGGGTGCTGGGGGGCCGGGAATGAATCAGACACAGTCCCAGCGCTGGAAGATTGCCTGGCCTGATGGAGGAGGCCTGTGAACCATGCCCCAGGTCCCGTACCAGCAGGAAGCCAGGCTGGGGAGAAGGAAGACAGCCTGGATAGGAGAGCAGACGAGGCCAGCAGAGTCTAGGAAATGAGTGGGAGTTTAAGAAGCAGACAAAGGGGAAGAAGGGCCTGGACATCGCAGAGGAAACAGTATGTGCAGAGTCGAGAGGTGGGAAACCACGAGGTGGGTGGAAAGTAATTACTGCTCAGCTCCTGGGGGTGGTCGCTGGTGCCCCTCAGGCTGGGGAGAGCTGGGTTTGGAGCATTGGTTTGGTCACTGGGCCTTTCCTGAGGGCAGCAGTATGTGGTCCTGGGGAGATTTCCACAGATGGTCACTTTCCACCCACGTCCCTGCTCTCCTTGGGAGCTCCTGGTGCTTCAGCCGTCCACAGCCATTATTTTAAAGCACAAGAATCTTAACCTGGATTCACAAGGTTTGCTCTGGTCTGAGGTCAGCGTACCACTCCATCTTTATTTCCCTCTGCAGACTTTATGAGCCAGTATACTAAAAACCTGTCCTAACAGGACAACAAAGCCCTGAATGCCTAGCTCTCACCTCTCTCTGACGTCATTTCCTCCCATTTACTCTTCCTACTGTCACGCTGCTCCAGCCATGGAAGCCTTTTTGCTATTCCTCACACATGCCAAACTCTCATGCCTCAGGACCTTTGCACCTGCTTTCTCGTCCACCTGAAATGTTCATCCTCTAAAGGAGTTCATCCAAGAATCACTCCCTTGTTTCATTCACATCTCTGCTCAAATAATACCCCTCCAAAAACCTTACCCTCATTTATTTTTTCTGGTATAGCACTTATCACTACCTGAGATTATAGAATTTTTTTCTTGGTATGCCTCCCCCCCATTAATATGCAAGCTTTTTCATGGCTTGATCCCCAGTATCTAGAACAGTATTTGGCCTTAGGAGGCCTCAGGAGGGGGTACTTCTAATTCAATCCCTCAAATAGGTCTTTTGTCCCCTCCAGGCCTTTGTACACACTACCTTAGAAGCACCCGCACCTGCCAGCCCCCATCTTCTCCCAGCTCTTCACCAGCCCTCTGCAGGGTATGGATTAGGTATCCATTCACCCAGAAAGCCAACCCTGACCCCTCCCGCTCCCCCATACTTCATCAGGCGCTACTCCCTGATACGGAGCATTGTCCATACCCTATCACTGTAGGCACCTTATTCTGTCACTATAGTCTCCCCCACCCGGTGACACCTTGCAGGGCAGATGGGGACTCAGATTTACTTTCGGAGCCTCAGTACCTAGCATAGCACTTTAAATACCTAGGAGTTTCCCAGTAAAAGGATGCTGTTCTCTCTCTGGCCCCTCCGTGCTAGAGGCAAAGGCTCTGAAACAGTCTTTGCACAGAGTACGTAGGAACTCGTGAGAGACAACCCCATGGAAGACGTTTTTACAGGACTCCCAGGTCCTACAACCTTCCTGGTACATCAGAGGGCAGCGCATGCTACTCTTAGAGACTGTATACATTTAAGAGAGAGCCCACTGTTTCCACCTTAGTGAAGGAAAGCCCAGCAAATTGAGTTAAAAATTCTGCATTCGTAGCCCAGGGGTTTTCCGCGCTCCTCAGGGAGAGAGAAAGGAAAATATGTTTCCCTTCTATATTAACAGCTTAAAATGTGAGATAAATCCTCCCATCCTAACCTCTTTTTCACGAACGGACTTGGCTGTCCAGTGGCATGATACATGTCTGACGGATCTATTTCTCCATTCTATTTCTTTAGAGGTAGCAGCTAAGAAGTTTCATCTATTATTTGTCTCTCTCTCCCATTCCCATTTTCCTAACCAAGCATGTAGAGCAGGCAGCTGATGGATGGATGGTGTTTGGGATAAAAGGGGCCAGAATCAGATAGTTTTCAGGATCTGAACAAACTGGCTTATTAACAAGGAGGCCCCTTCGGCGGGAGGTGGTGGGGGAAGGAGGGCTGGATACCAGACAATGTTCAGTGACGGACGAAGGAGCGCCTGGGGTTGCAAGGTGTAGACGCGAGGTAACTGGTGGCCGCAGCCTCCGATAATGGGAGCGCCTGGGCTCCGGAGCAGCCTCCTGCACAGAGGTGAATGTCACACCAGCCTCTTGACTTCCTTTGACAATCCTCCAAGATTCACTGCTGCAAAGGCAAGTCCGATTCCCTCTCGTCTTCCTTTCCGTAAAATACAATCTCCACGCTCAACAAGGGAGAGCTGCTAGGCAGGGTACCAAGGGCCAGATGTCAGGCAGGGCTGGTTCAGCATCCACGCCTGGGAAGGCAGTTGAGCATCGCCATGTGCCAGGCACTCTGGGGTGAGAGCAGTCCCTCTACGTATGCCGTGTCATTCAAGCCTCGTGCTTGGGCCATCGATTATTGGCCCTATATTCTGATGAGGACACTGAGGCATGGAGAGGATAAGGGACATCATCAAGGCTTCTCAGCTAGGAAGTGGTAGTGTGGGGTCTGATCCCTCGGTTCCTCTGCTGCAAAGCCTTCTAAACGGCTCTGCTTCTCCGCTGCAGGGACGTGCCAGACTAGAGGTCTTTCTCTCTCTTCTGTGCAAGCGGGCAGGTGGGCATGCACCCACCCTACAATGAAACTGGACCCGCTCCTGTGGCAGCAGGAAGTTGGGGAGCCCCGTGGCAGCCGCCCTTGGACTGAGGCAGTTCTGCCACTTTCGAGCTGGGTGGTCTTGGGCAAATTGCTCAGTCTCTCCGAGGCTCTGTCTCATCACCTGTCAAAGGCAGATAATAAATCCTTCCTCTTTCAGGCATTGAGAGGATTAAGCTGGATTAGGTATGTGAAAGTTCTTTATAACTGGTAATGCCCTCTGCAAATATTAGTTATTATGCTGTTACATTTTCCCTTAATAACCCAGAGCTCGGGATATAAAAGCCTTCCATGTCCTTTATTAAGACACGTCCTAGGGGCTAAGCTATCTTATGTCTTTCTTGTTCTCATGTGTTATAGTGGGTTTAGTACCGAAATGTACTAAACCAGTTGAAAGCGGTCTTAAACGACTTTAGAAAACGAAACACGCCAACCATAGCTCTCGTCGATGTTTTGAGGAATCCCCAGGAGCGGTGATGTCAGCGATACTGTGGGGTGCTGACTGTCCCAGGTACTCTCCTGGGCGTGGTTAATTCACATCCTCCCGAACCCCAGGAGGACGCTGCTGTCACCATCCCCATCTTACAGATGAGAAAATGAGGCACACAGGGGTACGGAACGTGTGTTAAGGTCACGAAGCTAGTAAGTCCCGGAGCCAGGCGAGGCCACAAAGGCGGAAGCAGGGCACCAGGGCACACACGTCTAAGCACAGTACCACTCAGCCTCTCTGCATCTGTTTCCAGTTCTACCTGAGAGGTCGTGATGCTTCCCTCACCCCTGAGGTTCTGAATCCCTCATCCCTCAATATTGGAATTAACATTCCAGAAAGACAACTCAAAGAGGAAGACACCATACAGAAAAATCTGATTTCATGACAGGCACTCAATAAGGAGGGATTCTCAAAGATGTAAAGTGTACTATTCCAGTGTGCTCCCGTTAGGGTTTAGGTGGTCGTAGTAGGTTTAAAATGAATCCACAAATGAGAAAATGAGGTGAAGGTGGAATGTTGGAAGGCATTTTTTCCCCTAAGTTTTTCTTTATTCATAGCCTACCTCTACTGCACACTGGGCAGGCTTTGTTTTTTTTTCTTTAAAGCTGTGGTTTTCTTTTTTTTTTTGAAGATGTTGGGGGTAGGAGTTTATTAATTAATTTATTTATTTTTGCTGTGTTGGGTCTTCGTTTCTGTGCGAGGGCTTTCTCTAGTTGCGGCAAGCGGGGGCCACTCTTCAACGCAGTGTGCGGGCCTCTCACTATCGCGGCCTCTCTTATTGTGGAGCACAGGCTCCAGACGCGCAGGCTCAGTAGTTGTGGCTCACGAGCCTAGTTGCTCTGCAGCACGTGGGATCCTCCCAGACCAGGGCTCGAACCCGTGTCCCCTGCATTAGCAGGCAGATTCTCAACCGCTGCGCCACCAGGGAAGTCCTGGGCAGACTTTTTAACCCTCTTGAGACTTGATTTCTTCCTCAACCTATAAATATGCTTCTCAGGTTTACCCCACCAAAGATGACAGAGTTTTCTTCTCCCTTCCTCTGTAAAGTTTCCCTGGAGATTTCTGGTGGTCCCCAGTTGGTGTCACCAAGTCCCCTAACAAGTACTGTACTTTCAGCCCCTACCTGACATCAGCTATTTTTCTGCCTCTTTTGTTTTACTCTTTTTTGCACTGCTGCCCACCAAGCAGGCTGAACACGCCTCGCGCAGCCAGTGCTGTGTGGCTGCCCTCATCTCAAGGTCGCTGTATCCCAAATTTCATGATGCCACCATCATGTACCACCGATTCACTAAAGTTTCTCCCTGGCCTGGGATGGCTCTGCCCTTGGCTGCACTCACCTCCCTTTTCATTAGTTCGTTAATTCATGCAACAATGATTTCTTGTTGCCTGCTCGTGCCAGGCCCTGTATTGGGCCCTGGCAGTGAGGGCAGTGGACAGACACT
Organism: Globicephala melas; assembly: GCF_963455315.2. Taxonomy (NCBI): domain Eukaryota; kingdom Metazoa; phylum Chordata; class Mammalia; order Artiodactyla; family Delphinidae; genus Globicephala; species Globicephala melas. Next base: position 140,079,570 of record NC_083314.1, on the reverse strand, counting down.
ACCTCTGCCTTCAGGAACGCGATATTTGAGCAGGAATAGGAGACAGTAAACAAATAGATTATAATACAGTGTCCGCAGAGCCTGGAAACATTGGCAAACAGTCATATTGTCATTAAGGACATCTTCAATCTGTAAAACAAAAATATGTCCATCAAGATGCTAATCACGAAGGTCCCCAGGGAGGCCTGGCCAGAGTCCTGAGGGCTTTCTGCTCCAGCCCCACTCTCTCCAGAGGGCTTTTTATATGAGTGCCTGGGAGCAGGCCAGAGTTCTCTCCTTTAAAACAAAGATGGTATTTTCCTCTGGATTCTCTGCCAGCAGATGCTCTTCTCCCAGCCTCAGCGTCCCACCTTGATTTCCAGAGTCAGCCCATGCGTGGCAAGGACGAAGTTTCCCTTGGAAGCCTTCCCTACGTGTCACCTGCTGACTGTATTAATATCTACCCCATCAAATTCAAATAAAGATTAAATGAGATAACGCAGGTTAAAAGACTTCATAAACTGAGAAGCACTCTATAATTGGCAGCTATGACTATTACTATTGTGAAAATAATTATAATACTTATTAGAAGTTATATTATTATCCTAAGGTCGCACAGGAAGGGGTTGGTAGACACAGAACTCCCGGCCCAGACATCAAGCAGACGGCAGAGCTCCCAGCATTTCAGAGATTCATGCTCTCAGACACAAAACCCTCCCACACCCAGGTATCCTGCGCTGTGTTCAAGCTTCCAGGACCACTGCCAAACGACACTGCCTGGCCCGCGCCCCACGGATGCCGCAGCTCCTTCACGGGGACACCGGTGCAAGCTACAGTTGCCGAGGTTTTCCAAAAGCACAGTTTGCATTTATTTTGTTTAATCCTTACACTGTGTTTCAGCCTCCTCCTAAATGCATTTGTTTTCAAAAAGAGCCACGAGGGGACGTTCAGCCCACAAATAAGAATATAATTATTACACAGTTTAGCCATGCCTGGACGTCACCCCGGTATTCACTGGTGCTCGGCAATTCAATTGTCTCTCCTTCAGGACCATATTTAATAGGATAAACAATTTCTGCTAAACGCAATAAACATGAACCTGCATTGTCATCTCCATAATCAACTTAAATTTCCCATTAGAAGCGGTGGCCGTGATTGAGACTCAGAATTTAATTTGGCGGCGCAGGCTTCGACGTGCTCGTGTCGGCTTCACGGGAGCCTCCCATCAACCCGAGACAGAACCTCTCTTCCCCATCTCTGGGGAATCTTAAAAGAAGATAGATTATAACATAAGAAAATTATATGGCCTCGGTATAATGAAAGAGATAAAACATGATTGCATTAGCCTATTGAAATAACAGCGATGGCAAAGCAATAATATTAATACAAACAAGGGCCCGGACCCGTCTGCTCAATTGCAGGGGACAAGGGGATGAAGGAAGGAAGACAGAATCGCCACGCTGGCTGCAGCAACCCCTAAGCAGTAAAGAATCAGCTCCTTCCATGGTTGTTCTATTGACTCAATTCCAGAGAGATGGGCGGCCAGACTGGTGGGTGTTGGTGACCTGTGCTTTGGTGTCATGGATGTGTTATGGTCTTAGGTCTCAGCACCCAGCCCAGCGGCAAACTTACAGCAGGTGACGTGGCCGAAAACAAATCGGTTGAAAATTCATAGGATGAATCAATTCACCTTCAACCAACTGGTTTTTTTCCCCACCAGTCTGATTTCAACAAATTCACATGAAGTTATGCAATCCGACAGGAAGTGCCCAAGAGCAAAGAAAATATTCAGGGATGTTTTAATGAGAAGGAATGAATGAGAGCAACAAAGCTTAAATGATCACTTGACTCAATCTAAAAAATAAAAATAGTTTGGATTTTAGTAACGTAAAGATCAACTGCCCTCTTGTTCTCATCTTTCAGTACCTCCCGCCCCGAATGGGATTTGCACAAAAGCATGAGTGAGTGGAGCACAACGTACAGAGGTAGGGAAGGTTTACATTGCCCACTGATCCACAGCCATCAGCTTGATCATCTCCTGATATGCTTCCTCTTCCAGCCACCACAACCCCTGCTCTTCTTCTTTCTTTCTTTTTAAACTGTTTCTCATTCAGTGATCAATTTCCGTGGCTCTAGTCTCCAGCTCAGCATCTCCTCTGGGCACCCACTCATGTCACAATAATTCAGCTCTGCACCAGAACAACCACTTGCTTCCTGTGCTCAGCATCGAAAGAAGCTGAGGAACCCAGATCCACTCTCTCTGTGATGCAGTGGGTAGGGATTTGTCAATCTCTCTCTCTCTCTCTCTCTCTCTCTCTCACACACACACACACACACACACACACACACACTACCTTCTACATTTTATGTCATAAAAAGTTCTTTGTTGATCCAAGGTCCAATTTTGAGAGGAAGGGAGCATCACAGTTAAGAGTTTAAAACCCTGGGGGCTTCCCTGGTGGCGCAGTGGTTAAGAATCCGCCTGTCAATGCAGGGGACACAGGGTTTGATCCCTGGTCCGGGAAGATCCCACATGCCACGGAGCAACTAGCCCAATGCGCCACAACTACTGAGCCTGTGCTCTAGAGCCCGCAAGCTACAACTACTGATACCACACGCCTAGAGCCCGTGCTCTGCAACAAGAGAAGCCACCGCAGTGAGAAGCCCACGCGCCGCAACAAAGAGTAGCCCCCGTTTGCAGCAACTAGAGAAAGCCCATGCATAGCAATGAAGACCCAACGCAGCCAAAAATAAACAAACAAGCAAATAAATAAATAAAATTTTAAAAGAAAAGGGTTTAAAACCCTAGAGCTTGAATGCCCAGGTTTGCAGCCCAGCCCCCCCACTCCTTAGCTGCGTAACTTTGGACAAGTCACTTAACGCTTCTAAGCCGATTCTCCTGCTGTTTAATAGGCTAATAAAGCATCCACCTTATAAGGTTGTCATGAGGATGGAATGAATGAATGAATGCACTGAGAGCACTGTGGCTGGCACGCTAATCATTCAATAAGTATGAACTGCCCATTGCCATTGAATGAGACAGTGTGCTCCTCAAGGCAAGAACAGTTTAGTATCTATTCATGGATTCATGGTTGGGCACCTACTATGCGCAGGTCAGTGGTGGATTGTGCGACTTTCACATGGACAGCTCCCAACACAGTTCCTGGCTGGTAGTAAATGTGAGTGAAATAAAATTGTAGAGATGAGCGAAGTGAAGATTACCAGGATGGCTAAGCCCTTCAGGAGACTATAATTATCGTTTAACTTACTATCTGTCCGAGTCAGCGTGCATTTTACAAATAATGTCTTTATTTTAAGCATTCTGAATGGCACAGCCCTCCGCCTTGGGCCCCAGATGGGAGCGGGCATGGGGGTGAGCTGGCCTGATTCCTTGCTGTGTGCCGCCCACAGTAGCATCACCTGCTAGATGCTTTCCCCTCCTTAACAGTTAAGTGTTTCAGAAGCAGGGCCCAAGCAGGGGCTGCCCCTATTTTGAGGAGGTGGATTGTTGCACTGCCTTTGTCTTGTTTTATGTCCTCCAGAACATGGAGACCAGTTTGACCAGCAATTCCACTTCCCATCAATGGGGACATCTATAAGAAAGAAGGTCAATGAACATTAATTAGCCTTTATGACACTCTCGTGCCCTATAGGAGGGGTAAGGTGTATAAACCCTAGGGTTCTGAGAGTCTGAATCTCTGATCTCCCAACTCCAGTCCACTGTCCTTCCTTCAGGCCATTGGCTCACCATGCTCCCTTCTACCACAGGGCCTTTACACACACTGTTCTCCTTGCCCTAAATACTCTTCCCTCCTCTATTCATCTGGTCAATCCTATTCACCCTTCAGATCTCAGCTTAAGTGTTATTTCTGCAAGGAAACCTTCCCTGATCCCTAACTCCCCATCACTACTTCATATTTTAAGCTCCCAGAGCATTTTGTAGCACTTACAGTTGAAACTTTAAATGTATTTCTGGCACAAGTCAAATGATGTTGGTCTGTCTTTCTAAAGAGCAATCTCCATGATGACAGGAACTATAATCTGATTTGCTCACCACTGAACCCCAGCACCTAAACTGGCACACAGGAGTCCCTGAGTCCATATTAGTGGAATAAATGAATAGTTTCCAGCTTAGATGCTTCCCAGCTATAGGATGCTGGATAGTTTACTTCTTCTCAGTGTATCAAGCGGGAGCTCTGTTATCTATGTGGCCGTTGTGCGTTTTAAATGAAGTAATCACACTGTGCTCTACCCTCCCTGACATTTGCCTTTCCCTTGAGGATTTCTGGTTGTTGACGAGACTGGCAAATAATCAATTACATCCACCATGATAGATCACGCGGCTGGCTGAGCCTCTAACTTGCAGTGTAGCTCTGGGTACATTACTTAATATCTCTGGGTCTCCCCACTGATAACATGAGATAGCTGGAGTGGGAGGTTTCCAAGGTCTCCTCCAACCAGTGGAAATCCTGTGGCTGTGCCGTTACACTCTTACTGGGCAGGTCACTGTGGGGGGCCTGGTTTAGATGTAGTAGGAGAGGGAGTGGAGACACCCTTGAGCACTTTACTGAGGAGGGGAGCAGAGCAGGCCCCAAGAGCAAAGGCTACAGAGTCAGACTCACTGGACCTGAATCTGGGTCCCTGCACCTACTAACTGTGTGACCATTGGGCAAGTTAGCTAGCCACCCCCTGAACCTCAGTTTCCTCTATAAAATGGGGGTATTGACAGTTTCTACTTCATGAGGTTGTTGTGAGGATGAAAGGATTTAATATATGTGAAATATAAAGTAACACTATTTATTTTGCTCTAAAACCAACTAACCAATATTTATTTTGCTCTTACGATGGGTTAGGCATCCTTCCAAGTGCTTTATATGCCTTATGAGAAACTTAAGACAACTCTATGAGGTAGTTAATATCATCATCTCCACTTTACAGATGAGGAAATTGAGGCACGAAGAGGTCAAGTAATTCGCTATTAAATGATGGAGATGGAATTTGAACCCACACTGAGTCCAAGCCCTCAGCAAGGTGCCTGGTACATAGTGGACCGCTTAATAAATGTTTGGTGTTTTTATTGGACGTGCCATTTCCTTTAACAGTATCACCAAAAAAAGTCACAGAAAGGAAAAGAAAGGGGAGGAGCTGGGGGTGGGGGGAGGCAGTGCTAAGAATTCTTAAAAAATAAACCAGCTAAAGAATCTGAGAACTGCAAGAGATCTTCATCGTAGTCCAGTCGTTCAGTTATTAATTCAACTGCAGCAACTGTGTGGGAACCTGAGGACCCATAGGTAAATGGGACATGATCCCTACTCACAGACACAGGGGAGGTAGACACACACAACCCAAAACAGAATGTGCTAAGAGCTGTAATAGATACATGTCCGAAGTCCTATGGGATCCCACAGGAGAAATTAATTCTTCTTGGATGAGAATAATTTTTACAGAAGGGGCATCTATGTTGGATTTTGAGGGCTGAATAGGAGTTCACTAAATAAACAAAATGATAAACATTCCAGAATGATTCAAAGAGATGACTCGAAGAGGCCATGCATTAGCAGTCCTGTAACATGGAGCACTCTCAGTTGTGAAAATAATAAAATATAAAATCAGGAGTCAAGATGGATCTCAAGTGTCATAGTGTCCAGCTCCCTAGCCCACTCCCCGACTTTGCTCTTGCTCTTTTGAATTATTCTCTGGACTTCCCTAGACTGCCCTTTCCCAACCAACTCTCACAGACTCCTTACTTTTCCGATTGGTGATCTCACAGGCAGGGCCTTGGAATCCAGCAGGACAGATGCAGTCACAGCGTGTTCCTGAGAAGATGCAGAGACGGTATGAATCATACCACATGAAGTAAGAGCTCCTAGACTTCACCCCTCCCTCCACATCACGGCTTTTCCATTAGGTTAAAACAGGGCAAACGTTTAATTGAATGGTTTGAAATAAGAAGGTTCAGTGCCAAGAATACCCACTCCTTTCTTGAGGGTCCTTTGCTCATGAAAGGGTGTCTATTCCACCACAGGGAATGATGCCGAGTTGTTGAGGAAAATTACCCATTAGCTGACCTTTGACCTAGACATTGGTGTTGGGGGTCAGAAGCTACATTATTGAAGTTCCTGGGGCCAGTGGTCATTGATGCTCAATTTCACCACAAGTAATTGTCTAGTCTCTGCTTGAACATCTCTAGTGATGGGGAGCTCACTACCCTTAGATGTTTCATGCTACCTTAGGCCACTTCTGACATTTTGGAGGTTACTCCTTATGTTAATTTGTCACATGTCACCCTGGAGCTTCTCTCACCTGAATCACACGAACTCTCTTTACAGGACTGTCCTTTATAGGCTGGGCCCTGTCGGCATTCCAGCCTCTGGCTTCCTTTTCTCCATCACCTCCAAAGTAAAGCCTCCAGTGGGTCCCAGTCTCTAGGTCCAAGTTACACACAAGGCAAGGGGGATTTCAGCACCCCTAGATCAAAACCTGGTGCCGGTGAATGGATCCCACCTCCTGCTGAACTGACCCTCACTTACAGGTCCTGGTCCACAGGCAGAATTTCCCATTCTTAGGCTGTCACTTACATCTGCTTTGCTCATTTCCATCCCATCTGAGAAGCTAGACACACATCCCTCCATCTCAGCTGGGCAGGTGGAACCTTTCTCCCTGAGAACAGATCTTCTGTCGTGTCCCCTCTGTTGAGTTTGCTCCAACCATGTGAGTTCTGCCTCGAGTCCTGCTGGCTCCCTGGGCTGGGATATACACTACCCAGCTGCTCTTGATGCCCTGTTTTGGCATCATGCTGGACCGGACTCCTTCTTAGCCCATCACAACAGGAACAGAAGATCCCAGGCCCCAGCCTCTCTCACGTTTGCCCTGCCCCATGCAGTGACCCCGGATGTGACCCTCAAGTTAGCAGTCAAGTTCTAGTGGCCATCCATGCCACCCCCCCCATCCCCCAATCGTCTCACGATGTATTGGTCAGGATATGCACAAGGTGTCTCCCCTGCTCAGCCCAGGGAGGGCCTCTTCTTTGACCAGCACAGAGTCCCAGAGTCCATCCCCACTCCTTGTTACAGACCACACAGTCTCAGCCTGCTCCTGCCTTCAGTTTAATGCTGCTGTCACCCATGGGTCCCTTGTGGCTAGAAGCTAGGTATCCCGACAGCCAGAGCAGCCTGTTCTAGCTGCCTGCATTCTGACTTCCTGGGAGATAGACTAACACTGCTTCTAACACTGGTGCATTTCGGTGCAACCCTCGGGTCAAGGCTAGCTCTCCTGCTAGTCTAAAAGCTGGGCAAAATCATGGATCCTGTCTGTCAGTGAATTCAGCTGTAGAACAGCTTCCCAGCCCTCACTCAACAACGAATGATCTGCTAGGCTTTTTTTTTCAGAGGCCAATCCCAGTGATTCGCTTTAACTATTTTGGGCTGAGGCCTAGGGCTTCGTGTTTGTGCAAAGCTCCCTGGGTGATTCTCAGGTGCAGCCTGAGAGGACATCAGGCGCCTTGCCATAAGTAGTACCTGAGTGCAGCCATCTCCTTGGTCCAACCCTACTTCACTGTGCTCCAGGGAGGTGGTGCTCCATGGCGAGTCACAGCCCAGCCACAGGTTAGAACTACCCGGAGAGAAGAGGGTTTAGCCATCCTGATGAAGTTCTCTTCTCTAGAGAGTCTCACGTAATGATTACATCTGGGGACTGAGCATCAGCCGTTCTAAAGATCTCCAGTGGTTCTAATGCCCAGTCAAGGTGGAGCAACTCATCTTTAAGAGGCTCCAAATGGCCAGGGGCGGGGGGGGTGGGCGCTCACATTTTTTCCTCTGAGAAAAAGAAGGGAGCTTTATGACAGTCCCTGGGGCCTGAGGCAGAGGACTGGGGAATGACCTGGAAATTCCCCTGGATATACACAGGAAACCCCGACCTAGAAACACACCTCTGGAGGGTGTGTGGGTTTGATCACGTGTTCCGGCCCCGGAGCCAGCCCCTCCAGATGACGTCTGCCACAAGCGACACTGGAAATGGTACCTTTCAGGACAGGGACTCCGTTCCCCTGGCAGGGAGCACACTGGCAGGAGCTGACTTCCTTCTGAAACTCCTCCAGGGCCCGCTTCATGTTCTGCCTCACGGTGCTGGAATAGGCGAAGTCTGTGGCTGTCACCAGTTCGTACAGAGGCTCTGCCTGGGAAGGGAGCAAAGGCGCTTATTTCAACAGAAAACATTCATCACATAGAAACATGAAGCAAGGCTCTACAGGAATGCGCAGGTTTGCTGCATGCAGACCACAGTGGATTCATAGGCAACTGGATAGAGGCCTTTCCCTTTCTCATTCCCACCCCACCCAATATCCACAAATAAGCTCACTAGAGTTCAGGTCAACAAACACTTGCTGAATACCTTCTAAGTGTCAGGCATGAAGCATAAGTAATGAGTAAGATAAAATCCCCACTCCCAAGAAACTCAGAATCTAGAGACAGACACAAAAGTACTAACAGATACACAGGGGTTACAGGTAACAGTGGTAACTTGTAATGGGTAGAGAGCAGCGGCTAGTTAATCTGTTTTTGGTTGGGGAGGGGTGGTGGTTTGCAAGCTACTCTTTGAAAGTATCATGGGAGCATTGTTCCAGCGTCACCCTCCATCCCCACCCCCAACCAAACCTGTGAAAATCCTTCGTGGCATGCAAGAGCCTCCATTAGGGAGCCATTCCCGAGCTCCAAAGAATACCTTCCCACCACGAGATGCTCAGAATACTGTCTATACTACCTCATCTGATGCAAATTCTACCTCTTCGCTCCTTTGTGGTCAGCGTCTCGGGTTGAAGTCCTTTTTCCTTCTTCTCTAATTAGATTGTAAGCTCCTGGAGATCAGACCTGTATACTGCTCAGCTGTGTCTCCGGGGTCCCGCCCAAAGCTTAGTGAGAGCCGCTAATAAAAGTGGGTGTAAGGGGCTTCCCTGGTGGCGCAGTGGTTGAGAGTCCGCCTGCCGATGCAGGGGGCGCGGGTTCGTGCCCCAGTCTGGGAAGATCCCACATGCCGCGGAGCGGCTGGGCCCGTGAGCCATGGCCGCTGAGCCTGCGCGTCCGGAGCCTGTGCTCCGCAACGGGAGTGGCCACAACCATGAGAGGCCCACGTACCGGAAAAAAAAAAAAAAAAAGTGGGTGGAAGAATGAAACGGGGATGGGAGGCCTCATTAGGGCAACAGCAGCTGGCATGGAGGCGAGGGTGTGGCGAGCAGGGTTAGTGATGCTCTCAGTGGGCACAGCAGTGTTTGAGAGCTGGAAGCCACAGAGAGATGTGGTAGTGTTCATGGGCTTGGAAAAACAGAGGCAAAGTCCAAAGAGGTAGTTAAACATGTTCAGAGCCTCTTGGCTCGAGTTTCAGCTCCAGGGCCATGTTTGTCTCCAGATTTTGTTTGTGATCCTGCCCTAATCTGGCCCTGGAGCGTTTAGGGTCTGTCTAAATGCAAGCAATCACGCCTAATAGAAGCCTTCAGTGGGAAGAAAACTGCTTCCATTTCTTAATGCATCCGATGCAGACCTTCACTCCAGAGGGCAAAGAAAGGCCCCTTGGTGGCCCCACTGTCGGACCGTCTTGTGGTCACTGAATTGATCCAGAGGCTGTCTGCAGAATGGCCCGGCCTGCTGGCCACACATGGGAGGGCGGGGCTCCATGGGGGATTGTTGTACCCCCACGATGAGCTCCTCCAACAGCCTGCTCTCCCTGCCAGAGCACCTTGAGAGTCTGCCTTTAACCTGCCTTTAACCCCCCAAGCATTTTTCTACCAGTACCGAGATCTGCTCCAGGAAACAGAGTAGATCAGTGGCAGAACCGGAATAAACCGTCCACGTGTACTGTGTGCCAGGAGCTGTGCTGGCGACTTACTCATATGATCCCACTTCATCCTCACACAGGAGCAATTACTAGCCCCATTTCAGGTGAGCGTTAAGTAACTTGAACAAAGTCAAGGAACTCATAAAAGCGCATTGCCAGGATTCTAACCCCAAATCTGTCGGTTTTTTCCTACTAACTAACCCCAATCTGTGTTTTTTCCATCACATGATGACTGGCGATAGAAATGGCCATTATTCCCATTTCCAAGCTCTCTCCCAGGGTTCTCTACGATGGCTGGCCTTGGAACGTGGCAGCAGTTCTGCAGGGTTCCCTCCACAGCTCCATTTTTAACTTATGGCTCATTTGTCCTTTTCTGGGTTCGCTGGTTCTTTTTTTCCTGTTTTTCTCTTTTGTCCTCTTCTTCTTCCCTCCCTCTCCCCCTCCTTTCCTTCCTCCTCCTTCCTTCCCCATCTTTCCCCAAAACACAAAATCCCAACTACTCACATTGATCATTGGGTCCCTAGCACACCTGACCTTGTGGAAATTTTATTGGTCATACTGCTGCACAGAGATGGTGGGTGCTGTCTGTGAAACTCCATGCAGTTCTCTATAATGGACCCTGGTGACTGCTGTTCTTAACGATAACAAATAATTATTGCCATAGCTACCATTTATTAGGGGCTGAACCAAATACGTATGTTATCTCACTTAATCTTCACAACAATCTTATGAGTCAGGTAGACTTCTGTATCCCCACTTTACAGATGGCAAAGCTGAGGCACAGAAAAGTTAATGAGATTGGCCAGAGTCACAGTGAGTAAGCGGAGGGCGGAAGATCTGAATTGTTACCATCGTGGTTTGTATCCTTTCAGTATATATTTTTGGATAGGTAGATGGACAGATATTTACACCAAATTGGTGGCATAAGAAAAGTGAAGTTTTACATTTCACTTTTTTCACTTAACGTCATATATTATCGAATGGCATTTGCCCATGCCATTCAATAATCCTTGATAAAATGATTTTCTGTGGTTACTGAGTATCCTGTTGTATTGGTGAACTACAGTGTATTCAACTCTACCCGTTATTGAATCTTTAGGTTGTTTCCATTTTCCTTTTTCCTTTTGCTACGACAAATATGGTTGTCCTCCTTTATCAGCTGGGATACTTTCCAAAACCACCAGTGAATGCCCAAAACCATGAATAGTACCAAACTCAACATATACTACGTTTTTTCCCATACACATATACTATGATAAAGTTTAATTTATAAATTAGGCATAGTAAGAGATTAACAACGATAACTAAAAATAAAATAGAACAATTATAACAATACACTGTAATAAAAGTTATGTGAATGTGCTCTCTCGTCTCTGTCTCTCTGTTTCTCTGTCTCTCTCAAAATATCTGATTGTACTATACTTACCCGTCTACTTGTGATGACGTGAGAGCATAAAGTGCTTAGGTGATGAGATGAAGTGAGGTGAATGACGTAGGATTTGTGACATAGTGTTAGGCTACTGTTGATGTATCATCAAAAGGATCATCTGCTTTGGGTGGCGCTAGATCACTGAAGCACGATCATGTCAATGGTTGGATGTCAGAAGCAGATGATGTTGACGGTTGGGGATCCCAGGTGGGGATGGAGCAGGACAGTGTGACATTTCATCACGCTACTCAGAATGGCATGCAATTAAAAACGTAAGTTGTTTCTTTCTGGAGGTTTCCATTTAATATTTTCAGACCGCAGTTGACCATGAGTAACGGAAACTTCGGATAAGGATTACAGTAACATAGAATGAGGCATGTCTTTATAGATACATCTTTACCAACTTTTTAAATGATTTCTTTAGTCGATTCTTCCATTTAGGGATATTGGATCAAAAGCTATAAGCATTTTTAATGTGTTGGATATATACAGTTAAATTCTTTTCCTAAAGGGTTGTACCAATTTATATTCCCGTTTCATCATATAAAAGTTCCCATCTCATTGCTCCCAAGGACACTGAGTATTACAGATTTTAATCATCATTAATTTGACAGGTAAAAAAGAATACTGGGGACTTCCCTGGTGGCACAGTGGTTAAGAATCCGCCTGCCAAGAGTGGAGAGTGGCATGGACATATATACACTACCAAATGTAAAACAGGTAGCTAGTGGGAAGCAGCTGCATAGCACAGGGAGATCAGCTTGGTGCTTTGTGACCACCTAGAGGGGTGGGATAGGGAGGGTGGGAGGGAGACGCAAGAGGGAGGGGATATGGGGATATATGTATATGTATAGCTGATTCACTTTATTATAAAGCAGAAACTAACACACCATTGCAAAGCAATTATACCCCAATAAAGATGTTAAAAAAAAAAAAGAATCCGCCTGCCAATGCAGGGGACACGGGTTCGAGCCCTGGTCCAGGAAGATCCCATGTGCTGCAGAGCAGCTAAGCCTGTGCACCACAACTATTGAGCCTGTGCTCTAGAGCCCACGAGCCACAACTACTGAGCCCGTGTACCATAATTACTGAAGCCCGTGTGCCTAGAGCCCGTGCTCCACAACAAGAGAAGCCACCACAATGAGAAACCCACGCAACCAAGAGTAGCCCCTGCTCACCACAACTAGAGAAAGCCCGCGCGCAGGAAAGAAGACCCAAACGCAGCCAAATAAATAAATAAATGTTAAAAAAATTTAAAAAAAAAGAATACTGTATTTTTACTTTAATTATCCTTTTCCTAGAGAAGTTAAAATTTTGCATATTTATCATCTGAGTTCTTCTGAGAGTTGTCTATTTCCTTTAAGATATGTTTCTTATAAATTGTATCATTCCTTACACATGAAAGATTTCATGTGTGGCAAAATTGTTTTGTTGTTGTGTTATTTCCATTTAATTACACTTATGGGTTTCCTTATTTAGAATTCAGAATTTATTTTTTCCAGTGAGATCTGGCAGTCTAAGTCTGACATTATCTTACCAGGTCATGCTACCAAAGCATCTGCATTATAACTGAATCACTCTGCTGTACACCTGAAACTAACACAACATTGTTAATCCACTATACTCCAATATAAAATAAAAAGTTAAAGAAAAACACAAAACCTTCTCTTAATCAGAGTAATTTGCTTTTAGGGAATCTTTAAATAAGTTGCTTTAGTAAGGTGTGATGGTCATTATCACTGTTTACCAAATATATCAGCTTCTTTTCCTTCTGGGCACTCGGCAGGGCTGTTTTTCCCTGAACCATCCTTAAGGGCAGGTTTGCAATGCGACTTTTTCTGAGCAGTGAAAGGTGAGCAGAGGGAACGCCCCTTCCAGGTTGAAGCTTTGGGAGCAGAGTGTGGTGACTTTTCCCATTCCCTTACCACTGCTCTGGTGCTCTTGGGAGCACAGGACAAGACAAAGCCTCCATCACCTGGATCCCTGAGAGACATTCAGAAAAGGTCCCTCACCAATACACTCTGGACATGATGTGTGATTGAGCAATAAACTTTTGTTGAACTAAGTCATTGAGATTTGGGGGTGTTTCACTGCTGCATAACCTAGGCTCTCCTGACCTCTAGGTGAATCACTCACTACTGTATTTTCCCTTCTATGCTTAACCATGCCAAGCTCCTTACCATGGCTTCTCCATCAGCCTGAATCCCAGACCACAACCTAGCACCTCAACCACCATAGAAATGTACATGGAAGGTAGGCTTTGTGACTAGGGTTGCCAGTCAAATACAGAACGCCCAGTTAAAATGGAATTTCAGATAAACAACAAATAATTTTTTAGTATATATCCCATGAAATATCTGAAAGATACTTATCCTAAAAAAAATATTCCTTATCTGTCTGAAGTTCAGAATTAACTGGACATCCTGCATTTTCGAGTGCTAAATCTGGCGATCCTCTATGTGACTCCTTTAATATCTCAGAATGTCTTGGGAACTTTTTCATCCCTTAATGACCATTTCACTGGGCCACAAGCTTTTTCCTTCAAGATCTTGTGGTTGTCACTCCATAATCTTTAGGCATTGAGCACTGCGAAGAATTCTAAGCCCAGTGTGACTTTTATTTTTGTAGGATCTATTTGTTCCTCCAAGTCAAAAATTTCACCCCCATGTGTCTCAGTATTGTTTTATCTTCAGTACTTTTACCTCCTTTTCAATGAGCCGTTCATTTTGCATTATCAGCTCAGGGAAGTTTCCCTTTCTATGTGCTTGATTAATGCATCTTCACATGTAATCCTGGATCTTTCTCAGGAAGAAGTCTTTGGTTTTTAGATTTCCACTTCTGTACTCTCTGTCCATCATATTTCTTTTATATCATTGTTTTAATCTCTTTGTCTTTTGCTTCTGCATTAAAGAAACATTTTTATAGCACCTTCTACATCACTGACTCAATTTCCGGCAGCGTCAATTCTGTTCTTTATAGTTTCCAATGTAGTTTCTGATTCTACTACTGTGCTTTTGGCTCCCTACATTCAGCCATTTCCCCTTTCATCTGATTAGTGTCTACACATCTCAGCTTCTATTTTTTATTTCATAAATTCCTTATTTTCCTTAATTGTATTATAACCACAGAGCAAATACATTCTAAAATTGACTTCTATTTTTAGATGTATGCTTGTCTTGATCTTTTTAAAATTAAGAAAAAGTTTTTATTCTATTTATTTATTTTTGGTTGTGTTGGGTCTTCATTGCTGCGCGCAGGCTTTCTCTAGTTGCGTTGAGCAGGGGCTACTCTTTGTTGCGGTGCATGGGCTTCTCACCGTGGTGGCTTCTCTTGTTGTGGAGCATGGGCTTTAGACACATGGGCTTCAGTAGTTGTGGCACACGGGCTCAGTAGTTGTGGCTCACAGGCTCTAGAGCACAGGCTCAGTAGTTGTGTGCACAGGCTTAGTTGTTCCGCGGCATGTGGGATCTTCCCAGACCGATCGAACCCATGTCCCCTGCATTGGCAGGCGGATTCTTAACCACTGCGCCACCAGGGAAGTCCCTCGTCTTCTTTATCTTGAATGTAATTTCAATCTTTTGTGTTCAAAGTTCTCTTTATATATGTCCCTTGCTTTCTCTACCTCTTCGTTGAACAAAGAGCCGTCTCTCTGTAACCAAAGTTCACCACTAAATACTGTGAATGGGCTCTTCTGTGGTCTCCCTTTCTGCCTACCCGGCTCCTATAGGAACTGTGTTTTCAGATCTTGATCTTCAAGACTCGTGGCCAACACTCTGTGTCTAGGAATTCCTTATCGAGTGGTCTCTGCCCTCCTGGAAGGCAACTGCTGCTCCAACAACCTGGTAAGCTCACTCTGCCGAGAATTATTTTGAGATAATGTGAAGTCATATGCAGTTTTCTCTTGCCAGAAAGAGTCCATGCCCACAATAGATGTTTCCACCTCAGGTTACCGATGTACAGAAGAGGTGCATAAAACCTTCAACAAATTCACCTCCTCCAGCGCTGGAAACATCTCTCATTCTCTAATCTCTTTCCTCTTTAGATTCTCTAATGTCTTTCCCCTTTCAGCCTCCACAGCCCTTCACAACACTACACTGATAGTGGATGTGATACTTTCCAGGGTATCACATACATGCTGGGAAGCCTCTCTGTGCCTTCAGTAAAGTGCTATATCTCTGAGAATGGTGGCAGGTCTGTTTGAGATGCTTAGCACGCTAACATGTGTGTGCTCTCTCTCTCTCCCTCTCCCTCCCTCTCTCCCTCCCTCCTTCTATCTCTCTCTCACACACACACACATACAAACACACACGTGCACACAAAACACACATCCCATATCATATCACATGCTGCTGCACTTCCAACCTATTTAGATAGGTAACCAGGGCAATCCATTAACTGTAAGTTTAAAAAAAGATTCAGGTAAGATATAAGTAAAAAGCAAAGACCAGGGATCTATTTTCTCATGAACTCTGTTCTCTCCCATTTTCTCATGAACTCTGTTCTCTCCCATGCCCGTCTGTGATACCAACCAATGTCACCGTGCCATCAGCCAATCCCAGATTTCTCTGGAGCTGCCTGCAAGCTATGGCTGACTTTGTCCTTCCCGATGCTTGCCAGCAACTGTACCCTAAGTGTCCCTACTGAATAAGTGGCAGAGGAAAGGAATGAATGGCAGCCTTCTTGTTCTGCAGAAACTGTGCATTTGACATATAAATAAAGACATTGGAAAACTGCCAGGGTTGGTAACTGCAGAGCCCCTCATCAGAGCTCCAGCCTCTTAACTCCTCTCCTTGGCTGCAAGAGTAAATCTCTGGGAGGGTGGATGTTGGACCAGCAATGACTGTACAGACAAGGGCAAGAAGAGGACAGTGTAAGATGTGACATGGACACCGTGCTGAAGTCCCCACGGGCAAGGACCTACCACTGCTGATTGGTATGACAGTCTTGTTCTAGCAAACGTCTTTTTAGTTTAAGGCTGCAAAACTGCTGTTGTTTGGGTGACAGGTGGTTGGGATCATTATCTTCTATTTACCAAACCCACAGGAGGGGAGGGAAGAGGTAAAATTCTCAGGTCTGGACCTAATAGAGACTCGAGCAGTCGCAGATGGATGCAACCTCTGTGACCTTGATTTTTATCAGCCACAAAATTAAGCATACTTAATTTGCAGACTCATGAGAATTAGATGAAATAACATTCCTGACGTCCTTGGCAGAAGTATCATGAACATAGTAGGTGCCCAAAACACGTTAGTGATTACCATGATGTATTATGCTGTCCTGTAAGATAACAATGCACGCAAGCACCTTACTGTTCAGCACAGACTGTATTTTTCATCCTTGCACCCTCCTCTGTTTTCCTCCAGTGCCTGAGTTCCTATCACATCACAGGAACTTAGCTACAATTTGTTGGTTGCGTGAATGAATGTTTAAATGAAAAAATAACTGAATGAGTGATTCCCAGATGAAATGGAAACAATCTTGATTTAAGAATGCTGGAATTAGAAGCCGATGGTTAATTTCCTTTAGCAACTTGGGGGCCCAAGTGAGAGGGAGTCAGCGTTCTCTAGCTGGTGTTGAGCATTGTATTACAATTGGTTCACTCCAGATATATTTTCCAGTATAAGGTATGTGCCTCAAGATTAGGGCTTGGGTCTTATTGAGCTCTGTATTCCATACCCTGGCTCAGAGCAATCCTTCAGACGCTGTTTTCTGAACAGAGAGAAGGAGGGGTAGGGCAGTTGCACGTACCTTAATTTTGACGATGGCCGGGTTGTACTGCACCGCCTCTCCCCATTCCTGCATCAGCTCTGCTGTCGGCAGCTCACTGTATGCCAGGGCAGTGATGTACTCACTTGCCCCTCCTCGCACAAGGACAACCAAGTCATCCACCATGGTGTTTCTCTTGTTTCTCTCTGGAATGGACATGGAGACCTGGCATGTCAGGGGATCCATTTTCACACCTTGGAATTTACTACAACGTAACTGACAACCTGGTTACCATGATATTTATGGAGCTTGCCTAGGAGATGTAGGTGGACAGTGTGAGTCCCTGCCAGCAAGGGAGTCACAGTGCAAGGGGCAAAAGGGCAGTTCAATCATATATGACACAAGCTGGGGACAGGACAAGAAAGGGACATTTATTTTTAGCATCTGTAAGTGCCAGTTGCTAAATGAGTCTATGGAAGACAGATAGCTGATAGATACATACATACATACATACATAGGGACAGATGAACAGATCATAGGTAAATAGATTGGTAGGTAGAGAGATAGATTATTAATCATTTACATGTCATTCACTAATTTAACGTTGTACATGTATGAACTCAACTAATCTTCACTATGAAATAGGAACTATATAATCCTTACTTTGCAGATAAGAAATCTTAGGCACTAGGGTGAAGGAATTTACCCACATAACCCTGTGCAAGCTCTAAGTGAAATCATTTCTTTGTCTCAGATGACAAAGGTGGGAAAATTTGTGAAGGGTGAGCACGGGATGTAACAGATACTCACTAAACAGTGTCTACCATTATTATTTTGACTTCTCATGGAGTTTGCCAGAAAGCCCCCAATCCTATCAGTGAGTCATTCCTATTCTAATTTTTCCATGTGTCCAATGCCAAAGGAACTGATGGAAAGTGACTATTCCATTCCACTCTGAGTTTGCAACACCTGAGCATCATAAAAAGGGGGTCTTGTATACTACTGGTCGGACTGTAAATTGATATAACCATTTCAGAAGAACTCGGCATTACCTAGTCTGGAAGAAGTACATACTCTACAACCGGACAATTTCACTCCTGGGTATATTCCCTGGAGAACCCCTAGCACATGTGCACCAGATGACTGTGTGAGAATGTTCACAGCAGCATTGATTATAATTGCTTGGCACAGGAAATAACCCCAATTTAACAACAGGATGAACAAAGTGTTATATTCATACAATAAAATACTATGCAGCAGTGGAAATGAACTATAGTTATATATAAAAACAGGGTGTTGAATGAAAAAAAAACTGAAAAGATTACATTCCATTCACACAAAGTTCAAAACCAAGCAGCTCTAAGCCATATTGGTTAGCAATACATGTAAGTGGTAAAACTATCATGAAAGGAAGGAGGTGTTTAACATGGAAGTCGGGATGGTGTTATCTCCAAAGGGAGGGTGGAGTTGTAATTGTCAAGGGTCTTGGGGCGCTGGGCAGTGCTCTATCTAGTAACTTGGATGGGGGCGTTACTTTACAAGTTTCCTTTAAAGAGCACCTATGTTTTCTGCGTGCCTCCCTATGTAAGATGCGTGCTCCAACCCAGCCCCACCAAAATAACCAACAGTATCCACCATGTATCAGTCACAAGAAAGTGTTCTAGACCTGCAGGTCATTTCGTTGTTGTTTCATTTTGTTTTGCCTTGGCTGTGGAACTCTTTCTTCACGTATGATCACACATACAGGGATAAGCTTAGTAAGTACAGCAGGTGAAGGAGAGCTGCTCGGGGTGCAGAAGGGGTCAGGATTGGAGCTCTGCTGACCAGCCTCTCTTTCCTACTCCACTCGCTGTGTCGATTCCCAACTCCCTTGTGTGGTCTCCAAATTCTCTGCTCCCAGACACCTGGTTCTACACACTGGCTTCAGCACTCACGTCCTGGTCTAACCCACCATGTGGACTCTGCTCCATGATCTGTGGCTTAGCCTGTCCGTCTAGTTTCCATCTCCCCCATTGTTTCAGGTAAGGACTAGCTGCCTCACCTGTCTCCCCCACTGCCTCCACCTGGCTCCTACCCCTCCAGCCTAGAGCATCCTTTCTCTAGCCAGGCCAACTCCTGGCCCCCAGAGAAAATTTTCATTGTTAGATTATTTTCTTGCCTGGAAACAACCTCAAGTTGCAATTCAAATGATCCCTGCCCTAGGAAGCCTGTCCTGACGCTCCAGACCAGGTTTGGTCCTTATCACTGCCTTGTCCTCGCTTCTTTGTTTGCCTAGTTCACGTGAGTACCATGAGGATAGGAAGACCATCTCATTCATTTCTGTATACCCAACACATAGGAGGCGCTAGGTAGATTTTTATTGAATGAATGATTATTTTAATTGAAATGCCTTGGAACACCCAGTCTTTAGCTTAAAGAGCGACTGGCTCTGGGGTTCCAGAGAGGGAAGGATGATAAGCAGAGAAGTCACATGCCCTTGCTACTCACCTGTTATCTCATTGAGAATGCCTTTGCACTTGGCCACCGACACACCCAGCTTGATGTAGACCGCTTTTATGGCACCGCCAAGTTTAAAATCATGTTTGGCACAGGCCTGGACATCCTTAAGAGAATAATCTGAAGGAAGCAAGCAAAGAGGCTCATGACCTAGAAGGTAATTTGTCCTGTGCCTTTTCCTGTGATTGATTCCAGAGGCCTAACCCTTCCTGGAGGCCCACAGGGACTCAGGTGTAAATTAATGGGTGGCCAGCCTGATGGCAAGAAATGCAGGCAGCTCCTAGCACCAGGGTAGAGACCTCATTAGAGATCAGCATCGACGTCCCCTTTCAGCCTCTTCAAAGACTCTGAGGGTTTTTGTTGCTCTCCAAAGACAGGACATGCTCAGAGTCACTTTCTAAAAATGTGGCTCCTTATCAGACCTCTAGGGATGAATCCAGTGAGTAGAGCCTGCTGCAGGCTGTCCCCCTTCCCCTGACCCTTCCCACTCTACTCTTTGATATAGTAGAAAGAATTTGTTAATTGATTAGTTGAGTTAATGCTTACGAAGTGTCGGGTATAGTGCCTGGCAAAGAAAAGGAGCTGATTTCCCTTATTTCTTCTCCGTTTTTGGACCATTGCCCATCTGTCCCTTTCTAATTCTCCCCAAGGCATCTTCCTATCCTGGGCTTGCTGAAGTCTTCGGTATGACTTGTAAACACCTTTCTGTAGCACTGTGAGGCCAGGGAAAGGAGAGGAGAACAGCTTTGGTACCTGGGATTGTCTAGAAATGTTGGTGCAGATCAGTTTTCCCCAAAGCATGTTCCTTGAAACATGAATTCCATGATGATATCTCTTATAATTCTTGTAACAGTAAGAATGACAAGAAATCGGGCTTTTGCAGTCAAGCCAGTGTGACAAATGTTGTATCAAAAGAGGTGGAGTGGTCACTTGACTTCAGCACACCTGTGAAACTCTAAAAGTGGGATCTATTATATGTTTATCCAAGTTGATCACAGAACCTTTCTGTAGGAAGCAATCTGAGGAACTATGAAAAGTGCTTTTGAAACCTCTGGTATGGAGGACAGATCTTGGCAAGACTGGGGCCACACTGATCTAGATTTACCTTGTACACCATGTGTCCTCTTGCAAGTACACTGGACCTGTAACCAAGCCCTGGCGCTGCCACTGTAAACTGTGTGACCTAGGGCAGGTCACTTAACCTGACAAATGCCATGTTGGAGGAAAGAATACTGGATTGGGAGGAAGAAGTCATACCTTGGACTTGAAGTTGATTGCAAGTGGGAAGACCTGTAATATCTGCACGGAGAATGGATTGTAGAAAGGGAATGGGAGTTGAGTGTTAGTTTGGAGGCTCTGATAATAATCTGGAACATTGCTGCGCAAAGCGTGGTCTAGGGACCAACGGCACTGATATTACCTCTAAGCTGGTTAGAAATGCAGAATCTTGGGTCTCAACTCAAACTTACTGAATGAGAATCTACCTCCTACAAGATTTATAGATAATTCACATTCATATTAAATTTTGAGAAACACTGGTCTTGGCGTGAGCATAAGGTGGTAACAGTCAAGACAGAAAGAGAAGATAATTTGGGGGGTAGAGCTGATGGGACTTACTAATAGATTGGGAAGAAAGAAAAATAATCAAGGTTGACGCCTAGGTTTTTGCCTTGAGCCACTGACTGAATGGTGGAACCATTCTGAGATGCGGATGACTGCAAAGAAACATATGCAAAAGTTCTCTTTGGGGCATGTTAAGTTTCTGATGGTCATTAGACATTCAAATGAAGATATCTCAGAGGCATTTCCACATGAGCTCTTGGGTGCACAGAAGAGATTCAGGATAGACATATGCATTGGGAATAATCTGCATGTTCAAGGCATTTAAAGCCAGGAGATTGGATGCTATTGTCTAGAGGGAGTTATGTAGAAAAGAGGACTGCCCAGAGAGAGGGCTGGCAAAGGAGGACCAACATCAACCAATTCAAAAAACGACGAGGGGGGCTTCCCTGGTGGCGCAGTGGTTGAGAGTCCGCCTGCCGATGCAGGGGACACGGGTTCGTGCCCCGGTCCGGGAAGATCCCACATGCCGCGGAGCGGCTGGGCCCGTGAGCCATGGCCGCTGAGCCTGAGCGTCCGGAGCCTGTGCTCCGCAACGGGAGGGGCCACAGCAGTGAGAGGCCCGCGTAACTCAAAAAAAAAAGAAAAGAAACGATGAGGAATCTGTCAATGAAACTGTGAAAGTACAGCCAGGGAGGGATGAGGAAAACTCAGAGCATAATTCCTAATGCCTCCCCCAACAAGGAATAGGAGCCTCTCCCTGTTAACTCACACTTCCATGTGCCCCATCAGTAAAGCCATGGTCCTTGGGCAGCGTACCTGCTCTCTCCATGGCCTCTTTGTTCATGATGAGCGTGTATTCATAAATGCCCCCGAGCACGGCCTCTGTGATGTAGTGGGTCCCGAAATCACGAAAGAGATCTCTGTACTCCCCATAGCTGTACTCCAGGGGCAGCCGCTTGACTCTCTGAAGGAATTCGTAATGCAGCATGAGGTTCCTGGGTTTCAGCTTGTAACGCGCTACTTCAAGGTCAGAGCGTGCATGCAGAAATGCGCTTTTCTAAATGAAAGACCAACAAGGGAAAAGCAGACCTTTAAAGTCAGGAATCTGGAACAAGAAGATGAACTTTCCAAATACCATCCCATGTTCTTGGCCAGGAGTCATCACTCATGATTCCTTTAGGAGACTTGAGGGAAGATGGCCTCTTTGACAAGCCTTCATTTCTCAGAAATATTCTGATGTACTTTTCAGCTTGGAAGAGCTTGTTCTTGGCTCACTTCCTTACAGTAGCAAATAAGGACCAAGGAGAAAGGGAAGCAGAAGCAGACAAGGCAGGGAGCAGCAGGTGCCCGTGGACCACTGAGGGGAGACGGGGTTTGCGGACCTGCAAAGGCAACTTCTTGGTTGACGCTTTTTTTTTTTTTTTAAAGAGAAAGAAGGTTTATTCAGGGAGATACACACTCCACAGCCAGAGTGTGGGCCATCTTGGAAGGCGAGAGAGGCCAGTTGATGCTTTTTAAACTCTGAAGAAAAGGCACTCAAGAAAGAGTAGAAGTGGTGCTTTAGGAAGGCTGGACACCGTAGCACATGGCAACGGTCAGCAAACCTCAGCCTGCACTCAGGATCCGGTGCTTGGTTTTGTAAATCCAGTTTTTTGCAGTGCAGCGATGCCTACTTGTTTATGTATTGTCTGTCCCTGCTGTCACCCTATGATGGCAGAGCTCAGCGGTTGCCACAGAGACCCTATGGCCTCGCAAAGCCTGAAATATTTACTCTCTGGCCCTTTACAGAAAAAGTTTGGTGACCCCTGGTGTGTGGGAAAGACTGAAACATGGTAATGCTAGATGAAGGTCAAGCATCCAGGAATGTTACTGTAACCCAAAGCGAGAGGTTCCTACACTGCAGTGAAGGCTGAGGAAAAGGTGAATGCGTGGGAAGTACACATTCTTCCCTCATCTTAAAACTCTCAGCCAGCTTGACCCGTCACCTCTATAAGCCATGCCACCTCTGCTCCCTGCCCTGCTCTCCCCCACCCTAGTCCTGCCCCAGTGACTCATGACTCCCTTCTTCCCATCCTTCCAACCTAAGCAGTCACTAGGTGCTCTGTTCATGACTTTTCTAAATATTTTAGCCTTCTTCCTCTGCCTGGGTTATGATAAAAGCTTCCCCATTGATTTCCTTTCTCCCTCTGGCTGCCCTCAATGCTCCAGTCAGAGTTGACGTCCTAAAACTGTTATTACAATGCTCTTCTGGGCTTAAAACAAAACCCTGCGTTGGCTCTCTACTGCCTGCAGAATAAAATCAACTCCCTTACTCTGAATGTAAGAACTTCACAATCTGTCCCCCAGTAGCCTCCTGGCTTCATCTTCTACAACCCTGAAGTTTTCCCCACCCTACCCCGCATACCTTACTATTCTCCACTGCCCACACCGTACCTCAGCATCCGTTTAACGTTTCACTCTTCCCCACATCTCTTTCATAATATAATTTTGCACATGTTGTTCCTTCTGCCAGAAATGCTCTTCCCTCCCTTTTCTGCCTGACACACACCGACTTATATTTTAAATCCCTGCTACCTGTTGCTGCCTATGTGATGCCATCCCTGAATTTCCCTGACACACACTCCATCTCCCAGGATTGCACTGCGTGTTGCTCCTATTTCCTTTGTAGTATAGACCATGCTGTATTACAACTGATAGCAAAATCAGGACTAGGTTATCTGCAAACGTGTTTACCTCTCCTACTAGACTGTGAGCTTGAAGGCAAGAATCGTGTTATATTTGTCTCTAGGTCCCAAGTGTCTAGTTTAGTGCCTAGCACGATGTAACCATTCTATAACTGGCTGTTTGAATCAGGGAGGTGGGAGGGAGGGAGGGAGAGAGAGAAGGTGCAAAGGATGGTACCCCTCTCTTTCTCTCCTAACAAGGCAAGGTCCTTTTAATCATCCTGTCCCTCATCACTATATTTTAGTCTTGAGCACCTACCGAGCGCCATCCTGGATCTAAAGAGGAAAGAAACAGTCTCTGTCCCCAGGTTGTTCACAGCCGAGAAGATGAAGGAAAATAAGCAGAGACAGTTACAGTCTAGTTCACGTTTACGACTCATTTTCTGCTGGTTAATATTTTGGCAGCAGAGAACTTTCTGAGCCCCTCACCACTCCCTTTTTCTCACATAAATCGCTGTAGACTTTTAATTTCCTCCACGCTCCTCTCAGATTAGTTTGCTACCACATCATGCTCATGTTGCAAACTCTCAGCGACCAGAGAATAAATGCACCTCGTTCACTCTGGAATCCAAGATTCTTCAAGTCCACCTGCCTGTCACCTTACTTCACACTCCAGTTGCTCCTCTTCCACTAAGTCATGGGCTTTGATCTTCACCTTATGGGCAACAGGGAGCAGCTGATACGATTAGATTAGTATCATAAAAACATTTTTCTGGAAGCACATAAATTTGAAGGGGCAAGTTGGAAGACAGGAGACCCGTTAGGAGGGCTGAAGCCAGAGATGAAAGGGCCTGGGCTAGTGAAGATGTAATCAGAGTCTGATTAAGAAATACTGGATGGCCAAGACATGGAAACAACCTAAATGTCCATCGACAGACGAATGGATAGAGAAGATGTGGTATATATATACGATGGAATGTTACTCAGCCATGAAAAGAATGAAATAACGCCATTTGCAGCAACACGGAGGCAACTAGAGATTATCATACTAAGTGAAGTAAGTCGGACAGAGAAAGACAAATACCATATGACATCACTTATATGTGGAATTTAAAATATGACACAAATGAATTTATCTATGAAACAGAAACAGACTCACAGACATAGAGAACAGACTTGTGGGTGCCAAGGCCAGGACAGGGGGAGGGATGGAGTGGGAGTTTGGGGTTAGCAGATGCAAACTATTATGCATAGAATGGATAACCAACGAGGTCCTACCGTACAGCATAGGGAACTATATTCACGATGGAAAATAACACAAAAAGGAATGTATATATTTATGTATACCTGAACCACTTTTCTGTAGAGCAGAAGTTAACGCAACATTGTAAATCAACTATACTTTAATTTAAAAAAAATGAAGAAATACTGGAGAGTGAACCTAAAGGATTTGGTGGCCAACAAATGTGGGAATGAAGAGAAAAGAGAGCCAAATATGATTCTGACATTCCTAGCCTGGAAAGGCAGAAGGAAAAGAATGCTATTTAACACAGACAGCTTGGCGGGAAGCACTTGCTTTGGAGTGTCCATAAGACATCTAAGTAGTGATAACTAGAGGAATGGGTGGTGCGGGTCTGAGCTTCACAGAAAGGGGAGAAGCGGTGGTGAAGGCTCATGCTTGCCCTGGGAGAGGAGCGGGGTGAACAGAAGAGTCACCTGCAGCAGCTGTAGAGTAAGAAGGGAAGAGGGCCACAAATGAAAATAGAGAACAGGTGGGGCTGTTAGAACCCAGGAAGGAAAGTAACTGATACGGACCAGAAAGCAAGCAGGAAAAACAGGCATGTGACCACAACAACACCCCCAAGAAGTTGGAGGTGACCCCAGAAGAGGTCTTGGGTGACAATCTGGAGAGGAATTTCATCTGAATATTTGGAACAGAAGTCAAATTGCTGGGAGTCGAAAAGTCTCCAGAGATGATTTAGTCTTGCAAAGCTATGCTCTTAGCTTAATGAAAACCAAGGGAAAAGCTCATTAGAAAATGAGAGTACACAGAGAACTATATTCAATAACCTATGGTAAACCATAATGGAAAAGAATATTAAAAAAAGAATGTCTTTATATGTATACATGAATCACTTTGCTGTACAGCAGAAATGAACACACTGTGAATCAATTATACTTCAATAAAAAAATTAAAACTGAGAAAATAACATTGTAAATCAACTATACGCCAATAAAATTAAAATAGTAAAAAAAGACAAAAACAAAAACAATGCCATACTAAAAAAAAAAAAAAAAGAAAGTAAATAATTATAGAAGGCCACCCCTGTCTGGCCTTTCTGAAAAGTAAGTTAATGTAAGGCCAAGGTATTTTTTTGTGAAAAGCTTTTTGAGATAGCAAATATAATTGGCTGCCATTACCAGTAGCAATACAGAATACAGACACATCTGTGGGCATGAAAATTCAAATGAATACATAGAAATGGAAGAGCACCCGAAGGGTACTTACCGTATGAGAGAATCGTTTGGTCCTGCTAATAAAACGTTTGCCGTTATCACTTGCACTGCTAATGCCAAGTTCAAATATCCCAGGTATTTTAAAACCAAAGCTGAAACTAAACTTGCTAATTGTTGTCCTTGAGACATTATGTTCGAAATCTGAGTATGATTCATATTCTGTCAGTGCAAATTCATATTTGCCTTGGGTCTGAAGGAAGAAAAAAGAAAATGTTCCTTATGTCATTTGACTTACATCAGTTCAAGTCAACAGATATCCACTGTACTCTTACTATGTTCCAGGTACTAGACTAAGTGCTCCGGACACAAAATACTCAGAGGCGCCCACATCTCCACCCCCAGGGCTCTTGATCCAGCAGGAGAAACAGATGTGTCCAAGCTGATACTCAGAGGTGGGCGCTTGATTTGGACGTCAACTGACAGAAACGTAGGAGAACATTCTGGGCTGTAGGCAGAGACGTGGAGGTGGGCAAGGGCAGGGTGTGGTCCAGAAACTGTAGGGATGCTAGTGCAGTTGTAGCAGAAGATACAAGAGTGAGGGGAAGACAAAGGTGCTATGAGAGGGTGTGCTGGCATCCAGACGCTGAGGCTCTGAATGACCTGTCAAAATGTGAGCTCAATCCAAGAACGAGCCAACCGAGGAAGCAGCTGAGCATCAGGAAGCTCGTGACGGGATGGAAGCGCGGTTGGGTTGGAAGGGATGAATCTGGGGTCAGAGAGACAAGCCAATGCGGAGGCCGTAAGAGGAGCTCAGTGAAGAAAGGCAGTGCAGGGGCGATGCAGGGACAGGGCAGCCAAGCGCCTTTGAGAACTTAGAGGAGCTGTTTGCTCGAAAATCAGTGCTCGTGGTGCTGTGCACAGGGAACTGCCAAGGGCGCTGCCTCGGTGGCCTCCGAGTAACCAGCCCCAAAGCGTCTCCGCCCACACCCCACCGGCTTCTGGATACTTGCAGTCCCCATAACACCTCAGCTTCCGAGGAAGAAAAGCAGGTGTGATTCTGAGCGTGGCGGAGAGTAAGGCACCCAAGGTGGGAGGCACCATTTTCTCGTTGGGTAACCCTGGACATTGGCCTTAACCTCTCTGTGCCCCGGTTTCTTCATGTGTAAAATGGATATGATAACGGGTCCTTCATTGGGCTTGTTCTGAGGGTTGAGTTTATGTGGGTGAAACACTGTACAGCGCCTGGCACAGGGCTCAAAACACAGCTATGGAGAGAGGAAGCTCTATATCCTGCCTGGGCCAGGAGCTGTCTTTACCAGGAGGATAAACGGCTACTCTGAGATCCTCCCTTGAAAGCGGAGGCCACAGGGATGGAGCTGGACACCACGGGGGAGGGTGTGTTTGTCCCAAGGCGCATTTTGTCTTTTTCAGCCAATAACTATGTGTGGGGAGGGGAGCAGGAAAGGAGAGGGAGGAGGAGTAGCAGTCTAACCTCAGGACTGCACAATTTTAGACGTGAAAACTACCATCCACGTCATCCAGTCCAGCCCCCTCCTTTTACAGATGAGGAAACTGAGGCACAGAGAAGAGCAGGAACTTAGCCTAAAGAACAACTGGGACCTGTGACAGAGCCAGGCCTGGCACCCAAGTCTCTCCCTCAGTCTCAGGTGTGTGTGTCACACTGTAACACAGTCTATTCTAAACCCCACTTCCTGTGAGTTTGCTTTTAAGTCTGCTTGTTAATAACACAGGCTTATCTTGGTAGAGCATTTTATAACTTAAAAAAATGCTTAGAACAAAGCCTGGTTCTAATAGGCAAGGACTTGATAATAAGAGTTAGCACTTCCTGTCATCTGGCTGTCTCTGGACGCTAGGATTCTTGCATGTCTGTCACGATGATTCTAGTATCACCTGGCATCTGAAACATCTATCTCTTTGCCACTCAATTGACTACATTTATTCAAACCACTGACTCATGATTCCAGTCACAAGGTTAAGTCGCTTGTGTCACTTCCTACCCCACTGACCGTTTGCTCTTCCATCACTGATATAATTCTTTGTCTGTAATGTCTATATAAACTCTGGAAGTCTAGGTAGGGTGTCCCAGCTGTCATACCAATGTTAATATGTGAAAGTCTGTGAAATTTTCCAAAGGCAAAATAAAGTATGGACCTTACAGTGTCTGTATTTGCTTTTGCTACAAATATGAAACTGAAGCTACCAGTCTTCTCTATCTATGGCTATAAATAAAAAACAAAAATAGCCTTTTTATCATCCCCCCCAAAAAAGAAGAGTTAGCGCTTCCTGAGACTCACCAATTAAACCAGGTGTTGTGTGTGCTAAGCACTTACACTCACTAATCACCTCACTAATCCTCTGCGTGCAGGTAGAAGCTTTATAACTCCCATTTTAAAAACAGGAAAACGGAGGCGCAGAGCCTTTAAGATGATACAGATGGTAAGTTGCAAAGGCATCTGTGAGACTCCAAATCCTAAGCTATGCCCGTCTCTTCAGGGGAGCTTTTGTTATTACCGTTAGTATGATTACGGCTACTACATCTCTGTACTGCCTTTACTATACATGGCATGTCAGCCTCACCACTGTGTCCAGAGGAAGGGACCACCCATTTTACGTATGAAGAATTGACGCTCAGAGAGAAAAAGCGATGCGTCGGCGCTCGCCCAGCAGGCAGGCTGTAGGCCGGGTCTGGATCCATGCTACTGGCTGCTCTGCCAGTGTCCCTGCCATGGCCCTGTGGTGGCTTCCTGGCCGGCACATACCTGTGGGATGAAGTTTTCCACATTGTATGGCTTCCGAAACCTCGTGTTGAGTATGTAATGGGGGGAGCAGGCACCGGCGTAATACCTGTGATCGAGAACTGGGCCCTCCAAGTTGTTTGTGAACAAATTTATCCTGCAGGGAAGGGGTGGAGAAGGGTAAGAGGTGAGGGTGTAATCCCAACTGGTAGACCTACTAAAGGACAGCCAAATTCCTTGGTACGGCACTCAAGGCCCTCAATATCTGGATGAAACCAGCTTTCCGGCTTCATCTCTGGACACTCCCAGCCAGTCACAAAGCCAGTCCCTTACTACTTGGGGGTGTTCTTCCTCCAGTCTGCTTTGCTCCTCTCCTGTGTAAGGGCTGTTCCCTACGCCTAAATGCCCTTCCAGCCATTCACTGTTTTATCTCTCACTTATCTCTCAAGAATGGGTTCCGTCGTTGTCTGTCGTGGGCAGCCTTCACTGACACTTGTACCAAGCTGCGTGCATTAGAGGTCCTCATTAGACCCCGTGCTTGCCCCATTCATGTATTTATTGTTCTGCACCCACTGCAGGTGCCTTCTAAGAATGGTCTAGCATGGGAGGCAAGAACATGGACTCTGCAGCCAGATGCCTGGGGTCAAATTCCTGCTCTGCCATTTACGAGTTCTGTAACCTTGGGTACACCAGTTAACCTCTCAGTCTCCTCATTCGTAAAATGGGAACAAAGAAAATCTTATCTCTTGGAGTGGTTGTGAGGATTACACGTGTCCATATTCGTTAAGTGCTTAGAACACTACTTGGTCTGTGATAAAGGCTTGTTATTATTTATGTGTCTGTTGTCTCCCCTAGATTCTGTGCTCCTTGGGGATGGTGGTTTTCTTCTTAATTTCTGTATGACCCCCATCACAAGACACTAAATTAATTCCCATTTACTGAGGGTCTAACAGACACAGTCACAGATGGCTCAGGGCATCACCTTACTCAATGTCCCTGAAGTCCTGGATGCCATTATGTCCATTTAGAAAGAATGAAAATACTGTCTCTAATTTGACATTCTTTCTCACCGCCTCCTAAGAAGCCTCCATTCCTGGAGGCTTGTTCTTGCCGACCATGCTAGACCATTCTTGGAAGTCTGCTTTGACTACTACCGACAGCCATTTTTTTGTTCAAAGGAGCTCTGTCTCCTTTTAGCTTCTGCCTGTTGGCCTGTTCTGCTCTACCAGAATTGTCTTAGGCTCTCCTGTGACAGAGTTTCTTGTAGCATAATAATGTATATTCTTTTTTTTTTTTTGTGGTACGCGGGCCTCTCACTGTTTTGGCCTCTCCCGTTGCGGAGCATAGGCTCTGGACACGCAGGCTTAGCGGCCATGGCTCACGGGCCCAGCTGATCCGTGGCATGTGGGATCCTCCTAGACCGGGGCACGAACCCACGCCCCCTGCATCGGCAGGCGGACTCCCAACCACCGCGCCACCAAAGAAGCCCCATTTATTTTTTTAATACTGTAATAATCAATTACACATATTGGCTCACTGAATCCATGGGTATTATTATTATACCCATTTAACAGATGAGGAAAGCGAGGCACAGAGAGGGCAACCGAACTGCCCAGCAGCTGGCAGGGCCAGGACTCAAAGTCTGAGTGTCTTAAGTCAAGAGCAGAGTCTGCTTTCTTCCCACCACACGCACACCTGCTGCCTCTTGTGTATTAGTTTATCACCACGGCATTAGCTTATGCATCCCTCACAGATTGGAAAGAAGGGTATTACTAACTTCCGTCTACAAACGACAAAACTAAGGCACCATACAGACAAGTGCCTCAGCCAGGGTCCCGTGGCCTGTGAGCCGTATTTCTGCCCCTCCCGCAGGGTCCAGTCAGCCTCTGCTACTGGCTCTGAATGTCCACTCTGTCACCCTCTTTGCCGTGTGACTTCTGAGAACTCTCTTAACTTTCCAGGCCTCAGTTTCCTTATCGAGGAGATGGGGCTTATAGTCACTCGTTTCTAAGGAGGTCCTGAGAGGAGGTTTTCCCCACCTGAGTCGTCTGTATCTCTAATGACAACCTTTCAGGATGGAGGTCTGACGTTCATTTAGGAAGAGGGAGAACCCCATCCAGGGCCACTCTGCTCCCCACACTGCGTCACACACGCTGATTTGTGAGGCGTCTGAAGGGAGGCCCTCCTCTTCCCCTGGAGGCTGAGAGGCTGCAGTGCACAGCAGGAAAGGAGGGTGGGCACCAGGGCAGTCTGGTCCCTTCTGACCCCTCACCTCCCCAGAGGATTTAACCAACTCAGAGGCCCCCAGATTGGCTGCACACAGAGTGGCTGCAGAGCCGTGCTGGAAATGCACTCCTTCACTGGCTAATTACTTAGCACCTTCTCCTCTGGGCCAGCCCGATAGAGAAACAGATAAACCTCCCTCGCAGCTGTCAAGGGGATTCAAAGGTAATCCTTCCCACTAGCTATCTATTTTACCTTTGGTAGTGTATATATGTCCATGCCACTCTCTCGCTTTGTCACAGCTCACCCTTCCCACTCTCTGTATCCTCAAGTCCATTCTCTAGTAGGTCTGTGTCTTTATTCCTGTCTTACCTCTACTTTGTTATACAGCAGAAACTAACACACCATTGTAAAGCAATTATACTCCAATAAAGATTAAAAAAAAAAAAAAAGAAAGGTAATGCTTAGAAAGTACCTAACACAGTCACAGAGCAGGTGTCAAATAACCCTTCCCCCAGCCCTCGCGTGGAGCCTCCGCAGCCCCAACACACAGCTCTGCCCTCAATGCTCCCTCCCTGCAGCTGCGTAGGTCCATCTCTCTGTGGGATGTGCTCCCGGAGGCCCTGGGTCTGTCCTCCGGGAGTAGCCACAAGCATCCGCGTACACCCCTGCCTTTTTCAGAAAGGAAAACGGAGCCACTCTGTTTACAGGTCCATCCCTGGTTCTTCTCCAGAATCACATTTAACTGTGTGCCCTTCCAACTCTACAGCAGAAGGCGGTAACTTACCCACTGGCCAGGCTGCCAATGGCCCAGTATTGGTCCATTTCCTGCTGACATTTTTTATAAATCCTTCTACAGTTCCCCTCATCTGACTGGTCTCCACAGTCGTTGTCCCCGTTACAAAGAAGTCTGCGGTTTACACACCTCCCTGGAATGGAGAAAGGGGGTTACCCACGGTCCGAGGCCAGTAAGATGGGGGGGGGACTCACATGGTTTGAGACCCACTGTGGGCCGGACACTTTGCTGTGCCTTTAATGCTCTGTTTGCATTAGTCCTCATGTATCAGGGTGGGTGGGTAATGGAATCCACAGTTTAACCCCCCAAAGAAGCCAGTGTTATATTTCTGAAAGTACTTGAGGGCAGATCCACTAGGCAGGGGTCGAGTGGCCAGACAGGAAGGAAGGCTGGACTCCTCTGCTTGGCACTGGTGAGAGGTGGTGGGTTCGGTGGGCCTTATAATAGTACTAGTCGTGGGACCTTCCAAATGTTACCTGACCCCACCCCCCCGCCTCAATGTACTCATCTGTAAAATAGGGACTCCATCGTACCTACCCCCTAGGGTTGCTGGGGATTTAAATGAATGAAACAGTACTGGCTCATGGTAAGTGCTGGATAAGTGTTGTTATTACTATTATTAGTGTTTTGATGGCCCAAATGCACATTGCTGGTAAGTACTGGCAGGAGGATTGGAACCTATAGCTTTCTTATCACAAACTCTCCCCACTAAACCACACTGCCTTCAACACCAGAGCCATTCGGACTACTTTTATTTTTTTGTGCGGTGCGAGGGCCTCTCACTGTTGTGGCCTCTCCCGTTGCGGAGCACAGGCTCCGGACGCGCAGGCTCAGCGGCCATGGCTCACGGGCCCAGCCGCTCCGCGGCATGTGGGATCCTCCCGGACCGGGGCACGAACCCGCGTCCCCTGCATCGGCAGGCGGACTCTCAACCACTGCGCCACCAGGGAAGCGCCGGACTACTTTTAGATGATAAAATTATTTGGACTGTATGTTTAAAATTATTTGCTTCCTTGAAACTCTTTTCCCCATTGACTTGACTTCCTTTCTTATTTGTATATTCTTGCGGGATAAAGCCCATAAGACAGGTAACCTTTTTTCCTCAGATGTGTCTGGTCATTTTTAACCAATGTTTTGGGGTATTAAAGGCAGAAGAGTAACAATCTGGTTTTCATATGTTCCTTACAAGGCATTTAAACTAAAGCCTGCCCAAATAACCATTGTGGCTTTGGTCAGAATCATGGAACACTGGTCATAATTAGTCCATGGACACCCTGTAAAAGTCTTTCAGATTTACTGGATGGAGTTTCGCCTTTGCAATAAGCCCTAGAAATTGCTCTAATTCTTTCTGAGAAGATCCCTAAGCACAGTCCACATGGTTACAGAGAATGTAGAGAGTTGCAACTCCCATCTAGATAATTTGGGTCAAAATACTCTGATTTTTGCTGGAGCCTTGGAGAAACAGAGAGGCATACGTTTGCCTGAATGAGCCAGAGGAATGAATTGAAAAGACAAGTGTTTACTTAGCTCTGCCACTGATGATTATTCATTTGTGCGCGCCTTCCTCCCTTCCTTCCCTCTGTCTGCCCGTTCATCTGTCTTTTCTTTCTTTCCCTTGCTTCCTTTAATCGAAAATGTTTTATGACTATCTCATGGGTTAAGGGTTATGCTGTACTTGGTGATACAGAAGTGCAGGGACCATCTCACCAAAGAGCTTTCAGAGATAAATGATGCTACCCACCCTACCCACGTGGGTCCTCGTCACACGAGCAAAGGTGCGTAGGAAGAGGACTGTTGCAGGTGGCTTTGCTACATTGCACTTAGCCTCAAACCTCTGAGAAAGCCAGCAGAACTCAGGGTCTGCAAAGAGCTTTCACATCCATTGTGTCACTTGATGTTTATAGCAAACTTGTAAGGTATTAACATCACTTCTGATTTTCTGTTTAGAGAACCAACAAGTGAGGAGGTTAAGTGATTTCTCTAAATTACAAAGTCAAAGTAAGATTTAACTCGGGAGCTCTTATTCTAGCACACATAATTTTGGCGTCCATAATGTCAGTGAATGTAATTTGAATTCCCCGATTCCTAATTGTACCTCCTCCACTTACCTGCTATATGATCTTGCGTGAGTAACTTCTCCAAGTCTCAATTTCTCAATTTGTAAAATGAGGGTAATATTAACACCTACAGGGTAGGGTTGTTTTTATGAAATAATACGTGTAAAAAGAGGTCAAGGAGGCCTCCTGACCTGACACAGGACCGTGATCTTGAGCACCAGGCAATGGCCAGTCCTCCCACCATCATGTGCCATTGGCTCACTTGATAGCTTTCCCCTCCCGCTCCTGCGTCCCTTTATACCTGTCTGCGCACACACAAAGCCTTCACAGCGCACTTGACTTCTGCATGGCCTGTTGGAAACACAGTCTTCAACTTCCTTGTCAGAGAAGGTGCACGGTTCCCCATGGAACTGAGAGGGCTGGAGCAAGTAGGCATGTCTGTACTGTAGCAGAGAGGAGCAAGGTGAACCAAGGGCAGAGCCTTGGAGACCTGGGGAGCTAAGGGGTACACTTAGGGATCTATGTTGCCATTGGCTGGTTGTCTATTTCAAATAGACTGGGGGCCCTCTGAGGGCAGGGACCTTATCTTCAGTTTCTGCATCCACAGTGATCAGTAAAGATTTGCTAAATGTGGGGAAAGCGTGGGCTTTGGACTCAAAGGTGTAAGTGCCTTGATGCAGCCAGTTCAGTCTTTCAGCTTGATTAATCCAATGGGTTGATTCAAGTATTCTCATCTACTAAGTAGCTTATAACACAAAAGCATGCACTTTGGAGCCACTGACTCTGATACTTTTTAGTTATGTGATATCAGGTAAGCTACTTAAGCAATGTGACCTCAATTTACTAATCTGTAAAATGGGGATAATGAATTACCTAAATATACAGTTATGGAGTTTCAATTATATGTGTGAGATATATATGAAACCTCATGTTGTCTGGTACACAGGAGGCACTCAATTGCTTGTGCTCATTTTTCTTTTTAATTATTAATCATTTTTAGCAGTCAATATTTCTCTATCTCTAGATTGTTTATTCCAGAAATATGGATTGGATTTCCAAACTTTTGATTGAGCCACCCAATGTTAGGTGCTACTTATGCTTGTTTGGTTTTGATCATAATCGTGCCCTCTGGGCTGCCCTCGAGGAGGCTGCAGATGGTGGTGGTGGTGATGATGGTCAACACCAGGCAGTGACAACACAGTGCGACGGGTGCCACGAGAGGGGCAGTACTGAGCGCTCTGTAAACGCAGAGGGGGATCCGCAGTGCAGCCTTAGGAGACAGTGAAGCGACATCTAAGCTAAGCCCCAGAGGGTGAGTAGACACGTCAGGCAAACACGGAGAGCTGGCTGAGGAGGAGAGAGAAGGGCGATCTGCGTGGAGGGAACTGCTGTGCCAAAGCTGAGAGACTAGACAGTATGCACCTTGTTCCAGGAAACAAGAAGAAATCCATCACAGCTGGAGTGAAGAGTGAAGGAGGGAGAGTGGCAAGAGATGGAGGGAGACGTAGCCAGGAGCAGGTGAGGCAGGGCCTCCCAGGCCTCAGGAAGGCTGGATTTAGTACTTCATTATGGGGAAATGAGAAACCACTGCAGAGGAAGGAAATGATCAGATTTGGGTGGCATCCAAATGGTAGTCAAGATTTTGGTACCACCAAAGGGGGCAAAGCAGGACAGCAGCCCCTTTACAGACTGACATGTTAAGCAGCCACACTTATCACGTGCATAGTATCTGGAAATCTAGAAAAGAAACACAGACAAGCATCCACCCATGGTCCTTTGCTTTCCCAGAGTCTTTCTTCCTGGAAGGCAGAGGCTAGCAGGACAGGGATAAGGTCTGCAAAGAAGATGCCAGAAGACTAGCCCCAGGCACCAGAGACAAAATGGGTTTGAGGAGTGTGGAGATGACGGAGGAAAGACATCTCCCAATTCCAGTCGAAAGGTTTTGATGAACTCCCAGCCACTGACCCGGCAGACAGCAGTGATGTACACTGAGGGACCACGTGTGGCAAAGTCTGAGTGCAGAGCTCTGTCTGGCTGAGTGCGTGGATGGATGGACGGCTCATGCTGGGTCTTCCTGGTTTACGGTGCAGATTAAGCAATTATCCAGATAACTGGATCAATGTTGATCACATCAGCAATAATGCCTACTTTGGGAACTGAATAAGCCTGCAGGGCTCTCCACATTGATCCAGTTAAGCGTGCAATTGTCCTGGGCCTACTTCCACAGCCTCTTTAGAGTCCTAGCCCATGGCTGGCTCAGTTTCCCAAGGAGCCGGGGAAATGAGAACCGTTCCCTTTTCTCTGACACATCCTGTTCTTAGAGCTGGCTCCTGGGTCAGTCCTCCTGTGACGACGAAGATCGAAGAACAAATACTGCAGAGACTGTGTGTTTTGACTGGTAGAATGCTAGACAAGGAGGCCAGTGGCCTGAGTTCAAGGTCTGTTTTTGCTACTGGGTGAACGCAAGAAATCACTTACCTGCTCTGGGCCTCTATCTATCTGCCTAACAGAAAGTGTAACAATTATCCTCCCTTCCTTATAGAGATGTCAAGAAATATGATGAGATCAAACAACACATGTTTATGGAGCACCTCTTACATGCCAGACATTGGCCTATACACTGAAGATACAGTATTGAATACGTTTTTAAGCGCTCATCATTTAATGGAAAGATCAATGATAAAAGAAAAGTAAATGATAAGTGTTAGGATACAGGAGGAATAAGGAGCTATTGTAGTTCATAAAAGGGTATCTATCTAAGGGCAAGGGGGGCTGAGAAGTCAGGGAAAGCTTCTCAAAAGAGGCGGCCGCTAAGCAGTTTCAAATCATGAGTAGGTGTTAGCTGGTGAAGGAGGGGGGAAGGTCACTCCAGCCTAAGAAAGCGGCATGAATAAGGGAACAGACAGAGTGTGAAATGTGCAGGAAAATACACGTGTCCTGTGTGCTGGCATGGGGGCTGTTCTATGGAGACGTAGGCCCGGACTAAGGCATGGGGGGCCTTGAACACCATGAGTCTGGACTTGATCCTAAGGGCCATGCAGAGACTTTGGACGTCCAAGCTGGGGACAGACTGGCCAGACTTTCATTTTCAATAGCTCCCCTGGCTGCACCATGAAAGATGGATTGAAAGAGCAAGGTTGGAGGTAGGAAGTCTAATTAAGAAGCTGCTAATGGGAGCAAGGACAGATATGCTTGGAAAAAATCTGAAAGATCAAAGAAAGGATCTGACTGCTCCTTGGAAACTCAGAGGAATAAAATCCATTAATTAAATCAGCCAACATTTACCCAGGTCCCACAATGATGCAGGCGCTGTCAGTAATGCCTCAGACGATCTTGCTGAGGATTAGGGCTCCTGGAAGTTCAGAGGTCTCCCAAGGCCTGGGTACCTACCCTTTTCTTCTGACAAGGATCACACGTGGTCCAGGAGGACCAGCTGGACAGTTTGCAATCAATAAGCATTGAGGTGACATCCACACTCCGCGTCTGTCTAGTCCTGGCGAGGCTCTCGTTGACTGCATTTGACTCAAGAGAGGGTGGCCTTTCACTCCTAAAAGGTCATCATAGAGAAGAGAGTCAAGTATCAGAAGGGAATTAAATATACCTCCAACCACCTGTCTGTCCATTCAATAAATATATATTTGCTCATTTGTGCAAGGCTATTCCTTTATCAGTCAAGTAGAGGTTAATTCACTCAACAAGTGTTTTGGAACCCCCAGTTACTGCCTGACATTACGGCTAGCTAGGGTCAGAAGAGTGCTGAACTCTGATCAGAAGACAGTCCATCAGGAGCTGGATGATCTTGGTCTGGTTTTTCAACCTCTGTGAGCTGCCCTTTTCTCACCTATATGATATAATGAGAGAATCATACCTAGCTCATTAGGCTATTTGTAGGATTAAATAAGAAAGTATATGTGAAAGCACTTTATCAACTCTAAAGTGCTTTAGCTATGCAGGGATTACAACCACAGCTAGATGTATGACCTCAAGCAATACCCTCCCCATCTTGGGGCCTCTGTTTTATACCCTGGAAAATGAGAAGTTTGGACGAGGTGGTCTTTAAGTTGCCCTCTCACATTAAGAGTCTACGAAATTTGGTCTGAGAACAAACCATGTTCAGGATACCATGCTAAAGAGGATACAGAGCATTATAAGACACAGGTTTTTCCTTCTGGAACTCACAGTTTCGCTTAGGATAGGAAAAGAGAAACATGCCTCACGCCTTAGCTCTTCCAGACTTTATCCGGTAGGCAAGGTTTTTAAGCATGCAGGCTCCACGGTCAGAGCTGAGCTTTAGGACATCACTGTGGCTGCAGAATGGAGGCTGGGTGGAGGTGGGAAGAGCCCTGAGGCAGGAAATGCAGGTAGGAGGCTCGAGCAGTGGTACCAATGAGTGATGTGAGGCTGCACCATTGCAGCATCCAGGGGAGACAGAATGGGGAAGACAGACTTACTAGAGATTCTCGGGGGAATGGATAGAGTGATGGGTAATAGGATGGGGGTGTGGGTTAGAGAGAGGAACAGGTTTAGGTTGATGCTGGTTTCTAGTTTGAGTGGATGGGTGAGTGGGGAACTCGGGAGCAAAGGAATCTGTCGAGGATGATGGAGTTGGGACAAGCGGAGTTCCAAGTGTCTGTGGAACACCTACGTAGAGTCATTTGATAAATAGTCCCTACGTAGTTTTGGAACTCAGGAGAGGGATTTGTACTAGGGATACAGATCTGATCATGAAAAGCTTTGGGAGAGGATAAGACTGTTCTTGAGAGACGCCGGCCAAGGACAAGACCGTGGGAAACATAAGCACAACCAGCAGACAAGGAGAGACTGGTTTCTGCCAGGCCAGGGCGAGGACAGTACATAGGGGTGGGTAGGGGATGGGGTGAGGCCAGTGGGGCGGGGGGATGGGAGAGGCAGATGGTGTCACATCTGCAGAGCCGTCAAGCAATACGAGATCTGAAATCTGTCTAGAAGATAAGGCAACACTTTTTGTTGAGTTCCTGGCAGTCTTGGGACATCGAGTAAAAGAGGGAATGAACGGGCATGTTATTTAATCTGCCTAGGCCTCTGGTTTCCCCATGTGTAATACGATGGGTATAGTATGGTTTCTCTTTTGCTTCCATCTGAAAGAATGTATAACACTGCAAGATTCTTTGTAATTTGCGTTTCTTTTCAAGGTAAAAAGGGACACGAGAAGAGAAAGAGAATTAAGATTTGCTGAGAGCCCAGGACATGTCAGATCCTGCCTGAGATGTTTCACCCATGCCATCTCATCTAATCCTGACAGCAATGCTAGAAGGCAGCAACCTTCCAGAGAGATGAGGGAAATGGCCGAGAGCCATGCAGCTGGTATGTGGTCATGCTGGGGTCTGAGCCGAGGTCTGCTCAACTCTAGTCTCTGTTAGGTCCATTTCTCTATGCTGCCCGTAGGGGAACCAGGCCAGCATCCACTCTGCCAGTCCCCTCCATCTCCATGCAAGGCCTCTTGCATCCCTGTGTCCAAGATTCATTCATTACAGAGCATCACATAGTTTCCACTGTCTCGAAATTTTAACATATCACTCCAGACAAGGTCATTAACGATACATTCTCACTTGGCAACAGTCCTAAAAAAGAGGATGATATTAACTACAGAGAAATGTATCTCCACGACCACCCCAGAGATCAGCAAAAATCAATTGCCTAGTAAAGCTGGATCTTTAATGAAAGGTCAAAGACTAGCGGGAACCACAGGTGTAGAGTCTTTAAAATGGTTACTCGAGGCAGGATGCTGCCCAGCGGCTGGGGGCTTCAGAACGTGCTCTTATCTACTAATCTGCCAGGTTTGACAAAACAATACTGTCTGTGATTTGTCTTCTCCTAAGTACGAATTTGACAGCTCTGCAGGGTATCCTCTTTCTGTTGCCCCTAAGAAATAGTTACATTGTGTTTTTAGCAACTTTCCACCCAATTCAGGCCACAGGGGAGACTGAGTAGATAAATAATGTGCACGCTTGCCATTAAGAGTCACAATTATTCTCCCCTCTGAGATGTGAAAGCCTGTTAATGGGCAAGATGATCACTTACAGAAGGAACTTGGTAAAAAGTGGTAACAACCACCAGATCTCTTTTCATTATGGAGGTGGCAATACAATGACGTGATCAGCTGAATAAACAGCATGTTTGTAAATTACATTGGATAAATGTGTGTGGTTTATTAGTACTATAAAATGCAAATCGGAAAGCAAGGCTAGCATTAAATTGCATCTTTAATTCCTGGGACTAGCATGGACCCAACAGAGGACAGGGGGCAGTCAGGACCTCTGTGTATGGTTATTATAACATGTGCCTTCACGCTGTGAATTTACAGAGATGAACCAGATGGACGTTCTGACCAACTGCCTTGACTTCTGTCATTCAAAATCCTCCGTGTATTTTTAATGTTGAAAAATTAAACATGCCCAGAGAAGTACAGAAAACAAAATAATAAATACTCAGGTATTCACAAAACAGGATTGGCAATTGTTAACATTTTGGTACACTTCTTTCAAGTCTTTTTTTTTTTACATAAAAAATAACCTTATAAATTTGACGTCTGTGGTTTACACCAGCCCCAGTTCACTTTCCTCTCTTCTTCAGAGGATACTACTGTCATGAATTTGCTGTACATCCTTCCAGTTTTTTAAATGTTTACATACATACACACACAACACATAGCGTTGCTTTTGTGAGCTGCACTCATACTGGACATAGTATTCTATAACTTGCTTTTGTCAATCAAC
Organism: Globicephala melas; assembly: GCF_963455315.2. Classification (NCBI taxonomy): domain Eukaryota; kingdom Metazoa; phylum Chordata; class Mammalia; order Artiodactyla; family Delphinidae; genus Globicephala; species Globicephala melas. The sequence continues at coordinate 140,038,865 of NC_083314.1, read as the reverse complement.
ATTGTATTTCTGGCCTATCCATGTTGATTCATAAAGAGGTCTTGTTTCTTTCTTTTATCTACATGTTCCATCATAAGACATACACTGCATTCAACTTATTCTTTCTGAAGGATGTTTATATATTTTTTTCATGTTTTGCAATTGCAAACAATGCTACGGCAAACACCCTTCTACAAGTCCTTGGAACGTATCCTCTACATAAGGACTGGCAAGGAGGTACCTGCCATTCCTCGAGGTGCATGGAATGCAGCTGCCAGCAGGAGGACATATTTCACTTGGTTCCTGTCTCCTACTCTCTTTCTAACAGGAGTCTCTGATCAAAATAAAGATGGACCCATCACGTACGGCAGGATTAGGTCAGCAGTAAATTGCGAGCCATAAGCTTACATAGACAGGGTGCATCAATACATTTTGGCTTTCTGTAGAAACGCCCTGACACAACAACTTTCTTGTCACACACAATTTGTTAGGCAGCTGCATCCTTTGCAAATAGCATCCTTCCTCTTTGCTGGAAGGGGCAGCTTCTGGGTGGTGGATTTTCAATTTCTCTTCTCTGTGTCATTTGCTATTGTAGAAATGAAATTTTAAGCAAACTCTCAAGGCAACAAATGTGTGGTCCAGAGATAGAGAAATGGCCTGGGAGTCCAGAAAGTCAGATCCACAATGCAGGTGGAGAAGAGATAATGCATTAGCAAGAGGCAGAAAGATACAGGGGCTCTGGAACCAGAAAAAAAACAGATATGAATCCATATTCTGTTATATTGATATACTAAGTGAGGAACCTAGAGATAGTTCTCTCTCCAAATCTCAGTTTCCCTCTCTGTAAACTATAAACAATAGCACTTATCTCAAATAGCTTTGAGAATTAGACTTAATATACCTCAGTGCCTGGCACAGAGTGGCAATAAGCAAACATAAGTCTTAAGATGACATAATGAGTATTTCATTTGACTTGATTACAAGAGTAACTAAAAACGGAAACCTTTCTTAGCTAGTACAAAGGAGGTCTCAGCATTTCCTGTTGCAGAACTGAAGGCTATTCCTCCACTTCGTGTATGGAATTCAAACACATGCCACGTTCAAGACTGCTCCATGGAATCGTGGGTAGAGGCCAGAGCACTAAACCTGGATTCAGGTGAGGGTTTGAGACTCATGAGATATGAATGAATCTCTTCTCTTCTCTGAGGACCCGTCTGCTCTTCTACATAGTGAGTAAGGATAACACCCCATCTCATGACATCGCTGGATGATTAAGCAAGGTTTCCCAACCTGTTGTCTATACTCACCCACTCACATCTCCACTTCCTACCTCTGGGTGAACTTCCTATATATAAATCTGACTGTGTCGATCGATCCTTTGCTTAAAACTCTTCCATGGCTCCCCATTGCCTAGAGGATAAGGTTCAAGCTCCTCGGCTGGTGTACAGGCACCAACCCCTGCCCCAGCTCCACCCAGGATCTGACTCCTGCTGACTCTTCCTTGGTCCCATCTCTGGCAGCTCCCCACTTTGACCTGTGCTCAAGGCTTACTGAAGCAGATGTGTGGCTTCAGGAACAAGCCAGGCTCTCTCATCTCCCTGCTCTTGTCTATGCTGCTTCCTCTGCCTGGAACACCCTTCACCTCCGTGGCCATCTGGCAAATACCTATTCCTATGTAAAGGTTCAGCTCAAGCATCCTCTCTTCCAGAAGCCTTGCCAGACTCCATCTCCGGTAAAGCCAATCGCTCCTCTCTTGTTTCCCACCTGCCCCTGTGCTATTTATTGCAACAGCACACACGGTATGTGCTCACATGTTGGTTTCCTCCATGAGAACATGAGCCCTTTGTGTCCTATTCACTTCTGTAGCCTCAGAGCCCGACAAGGGGCCTCACACAGGGGTCCATATGTAGGGCTGCTATGATCCCTTTAAACCCTCCATTCCAGACACATTTCCTTGGATCCTGATGGACACACAGTACACACAAGGAAAGCCTTGGCTTCTTTTTTCTTCTCAGGGCCAAGTTCAGATTCTTGATAATCATAATACCTATTATTCATTGAGTGCCCAATGGGTAGCAAACACTCATCACCCTAGTCTCGGGGTGGTGCCCAATGGGGGCTGTGCGCTCAACAGAGCTGACACCAGGGGGTGCGTACAGGTACCAGGTGCTCCCCCCATGGGAGACTGTGCGCACACAGCTTTTATGGAATGAGTAAAAGGAATGGCATTAACAGTCCTTCTTCCCACGGGATGGCTCACAAGGAGCCTAGGACAGCTGACAGCTTAGCCTCTGATGGTAGCGGCTTCTCCTGTACCAGAAGGATCCCCCAATTGCCATGTCACTGGTGCTTCTTTCAGTGGAGCCCACGTTTGACCTTTCACTCAGATTAAGTTTGAGCTTTCAACTCAGATATTTGTTTTTAGTCTGTTTTGCAGCCTATTAACAAATACCAAAAAAAGTATGAAATAAATTAGCTAGCATTTAACTGCGGCGAACATCTGGAATGTGTGCGTGTATGTGTGAGAAAGAGAGAGAGAGAGAGAGAGAGAATGCAGGAGCCTGAGAACAAAGAGTTTAGGTTGATGAGCAGGTAGGGTAGGTCACTCTCATATTAAAATCATTGTTATGAATTGGCTTTTTTCCCCATACATAACAACCCTTTTGCATAAAGAATCATGCCAATTTTTGTTCAGAATACAGAACAAGTATTCTCAGCATGACAAAATACATTTAAACATGTCAGTTTCCTACAAGAACTTTTGTTGAAGTTGGTCGCTGGGTTCCACAACAATTTGAAGAGTTGTTGATATTATTTTATCAGACGCATGCAAATTGCTTCAGGAGATGTTTCTTATTTAAGAGGCATGTGACAAGGAGAGGGTCACTATGATGTTGCTTTATGTTCCTCATCATATTAGTGATCAGGGAATCATTTGGAACCGTCACTTACCTGGAACCCGGCAAAGTGAGACATGCCAGGGCAGCACAGAGGAGAAACAGCTCTGCCAGTGCCCTCCAAGCCCACGCCCTGGATGTCTTCATTTTCTCTATGCGACAGGAGATCTGACTGAGGCTCCTGGATCCATGAAGAGCCTGCCCAGGGAGTGCTACTGTCAGCTTCTGTCCCCAGAGAGCAAACAGTCGGGCAAAGTAAACAGAACGCCACCAGTAACCAGAAATGCCTTAGACTTTGCACGGACAGAAGACTTATCTGTGACTCCAGAAACCAATGAGAATGATGGGAAAATGTGCAGCAGCTTGGTTTTTATTCATGTGTAACAGACTCTGGGGTAAGCAGCTGAGAGGACAGACGGTTAGTGAGGCGAAAAGGACTGGGCTCTAGGTCCGGACTGCCTGGGTTCAAATCCTTTCTCTGCCACAGCTTTGGGACCTTGGGCAAGTCACTTTACTCCTATGCCTCAGTTTCCTCACTTGGAAAGTGGTGAGGATCAAATAAGTGCACACAAATAAAGCGCTTAGAACAGGCCCGTGCTGGGCACTCAGACACGTGGGCTATTGTTACTAAGTAAATACAGGGTCTGGAGTCAGACAGGCCAGGCTTCGAATTCCAGTTTGCCTCTTTCCAGCTACGTGATTCTGAGCAAGTCAGTAAGAGGCTGTAGAGCTTTAGAGCCCATCTACCTGAGATCAAATTCTCTCTGTATCTTTCACCAGCTGTGGACCCAGGGCAAATTATGAACCTCTCTGGGCCCAAATCTCTTCATCTACAAAACAGGGATAAAATAGTACCCACCTCACAGGATTGTGGTGAACATTAGATAAATTGAAAGTTTTAAAGCACTTTGAACAGTGCCGGCACATACTATGTTCTCTCTCTGTAAGTGAGATGATATATATATTTTTTTGAGCTGACATTTTTATTGACTCTCTTTGATTCTGTTTCCTCATATGTATATAACCTGGGAGGGCTCTGCCTACCTATCACTTAGGGTCAGGAGGGTTCAGATGAGATGCTAAGTGTGGAAATGTTTCACAAATAGGCATTATAAAAATGATAACTGTATGAGGCTAGTTAACCAAATACGTGTTGTTCTCATTGTAGAACTTCTGTAGGACTTTATTGTATTTAGGGAGAAACAGACGGCTGCCCTGACCTTGTTGGGAAGTGAAGTATAGTAGATGATCGGTATCAGATTTAACATTTGTCTCCAGTATTTGCTGATAACCCCGAGAGCCATGGTGATAGTCGCACATGGAAAATACTCAAACACCTTCACCCTTCACCTATCACTTCTCCCATGTTCAAAGTCAGAGGACTTTCCTTAGGGGTGAGCACGGCAAAGGCAGGTACCACTCATGTAGGGTGGGTCAGACTTGTTTTATTTGAGACTGGGGAAGTGCTTTCCCTTCATCTTTTCATCATTCTGAATAGCACGCTGATTGCCTTGTCGTTTCAATGGGGCCTCACCATTAAACTGGATGAAAGAAAAATGTGACTCTAAGGGTCTCTTGAAATGGCATAATTCAAGCAAATGTTCACTTCGATAACTCTAGAAATTCCTAGAAATGACTCCCAGGTTGCCTGTAACCAGATGTGGGGTGGGTGTCTTCACATTTTCAGTTCCACTGCCGACACAGCGTCAGCCCCGAATCCCAACCTGGAGATGGTACCAACCCTGCCTCTGGTGGGGAGCACGGAAGTGCAGTGTAAAAGAGGCCTGGTGCAAACTCGAAGGCCATGTACAAATGGCCTGGGCTCTCAGATGTACCCCCATCACTGACTCCTTAGAAGCAACAGTTAAAGTACAGACTGCACTGACCCGGCATTTACAAAACTCATCTGCAGCCCATGAAGAGATGGAGGAACGTGGTCGATGACCGTCTTGTCTCTGTTGATCTGGCAGGTGTAGGTGAGCAGCCTTGGAGGGGAGAGGCAGCGGGCAACTTGAGGGTGGGCTGGTAGAAGGAACACAGCCTGGATTTGATTTCCCTGACCAAGCCACCTAATTTCTCTGAGACTGTTTTTTTCATCTGGAAAATGGGGATCATAATTCATTATTACCTACTTCATAAGGTTATTTTAAGGCTTGACTATATAAAACATTAAGCCCTTAACTTACTTTCTGATGCAGGCTGGAAGCGCCCGCCTGCTCCCATCCTGACCTGTCTGCTGACGTAGCTGGGCTGCGGTTGGGAGTGCAAATAAGGAAGAGTAGCAAGGGGATGAATGGAAAGCCACAGAAGGCGGAAGACCCTTCGCATTAACTGTGCCCAGAACACAGAACACAAGTTCTGCTCAGGCCATCCTGTGTGCATTCCAGTTATTATTATCCCAAGCACAAGGCATTTTCTCATCGCTGTCCCAAAGGATGCAGTGACCTGAACTTTGACACAATGGATTGTGATGGTTAATCATTTGTAAAGAAGCAGAAAATTGCATTTCAAGAAAGATCCACGTCCTTTCTCGTGTCTACCTGCATTTAAGAGAAGCCACATCCTTACAAGATAGGGTCCTTTTTTCACCTCCTAAACCTAAGGGACTCATGGAGGAAGCCACGGATTTTAGAGAGGGCAGTTACACGAATGAATCGTGTGCTCACTCATCTCCAGATTTTTTGTGCATGCTGTTCTCTCTGCCCAGAATATGTGCCACGTGGCTAAATAGGACGCATTCTTTATGTTCCGTATTAATGTCACTTTCTCAAGAAAGCCTTCTCAATGGACTCTCCCGGGTTTGACTCCAGGCTCCAATGGGTTTCCTGGAATTCCAACCTCATAGCGCCCCCTGGTGGCATTAGGTGCCGCTTACCTGAGGTCATGCCAGGAGGATGGCAGCCTCAGGCTGTGCTGATAGTACACATATTTTTCATGGACAGTTCTTAGCAATTGAACAGTTTTCCCCATATATCATCTTGTTTGATCTTGACAATAAAAACAAAGTATCGTCTTCCATGCCTCCGAGATGACGTTCCACAATTGGTTCTACAGTTGCTAAGTAGTCAATCTATGACTAGAGTCAAGTTTCTTCTGACTCCTAACCTCTTCTTTTTGTAATTTCAAGGCTTTACCCTCTTCTTAGGAATTTCCAGGACTGATGAAGGTCTAGCACAATTATCACACCTCACCATTCTCTGGCCATAGCTCTCTTCTCTGGCCAGGAAAGAGTTTTTGAAAACAATCATGTGCCTTCAGGCTTTTAAATTATATGTAGGAATTCATAGCTCTAGGTCTATGGATCCACTGACAGTGTTGTTCTTCCAGACTTTGAGAACTAATTTTCTAGCCTCCAGTTCCATAATCAATGCTACACGTTTTAGGGTTTTTTTTTAATAGCAGCACTCTGGTACCAGTTTTGTAGTAGTTAGCTTTTGCTGCATAATAAATAATCCCCAAATTCAGTCGCTTAAAATAATAGTCATTTATTAGCTCAAAACTTCTTTGGGTCATCAAGTAAGTCTGGGCTAAGCTGGGCAGTTCTGCTGGTCTTGCCTGGGTTCACTCATGCAACCTCAGCCAGCTAAGATGTTCAGCAGGGGGCTGGCTGATACAGGATGGCCTTACTCACCTGCTTGAGGATTTATTCTGTTGGTCTGTAGGTGCTGGCTATCGGCCGACGTGATGGGGTAACTAAGCCGCATGTCTCCAAAAAGACTAAGGTTTTTTCATGGTGATCTCATGGTCCCAAAGAGCAGCAAGAAAGCATAGGCTCCAATGCACAAGCGCTTTTAAAGTCTCTGACTGCAGTATGTTTCTTATGTCCCGTTGGCCAGAGAAATGGCCAAGCCCACATTCAAGAGACAGAGACAGATAATACCTGTTGATAGGAGGAAAAGCAGAGTCACTTTGTAAAGGGGTGTGCATGCAACGTGGGAAGGAATTTGTGGACATCTTGCAATTATCCCAGACATGTGCCACTTTCATGCTGAAGCAGTTAAAAGCCTGTGTACCTTTTCTATTTCTCTCTTCTTCTGTCCTGATGATTTGAAAGCATGTGTTGAGATAACAGTGTCTTATGATGGAGGGAGCCTACAGCCCTGACACACTAGTTGAGGAGAGTCCCTGCTGACCCATAAAGAACTTTCTATGAGTGAGAATTAAACTTTGATTGTGCTATTTCATTGAGATTTTGTGGTCTATATGTTACTGCAGTAACAGCTACCTTAGCCTGGCTAATACACTCTTCTTTTACATACAAAATTTGGTGTGTATGTGCATTTTTCTGGAGAAAAAGTCCATAGCCTTCCTCAGATTCTCAAAAGGATCTGAGATTCAAAAGAAGTAAAAACAAAATGAAATAAGAAGGAAGAATTCCTTTAAGAGATAGAACTTTTTCAGCTCACAAAGTTATCTGTGGTCTCTTTGAAGGCAGTGCGGAGTACTCTGAAGTGTTTGGGACATCAGACGGACCTAGATTGGCATTTCATTTCTCTCATTTATTAGTTTATATCCTGGACAAATCCCTTAAGCCCTCTGAGCACTGGTTTCCCTAGTTTCAAATGTAGGCTTGTGAATTAATGCTTCAATAATCATTTATTGAGAGCTACTAGATGGCAGGTCCAATGCTAGGTGCCTGGATATAAAGATGAATATGTAATAGACCTTCCTGTAAGAGCTGACACCCTGGTGAGAGGGACAGACATAGTAATACAGCAGGGCAGTACCGTGTGATGAGTGCAGTGCTGGAGACATGCATTAGTATGGTTTGGATGTAGCCAGATGTGCACGTGTGTGCGTGTGCATGTGGTCACTGAGAAACATTTCTCAAAAGTGATGCTTGAGCTGGCCCCTAAGGGTCGAGGAGGAGGTAGCAAACCAAGCACCAAAGGGAGGGCGCGTGGCAGTACAGGGAGAGGCCAGAAAAATCAAGATGCAAAGGTAAGAAATCGCACAGGGTTTGTGCGGAACCAAAGCCACTCAGTGTTGCTGGAGTCTGGAGTTCAGCTTGAGCGGTGGAAAGAAATGAAACCAGAGAGGCAGGCAGGAGGGGCCTGATGGGCAGGATTAATGATATGGATTTTATCCTAAGTGCAATGCGGAGCTCTTGATGGGTTTCAGGAGGGAAGGAAGGGGGCAGCTTTCTTTGTGAGAGAGATTACTCGGCTGCAGTGTAGAGAATGGATTAGAGGGAGGCAAATTGGAGCAGAGAGACGGTTAGGAGGCTGTTATAATAGTCTGCCGAGAGATGATGAGGGCCTGAATTAGGGCGGTGGTGGCACAGAAGGAGAAGAAGGCATAAACGTAATATCTGTCTCCTGTCGTTGATAGAAGCCCTTTGTGAAGGGCTTTGTAAACAATGCAGCTGTGCACAGAGGTGGGGTTATTATGACGGAGATTACGGTTCTCTGTTAAGGAAGGTATATTAAGTCCCCAGGGCTGAGTTTGGCAGGTGTTCCGAGCAGCCCCCCTCATGTTTCCTTCTTGGTTACCTGGTCCTGTGGATTGATGTGCCCAGGCTCGTCTCTCTTAAGTTGAGTTCCTGGTTTTCTAGGCTCACCTTCCCTGGATCCCGGAGGGAGCGCGTTATGCCCCACTTACTGTTTGAGTCCTAATCAGTGTCTGTGAGCCCCTCGTCTCCAAGGTTTCTGCTGTTGATTCGTCCTTGAGTCCTGGAGAACCTGATTTAAAAGAGCCCTTGGCAGATCACTGTGATAACCGCATCACCAGAAGTGGCGATGCACAATGGAGCTCCTCATCCACGGCAGGGGTGTTATCACCAGGGTGGTGCAAAATGGGGCCAGAAAGAAGTGTGCATGGACCGAGTGGGCAGCGAGATCTTTGGAGGACTAGTTGGCGAAACAATAACCCACAGGAGAAAAGGAAATGGATCTATTATGAACTAGAAAAATGAGAAGGGGGAAAAAAAGATAGCCGGGAAAATGAATGAAGAGTCCCATCTTTTCATGGGGAAGAGACTAGCTGTTCGCGGAACCCCATCCTCTTCCTCTGAGGCAGTCAGTTACACTACATTCCCCAGCGCACCCACAATTCGACTTGGCCCTATGACTAAAGTCACGTGGAATACAGGGAGAAGCGACGCGTGCCATTTTACCCTCCCTTGTGCCACTCCACACTCTTTTCCCTCATCAGCCTGCGAAATGCGGATACCCAGGGTGACCCTGGAAGCCAGTGTTGGAGAGGGTGGAACCTCTGGCAGCCTCGATCCCTGCACGACTGAGTGGAGCAGAGTCCTCCCCACTCCCTGTTGACTAGTCTATGCCTGAGTAAGAAAGAAACTTCTATTGTGTTGAGCTAGTGAGATTATATACAATGGAATGCTACTCAGCCATGAAAAAGGAAATGACATTTTGCCATTCACAGCAACAAGGATAGACTTGGAGGGCATTATGCTCAGTGAAAGAAATCAGACAGAGAAAGATAAATACTGTATGCTATCCCCTATATGTGGAATCTAAAATGTACAACAAACTAGTGAATATAACAAAAAAGAAGAAGACTCACAGATATAGAGAACAAACTAGTGGTCACCAGTGGGGAGAGGGAGGGGGGAGGGGCAATACAGGGGTATTGGGAGTGGGAGCTGTAAGATAGGCTCAAGGATGTATTGTACAACATGGGGAATAGAGCCTATATTTTGTTATAACTGTAAGTGGAAAGTAACCTTTAAAAATTGTATAAAAATTTTTTAAATTAAAAACAATTTTAGTTAAAAAAATAAAAATTAAAAATAAAGAAATGCAAATTAAAAGAAAGAAATTTCTATTGTGTTGAGCTGCTGAGATTTCAGGGGTTTTCTGTTGTGGCTACCATTACCTAAACTAATACACCCTCCTTCCTACAATTCCCATTCCCCACTTCATGGAATTGGCAAGCGTCCCTTGGAAAGGAGTCATGGGTTCACAGCAGTGATCTCAGTAGCCAATGTCTATGACACAGCTCTGGTGGTGGCAGAAAAGCAGCATCTGCTTAGCAGAGGAGGCCCCCTATCTATGCCATGGTTTGGTTTGTCTTTAATTCTGTGTCCTCGACTATGTATATCTCTGTATATAAGTTTGGATGTGTGTTTCTCTATGGAATACATAGGTGCCCTGTTTCTTCTATTGTAGATGGTCCATAAAGGGTAGATACCTATTTCTCTCTGGTTGTAAGTAGAAAGGAATAGCTATAGGACACTGGGCATAAGCCAGACAGTTCAGGAAAACAGAGTAGGTGCGCCAAGAATAGGGGATCAACCCCGATGGGGGTGGTCAGCACTGTAAAGACCAGGTAGATGGGAGAGGCCAGCAGTGGGCTCCAAGGTGAGGGCTGGCCAGAGTGCTGAGGGAAGAGGCAGCTGTGCAGGCTCTGCCTCCATCATCTGGGATGTACTTGCCAAATGCAATTAGGAAGATTGGGAAAGCCCTCTAGGTACAAATGGATTTGATGCTAGTGATTCGGGGCTGGAGAGGGCACACTGCTCGGCTCCTGGTCATTGGCAAGGGTGCTGATCAGAGAGGACTCTACAGTATATGTGAGGAGAAGAGGTAAAGAAGAAACACTAGAAGACAGGTGGGCCATGACAGTGGTGAAAATCATACTTTTAACGCAGTCCCTAAACTGGAGAAAACTTTTAGACATAGATCGTGAAGCAGCAGTGTGTCCGGGATTCACACGTGGGCAAGGTCACCCAGTGGTTCTCAGAGTCTATACATAATTGTATGTTTAATACTGGAGCATAGTACATCATATTTTCTATTAAACACACTTTTGGTTCCCAAACTCTGAGGATATTTCACTGACCCCATAAAGCCCGTTGACATTACTGGCATTGGCAATGAAACATCTCGAGTTCAACCCAGAGCAACAAGTTTTTGTAAATGTTTTTAGATTAAAGTACAGGCAATTGCTTAAAAATAAAATATTGAGTACTCATTTTCTATTTCAGAGATTTCCAGGAATGCTAGAAATGCGTAAAGAGGGGAAATGGGATGCCACCTGGCAATGTGCCAGGAAACTAATTACCTGGGGTACTTGAAATGACTCAGTGAATTATGTAGTTACATTGATTTTGTGGATTGACTGTGGCAAATGGTGAAATTTAAGCTACCCCGTTCATCTGTTCATTCACTCACTAGTGGATCAAGTTCAAACTTTACTTAGCCTGGCAAATGAATAATTTCTCAATCTTTGCCTTAGCTACTCTGACCTTCATACCAATCTGAACTTTGCACCAATGTATTTATTCATTCAAATATTTAGATACTTTTGATGTCTACTGTGCAGGGAACCCTGTGCTAAACTGGGGGCTGCAGCAGTAAATATCACCCTTGCTCCATGCCCACACGGATCTTCCAGATTCCTAGAGGAAATAAACTCGAGTAATTGCACACATCTACGATGATGACCCGAGTAAGTGTAAAGAGTAGAATCATATACTTTCCTGATGTCATCGGGGTGGTGGCTTGGGGCAGGCAAGGAACTCTGGGAAACCTCACCTGTGCTTGGAAACCCCAAACCAAAGAGTGAAGTGGCTGAATGGTCAGATTTTTGAATTACTGATGCAATTACTGATGTTACATTGTATGACCCAGAGTTTCTGTTATCTGGTGTTTCCACAAAGAATCATCCCAATGAACCCTCCTACGCTGTTGGTGGGAATGTAAGTTGGTGCAGCCACTATGGAGAACAGTACGGAGGTTCCTCAAAAAAACTAAAAATAGAGTTGCCATATGACCCAGCAATCCCACTACTGGGCATATATCCAGAGAAAACCATAATTCGAAAAGATACATGCACCCCAGTGTTCATTGCAGCACTATTCACAATAGCCAGGACATGAAAAAAACCTAAATGTCCACTGACAGATGAATGGATAAAGAAGATGTGGCACATATACACAATGGAATACTATTCAGCCGTAAAAAGAATGAAACAATGCCATTTGCAGCAACATGGATGGACCTAGAAATTACCATACTAAGTGAAGTAAGTCAGAAAGAGAAAGACAAAAACTGTATAATATCACTTATATGGAATATAAAATACAACACAAATGAACTTATCTATAGAAATAGACTCACAGACATAGAGAACAGACCTGTGGTTGCCAAGGGAGTGGGGGAGGGATGGATTAGGAGTTTGGGATTAGCAGATGCAAACTATTACATATAGAGTGGATTACAACAAGGTCCTACTGTATAGCACAGGGAACTATATACAATATCCTGTGATAAACCGTAATGGAAAAGAATATATAGAGATGTATAACTGAATCACTTTGCTGTACAGCAGAAATTAACACAATATTGTAAGTCAACTATACTTCAATAAAATAAATTTTAAAAAAATCATCCCTTCCGGAGCCTGTGCTCTGCGACGGGAGAGGCCACAACAGTGAGAGGCCCGCGTACAGCAAAAAAAAAAAAAAAAAAAAAATCATCCCCAAACTGAGTGGCTTAAAACATCAATTATTTTATTATAACTCACAATTCTGAAGGTCAAGAATTTGAACAGTGCCCAGCAGGAGTGGCCATCTCTGTTCCATATGACGTCTGCTGGGACTGGAACATTCCAAATGGCTTCTCCACTCAGATGTTTGTTGACCTGGCTGGGAAGCTGGACAGCTCAGGATTGGCAGGGACGGCTTGACTGGGGCCTCTGACCTCCTCGGGGCCTCTGTCCTCCTTGGGGCCTCTTTCTCAGGTGGCCACTCCACAGGGGCTTTTTACATGGCAGCTCAGTCAGGGCTCCAAGAAGCTGCCAGACCAAGGCTTTAGCCTGGAACTGGTGCTACCTTGCTTCTGTCTCATTGTATTGGTTAAAGTGAGTCACAGGGCCAGCCCTTGTGGGAGGGAGCAACACAAGGGTGTGAATACAGAGAGGTGTGATTCATTGGGAACCATCTTTGGAGACCAGCTACCACATTCAGGAAGTAGCATTGTTGAATGAAGTTGTTGCTGTTTTTAAATGTAAGTCTTAATCAGGAAGAGCCTCTTTCTCTCCCCAGAGAGTCTACAAATACCTTTCTTTAGCCACTGCTTCTAGAAAGTATGGCTCACAGAGGGGGGTAGAGGTTTCCGATTAGAGAGCCAGGTATGCCACTGTCCCGCCACCAGGGGGAAACATCATCTCCAGACTCACAGGCGAAGCAGCAATTCTCTGATCAGGACTCAAGACTTAACTCCGACTTTGAGAAATGGCAGGTGTAAAGACCAAGGTCTTCCTCCAAAGGATTTAAAGCCTCCTGATACATGGAAGTGACACAATGCAGAGAGAGACAGAAGTGCAGGGACACTCAGAAGAGGATCAACAGACCTTACAAGCAAAACAAAGCAGGAGGCAAGGTCCAACCTGGACAGAGGCTATACCCTTAGCTGAAGAAGACGTCAACATCAGGACCCCATAGTGTACTCTACGTATTTCTGCTTAACTGGCTCATAAATCAGACATATGACACTAGGCTTGCCTTGCATACATGTTAAGAGAACATTCTCTGAGGTCAGAATGTCTGGTTGTAAAGCCTGTCTCTTCCACTCACTGGATGAGTGGCCCTGGGTCAAGTTACTTGAGTTTTTTGTTCAGGCTGGTGAAGGCACTTGGCACAGTACCATGTATACCAAGATTTCAAGCAACTTTAACAATGTCATTATTGATATTGTCTTGATGGTTAATTTCATAATTTCCAACGTATGTGTCCCTCCAGCTGGATACCCGATTTGGATGGGCTCCTGTATCTGTCTACTGATGTGAGAATTGTAGCTCCCAGGGTGGGCAAAAGCAGAATGATAGCCCTCTCGGCACAGGGAACATTAATGTCTGTCTAAGTGCAGCCGGTACCCAACCTTGCAGCATGTGCTGGGGAGGAAAGCCATTGGCCTTGCAAGCCTGACTCCTGCACAGGGTCGATAAACAGCAGAGTTAATATCCAGGCCGAATCACCTGGGCACCTAAATCTTACTGACTCATCAGCCCAAGAAAGATTTTTTAAAAAATTGCTTGATGTACAAACCAAGTTACTTTAGGAGTCTTATGTGGATTTAAATATGGTTTTGATTTTTATGCAAAATATTAGTTCACTAGTTTCTATTTATCCTGAATATACTATTCTATGGATTCTGGACCCACGTTTGAATGACTGCATTTGTCAAAGTGTACCATTGCTCTTCCTCAGAGGCTCTCTTCACCTTGGAAATTGACACCACAGTCTCCGTACATGAGCCAGACATGGAGAAATTCCCTGTCTCCTGAGAGGGTAATATGGGACCGTGGGTATGCACAGACTCTGTAGCCCTGCTGCAGGGTGCAAAGGTGGGTGTCTTTGTCTGTTTGGGCTGCTATCACAAAACACCAGACTGGGTGGCTAATAAACAACCAGACATTTATTTCTCACAGTTCTAGAGGTCGGAAGTCCAAGATCACTGTGCCAACAGATTCGATGTCTGGCGAGAAGGGATGAGGGAGCTCTCTGGGGTCTCTTTTATAAGGGCACTAATCCCATTTATGATGACTCTGCCCTCATGACCTAATCACCTCCCAAAGGCTCCATCTCCAAACACCATCACATTGGGGATTAGGTTTCAACATATGAACTTTGGGGGGACACAAACATTCAGTCTATAGCAGGGGACTTCTGCACTTACTAGCTATGCTTCTTACCTTCAGTTTTCCTGTCTGGAAAATGGGGTTAATTGTACCCACCTCGCAGGGTTCTTGTGAAGGTTAACAAGTTAACATTACATAAAATATTTAGAACAATTCATGGCACGTGATGAATATACTTGATAAGTATCAGCCATTATTATTCAGCTTCTATATCAAGCGTGGAGGTTTATTCCTGTCCTCAGGCTTCCCCTGTCTGGACCTGGCCCTCAACTCCAAGGACTTCCTTGAACAAGCATGAAAAGGGGCAGAGAGATGCCCTTTTCCAGAGGTAGAGTTCTGCCTGACACCTAGCACCTGGCCTGGGCTTTGAGATTCTTCTAAGAGGCAGAAAAGACTGGGAGGGAAAGCTCTGGGTTCACACAAGAGAACAGAGTGTGAGACCCATTCATGCCACCTGCATACCATCTGCATGTGTCCTTGGGAAAGTCACATCTCACACAGTAAGACACTCCCTGTGGACAGGGTAGCTGGGCATTTCAGATCCAGGCAGACTCACTGAGAACGGGCAAGCCTGTGTGTCCTGTGTTCCAGCCAGAGTCACCTGAATTTCTTTAGGGACCAGAAAGCAGATGACGGCTGCAGCCAGCCTCCTGGAAATGGCCACAAGGACCCCAAGAGGCTGGCTCCTGGCTGGCTTGTGTTCAGATGCTTGCAGAGTGAGTGGCTCTCTTCTACCCCCAAATCTGACAACCTGTGTCCTCAGAGGCTGAAAGAAAGCCAGCCTGTGAGTGCGTTCTGTGGGCTACTAAATGGCCCCCTGAGTCTGCTCTGTCCTTCCCAGGCAGGCCTTGCTGGCAGGGCTTCTCTCCAAACCTTCTAGAATCAGCTCAGGCTTCTCCAGTAGCTCTGACCCTCCGCTCCTTTTTGCTACCTTTTCCTCTTACTTCCACCACCCTGGGGTTCATCTATTTGGTTTTCTATTTGGTGGGAGGGCAGCTCTGCCCTTCATCAACAGCCCAGACACAGTGCTTACTTCTGTTTTGAGGATTTACACTTTTGAGAGGGAGTTGCCAAGAAGCGGGCAGTGTGGACACTGGAGGAGCAATGGGCTGAGTTTGAATCTCAATTCTGATCCTTACTAACTCTGTGACTTTGGGCAAGTTTCTTTGCTTCTCTGAGCCTCTACACTATAAAGTAGAGAGGATAGTACTTAGTATGAAGTATAAAGAATGTCTAGAACTGTGGCAGGTCACACAGATGTGGACCCGTGTGCCACGAAGATGAGTCAAAAGGTCATTCCATCTTAGGGCACCCTAGGGCCAGACTTTAATCCTACATTTAGCCACATCTCAGGCTTTTGACCAAAAGCCCAACCACAACACTCACCAGAACTCTTTCTCTGACATCTCCACGCATCCCTTTCCAGCTGGGCAGGAAGAATAAAGCCCCCAAGGAGGACTCGCTGCTTTGAGTTTTCAGCTTTGGTGTCAATCACACAGGTGTCCAGGAAGAGAGTTGGCATCCTCTAAATACTGAATGAGAACCACAGTGACAATGACCATCATAGCACAGGGATAATCACAGAAGGTTTTATAAAAATGGGCTTTATATTGGCCATGGATAAGTGTAATCACATGCTCCCCACGGTGCTACTTAGGCTATCGTTTTTTCCAGGCAGCTCTGACCCAACTGCAGAAACATAAATTCTGTAGAACTCTGGAAGAAGGAAAAGTGCCCCTCTCTTCAGCCCCCTCACCGCTCCATGTCTTAGAGTGTGAGTCTCTGTTTGCCAGGAGGATGCTGGAGTGAGGCAGGCAGCAGCTAAGCCTTGGCCAAAGCTGCCTTGCCAGGTTTCTTGTCAATACCTGTTGACATTTCCAGGCGCCTCTGGTATATTTCTTCATAACATCCGATGGATTACAGGGGCTGTATTGATTTTGTGGTTTCATGTGTGAAAGATCTAATCTTAATCCTCCATTGTTCATTTTCCTTAACCTTTTAATAACATGATAGGGAGGCAACCCATCAGAATGGAAACTGTTTCTGAGTCATGTTGTCATAAATATATGCCACAGACTGTTTTATTTTATGGGAGCAGCCATATTTTTTTGAAATAATAATAATGATAAAATTTGTATGGTGTATTGCAGTTTACAACGCACTTTCCCCTGTCAACTCATTTAATCCTGATGGCAATCCTGATAGGTACGAGTTATTTTATTTATTTTGATTTGTTTATTCTGCGAGTCTTCCCACAACATGAATTTTTATTATTATTTGCCGGGTCACAGATGAGGAACCTACATTGCTCAAGGTCACACAGCTCTTAAAAATAAGATTTGGAGTCAGGGTGATGCACTCAAATCCTGAGACTGCCAGAAGTTGTCACTGGGTGACCTTGGATGAGGGGTTTAAGCTCTCCATGGTTTATTTCTTTACCAAAAACACTGGGATGATGAAACCTTCCTGGGATTTTGTAAGGATTAAAGCTGATGTAGGTACACCACCTGTACAGTACCTGGAACCAAGGAGAGGACCAATAAATGTTCTCTATTATAATTAATATTATTATTTAATAAAGGTAGGATTTGAGCCAAGGACTCTCACGTCAAATCTCAGTTCTCCTTCGCTGGAGAGAAATGGAGAGAAATCACAATCTGGCTTCTCTCTCTCCTTCCCTCCTTCTCATTTCTTTCCGTAACTTTTAAAACCCCAGTGAACGAGAGTGGGTCACAGATGCTGGCTAATGTTCCTTCAGTCCTCACTAGCACTGAGCTGCCTCACGCCCTTGACTCCGAACCCTTCACTCTGCCCTCCGCCCTTGACAGCTGTCTCTACCCACATTCTGCCCCCTGCTCACCTCTGGAGTTCGTCTGACTCTTCCTCCTGGCATTTTATCCTCAGGCTCTCTTTCGTGACCTTGAGGCTCTTTTCAATCCAGCTCTTGCTTTCTTGATAAAGACTCCCGGCTCTAGTTCCCAGCCCCACAAAAACCGACTGCGACCCTCCTCGATATTCCTCAGGTTAGTCCCATCATGCAGTGCAATTAACTTGAATCCGGCAGAATTACAGAGACACTTCCATTGGCCAACTTTTCTTGTGTCTCTGGCATGTCAGTTTTCTTCCAGCGGAAAAGAAATCTGCTAAATCCCATCTTCCTTGAAATGATGGTTTCCAGTGCAGCCCTTGGTTTGCAAATTACAGCACCACTTGCAAAAATCCAATTCTTGCTCTACTTAAAACGCCATCAGCACAAAGCATGGATGGCTTTGCAGAATATTACTTTTTGAGTAAGCTCATGTGAAGTTTGATAAATCCTTTTCCTCGTGATCCATAAACCAGATGTTTCCACTGAGATAACATGGCATTATTCGTGGCAAATCTCATGCATTAATGTAACAGATATTAACTAAGCTCTTTCCATCTTCCGTTCAGGTAAATATAGAAAGAGCTGGAGAAAGGTATCACAGCCAACCATGGTCCAGCAGCTTCCTGAAAGCAGGGTGTATCCCAAGCTGAAGTGAAAAGACAGTCACCTCACTCTCATTGTTCCCAGGAAGCACGGAGTAGTGAAAGAGCGAGGGGTGGGGAGTCCGTCTGTCAGGGTTCAAATTCTGGTCACACCATTTATCTGGAGAGCATGTTTCCTGATCTGAAGTTCAGTTACTTCTTTTATAAAATGCGAGTTAGAACACTCATCTCATAGGGTTGTTGTGCGAAAAAAAAAAAAAAAATGCAGATATGCTTCATCTCAGATACCATCCTCTATAAAAAAGGTTGTAAGGAGGAGGTGGGGGAAGAAGGGCCTGGTGAAAATGGGAAAGCTTGAATGTGGGGATAAGTAATGAGCTGCTAAGGGACAGAGTCCTGGACTAGCTGTTCGGGGGTGAAAAGGTAGAAGGGGCTGGGGGTCACAGGTCAAAGAGCCTCGTCTAAAGGGAGTGGACAACTGGGTCTGCGCCAGCTTAGCAACGAGGCAGAGGGAGATTCTGGGAGACTGAGGATAGACTTGAAGCAGCACTCCAGCCTGGTAAGACAGGAAGTGATCCAGGGAGAATAAGGGGCTTGGCTCAAGAAACTGTGTCAGACCCTGTGGTAGGACACCCATCCCCCACTCTGAAAGTGTGTGAGACCCTGGGTGGGACACCCATCCCCCACTCTGAGCGGACAGCAAAGTCAGCTCCAAACCCCACTTGCTGGTGGTGCTCACCAGCTCCCTCCGTGATCAGAACTGACTCCGTGCTGAGCAGGGAGGGGCTGCCATTGAAGCTTCTGGGACATCTAAGGAGGAGAGTCAACAAATGCTCAGGATGTAACTTTATGATGGAATTCCAGAAACGTGGCCACTCATGTCATTTTAATTCCTCCTTGTCTCTTGGAAAGCCTGGGTGGAAATATTAGACTCACCCAGAGTTCAGTCTACAGGTAAAACGGAGCCGTGTAAGTTCTTAGAAGAAGCGAGTAAATAGGCAGAGCCATGCTTAGGAATATTTAGCAGACACTGTTTAAGAGGAAAGACAAGGTTATCACTTAGGAGGCTTGTACGGCAGTGGTAGTGGGATGGAGAAGGGGGGATAGATGGACATGCGTGATCAAGGTGGAACTGTCAGAATCCTTCTGTAAAGGCTGGAGAAGGACGTGTGGGTGGTGGTGGATCAGGTAACACTTTTTCCCTGGCCCCTTGAGGGTACCCTGTCTCTATAGGAGAAAGGCTGGATACCTTACCTACCACACTCTCCCTTGCAATGGAGCAGCTCAGGAAGTTATAAAGGGTGAGGCTGAGAGTCCAACCGTGTGGGGTGGCCCAGGCAAAGCTTTGGAAGAGAGAACATGAGGATCACAGCAGCTCACTCCATAGCCTAATGTCGAGTCACTTCTCTGCTGGGCCTCCGCTTTCCACTGGAAGTGTGGGGATCAGTGGTCACTCCTGCTTCCAAGAGAGGATCATGATGGAGTGTACGGTGCACCAGCAGCCACGTGGGCCTGCAAGACCAGACCTACCTCCACTCTTTACCAGCTGTGGACCTCAGATAATCTATTCATATTTAACAGACACGAACATAGGGTTTACACGTGCCAGGCACTTTACAAATGCCAGCTCATTTTTTCCTCATTACAATGATATTCTCATCTCTATTGTACAGATGAGGATATGATAGCTCAGAGAGGTTAACTCACCCAACATCATACAGCTACTATGTGACAGAGGTGGGCAGCTGGAATTTGAATTGTATAATGAAGATCTGTGTACTTTACAGTAAGAATTCTGTTCCTCCGTTTCATACACACACATGTACACACACATTTATCTGTATTGATTTATGCATACACGAGAGATAATATTCCACACTCATGGTTCTGTGAAGAAAAACAAATTCTATACATAGCATACTACTTATATATTAAAAAAGCATACTCCTATAACAGGGGTCCCCGACCCCTGGGCCATGGACCGGCGCTGGTCCGTGGCCTGTTTGGAACCAGGCTGCATAGCAGGAGGTGAGTGGTGGGTAAGCAAGCCAAGCTTCATCTGTATTTACAGCCGCTCCCCATCGCTCACGTTACAGCCTGAGCTCCGCCTCCTGTCAGATCAGCGGCGGCATGAGATTCTCATAGGAGCGAGAACCCTACTGTGAATTGCACATGCGAGGGATCTAGGTTGCGCGCTCCTTATGAGAATCTAATGCCTGATGATCTGAGGTGGAGCTGAGGCGGTGATGCCAGCGCTGGGGAGCGGCTGCAAATACAGACTATCATCAACAGAGAGGTTTGTCTGCACAGAGACCATAGTAAATCAATTGCTCGCAGACATATCAAAACCCTATTAGTGAGTGGGAAGTGACAATTAAGCTACATCTGGTGGCAGGCTTTAGAGTGGCAAGTGAGTTGATGTACTTCAGTTGTACAGCTGCATCTGGTGGCAGGATTTAAGTCAGAATCCGACACTTAGTTTGTGCGTGGCCCGCCCATTATTCTATTTACCACTTCCATCCTCGCCTCTTTCCCGCACTGCGCACGTGTCTCAGTCACGGTTTTGGTAAGCCCACAAGCTAACCCTAGCCAAAATGAGTAAAAAACAGATGTCGCTGGAGAGCTTCTTTGAAAAGGGGGAAAGACCCAATGATGAGACAGCAGAAAACTCTATGACTGCCAACAAAAAGAAAGTTGCATTTAAAAGAAAATACCAAGAGTCCTACTTAAATTACAGGTTCATTGCAACAGGCGATTCACATTCTCCAAGCCCACTTGTATAATACGTGGCAACTGGCTATCCAGCGAAGCCATGAAACCTTCAAAACTGCTTTGCCACACGGAGACCAAGCAACCTGCATTAAAAGACAAGTCTTTGGAGTTTTTCAAAAGAAAAAAACGTGAACACGAAGGACAGAAGCAGTTATTGAAGGCCACCACTTCATCAAATGTGTCTGCACTGACAGCGTCATTCTTAGTGTCTAGCTGCATTGCTAAAGCTAAGAAGCCCTTTACTATTGGTGAAGAGTTGATCCTGCCTGCTGCTAAGGACATCTGTTGTGAACTTTTAGGAGAGGCTGCAGTTCAAAAGGTGGCACGTGTTCCTCTCTCGGCTAGCATCATAAGTAGACGAATTGATGAAATAGCAGAGTATACTGCGGCACAATTGTGAGAGAGGATTAATGAGTCACCGTGGTATGCAATACAGGTTGACAAGTCTGCCAATGTTGACAACAAGGCAACAATGCTTGTTTTTGTGTGATATATTTTTCAGGAGGATATGCATGAGGATATGTTATGTGCACTTTCGTTGCCAACCAACACCACAGCTGCAGAAGTGTTCAAGTCTTTGAATGATTACATATCAGGAAAACTGAATGAGTCATTTTGTGTCGGTATATGCATGGGCGGCGCAGCTGCCGTGACCGGACGGCTTTCTGGTTTCACTACTCGGGTCAAAGAGGTCACTTCTGCGTGTGAGTCTACGCACTGTGTCATCCATAGAGAAATGCTGGCTAGCTGAAAAATGTCACCTGAAGTTAACGTTTTGCAGGATGTCATTAAAATTATCAACCACACTAAGGTACGTGCCCTTAACTCACGTCTGTTTGCGCAGCTCTGTGAGGAGATGGGTGCAGAGCACACACGTCTTCTCTTACACACAGAAGTGAGATGGCTTCTAAAGGTAGATCACTGGCCAGTTTCTGAGTTACGAGAGCCGCTCCAGAGATTTCTCTTAGAGAAACAGTCACCACTGGCAGCACATTTCAGTGACACAGAATGGGTCGCAAAACTTGCTTACTCGTGTGACATATTCAATCTGCTCCACAAACTCAAACTGTCCCTTCAGGGGAGAATGACCACTGTGTCCAAGTCGGCAGATAGAGTGGCTGCATTCAAAGCCAAACTGGAATTATGGGGGTGACGAGTGAACACTGGGATTTTTGACATGTTCCAAACATTAGCAGAGATTTTGAAAGAGACTGAGCCAGGGCCTTCTTTCTCCCAGCTGGTGCACGATCACCTACCTCAGCTTTCAAAAGAGTTTGAGCATTACTTCCCAACCACAGAAGACCCCCAAACTGGGAAGGAATGGATCCCTGACCCATTTGTGAATAAGCCAGGTGAATCGACTTTGTCCGTGCTAGAAGAGGATCAACTGCTCGCGATCGCAAATGACGGTGGCCTTAAAAGTATGTTTGAGACAACTTCCAATCTCCATACGTTCTGGATGAAAGTCAAGGCGGAATATCGTGAGATTGCGACAAAAGCACTGAAAAGGCTGCTTCCATTTCCAACATCCTATCTTTGTGAAGCCGGGTTTTCTGCAGTGACAGCAACCAAAACGAGATTACCGAGTAGACTGGACATAAGCAACACACGTCGGGTGTCACTGTCTCCCATCACCCCCAGATGGGACCATCTAATTGCAGGAAAACAAGCTCAGGACTCCCACTGATTCTGCATTACAGTGAATTGTATATTTCATTATATATTACAATGTAATAATAATATAAATAAAGTGCACAATAAATGTAATGCGCTTGAATCATCCTGAAACCATCCCCCCTACCCCGGTCTGTGGAAAAATTGTCTTCCATAAAACCGTCCCTGGTGCCAAAACGGTTGGGGACTGCTGTCCTATAAGGTAAAACTGTGTATTTCTGTAGTGAACATTTGTGAGTGTAAATACTTAGAAGAATCTAGAAGAAGAGACAATGGATAACTGGTTTTCTCTGGGAAGGGAACAAGGAGGGTCAAGAGTTAGTTTCCTATGTAATGTTAACATTATTATATTAAGAATATATTTATGACTTCTATGTAATTCAAAAATACATAGAATTTAAATTTAATATTAAATACAAATTTACAAAACCAATGGCAAAATAAGTTGGCAGAGAGAGCAGGGTTAGGAGCAAACTTATAAGAGCTTTATAGTTATATATTTTATTTTTACTCTACTTTTAATTTTTATATTTGGGAAAACAGAAAAAATGCGCCTTCTAAATAAAGCAACACTATAATCAAGTTGTAAGTGATGAACAAGGGGTTTCATAGGTGGACTTAGATTGCTTCCCTTTGGTCACGTCATGACCTTTCGGGGCGGGGAAGGTGGGGTATGTTGGCACTGTGCCAGCAATGAGAAGGGGCGCAGACTGCAGGGGCTTGGAAATAAGAATCCCTGGGCGTTCTTCTTAGCCCATCTTACCAATTGCCGTGATCCCTAAAATAGCTTTGGTTTTCGGAGTGGAATTTTGTGCCTGCTGTGTTAGCAGACTCAGTCTCTGCGCAAAAACACAACGGTCCAGCCCTCCCCAAACCATGCTCACCTCTTTTGAAGAATGCAGGCAGGGCAGGACACCTGGCCCTTCTTATGGTCCCCTTGAACCTGTTTAGAGGATGACAGTGTGTCATTTAAACCTTGTCCAAAGATCAGCTTCCTTCGAGAAGGGGACTGACGGATCTCTATCAACTGCTTCATTAGCAGGGTCTGAAGCTTAGTGAGAAATTGCTTCTGTGTCCGAGTCCGTTTTGTTGATTCTAATCTCTTTTCTCCAACCAATACTGCTCAACGTCACCAAATCACCTCTAATAACAGTTCAATGGGTACTTTTAGTCCTGACGCTAATTGAAGAATCAACTTGGTGTACTGGTGTTTTAAGAACCCAAGTTCTGGAGTTAGACTGGGTATGAATCACAGCCCTTCCAACAGCTACTTCTGTGACCTGGCTACTTTCTCTTTAAGCCTGTGTTATTATCTGTAAAATGGGAACCACAGTAGTTTAAACCTCATAGAGTGCAGTGAGGATGATGAGCTGAAATAATATAGGTAAAGCATTTCACACAGTAACTGGCACAAATTAAAAACTCAACAAACATTACCTATTATTATGACACCTGAAGAGCATTAGCACTTTTGTCTAATGGTTCTTTCTTTCTTAAAATGACATTTTTTTCTGCTTAAAATGTAATAGATATTCATTATAGAGAAACTGGAAAACAAAACCAAATATTTCAGAACAAAGGATAAAATGGAAGTCATATGAATCCTATTACCTGATTTTTGCAGGCTTTTTTCTGTGAATGTACGTGAACACATATATTTATACAACTAAATTAGATCATAACGTGCATATGACTTTACACTCTGCTATATTGAATTATTAATGAAAAAATGGCATGGGGAGCCCTGGGACAAAATATAGGTTCTACAACATTATTTTAGTGACTGCACAGTCCACATTCATAAATATATACTTACTGATACTGAAGATAAATGGGAGAGACATGGCCCTGTCTTCAAGGAGCTTATCATTGACCATGAAGGCATAGCCTCCCATTCTACAGCTATAATATGTAGACAGTCTCATAGTATGGAAATTTAGATTTCCAATATTTCTCTATTACACATAATAAGTGATGAACATGTCAATATCTATTTGTTCACTATCATGGGAATTTCCGTCTTTTAAATTTCAGTCTTAGACACGGAATTACCATGTTGAAGATTATGCAACTTTTAAAAGATTTTGATTTAAAAATATCTTTGAATCAAACGCTCAAAGTGTTTGAGGGTGTCTGTTTCCTCATATCCTCATCAACACAGGGGTAATTACCTTTTGAATCATTGCTAATCTGATAGGAAAACACAATCTTGACGAATTTTTTTGATTACAAAAATTTATGCAGTTAAAGAAATACTTTTTGGCCCTTAACAATATTGGAAACATAAGGTAGCAACATAAAATTTCAAAAAGTACCATAAAGTTTAGGTGAGAAGTTTGTTTTCTCCCTCTTGGGCCCCCCTCTCTAGGGTTACTCACTGCAGGGTTAGTATGCGCCTCATTTTGCTCCATGAAATGAGGCCTTTACTTCCCCAGCATATAGAACAATGCCTGGCACATAGCAGGCACTCAATAGATACTTATTAAATGAATGAGCAGTTTCATGAATATCATCATAATAATTTTCTATGGATATATAAACACCTACATACATACTTTTTATACTATTAATAGAAATGGGAACTTACCAAACCCACTCTTCTTATATGTCTTTGACACTGTTTCATATAAGATTACTTAAGAATCATTTCATTTTTTAAAAACGCTGCATCATACTGTAATTCAGTTAATGTGCTCCCTATTGATAAAACATTTTGCTGTTTTCTACTTCTAGCTCTTACTTATGGGCCCTTTGCATTTCTTCTTTGGGAATTGTTTGTTCATGTTTAGTTATTTTTCTATAAACGTTTTCTGTAAGCTTTTAGGAGCTTTCTGTGTATTCAGGATAATAAAGCTTTGTTTATAACGTACGCTGTAAATAGTTTTCTAATTTTTCCATGGCCTTTTAATGTTGTTTATGGCATTTTTTACATAAATTTTTATGAAGTTAAATCTCTCCCTATTTTTATAAGTATATATATTTTTGCATTTGGTGTTAGAAGACTTATGAGGGCCTTTTCTACCTCTACATGAATATTCATTAATTTTTTCTCATATACTTTGATGTCTACATATGATACATTTGATATTTAATTTATATGGATTAAATTAACTATATGGTGTGAAGAGTCTAACTTTTACTAACAGTGTTTATCTTCCTATTTCCATTTATTGAATAGTCTTTATCCCCACTGATCTGAATACTTTCAATTATCCATTAATCAATTAGACACTCATTTCTTGAGCTAACTTCTGTAGCTTATATTGTTTCCCTGATCATGTTATTCTTTGTCCTATACCAGTAACTTTAAATTATTTTAGCTTTATGTTTTGAGATCTGATAGTACATTTATCCTCATTACATTTTCTTGAATATTCTCACATGCTGTTCTCTTCAGATATGCTTTAGAATATTATTGAATATGAATATGTTGTTGAAGATGCAGAATTGAGATTATGATTGAAATTGCACTGTTGTAAGTTGATTTGGGAGAACTGACATTTTTATAATCTTGAAACTTCCTCCCTGAATTTGTTCAGTTACTTTGTGCCTTTTGACAAGGTTTTGTAATTGAAAAAAATATCTAGATCTTACATATTCAGTATTAAATTTATTCTTGGGTATTTTATTCTTGTTGTTATTATTAATGAAATCTATTTTTCCATTAAGTGTTCTAAAAAGTTATCTATAGTAATATAGAAAATATTGATTTTTATATATTTATTTTAAAACGAATCACCTTAATTCTTTCATTAGTTTTTACAGCTTCTGGTAGATATCTCCTATTAGAAAATATTATCTGCAAACATTGATAATTTTCTCATTTTACATTAAATACCTGATTTTTCTTATATCCGTGCATTGCACTGTCTTAAATTTCAGAATGTTATATGATAGAGGTAATGGCTCACAGCCTCCATCTGATTTTAACGAGGATGCCCTCAAGTTTCACTGCTATGTTTCCTATTGGTTGGAGATTAATGTTCTTCATCATGTGAAGGAAATTCTCTAATTCTAGTTTCCAGTGTTTTTCTTGAAGAAGATAATGAATTTTATCAGATGTCTTTCCGGCATCCACTAAGATGAGACAGTCTCTCTTGACCTATGAATCGCATTCCAAGAATCAACTTTATTTGGTCATGGTTTACAGCTGTGTTTAATATGCTACTATTTAATTCAGGAATTTCTGATTAATCATTAGAAAGATTAGGCTATAACTGGTACAACTTTTTTGATGTTTTATTATTCTAGCTCTGAAATATAAACTGAGAAATTGGCTTTTCTGTGTTATTCAATAGCTTAAATAGTACATCATTTTCTCCCTTCATTTACAGCCACTCCAGGCACACCACGCTCATTGGCTGTGCCAGTTCTGCTAAAGCTTTTGCCTCTGCTGCCACTGCTTCATGATGAACTCCTACTCATTTCTTAAGACCCAACTCAATCATCAGCGCTCCCACCATTCCCATATCAGCTTGTGCCTTTCTTCCAGCACTAATCCTACTATAATTTATTCATCTATTAACCGCTTCTCCCTACTAGAATCTGAACTTCTTGAAGTGGGAATAGTCATGTACACATCTTAAAAACATTTCTGAATCTCCACTGCTTATCACAGGACCTGGTACATAGCATGTGCTTAACAACTCTTTGTTACATGAATAAATCCATGATACATTTTTGCTTTAAAGTTTGCCAGTGAAAAAATTTCAGAGATATGTGTATACTTCTTTGCCTTTCTTTGACAATAAAATAGAGATAATAATCACTTATTGCCATTCTGCACACTTGGTAGAGTTACTGGGATAATAGATGTGAAAGGATAAAGTAAAAGAATTAAACACAAAAATACACAATAGTTATCACTCTTTCTTTAGTATTAATAATAGGTAACGTGTATTGAGCACTTACTATGTTCCAGGTATGAAATTTTCAAATTTACGCCTCATAGCAGCCTTATGAGGAAGATATTATTGCCTCAGTTTTACATGTGAGTGAATTGAGTGTTAGTGAGCTTAAGTGACTTGTCTGAGGTCAAACAACTGGAAAGTCGTGGAGCCAGAACCTATGGAGACTTCCTGATAAAATCGGGTGCAGCCAGGGTGGTATGGCCGTAGACCATCAAGACTTTTCTGAATTCAGAGACAACATCTGGAAGCTACTTCTATACTGACTTGCCAGTAAAGACAGTGTGCTCCACTTTTGGAAGAAAAGAGAGAAATGATGAGCAAAGGGTGAAGATCTGGTCAAATACTCGACTTCCCAGGTTCTGCCTAAGGTTAGTGCACAATAGGAAGAAAAAACTATCGAGTATCAACCTGCTCAACTTTTGCATCACTTGTTTCTTTTCTGATGAAAGCAGACTAACCATCGACTAAGGTTTCCTTTACTTTTAGTTTATGATAGGATGTTGCTTCATTCTAAAAGAATAAACATGGACTGTGTGATCACTGACCACCTTTCTTTTATCTCCTTTGAAAGTCTGAAAGGGTACAAGACAGGTAAGAAGAAACAACTTCTCTTTAACAACTAAGTTCTAGATACTTGAGCTCATGGCCCTGAACTATGGGTAACTGACTTCTATAATCTGAAATGAGACAGATTTCAAGGTGCCTTCCCAGGAGGCATGGTACGGTTGCTAAAAGTACAGTAGGAAGGCCAGCTTAGCATTTCCTCGTTGACAAGGTGCCAGCCCTGATCGCTGCTTATTCCCTCTCCCCACATCCTTGCTCGTTCCCCACTCCAGGCTGTGACCCCAGCGTGAGTGACAGAAATGGCAAGAGGTTGTTCCGAAGATTAAAAACCCAAGTCACCAGAGGCTGCTGCTTCGCGAGAATATTTAGACAGTTTCCACTTGGCAGTCATTAATATTCTTCAGCAAACGAAGAACAGAAAAACCTGTTCAAAAAGGTTCCCTCTTCAGATCTCTGTATCTTGGATGATAAAATGAAGGCCAGGGTTTTTGTTTTGAAATTAAATATTTATTGGATCGGGTTAGAGTTATCACTGTTTTGGAGACTAAAACTGGATTTTTCTTTTGTGTCTGCAAAAATCTAGTCATTTTACTGAAGAATCCATTTCTGTACTGAATCAGCTGGGCAATGCCGGGTATGATTTTTCTAACAGACACTACTTGCAATGGAATACAGAAACACTCAGAGTATTTTATAGAGCGTGCACGAGCAATTTGACGTCACAGAAACCCTGCAGACAGAAGCGACCATGGAAGAGAGGAAAGGGACTTGGAGGTCAGACCCTGGGAACGATGACAGCCTCTGGGTAAGCTCATCAGCTCTGTTCATTGATAGCTGTTTTATAACATCTCTGAGTGTCAGTTTCCTAAGCTATAAAATGGGGAGCACATTTCTTTTCTTCTCAGGGCTTGTGTAAAACTTTGGAAATGACAGCTGGAAAATGAGTGACACATATAGATACAGAGCAGCACAAGAGTGGCAGCTATTATCCCTATTTTAACATAAATACTGAGAATCCGTCAGTAAATGGCTTGAAAGCCATTTACGTCTGTTTACTTTTTTTTTTTTTTTTTATCTTTCAGGCACTGTTGCTAACTATTTCCTTGAATTTAAACATCTTTTAAAAGGTTTCAAAGCTTTGAAGGTTGATTTCAATGAAACCTGTTTTTATTCTAGGCGTTTTTCCTACTGTCATTCTGAGTAAAACAAAAACCATTTGCTGTCAAAACAACAAGGGTTTGCTCTGAAGCACAAAATGAAAGCAGGTATGTCTGTCTGATTTATTTTGGCATCCGCCTAGCAGTTAAATAGGATACCTTTTAATTTGTCACTTCTTTAAGATTCAGTTAGGTTGGAAAAGTAAATCACCAGTGCTTGTTTTCAGCTAAACTTGAACTACTTGGTCAAAAAGGTATATTTTTTTATCCCTCAGACACATACCATTTCAAAAGTGCCAGTTACAGAAGAAACTACAACAGTTGGCAACATACTTAAGATACTAAGATTTAATGTTTTAAAATTTTTACTTAAACTGGAGGAAGTTAGAAATTGAACTTATTTATCAAAGATCAACTAGAGGTTCGCGAAGAGGCATAGAAGGTCAGGCTTTTCAACAAGACCATGTAGAATTATTTAAAAGGGTGAATATCCAGCTTTTAAAAAAATTAAAATCAACTATGAGTAAAGAGACTCGAAATTTAAACTTTAACTCTACCATCTGCTAGCTGAAGAAGTTATTCGATCTCTCCAAGTCTCAGTTTCTTGATATATAAATTGGGGATAACGTCTACTGTTTAGAAGATTAAATGAGGCAATGGCCATACAGCAGGGAGCATCTATCGGGCACATATTGGCTGCTCAACAAGTATGAGGCGCTCTTATCCAGAAAGACTTCTGTAACATTTTCTAACAATTCCGTCCAAGAGTGAGCATTTCTTACTGTATGAAAGTTGTTTCTTCTATTTGGCCTAAATTTATTTTGCTGGAATCCATTCTCTCATTTTCTCAAAGTTGTTGGTAACATCTGTTTTATACTTCCTGTTTAAGGAGGCCAGATTGAGGGCATGTGTTTATACAACCATTAACATAACCATTCCTAAACAGAGGTGCTTTTTGGCATCTCAATGACCTAATTATAATCTGTATGCTGGCTGATTACTGGATCAACCAAGTGATTTAATAACAAGAGGAAATAAAAATGACACACACACACATACACACATAAATACACACACGTGCTTTTTTCTGTTCTTCAATATAAGTCAAGGTCCAGCTTCAGACTTCTTTTCCTTTTATGTTTTTTGTGTGGAGTGTGTGGGGAATGTGAAGGAAGATCAATGCTTCCTTCTTTGAGTCCCTTAAAGCAGATGCTCTTGAAATGAACTATGGGGCTTTGAGAGTCTAGGTTAAGTTTGGTCTTCCAACCGTTTAGCAGGTTTTCTGTTTATTTTTTATTTTATTTTTTTTTTTAGTAGAAGACACAAATCCATAGGGTGAATCCTGGGGTCTTTCCCAACTTTGAAAGTCCCATATGCTAAATGTGGTCCAAACACTGCATCTATACGTGGTGTGCTTTTTCTGACAACATCCTCCTCATTCCACGCTGTGGCTGATTTTCCAAGCGGAGCCAGTACCTGAATTCAACGGAAGACAAACTGATCTAACTCCTCAATGAAGCTCGCTTTTTCTGGCCCAGTGCCAGGAAAACAGAGGCCTTCACCTGGTCTGATGGCAGCTTTGAGAGAAGCAATTTCCTCTTCCGATCCCTCACCTGAATATCCGGTAGAAGCTTGTGGAATAAAGCCAGGCTAAACTGTTGTTCTCAAACATGTTTATTTGTAACAGTTTTACATGGAGTGTTACAGAAATTAATGGAAAATTTCTAAAAATTTTGCTGTTCTGTTGAATGCATTGTACATAAAGTTAAAAATAATGTGTCCATATATGTTAACAAACTGTCATCTGAGGTAAAGTTAAAGTAGGTCTAGAAATGTACTGCAACAGTCATTTTCTCTTTCTCATCTTTATTAAAAAAATATGTGTCAGAACGCAGAAATTGAAATGAACCAAACCCACAGAGTAAACATTTTTTTTTTTTTTTAAGAAGGTGCCCGGTACATTACGTGATGGGGTTTCAGTAGACACTGGGATGAGTACGAATTATCAAAAAAGTCTTGCGGCATGTAAAGGTCGGAGAGCTATGGGGAATGGGGACAGAATGACAGGTGGTGTTTCCCTGGTTTCAAAATTTAAAGTGACAAATTTCGTGCTAGTGAAGAATGAGGAATTAACAGTTGTACATGTGGATTTTCTACCAATCTGACTGGAACTGTGCAGACTCCCCCATGGCCTTTTGGTATTGGCACCTCAGCTCTTATGTGGAAATTTCACTGTATTCCTGGGATAGGATACGGTGGTTCTGAGTTCCCCAAATAGTGCTTATTAAACAGCAGAATTCTGCCAATGCTAACATGGATGGCAGTTTAAAATCTTGACTTTATTCTGCTCACTTTAACGCATCACAGGGGCCATCTTCTTTAAGTTCAGAGCCAGTTACATGTTCAAGCACATTCAGTGAATGATGACAAGTCCACTGGGCTGTCACTTTCTTCTATGAAATGAGCTCCATACGGTGTACCTGAAATAGCAACATCAGCCAGAGTTCACTTTGAATGTGTCAGAAGCAACCCACGGAATCAGTGGAAGGGTGTGATACTGCAAGACAAACTCAAGACAGCCATATTGAGGGAGAAGATAGCACCACTGGTTTAGAATCAGATTCATGGACAACAGAGCGATTTAAGTCATTTCCCCATGGGAACTGCCTATCTCATCAAATCCTCAGAAAACACAGTTGAACTGGTCTCAGGACAGCTCTCATGGTTATCACACCTTTCCCATTTTCCCCTTCATGTGGAAGGATCAACTCATCAAAGGTATGCACATTCCTGAAGAAATCATGTCGACCAACATGTGACAGCTACAGAGGAAGGTAAATGGCCCTTTTCACGTTTCGGGTTCTTTAGACTTTGCACATTAGGGTGACGCTTACATCTATTCTGTAATGGACATTTTTCCAGTTAACTGGAAAACATTCAGATTCCAGTGACCTGATAGTGTAAAACTTGGGCTTCAAACAATCACCTTGACTTATCATTTTTTTTCTTGGTCACCAAGTATACCTTCTTCCAAACCATTTTAGTTTCTATTGATATGAAGAATCAAAGTACACAGGCCAATTGAAGTCATTCATATCAAGGTAAATCCTACTTTTCAAATTTTAAAACCAAGTGAGAATAATCACCCCCACCCCCAATCCAATTCATCACATGATTTTTTAAAGTTTTCTTCTTAGTGTTAAACCACTAAATTCAACATACTGTAACTGCATAGGAACATCAGGAAAACACATTTGACCTGTAGAACAATTCTCTGTAGGGCAAAAAATATATAGATTCTTTATGAAAATCATGTGCTAAACATACGAACCGAACACTGCACTTTTTGTCTCATAAATGTAAAAAAAGGAAGCTTAAACTCTTCTGTTTCACGTACAAACAGTCCAATGATGTCTACGGGGGTCGCTGGGAGTGGAGAAGTGGGAGGGAGTTTCAGAATCTGAAACTGGAGTTTCAGTTCACAGGCCTTCAGAGCGTGAACTGTCTCTTTCTTGTTTTATGCAGAGGGCCGGTACTCTCGCGGAAAGGCTTAGATTATTAGCTGATGGAGTCACGTGCTCCTTTCCTGATCACTAGCTGCTGATTGGACGACTGCTCCTGCCTGCTGCCCCTGAACTCCAGCTTCCTACCATACGCTCCAGAGTAACCTCTGGAAAGTGAGCCCCATCCATCGAGTTTGTCACATCTTTCACTCAATCTGCTACCTTCTCTACAGTGTAATGGCATTATTAAAAAGCATTTTCATTAACATCTATATTTACAAAAAAAAACTGGCAATTTTTTTTCATTAGAACTCCTTAAAGCCATTTCCCTTAAATATTTAAAGAGTTTCATGGTAAGCTTTTTTTGTTTCAAGTTATAAAATAAAAATCCCATTTGAATTTTCTGATGTAGAAAAAAGAGATAGAGATGAACCATTGTGACCACGGAATCAGTTTGTTACTCTGAATATTCATGTCACTATTGTTCCATTAGAAAGTCATTTTTTAAGATCTCAAACCACATTACCAGGATTGTACCATAATTATTTGGCAAATGACTTTTCTTTGAAAATGGCACGTGGAGAAGACACTGTCTGCATAGCATCACAGCAGCAAGATATCGGAAAAATAAAAAATCTCATTTTATTGGACTTAGAGTTTAGAGCTTCTGAGGAAATCAGATGCCTTCTTCATCTTTCTCATCAATGGGATTCGATGTCCTTTCCTACTCACAGAGTGAACGTTAAACCGAAAGCTGTCTTTCTTCACCAGGATGCAGAAGAGCTAAGGGGTTGTTTTGGCAACATTCTTGATCAAAAAGAATCATCAACCACTCATCTGTCTTGTGATTTCAAGTGAATTCATTTCATGTGAGGTTTTTTTTTTTCCCAGTTCGATTTCTTCACCAATATCTAAAAAAAGTCAAAAGCAATACAAAAATTTGTACACCCATTAATTTTCAAACATGACAAAGAAAGGAAAGGGGAAAAAATGGCAGACCAGGCCTTGTGGAGTGATGTGAATACATCATCCTATTTGGAAAGGCATACGGATGATGATATTGTGGTGACAGAGACCTCTTACTTTTGCCTAAATGACGTCAGTGCCAACCCTGATGTAACTCTCTGAGGCCTGTCACTCCAAATTTGATGTCTTTACAGTGGCCAACCGGTAGAGAAATGAAAAGAGAACTATGGTTTCGCATACTGGGTCATCTTAAACCCACGTGTTAAGAGAGCTTAGACTCTCTGTCAAGTAAGCATTTGCTTGATTTGTGATTTAATGTTGGGTATGATGTTTTATGCTTTTGTGTGTTTGTTTTTGTGCTGCCATAGATATCTGCCAGTGGTTGCCAAAAACTCTTAGTTCCCTCTTCCAAACGAGTTCCATTGGGCAATCGTGAATTTCTTCGTGGGATGAGGTGAGGTGAAAGAATACAAGAGAGCCTGTCGCGATGCTGATTTCCATGCCAGTCTTGAAGCACCCGCCACAAGCCCGCATTGATGCTATTTCTTAGATTTGTTGATCTGCGCATAAAGAGGCTCCAGCTCCTATGGACAGAGGGACAAAGTGAGATCTGCTCTTTTCCGGATAGGATTTTCTGAGACAGCATGGGAAGGAGGGTTTGGGATTAGAACAGAAAGGTGACAGTTTATGATGAATGACCTTAGGTTATTTTGGGATTATTCAGTCATGGTGCGTATCATTTTGGTATCTTTTTTATCCTTAAGAAGAACAACTCACCCAGTTTTGCCCCTGGTTTTCAAGCTGAGCCTGACTGCCTGTTAGGGAAATCGCAGGGTCTAGTAGACAGAGTTGGACCAGCTGTGTGATATGGACAAGATACTTACACTTTCTGAGCTTCAGTTTCCCCAACCACAAAATGGGAATAATACTGTTTATCCTACATGGTTCTTGAGAGAATTAGAGAGAATATATATAAAGCCTCTAGCACAGTACTCAGCAGGAACAGGTCTTCAGAACATGGTAACAATGACCATGAGTCAAGTGAACATTTTTCCAACACGGTTTTATGAAATCCACTTGAGGTTGCTGAACTTCCATCTCAAACCGCTCTTTGGTTTCTACAAGCAGTGATGACTGGGTGCATTTTACAATGAGAGAAATGGCAATCGTGCCGTTAGCTCTTACTTAAAAGCTTCTCGAACTTGTTTCGATCCACTCAGCTGTGTGAGGTTTGGCGGGTCACTTGCCTGCACCCATGGGGCTGTCCTAAGACATACACAAGGGTTTTCACCAACATATGACACAGCAAACCTCCAGTCCAAATGTAGATGGGAAATGGTGTTTGGCCTTGTTGAAATCGCTTCAGACTTCAGCTCCTGTTGAAGTGGCCCAGGGTGCACTGGCCAAGCAGATCACGTCAATATTCTGGCCTTAGGCATGCATAGGCCCTTCTATTAAAGTTGGCCTTCCTGCTGTCACTCTTGGATATTTGTACCAGAACTAAAAGGACACAGTGACATCTTAATTCTGTCATATTTTATATA
This sequence comes from Globicephala melas, assembly GCF_963455315.2. NCBI lineage: Eukaryota > Metazoa > Chordata > Mammalia > Artiodactyla > Delphinidae > Globicephala > Globicephala melas. The sequence goes on along the minus strand of NC_083314.1, from coordinate 140,003,824 downwards.
TTAGCCTGCCTCTTGCCATGTGAGTAAAGATCCCTTTTAACTGCTTATTTTCCTGAAGAAACAGATTGAACTGGCATTCTATAGCTTCTCCTGTGTGTCTGGCGCCATGCTAGACATTTTCAAGTACATTGTCTTTTGAAAACATCACAACAGCCTTGTAAGGCAGGTGATTTATCTCTTTTGCAAAGGAGAAACCAAGCACAGAGAAGTTAAGTAGTTTGTCTATGGTCACACAGCTAGTAAGTTTGGGACATGGGACCTATAAGTAAGGTCCAGTGTTTTTTCTCATCTATTGTAACAGCTGCCATTAAAACAAAAACAAAAAAACCTTCAATCTATGGTGTCGTAGAGTGTTTTGGAGTTTATAAAGTACCCTTATGTCTTATTTTACCTGCGTAACAGTCCTGGGAGTGGTTTATATTCTTTCCATCTTCATTTTGCAGATAAAAACTGAAAATCAAAGAGGTTGTGTGATCTCAAAGTCATTGTGCTGCCTGTCATGGATTTAATATATTGTACTACTCACTTTTATTGTAAAGTGGGGATGGGTTAGAAGATAATTTTGTCCAGACCCATCATTTTACAGATGAGGAATGTAAAGCCCAACGAAGAGAGCTTTTGTTTCCCCAGAGTCACAAGGTTACTTAGTAACCATGCCGTGAATAGAATCCAGGACTCCTGAGATCAGGTAGATACAGGATGTCTTCTTCTAGAACTCATCATCTCTGTATTCTTTCAGGAAGAAGGAGCTTCCTACCCTTTGAGGCACCCAGTTCTGTAAAAGAACAGACTGCCAATTTGTCCCTCGATGCTTTCCACCCATGGGACTTCATACCGGCCTTGGAAACATAAAGAATAAGTGTAACACTTCTTCCAAATATCTGATGATAGAAAGTAGGAAAGCCCATTCTTCCACGCCCTACTTGTACCACTTTCCCATTCCATCTGCCATTTTACATGCGGACCCAGCACTGTAGGTGCACAATGAAGGTCTGATGAATGAATGAATGTCTAGAATACACTTTCTACTTTTTTCACTGTTCTGATCCCTTTGTCCTAAACACACTCTCCCTTGGCTTTATTCTCCCATAATTGAATCAAAAATCAAAATCTATAGCAAGATGATTTATTAAGCACCTAATCTATTCTCTGCCAACGTCTTGAAATGTTTCAAATACCTGTGGTAAGGTTAAACATGGAACTTTACTGTGTGTTTGTGTTCTGGGTGTGAGGTGGGTGGAGCAAAGCTAGAGTGGTAAAGTAGGGAAGTACCACTACTGGGAAACATTTCCTTTTGCCTCCGCTGGGCTACAAGGATGCATCTTCATCTTTCCTGGGTAGAATTTCTCCGCTCACTCTGCTTTTTGGATGCCCTAAGAAGTCTGGCTGCCTTGATCTCACCCTACATTTGCTTTATTCCAATTTTGGAAACTAATTTATTCAACTGAGAATGACACCTAAAAACAGAAGAAGACAGCAGGCTCAGACAGGGTAATTAATGCCACACTGCATTAACTTTCCGCAGCTGAGATAAATATTCACACATCTCCTGCTTGCCGGAATTTAGCTTCAAATACCCATCACAACAGTGGTAACGACTGCAGTCACCTCTCAATTATCCCCACTAAATGAAGGGGAGCAGTGGTGTGTAAAACCCCAAGCAGCAGATAATCCCAAAGTCTGACACTCTGACGCATTATACGTTTTGGCAATAGCTTTACCTTCCTTGTTACAGAATCTTAGGCTGTCAGAGCTGGAGGGGAGCTAAGAAATCATTTGATCCAGAAATTTCTGACCTGACTTCTGGCAAGGTCACCACGGGGTCTTTAAGCTATTTTCAACATTCCAAAAAGCCTAAATGGAATCACACATGAACATAACACGCTGTTGATATTTTTTGTTTTCTTTGGTCAGATCTGACCACATCTCAGCCCTGCTTCAAATCCTTCAACGGCTCCTCATTATCCACAGCGTAAGGTCAAAGCTCCTTCACTGGGCACATGAGACACATTAGTCTCGTAGTCCATTAGAGCTAATAAATGTCCCTTCCAGACCATGAATCAAAAGTTACCCTTCCTGGGACTTCCCTGGTGGCACAGCGGTTAAGAATCTGCCTGCCAATGCAGGGGACATGGGTTCGAGCCCTGGTCCGGGAAGATCCCACATGCCGCAGAGCAGCTGAGCCCGTGCGCCACAACTACTGACCCTGTGCTCTAGAGCCCGCGAGCCACAACTACTGAGCCCGTGTGACACAACTACTGAAGCCCGCGTGCCTAGAGCTCGTGCTCCACAACAAGAGAAGCCACCGCAATGAGAAGCCCGCGCACCGCAACAAAGAGTAGCCCCCGCTCACCGCAACTAGAGAAAGCCCATGCGCAGCAACAAAGACCTAATGCAGCCAAAAATAAAAATAAATAAGCTTATTTAAAAAAAAAGTTACCCTTCCAGTCACGTACATCATGCTTAAAAAAAATTCTTATGCTTCTGTCACAATGATCTTTCTGAAATGGATTTTGTCATGCCAGTTTCCTGCTTAGAACGACCCTCCCAGCTCCTTAAGCCCCCAAGGATAACGCAGACTCCTCAGGATGGTCCACAGGGCCCTTCCAACGTGGCTCCCCCTTCCCATCCGGCCTCATCTACTTCCTCTCTCTCCTAGGCTGCACCTTCTTCCCTGTACATCTGGTCCCCCCGATATGATGGGATTTCCCATCCCTGAGACTCTGCTTAGACAATTCCTTCCACCTTCAGGACCTCTCCTCGTCCTGCACCTGGGGGTTCATACTTTCAGAACCAGCCCAAATAGAAGGGCTTCCTGTACTATGTAGGTGACGTGGACCACTCTGCCCCGGACTCCAGCAGTGCCCTGTGGAGTCTACACTGCCATCATGTTATCTCCTGGTGCCTTCTACACAGTGAGCTCCGCTGCACCTTGCACGTCAGCATTCCAAATTCTGAGCCCAAGCTTGGAAACTGGCAGGCGCACCCACTAACATGGAGCATGAGGATGTGAATGAGTGAATGAAAGTGCTTCTCTTACTGGGAGTTGGCAAACACTTCTGAACTTTAAGCTCATTTGTGAATCTGACATATTAATAATCTTCATTTCTAGAGGACAACAAAGTAGATAGAAACCATGCAGTAAAAATGAAAAAAAAATCAACTCTCCACCCTTTGACTTAAGTTGAATACCCTGTTTTCCGGGAGGTGCAATGAAAGAGTGCAAGCACACAGATGGGAAATCGGGCAGATCCAGGCTGGTATTCCTACTGCCAACTACTGCCTGCAGCCATAGGCCACCGCGAACACACCTGCACTTGAACAAGTTGGGTTTATTACTCATTACAACGAGGGGAACCGCGGGCAAGTCTGGAAGAGGTGATTAGAAAGGGCTTCTTATAGGTTTAGGCTAATATTAGATGTTTAGGGGGAGGGTCAAGAAAGTAAGGCTTCTCTCTGGTTTGGATGCTTTCAGGAAGCTGGAGTATGCTTACCTTAATAATTCTTATCTGGAAGGCAGGTAGCATGGAACAAGGCTAAAGCCAGGAGAGAAGAATATTTGGTCATTTTTGGAATTTGGACAATGTTCCTGTCAGCCATGGCTACCGAGTGGTCTGGAGGTGTCTTGACCCATCACGGTCGCAGAATGCTTTGTGGGACAATGGTGTTCTGTGAAATTGTTTATGTTCAACAGAACACCAAGGGCCCAGCTCTTGGCTGTCAGGCTGCTGTTCTCTTTCTCACTGTCACCTACTTAGTAACCTTAAAACTCCGTGTAGGGCTTCCCTGGTGGCGCAGTGGCTGAGAGTCCGCCTGCCGATGCAGGGGACACGGGTTCGTGCCCTGGTCCGGGAGGATCCCACATGCCGCGGAGCAGCTGGGCCCGTGAGCCATGGCCGCTGAGCCTGCGCATCCGGAGCCTGTGCTCCGCGATGGGAGAGGCCGCAACAGTGAGAGGACCGCGTACCGCAAAAACCCAAACAAAAACAAAAAAAACTCCGTGTAGGTTACTTAACCCTTCTGGGTTCCGGTTTTCTCGTCTGTAAAATGAGTCTAGAAATCCTCATTGAGGATTGAAGGAGAAAATACACATTGACTGTCTGGCACAGAGCCTGGCAAGGAGGAGGTACTCCAAAAACGGTTACGTTTCTTATGTCTGGGCAAGTGGCTCTATCCTTCCTTTACAGAAGATGGTTTTAGGCCTAAAAATCACCTGTAGGTGGCTTTCCAAAGTCCATCTCCTTCATAGACACTACTTCATAGCATTAACTGGGCTGTTAGGAAACCTAATAATGGCACAGGATCCGCCTTGGGAAACTGTGTAGAGAGAATGCGGGGTTAATCTAAAGGATCTGGTTGGAGGGCCCTGTGGGTGGCAGAGACTTCCACGTGTTTGCAGGTGACTTTAAGTATGAAGTATGAGCTCACGTACAGAAGTCAAGTGGAATCACAGATTTAGAGTAATAATAGCTTATATTTACAGAAACCTTTACAGTCTCTAAAGGGGATTCCTCGATCACATACATGGTCTCATTTGGGCATCGCAGAGTCTGTACCCTGGGTATTCCTATCTCCATTTACAGGGAAGAAGCAGGGCTCCCCAGAGTTTGGTGACTGGCCCAAGGTCACTCAGCCAGCATAGGGCAGAGCTGGGATATAGCCAGCTTTGTTATTTTTTTAGCTTTTGTATTGCAGTAAAATATTTAGAGCAAAGCATTTGCCATTTTAATCATGTTTAAGCATACAATTCAGGGACATTCATCACACTCATCGTGTGGTGTAACCATCACCATTATTTCTAAATCTCTTTCTTCACCCCAAATAGACTCTGTACCCATTAAGCGGTGACTTGCTAGTCCCCCTGACCCCTGACCCCCAACCCCCGGTAACTAACCTCTGATCTACTTTCCATCTCTATGAATTTACCTCTTCTTATTTTTAAATCAACTTCGTTGAGGTGTGATTTCCATACGGTGAAATGTTCCCATTTTAAGTGTACAGTTGGATGAGTTGTGAGAAACATATCCACCCATCTGGCCCTCCCCAGAGCAATCAGGCTATACAGCATTTCCTCGCCCTAGAAACGTCCTCGGGGCCCTGCTCAGTCAACCCTTCACTCCAGTGCGGCAACCACGGACCTGCTTTCGGCCACTGTAGATTAGATTTGTTTTCCTGAGCGTTTCATGTAAACACACCCAGCTCTTTCCTAAGCCCACTGTCCTCTCCACTGCCACAATGACCCCTTTTGTAAAATGTCAAAGCAAGAAAGGCCATCGATCCGACGGTTCCTTTCCTACAGGAAGAAATGGAGGCCCCCAGATGGGAGGGTTTTTTTTTTCCCCCCAAAGTCTGCAGGAATCAGTAGAGAGCCAGGAGGGCAGCCCAGGGTCTGGACTCCCCTTTCTGTGCTTATTCCCTCATTTTCCCTACCTATCTCCACCTGTCCGGCTTGAAGTATAAAGGCATATAGTTTCCAATCCCACATTATAATGAGCCCCTTTGGAAAAGCCACCTAAATTGTGCTTATGACTTTGCATCCCTTTAATTTTCATTGTGTTTGTTTCTGGAAAGCTTGGCCACATGGAGCAAAGGTATGTCCAAAACAAATGATGAGTGGGGAGAAGATGTGGCACGCTGAGAAAGGTGGTCTTGGACGTGAGGTCACGCGCCGTGCAATCTAGCTGCTGAGCAAGCCCATCTCTGCCCCTACTGGGAGCCTGGGGGTAAGAGCCATGCCGAGCCAAGCTGGGGGTCAGACGGCAGCTAGGAGGTGAGCCAAAGCTTGAGGTCCTCAGCATTGCCCTGCCGAGGCAGCAACTTCAACCTCAGGGTCTTTAAGCCCGAACACTTGGGCCTAGCTCAGCAGGGTCTAACATCTCCTGGCCTGATAAAATGAAAAAGGTGATGGTAACCAGGGAGTGGAAATAAGGCTGTAAGAACTCAAAGTTCCACCTGAATCCATGAAAAAGGCATGGGGTTTAGAGCCACAAAGACCCCAGCAACTTCCTAACTACCTGTATGAACTGAAGAAGGCTTTTCACCTGGGCCTCAGTTTCTTCATCTGTACGATGGGGTTTGTAACATCAACATCATGGGACTGTAACACATAATAAGTGAGCTCATATGACATAAGGAATTTTAACAAGGGACAGGAGTCTTCCTTTCCTTTTTATTCAGAGGAGAGGGAAACAATAAAGCTTTCTGACCACTTTCAGCCTGAAAATCTGGCCTTCAGAGTAGGAAAGTCTTCAGAATACAGATGAATTTAATGATGATGCCTTAGAGACTGAAGTTGCTGCTAAACGCACTCGCTTCCAGGGGTCTCGGGTGCTGAAACCCACTTGGTGAACACAGAGGTGCACACTCTGAGTTCCCAGGGGGTCTGCACATGTCCTGATCAATTCTGCACTTCCCCAATAGTAATGGGTACAATCATCTGCTTGGCAGATTTAGTTCACCTTTCTCGACCTTGTCAGGTAGCAGAGGAGGGCACTGAGGTTGCTGGTACCCGCTCTCTGCCATAAGCAGGATGGCCTGTCCTGAGTAGCTTCCTGGTGGTCAGGAGTGGGTCCTGGCTCTCACCCAGATAGGCACCAGGACCCCTAATGAAGTCAACATACTTCAGGGACGTCTGGCCTTTCCTTCACTAGCTGGGAATAAGGACAGCCTGGGAGAAGGCTGCTGTTGGAAGATCTAGTTTGAGGACTGGGGATTGCATGCTCTAGCTGGGTGACCGTGGGCAAGTTAGAGGGTCCTAGAATGTAAGCGCTAGAAGGGCCTGTGGGAATTGCTTTACCAAAGAGAAGACCAGAGGTCAGATATGAAGCCGTCTGCCTCAGGTCACAAGCAATGACGTCAGCGAGGCTGCTGAAACCTAGGTGTCCCGGTCTTGGTTGAGCGCTCTTACGTTATTTAACCTGGGTCTAGATTCAAATCCTAGCCCTATTACATGTGAATCGTGTGATTTCAACATGTCATAAACCTCTCTACCTCACCTGTCATATCTGTGAAATAGGAATGATAAAAATACTTAAGAGCATTCCCCTGAGGATTGAATTAGGTGATGTCTATAAAAGTGCTGTTAACATCCTAGTAATTTTTACATTTATTTTATTAGTCATAGTAAATGCAAGCCTCCTTGCGTTAGCTTCTGCAGGGTGATTCTAGAAACAGTAAGCGTGATCTAACTCAGAGGTCATCATACGACAGCCCATTGGCCCATTTTAGTGGCTGCCAGTTTTTTTGTAAATAAAGTATTATTGGCACTCATCACACCCAGTCCTTTATGCGCTTTTGCTGCTTTCCTGCTGCAACAGTAGAGCAGATTAGTTGTGACAAAGGCCAGATGGCCCACAAAAACGTAAATAGTCCCAGAGAGTGTGCTGGCCTCGGGTCTAAATGATCAGTGGAGTCTAGGTGTGCTCACTACTCTAGGGGCTGAACACCATGTTGAAATCTCCATTTCTAGTCTTTTGTTCTCCAGAGTCTCCTATGCAGCAGTCCACCGGCATCTCTGCTTGGAAGTTCAAGGGCACCTCGGGTGCAACTGGTCCCAAAGTAAACTGGCCTTTTTTCTGCTCAAGCCTGCAGCTCTGCATTCCTTAGCACATGCCTGGCGCCACCTAGATCCCCCAACTCAGGCAGGAACCTGGGGGTCATCCTAGCACACGCCCTCTTCTTCCTCACCTCCCACTTCCCTGCAGCCTTAACCTCCTCCTGATTCCATCTTTTCATATCCCTGGGCATCACGCCCATCTCTCCAACCTGGCCGACACTGCTCTCAACCAGGCCTTCCCATCTCCCGCCTGGACTAGCTTGGCTCGGACCTGCCTCAGAGTGCTATGCCCATGAAAAGGAGAGATTATTCTTCCATTTTGGTGGTTCTCTGCTTTGAGGCTCTTTGTTATGTGATTCTATTTAAAAACAGCATAGTGATAATAATGCCAAATACGTGTATTCTACTTTCAAAGCTTATAGAGCACTTTCATACTCATGGTATCTTCTGATTCTGGGAGAGCCTGAGGAGGGCGCTCTTGCTATGATTCGTCTTCATCCATATGTGGTGATTGGGGGTTCCAGGGGCTATAGCTAAAGTCCTGCCTAAGGTCACCTGCTTTGGAGCCATAATTCAGACCCAAGTCCCCTGACTCTGGGCATTTCTTTTCTTTCTTTCCTTTTTTTTTTTTTAAATCTCTTACCAAAAGCATCTGAAGTTCTGCTTTCTTTTCCCTTGAACACTGTAAATCCATCAGGTAACATTTTACATGTCTTGGGTTCCCACTATGAAGATTGGTCTTAACAAATGACAGTGACTTTTTATGGCAATATCTGCTGTTACTAAGGGAGACAGACCAAACAATTCCCCATTGTTACAGACGCTACTTTGACTTGACAGCTGGGAAAGTCTGATAGGCAGTTTATTTACTTAGCCATTTAACCAAATAAATGTTTTCCTTTTTCTTTCATCTCCTCAAAAGCTAACATTTCGCCCTTAAAATTGCTCCAGCAACATATCAGTGGAGTATAAATTACCTTTCATTCCCACGCCAGCCATTATAATATTATTTGGGTTCTTTTTTTTTTGCCCCTGTTGACCCAGTCTTTCAAAGACACGTGATTCTCCCAGATGGGAGGGTAGGGGAAAAACATGAAATAATTGAAGATATTCCCCTTTATTGCTAAAACAGAAATGCTGTTTTGAGATTGGCCCCGAAGCTTCCTCCTGAGAGGATTGAGGCCATCCGTTTCCTCTTACTAGGGTGCAATATGGTTTTAACTTATCAACAGATGTCACCCCTCCCTATTCAGAATTGTGCGGGCATTTCTAATAAAAAGCAGCTGGAGATAATGGTTGCAAGGGTGATAAGAAGGCTGAGACTCTTGCTTTCCAACTGTATGGAGGCAGCGGGGAAAACAGAGCCATGGACGGAACTCCCTCGGCATGGTATCCTTTTTCCAAATGCCTGGAAAGGCCCTAAGAAATTGCAGTCAGTAAATTTCCAGTTGGGTGGACGGGTGAATGGGATGGAGACAGATCAAACGTGGCTTATTCTGCTATTGAAGGAGGGGCCCAAAAGGCTCATTTGGACTTTCCTTATGGGTGTCTTAAGGGATGTGTCGGCAAGGCCGGCATCAGCCTCTTGGAACGCAATTCTTGATAGGCAATTGTGTAATTGCCAGACTAAGCCTTCAAAGGGAGAAAACTGTTTCACGGAAGATTACAGCCCAGCCCTCCTGTGGAGCTGGGAGCTACTTATTATGAGTTACATGTGAATCTAAGATAAGGCTGCTCATTTTTTGAGAAGTGAGAGGCAGCCTGTGAGGCCCGAACAGGGGTCCTTCTGATTATGGGACAGGGCGAGCCAGAAAACTAAGAAGTAGGGTTTTTCTTTTTCCCAAAGCTATTTTGAGGCATATTGAAAATTAGTTACCTGCAAATAGAAAGTAAAAAGCAAAACCTCCCAGCCAGTGGCCTGGGTCCTTATGGTAGAATTTATTCAACACGAGGACATAAGGGCTAAACGTATAAAATCCAAGGGAGTGGCGAACCACATTTATTGAGCACATAGGATGATGATGGGGGTGGCGGTGATGGTGTTGGTGGTGGCGATGGCAACTAACAGCTCTCGGGTGCTTTCCCTGTGTCAGATGCTGCGCTAAGAGCTCCACACACGTCACCTCCTATGATTATTGTCCAAACAATAAGCTTATGAGGAGAACACTCTTTTTACACTCATTTTGCAAAATAAGATCGAGAATTATTATGACGTCTCACGAGGGTCACATAGCTTATAAGCGCTAGCACCAGATTCTGAACTCACTCTTGCTCCAGAACCAGATTTTTTTAAGCCGAGGACCGAGTACCTGTCTCCATATGCTATCTTAGTTAATGTAATGTATACATGAGGCCCTTTCAGCAGATAAGCAAACCAAGGCTCAATAGCAAGTATGGTTCTTGCCCAAGATTTCCCGCTCTTAAGTAGCTGAGCTAGAATTTGAGCTCAAGTTCCAAATTCTGAGCTCTTCCCACTAGACTATGCCACGTCCGTTCACAACTCAACCTTGGCCTGGGGTTCTAGACAGAACATCAAACACGGAACAGGCTGAAGCCTCACAGAAGAGCCTGTACGACTGTCTCAAGCATAACAGGCTCATAAAGATGAGGGTGTGAAACATCGACCTGCAAATGCTGCACGTCATCTTCATTCTCTAGAAGAACTCAATTTTAGGATGATGTTGGCTGTTACGCTGATGAATGGCCCTTGTCACCTCCAGTTCATTCATCAAATTTTTCAAGGCAAGGGTGAGCATGTGAAGTAAAACATATGTAAGGGGTAGAAAAACCTCTGGGGGAATCTTCCCAAGGCGCCCACCCATCATCTCCAACTTTTGTCTTTCCTGGAACATTGACTTTGCCGGTATCACAAGTTCCCCAAACAGCTATGCAAGACTGGATTTTTAGATGGGCATGTGCGTGGCATGATGTGTTCTCATGTGCTATCGTACTGAGGTGAAACATGGCAAGAAGTATGGTATGTGAGATTCTTTAATCATAAAATCTATTAGCAAAATGCACTTTCAAAACACTGGATGAGCTTTCAAGAAGCATCAAAATAACTTACACACGAACTGCAACTGATTCCAAGGTAGCCTGAGAATCCACTTATGAACAGTGAAAACTATTTACCATTTTAATGGTTCTGACCATAATGTTCAGGTCTAAAAACAGAGCTCTGTCGGTAGGGCCTTGCAGTCCTACACGTTTATGGAAAGCTAAAGAAGTATATGAAAATTGAACACATTCGTCAAGGAGTGACCTTAGAAATCATGCCTGGGTAACAAGGGGTACTTCTGTCTCCTGGGAAAGTTCGCTTCATCAGCCCCTCTTTCTGTCCATAAAATCAGATGTATTAAAATTCAAGTGCCAAAACCCACTTCTAGTAAATGTAAGTACCCCTCTCTTGAAGCCGCTGCTGATGGAGTCTGAAGTGGTTTGGTGGCAAACCACAGGCTGTAACACAGGTGCAAACAGCAGAGCCTCAGAAGCGAACGTGACACGTCTCTGAGCTTTGAATTCCACTTTCACGTCAGAAAGGGTGCGGGGGCCCCTTTTGGCCAGACAAAATGGACTACGATGATCTCATGTCTCTATCAACCTTATTTCAAGCACTGCTTGTTTTTGTTCCTTAGTCTGGCTTCTCAGTGTGTTTGGTTGGTGACCTTATTTTAGATCTGCCGAGTGTAGGCAAATGCAGTTGACACGCTGCTTAAAAGATTGAAGCATCCGGACCGTACTTCACTGAGAAAGAATCAGGGTGGGCAGAATGTGTCCATCTCAGAATGTTGATGATTTTAGACACTGAGTCCACGTTCAGTAGCATTGACCATGCCTCCTGCTAGCAACACCCCTCCCCTCAGAACATATTACTAATAAAATACGACCATTCCCCACTCCTCACCTCTACCCCTACCTCCCAATATATGTCAAAGGTCATGCATCCATGAGGATAAACAAGGTGGAAAACAGACACCAGGCAAGGCGAGATGATGTAAACATCAGGGATGTGACTTGAGGTAACAAACAAGCAAAAGGGAAAGCGGATGGCTTAAGGGTGGGAGATCAAAAGGACAGATACCTACCCAGACCTGTGCTATCTAGCTACCGGCCTGTGGACTTATATTATCACCACTGGGCTCACCAAAGGGATCACTGTTGGATGAGGCCTGTGACCCATCAGGCTAGAACACAAGAAGATAACACTTTTTTTTTTCTTTTCAGTAATTGAAAATATAAGACAGCTGGGCATATTTTCATGCACACATACATTCTGTTATTTTAAAGGAGGCAGCACTTCCTTTAGAGGATGCCACTTCCGCAAATGTGAGAACTTGTAGTAACAACTTAATGAAAGGATAACGGTTTTCAGCTGCTCATTTGAACATAAAAGAAAATGCCTTTAGTCACCCCTTTAGAACTTAAGAGTCTGAGCCAGCATTCTTTTCTACATAGGTTTCCTCATGCATTGTCCATTTCAGATACAGAGGTTTTAAATTGAAGAAAAAAACAAAACCGAAAGAACAAACCGGTCACTTACAGCTTCTTGCTCTTCACTTTTGCTGGGACTTTCAAAGCCCTCTTCAAAGATGTCATCGGTGGTCGGATCACTGGCGTGGGATGCAGATGATTTGGATGGAGAGCTCTGTCTAGGGGCTGGGGTTGGAGCTACATAGAGACCATGCAAAAAAAGAAAACATCCTAAGTGTCCGGCAGCAACCGTTTATACCCCACAGAAACCTCAGGGATATGATTATATTCAAGTCAAATCCCAGGACTCCTCCCTTCCTATCACAAGTCAAATCGGTTGAACGGTTTAATATCTCCTCTGTACCTATGAATCTTGTCCTCTCACAAATTTGATGGTCAGGAAGGAACTGGTGGGAACTTGATAGTAATACAAATCCTTGGACCCCACCCTAGATACACCTACTGAATCAGAAATTCTGTGTTTCTGCAGACTCAAATTGAGACCTGCTGGACTACAGTCTTCTTTCTTAACTTCATGTAATTATTTCAATAAGAATAAATAGAGAAGAGGAGAGTGATGTGCATTTATTGAGTGCCTTCTATGTGTCGGAAGCCATCAGAAATTTTACAGGCGATGTCACTGACCCGCATAAAGCCTCTTCGAGGTGGGGTTCTTCCAATTTTACAAATAAGGAAGGTAAAGATTGCTAAACTGCTCAAGGCCACAGACTTGGCAAGTGGTAGAAGCAGGCTTTGTATCCTGGCACACAGTAGGTATTTGATAAACACGTGCTGAACAGAGTGTCTCAGTGATCTGGGAAAATGAATGTAGCCGACGGCAACTTCACAGCTGCCACTTTTCTCCTTGTTCCATAAGGATCTCCATTTTCTGTCCTAACCTTCCCACATTTCCCTTGTCTCCGTTATCCCAGAGGTTTCTAATAAATACGCCATTAGAAACTACTTTCCTTTCAATAATGTCTTTGTTTTTCTTTTCAATAATGTCTAACTTGGCATTGAAAATACCCAGCACTGGCTCAGCCCCAAGGGAGGGGGGGAGGCGTGGCTTGATTTAGTAGCTGAATTTCAAAAGCCATTGACAAGCCCTCCCTGCCATTACATCCCAGAATTTACAAAATCTGGCTGCTTGTCAGACAGTGAGTGATTATAAAACTTGGTGGGTTGCTTTGGCCTCGATGAACCTCTCTTTAGAATGATGATGCTATTTATTGCGGGCCAGCAAGCTAGACACGGTGCTAGGCACTTTGCATTCATTATGCTCTCTAATATAAACCCTGCAAGGTGCTACTGTACGTATTGTCTTTTTCTGATGAAGAAACTGCGGCTCAGAGAGGTGAAGTGCCTTTCTTAGAGTTAACACAGCTATGAAGCAGGAGCACTGGGATTTAACACAAATCTGACAGTGTTCAGTCCACTGTGCTTTTCTGTTTCTATTTGAGGTGTACTTTTGGTTCCTCTCCACTCAAAACATTCGAAAGGTGATGCTGATGGATAAGAGGATATAAAGATAGGTTGCGGGCTTCCCTGGCAGAGCAGTGGTTGACAGTCTGCCTGCCGATGTGGAGGACATGGGTTCGTGCCCCGGTCCGGGAGGATCCCACATGCCACGGAGCGGCTGGGCCCGTGAGCCATGGCCACTGAGCCTGCGCATCCGGAGCTTGTGCTCCGCAACGGGAGAGGCCACAACAGTGAGAGGCCCGCGTACCGCAAAAAAAAAAAAAAAAAAAAAAAGATAGGTTGCACTCATTTTCTTTAAAATAAAACATTGTTTCTTTTTTTTTTAATTTAAAAGGAAGTCTGTTTTGTTTCATGAGATGCCTATAGAACAAACCAGTTAGAGAGAGTTTAAATGAGATAAGCTTTATGAAAACACCTTGATATGCGGTAGATGCTTAATAATTATGAGTGTAATTGGATTCTGAACTGTGTTTGACATGGTTTCTTGCTTACTAAAGGCTGAGAACCCTGACAGAGCTGCCGATTCTGAGAGATATACTGCTCATACTTATTGGATGGAATCAGTGGGATGCAAAACTCGAAGTTTATTTATGCAAGTATCTGAACCTTTAGAAGGTTTTGTAGAATACCTCTATACCCTAAAACTGTGGTTCTTAATCTAGGACAATTTTACTCCCAAGGGACATCTGGCACTATCTAGAATCATTTTTGGTCATCATGGTAGGGGAAGAGGATGTGTGCTACCGGGCGTCTAGTGGCCCTGGCTAGAGGCCAGGGACGCTGCTAAACATCCTACAGTCCACAGGACAGCCGCCCACAGCAAAAAATTATCTGGACCAAAATCTCCCGCTCTGACACACGACAGTAGCTGAGTAGCCTTTGTTTTGTACCTTCATCCTCTACAATCGTTCCAAAACACATCCCATGTGCCAGACACCACACAACCATCACGAGAAGTGTAGCAGCACGAGGATGATTAAGACATATTCCCTGTCCTCAAAGAACTTAAACTTCCCTCTTTTATATATATAGCTGGCACACAAGCCCCTTGAAAGAGAGACACTTGTCTTCAAAAGATGCTTGCTTTTTCTGCATGGCTGTCATTTCTTTAGCATTTCATTTTTTATTCATGATTCTCCATTGAAACCCCGTGAGCTGGAGTGAATAGAGATGCCCCCACCGTGTAGATCATATGGCCTGAGAGGAAGTAGGTTATTTATACCCATAGAAGAGGTTCATTTTCAGAACAGCATCCCAAACCTTGCTGAAGTGACACTATCTAATTGTGTTAACATTAGATTTTTTTTGACAATTCACGGGACTGGCTAAGCAGTAATCCGTACCATCTGTGACAGTAATGAAAACGCCAACCTCACTGTTCCATGAGCCTTTTCCTTCCCCTTATCAACTGTCAAGGCACAGGCTGGATCACCAGACACCTTCCCCGGGTGGTGTCAACCAGGCATCGGCGTGCCCAAGTACATCTGGATTCTGATTGGCTGCACAGGGCTGGTTTTCCAGATGCTGGCCATAGAAAAGTGAGCTGGGATAGAATCACTGAATATGCCAGAACCAGGACAAGGCACAGAGCTATTGAAGCTAGCTCACTTATTTTACCCAAGACACAGCTGAGGTTAAAGGAAGCACACCCTTGCCCGAAGACACAGTTTGGGGTGGAGAAGGCAGGATGAGAACCTCAGCCCAAGACTGCGCAAACCCGCTCAGTATGCCATAACAATGATGATAAAAATACTTCCAACTCTGTGAGGCACGTAACGTTTTAGTACATGTACCACTGAATCCTTTTATGACCCTTAGCCTAAGACAGATGAGGACATTGAGGCTCAGAGAAGTAAAATGACTTGCCCATCGACACAAAACTAGTAAGTAATCACGCCACTCTCTGGATTCCCAGCGCAGAGCGTTCTGACTACCTGAAGCTTTGAGCAAACTCTGGCTGCCACTCTACCAGCTGTAGGAGGCCTTATGGCTGCTCTACCTCTGGCCTGTGTTTTCTCCTGATCTTACTTTTCTGATTTTTTATACTTGTCCCTAACATTTTTTAAATGCACATACACCATTCATTTTTAGTTCAATAAGGCATACCCAAATCTATGTGTCAGAGCTGGGATATACATAAATGAATACATGGATGTGCAAGGGAACAGAAACTTAAGGGCCAGAGTAACATGCTAGATAAATAACAGGCCTGTATCCGATTCCACCCTTTTGTCTATTTTCTTTGTCTTTGAATCTCACTTTCGTTATCTGTCAAACAGGTCTAACGAAACTTGCCACTCGCATTGTTAGGAGTATAGAAATAATAAACATAAAGCACGTGGAGAAGGTGCGTAGGATTGGCACCTAATCACGGGAGGCTATTCGTAGCAGCAGTCATATACACAAAGAGGCCTGTTGAATGCAACCGAGGTGATTTCTCTGACGCCAGAAGCAAGGCATCAACTGATCCCTGGGGGTTTATGCCTTCAGAGAAGGGCACTCACGTGAGTTGGTCGATGGTGTAGTAGAAGTCACAGGAGTCAAATTCAACTGGGAGATGTCAAAGTCATCACAGTCGTCTGTATCCTGTGCCACCCCGACTTTGTTGAAGTAACTGGAGAAGGCCTCTGAGGTGCAGGTGAGGGAGGGCTGGTCAGGTTTGCGGGAGGGCACGGGTGGAGGCTGGGCCATCTGGAAATCCTTAAACATTTCTTTCCCCATTTTCTGCCTGGGCTTGTCGGTCTGTGGACTTGACCTGGCGGAGTCACCCGTGGCTGGGACGGTTGCAAGGGGGGTGAGGGGACCTTGGAACATGGCAGCTGGCAAAGGCATAACAGTTTGTGTGGGCATGAAGGCGGCTGGCGGAAACTGCCCGGCCACGGTGGGCCAGGGCTGCTGAGTGGCAGGGAAGAGACCCGGCTGGCCCCATGCGATGGGCTGAGCCCCTGGCATCACCTGAGCGACTGCTGGCTGAGCACCCATGGCGATCTGCTGTTGGACAAGGGGCTGCTGGCCCCAGAAGGATGGGAGGACGGCGCCCATTGCAACATAACCTGCAAGGTTAAAAGAAAAAGTCAGGCGCCTTGGGTAAGAATTATTCAGGGAGTCAAGTGATGGGCAGAAAGGGACCAAGCAACTGTTGAGTGTCAGGCTGTGTGCTAGGATGCAAAGGTGAGTAAGACAGACGTCCCTGCTCTCCTGGAGTCTGTCTTCTAGAGCCCTGGTCAGGGAAAACTGCTCTGAGGAGATGACTTGTAAGCAGAGACTAGAATACAGTGAGGGGGACACCAGGCAGAGATCTGGGGAGTAATGATAATATTACTATAGTTCTTAAAGTTCTTATAGTCTTATAATTCTTAGAGGTTTCTGACATCACACAACCTCAGAAGCCAGTGTGTCTCAGTGGAAAAGGCAGAGCGCTGGAAACCAGGCACATCTGGGTTTGAATCTTGCCTCCCCTTCTTGCTAGACTCAGGGCATTCCCAAATGCTTCAGCTCTCTAAGAGTCAAGCTCTTTGTTGTAAAGCCAGGTTATAACATCTTCCTTCTCAGCATCGAAGCGGTGTGCAAAATGATTAAGAATCAAAATGTTGGAGTTTTAGAGGCAAAGGTTAAAATTCAGACTGCCACTTCTTATCTATGGAATTTCGGGAGAGCTGCAGAAGCTCTCTAAGCCTCTCCTTATCTGTAAAATGGGTAGAAAATACCTTCTGCGCCTCATTGGGTTAATTTAAAGATTAAAAAAAAAATGTAAGTTAGCATCTACTCAGGACCACCTCATACAGTGGCATAGGTTGGGCACTGCAAAACTCCAGGGGGTGTACTCACATATGTCACCGTAATTTTTTGCTATATTATTCCTTTCAGGTGAGATCTAGTCATTTTAAAAGGAGCAAAAGTGATACTCTGTACCATAATAATAGAAACAATAATAATTTCCACCTATTAAATGCTTACAACATGCTAGGTACAGTATTAGGTGCTTCACATCTTTACAAAATCCCTGCAGGGTCGGTGTCATCATCTCCATTTGAGGGAAAAGGAGATTGGTGCTCAGAGAAGAAAAGCACCTCATTCAGGCTCACACAGCTGAGACAAGCTGGGATCAGGACCTGAACTGTGGTCATCTGTCCCCAGAGCCAGCATTCTTCCCACTGCCTCACGCAGATGGCCAAGACTGACTTCTGATCTTAGCACAGTCGGTAAAGCTGGTCTAGCCATGTAATGTTTTAGCTCACTTTGGGCCTGGAGGAGACTCCCATGTCCTTCCAGGGGTCCCCACCCTTTTCAGGGTGCAATCATGCCCAGGAGACAGATGACCAGTCCAGGCAGCGTAGACGGCCTCTCAAAATATGCATTTTTATGGCTATTGGAAGGAATTTGTAGGTACAGGAGGAGTGAGACCAGGAAAAGAAGAGGGTGGTTGCACGGTATCCTAGCAACTTCCAAATGGAAGACTGGCGAGTGCAGGGGCACTGGGCATGTCCTGGGTTGTGTCAGTGACTCCGGTGAGCCCAGAGAAATCCCGTGTGGGCTGCCTCACTCATGCTCTAGCCTCAGATCTGCCCTTCAATGGATTCATAAGGGATGGAGCCAACTTCAAAGCCAGTCCATTTCCTTCCAAGGTCAGAGGAGGCTCCAGTAGTGGGGTAGAGACAGACACACGGGCTTCCTACTGATCAATCTAATAGTGTTAAATACTTTTATGGAATGAGGCAGGAGTGGCAACAAAACAGACAATATCCTTATCAGATCACCTTGGTCCTAGTGCCCGGAAATGAGAGGGGTGAAGAGGCATTGGTGCTGACATTTAAACTTGCAACTTGCTTACATTGTCTGTCATAATAATGCAGTGACTTGAACCTACCAACAGACTAAGAATTTGGCAACACTGTTTTTCTTATTTTCTGATTGACTTTGACAGGGTTCAATGGTTCTCAGTGGGAGTGCTACTGCCTCCTAAGGCATGATTAGGAAATTTCTGGGGTGTGTTTTGGTTGTCATGATAATTTCACGGCCAGACAGTACTGGCATTTAAGGGGCCAAGAGCACTGACACTAGACCTTCTATAATGTGGGAGATAACGTGCATGACAAAGAAATGTCAGCATTCTGTTTGCGATTATTTGAGTATAGACTAGATTTTTTTAATGACTATTTTATTTTATTATTTATTTATTTTTCGGGGGGGTGGCGCAACCCTGTGGCTTGCAGGATTTTAGTTCCCCAACCGGGAACCCAGGCTACGGCACCAAAAGTGCCACCAGGGACTAGATTGGACTTTGAATCACATGGAAAATCAAAGTTTCTTTGCACAGTTTTAATGCACTACATTTTCCAGGAATGTAAGAACTGTGTAATTTGAGGGGAGACTATATTTCGTTTTGTCTGGAACATTGTCAGGAGTTGTTCACCAACTTGGAAAATCACGGTCCCTGATCATGGCGTTGGAGGAAGCATGACACTCCTGTACTGGTTGGTCTGAACCTGTGGTGATTCTAGTCATAGGTACACACACCTGACCACTTAGTATGTTTTCTAGTGTAGTTTTACCTGGGTATTTCCTTACTGCTATATATTATCTTGTTATTATAAATTAGTTTCCTTTATTTCTTCCTTATATTACAGTTAGGACATTATACTGATTTCTGAAAAACCAAGTAGGTAGGTTATATTCTCTATGAGTTTCATTTCAAAATATTAAAGGAGACATCACAAATCCTTGTTATAAAAAAGGGGCACTGGGTCCGACAGGGTGAAGACCTGCCCATGGGTCTTGCCATCACACCAACCCTGATGCCCATTTTGGTAAATGGATGGAAGGCTTCAGCCTCCAGCCAGACTATTTTTTTGCTTGGCTCCCATCCACCCTCCTTACTGCCACCAGACGACTGTTCTAAAATGCAAATACAGTTGACCCTTGAACGACGCGTGGGTTAGGGGCGCTCACCTGCACACAGTGGAAATTCGGCATATAACTCATAGTTGGCCCTCCGTCTACCTGGGTCTGCATCCACGGAATCAACCAACCGCAGACCACATATAGTACTACTGCAGTATTTCTTGGAAAGCATCCACGTGTAAGTGGACCGGTGCAGTTCAGGCCCGTGTTGTCCAAAGGTCAGCTGTACAGTGCTTCATGACCTTGAGTATGAGGCCCGGAGGCCTTAGCTTGACTTTGGAGCTTTTGGGGTCAGTTCCTTTCCACTTCCTCACCCCCATTTTCCGTTTGCTCTCCACTGGCACCCTTCCCTGCAGCAGTTGCAAACAACCCAACCTGTTCTCTCGTCTTTGTTGGTCCATCTGCCTGGAAAGCCATCCCTAATTCTTTTTCGCATGGTTGCCCCTCCTTTGCTCTTTGAGACGTGGTTCGGCATCACCTCTGCCCTCTAGACTCAGCTGGTTCTCCTCTGGGAGTGCACAGTCCCCCATGTTCATCTCCATTGTGGCACTTGTCACACTGCGTCGGAAGTGCCCGGTGATTCTGTCTTCCCTCATGAGACTGGAAAGCTCCCTCTACGAGGAACCTTTTCTTTCTTTCTCCCTCCCCCCTCTGCGTCTAGCACAGTTTTGGGCACACATCCACTGCTCCGTAAATGCTGGAGGCTGGAGAAAGGCTCTAGGTAGAGGTGAATGAGTCACAGTGGAATAAATGCCTTCACTGCGTTTTTCTAAGTCTCCAATTAAACTCCAGCATCCGTAAGTGCTATGATCTCTGATGAGTCAGTCTACTGCTGGTGGCATGCTTTTTCCCCCCCTATCTTTTTTTTTTTTTCCTTTTTTCCACAAGGAGCCAACAGATGGGCTGTGCACACTTTTCTGGAGAGAGCTATTAGCATGTCTCCCTGGCTTCATGCCATCTGCTTCAGAACAAAGTACAATATTCAAAAGAAAAAAAAAGGCAACAAGGGTAATTGGGTATCATGTTTGGGAACTTGCAGGTCTCACTTGCTCTTCCTGGGTGGGAGGGATCCCTGCAGTGGGGGCTTTCCCCAGACCTGTGAGCCAAGGCTCTCGGGCCACATGGCACTGTGCCTCCCTGAAGGGACATCTCAGTGGCAGGGCTGCAGTAGCACTGAACATGGGAAACCACTGCGTGGCTGCCACTGCAGCCACTTAACAGCTTAGTGACTGTTTACTGGTTAACATTCAACAGTGGAGGGAGGAGGTGCCAAGGAGCATCTGTTTACGCCATGAAGTCCAGATGAATCATAAATCTCCTCGCTGTGCAGTGAAAGGAAACACCTGCAGTGTTGAAAATCGCAATGTATAACCAGATGCTGGCACCTGGGGATATCCTCATTACTAAAAAAAAAGCAGACTAAAATGGAAGAAAATAGTGAAAACTAAAGGACTCCTCCAACATATATACAGAACTTATATGGTACCTCTTATCTACATTATGTCATTTGATTCATTTGTTCAAAAATGGCCCTCCTGGGTGCCAAGCACTGTTTGTCTTTGGAGATGCGTGAAGAACAAGACAGTAAAAAAAAAAAAAAATCCTTGCTCTAGTGGAGCTCACATTTTTTGTGGAGTCGATCCTTGCAAACAAGCCTCTGGGGTAGCTGTTATCAGTATCTCTTTAATCTGCATACAAGGAACCTACAGCTTCAGGAGGGGAAGGTTTGATGTGGCTACACGGCAAGGGTAGGTAGCAGAGCCAGGGTCCCCAGTGAGTAGGGCGGAGAACGTTTTCGAAGTGCTTACTTATGTAAACACTGCCAGGCACTGTTTTAAATGTTTTATACTACATGTATTAACTCGGGAACAGCTCTATGAGGTGGAATTATCATCCCCATTTTACAGATAAGTTCCCTGAGGCTCCAAAGCGATCTAGCTGAGTGTCACACAGCTGGTTAGTGGCAAGGGTCTGTACTCATACAGAGCACATTCTCCAAGCCCTTCAGGCCAGCTCCGCCGTGTGCAGTCAGGAAGTCAAAGACCTAAACTTTATTTCATGCATTTTTTAAGAGAACATCCCAAGAAGGCAAAGGAAAAAAGTATAGGTAAGAAGAAGACATATTTTCTTCTACTTTAGACGTCAGAGTAATAATAATAACAGCATTTTCCACATCGAGCATTTACAACGTGCCAGCATTTTTCAGAGGCACTTGACTTTATTTTCTCATTTAATTCTCATGATATTGTTGCAAGGTAAGTATTATTTTAAATTCAGTTATAAAAATGAAGAAACTCTGACTCTTACAGGTTAAGTAATTTGCCCAGGAGCCTAAAGCTTATAAATAAACGGCTGAGCCAGGGTTCAAACCCAGCCTATTAATTGTGCTGCACACCCCAGGTCATTTCCCATCTCCCGGTCACTGGCTGGGCAATTAGGGACAGGAGCCGGAGATTCAACAGCTGCAGTGATTTTTAAGGCCGGTTAAGGGAGGAAGACGGCAGACAGTTTAACACCAGCTGAAGCCCAGTTTTGTTTCTCAGCATAGCCGAAGTAGAGTAAGAGTGGCAAAAATACGCTAACTGAAATTAATTTTAGACTTACTTTCTAAAAATTAAAATCTTGGAGGTAAAAAAAAAAAATCTTGGAGGTAATCTTTTTTTTTTTTTTTTTTTTTTTTAGCAGCTGAAGAAGCAGAATCTGAATGTGCAGAAGTGGTTTATCCACAGTTTGCAACACAGCTGGTCAACTACAAGACCGCAAAATCCAGGCCTTCAAAGCTCTGGCTGGGGGGAGGGCCCAGAGCAGTGCAGACAGGTTCTCAGGCATTTTAGTCAAATGTTAGGGCCGGGGGGCTTCCCTGGTGGCGCAGTGGTTGAGAGTCCGCCTGCCGATGCAGGGGACACGGGTTCGTACCCCGGTCCGGGAAGATCCCTCGTGCCGCGGAGTGGCTGGGCCCGTGAGCCATGGCCGCTGAGCCTGCGCGTCCGGAGACTGTGCTCCGCAACGGGAGAGCCCGCAACAGTGAGAGGCCCATGTAACGCAAAAAAAAAAAAAAAAAAAAAATGTTAGGGCCGGAATTGCATGCAGCCCCTCTGACTCACAGAGCAGGGGGTAGGGGAGGGGCCGGGCCATTTCTCCACCTGGAGTACTCTTGATCCAGATGCCCTCCTGGCTCACATCACACTCCTCCTGACCACAACCTCCATTCACACCTGCCCTGCTCCACACTTCCTTCTGTTCATACCACTGATCATTTTCAAGGATTAGGTTAAGCTACTTATTTTTACGTTGTTGTCCATCTCCCCAATAGAACGTAAGCTCTCTGTAGCCAGGGGTCTGTGTCTTTGGTATTCACTGACACACCCCAGACACCTAGAATAGGACCTGGCCCATAGTGAGTACTGAGTGGATATCTGTGGAATGAACATGCCTAAAAATGAGTAAGTTGGGTGCCATCAGAGAGTGGGGACAAAGCATGGTTATTCTGGATACAAGGCTGATGGCCCAGGAAGGTGGTACGTTTCTGGAAAACTGTTATTCTTATTTAAAACGACAGATTCAATAACACTATTCCCAAGGACATTTTAATATCCATTTTAGATAGAGAAAACTAGTCATTGCCACTGTTCCATTTTAGGGGTGGGTAGCACAGATTTGATTGGAAAACTTAGCAATTAAAGACATTTCTAGGCTACCTATAGATTCTCAACTGTAAGTCAGACCCAGTGGCTATCAACCTCTGTTGCTTCTAGAAGTTCATAATGATCCCTCAGCTCATACGACTTTGGAACAGAGTATGAATTTTTAATTTCACTTTGAATAACAGCAAGGTTTATATTTGGTGGCAAGAATTTGTTTCTAATGCTGTGTAATTAAAAGTAATTATTTAGAGAAGAATGCAAGAAATTTGTATTCTGAAATATTCAAACTGTCATTTATATAAATGAAGTAGAAAAAGAAAGATAAAGCCACAGATTTCAAATATGTAGTTAAAGAAAAAAAGTCTTTAAGGATGTTTTTGCCTGAAAGACTTTACTTTTTGCCAGGTATGCAAAAAGCAGTACTAATACCACCTTTGGCCATGTTCAGGTAGAGTGGGCCAGCTACACGGAGTGCCTGATGCCATGGAAACAAGATGCCTCAGACCCCACCAATTTGCACCTGCAACACTATTACTATATATATTTTTACCCTGTTGTAAAAGTATATATTATATATATATATATGTTTTAAAGAATATTTGGAATATAGAACAAACGCTCTTTAAACCACTAAGAGCCCCATTACAATTCACTGTTAGCAGTTTGTTCTGTCTCCTAGGTGTTTCCCTTTGCATGGGGAACCTCCCCTTCTTTAAGCCTCCACCCATAAGGCAGATCTCTTCTATCCATCAGCTCTCTAGAGGTCTGCAGAGCACGGACTCACACCTCCCCCACCCTCCCTCCATCTGGCTGAGCTGGACAGTACAAATCAGGATTTGCACTGATTTGCATGGTTGTGTGTGCACCAAGCTCCCCAAAGCTATACACCTGGAATCTTGACCTTTCAGGTGCAAGACATGAGTGATTTCCAGCCTGCAGCATCCCAGAGCTTTGTGAACATACCACCCCCCTGCCCACGGCAGTTTCTCAATGTCACCTGAAGAGTCACAAGGAGAGAATGGTGGTCCCACAGGTGTCTGGCATAATCTGGCAGTGGTTCAGTCAACGCTTTCTCTCTCTTGGTGGGTGGAGGCAGAAGGAAGGTGGAAGAGGACTTACCTGAGGGTACAGCAGCAGTGCCGAAAGGTACAGAACCAAACATGTCTGCACTCGCCGGAAGTGTCTGAGATGAAGACGGGATAAAGGCATCACCTGGAGTTGCAGGAGTCTGTCAGACAGAGAAGGACAGGGGTGCGTGAGGCCCCTGGGAGACCTGGCTCAGTGCTAATCAGGACGGGAAGCAGCAGGCACAGGAATTAAGTGGGACAGTGCTACAGAAGCAAGCCCCGGTCCGGGCCACTTACTGTGGCAGGCAGACCATGAGCTGGTTATAAAGACTATAAAATGGGAAAAACAATACCCATCTCTAGAGCTGCAGAGAAGCTTAAATGAGATCATGCATTTCAAACACTTAGTACCTGCCGCACAGAGGCACATAGTAGGTGCTCAGCAAATGCTGGCCAGTATCGTGACTATTTAGTTTGAGCCCCTACCCTTTGAGGGTGTTTTTGGGCCCTCAAATTATCCCATAATATCTTTCACCCTTCAGAAATGGTCAATTCAAAGTGACATACACTCACTCAGGACCTACTGCGTGCCCAGCTCAAGGCTGTCACTTAATACGTGGCCAATAAACAGATGTTGACTAAATAAACAAATAAAGATTAGCAAGTAGAATAGAGACCCTTGGGTCCTGGTGCCTCCCAGAATCCTGCCTGAACCTTCATTTGCAAAAAGAAGCAAATGTTCTCAAGAAGATGATAAAAAAAAAAATGATGCTTGAGCAGGTACAAACTCTAAAGCCTGGCCCATGCTGGAACTCCAGAAAGGCCTGCCGCATGAACTACTGGGTAAGGTGAGGCTACTGAGATAGAAACATGGGTACTAATTTTTTCAAAGGTCCACACCCATGTATAGAAGCCTTTTGCCTACAGAGTATGCCTATTCGATGCCATAATATGTTTATTTTTTTCCCCTTGGAATAGACTGGAGCAAGCAATTAATCCTGAAACCATGGCAATTAGACGAGGCCATTTTTAGACTAGCAGCTTGCAGGAGGCATGGCTTTGTTCTGAGGATTATTAAATACCCATTTGGACAGCACTTGGGTTTAGGGCCAGAAACACAGCCATGAGCTGCTGCGTTAAGCCCTTTAAAACACAATCAATGTCATTCTCTTTTTTCTGGTGTGACCTTGGGTGAGTCCCATGCCCTCTCTGGAACTCAGTTTGCTCATCTGTAAAATGAAGAGGCTAAGGTTAGACGATCTCTCCAGACCTTTCGAGCTCCATGGCTCCATGGTTCAGACATGCAGCTGTTCCCCCTGGGATGGAGGAGAGACTCTCTAGACGGTCCAGCTTCCCTGGAGACAGGAGCCGCTGTCCCCTCCTTCACAGCTGCTCTGGGCACCAGGCGTTCGGAGCAGAGCAGCTGTGCCTAGATTCCCTGGCGGCAGCTATGGGCAGCAGGCTCTCATGCCATCTGTCCTCAGTGGTGAGGCTACAGCCATTTCTCCGTGAGGTGCAGCTAGCCAATGACCCATGGCACCATCCCTGGGTTTGTGCAACTGCGCGGCGCCTGCAGGAGCCGCCCCCTCCCAGCAGCTTCAGCTGGTGCAGCTGTGCCTGCCTGCTCTCCGCCCACCTCCGGGGAGCGGGCAGGGGAGGAGCTGGAAGGGCCAGTTTGGCATTTTTCTCTGCAGTGGCTGCAGGGTTGCCTCTGAATGCCTCCAGTTCTCAAAGCACTTGGATTCTATTTTGCTTCGGTTTTCATTCTTTTTTCTTTTTTCCTTTTCATTTTCAAGTGAGGGCTCCCTGCAATCTCTACCCCAGTGCAAGCAATGACTGAGATACTGTGGCTGAAACTAGAGCTGGGGATCCAAAGCTTCATGAGCTCAGCGAAGCCAGCAGGCAGGTGGGAAGGGAGGAGGAAATGAAAAGAAGATGGAGAGGGGAAGAAGAGAAGCAAACGAGAGAGGAGAGGGCAGAAAGGGCCGGGGAGAGAAGATGCTTCCTTTACTGGGCTGACCACCTGGCTTCCTTTACTGTGTGGGATCTGGGTAGGAGACGACAAATGCCTCATCGGGTCTGCTGTCCTGTGGCGTTCCTTGCCCATATTCCCAGCCAGACCATGTGTTCCTTGCAGGCAGGGATCACATCCTGTTCCTGTCTCTCTCCAGTGCCCAGCATAACAGCAAGAACCCCAGTGATAGCCTGTAATTGCTGATGCATGGTCTCATTTATTTCTCAAAACAGAGCATGTATCATAATCCCTTTTTAAAAAAAAATAGCAGAGGAAATTGAGGTTTAGAATTGTTAGTAAATTTGCCCAAATCACACAGCTTGTAAGAGTCCAAGTTGAAATCCACCAGTAGCCTCTTTTACCCAAAGACCATATTTTTGTCACCATGCGACTGAAGAAGGAAAAGAAAGAGATGCAGGGCTCTGAGGGAAGTGCATACTTACGGGGGGAGAGGTTATATCAGGAGGGGTGGACATGTCCCCAAAAAGTTCTAACTGGGTCACAGCCTGAAAAGAAAAAAAGATAATGGTGTAATCACAAGGGGAACGGATGCTGTGGGCATTGCTTTAAAAAAAATTTGATTTGAGGACACACGTTTCTTTTTCATCATGACTATATAAACAATAAACCCAGTTGGTCATTATGATACTTCTTGATCCCAAAGACAACATCTCGGATGTAGCCAGAATCAATTGTTGCTTCAATGTGTCCGGCTGTTTATCTGGGCTTAGTCAAGCAGATCTGGGTTTAGCCACCTTGCATAGGCAATAATAATGCCACTTTTACATATGTACCATCCAATGCCAACACTGTTTCTATTCTCCAGGAGACAAAGGCAAGACACAGTCTCACCATGTGCTTTCTTTTCATGAGTGTATCCACATGTACAAAATGCCTTTCATGTATCAAGTACAGCAAGTCACCACTTCATGGCCACTTCTCAGTAAATACTCCTAATAATACTGACCCTGAGAGGTATGAATCCTCATCCCCATTTTTACAAATGAATAAATTGAGTCTCATAGAGGTCACCTTAAGGTCACCCGGGCCATGACTTGAATTTTCTGCATATAGAGCAGGCAGTCAAATGACAGTCCCCAAAAGAATCCATCTTTAAGATAAAAAATGTAGTCAGAGGAGAAGAAAACATATCATTTAATACCAGGAAGGGCATCAAAAACAGCCCAGTATATATACACTATTAATCATTCTGAGGAGCTCCATCACTGTAGACACTGTATCAACTATATTCCCATCCGTCATACGACAGTGTCTGAGCAAGGCCAGCCAGAGCAGTGGGAGAAGCCCTTTAAGACACACTTAGAAATTAATCTGCATACACTTCCAGCTTCAGAGTCTGCAGGGAGTCTGCGGTCGGCAATCTAACGGCCTGACTTAAAGTACATAATCACGTGTTTTGTGCAAATCTGCCCACTGCAAAAAAAATACTTTCTGCTCGTCTTTGGATTTTAAGTGATAGTTTCTAATTGGGGGAACCGAAAAACACCACCCAACTGAAAGGACAGGGAGAGTCTGCCTGTCTGCCAGGTAGGACCCCTGCCCTCGAAATCTGTTCTAACCAGGCAAGGCAGGAGCTCCACGATTCACACAAAGAAAGGAACATTCTCTGTTACTGACAAATGTGTGAGCTCTGGGCCCAGGAAAAGTCCCATCCCCAGGGATGTATCTGAGCTCTCCCACTGCCAACCTCTGCAACTCCTCATGGCCACTGTTCCCTCATCTGGACATTGGAGATAATGTCCAGATAATACCTCCTTTGCAGATTTACTGACAATATTACTAGCAGGATTTTGAAGTTTGGGCAAGCCTGGCGAAAAAGGCACAAAAGATTCTTTTCGCTGAAAGTCAAGCAGCTTAGCCTGGTTAACTCACTTTCAACTCTTCCCCTTAAGCTTTCAGATTGAATGAACGGTGCGTGGCACACAATAGGGCCCTATACATATTCACTTCCCTCCCAGCTACATAATATGTTTTTTCTTTTTTTGTACACGTTGGACTGTGAGGTGTTAGGCACTGTGCTGGGTGCTCGGAACATAAGAATGAGAAATGACAAGTCCCAGCCTGCAGGGAGCTTACAGTCTGGTGGGGACGATCCATAGATATAGATTGTAAAACTTGCTTGTTTTCGGGAAGGCTTCTTCAGCACGTGAACAATAGTTTATATTATTTGGTGAAATGACGCCAATCCTTAGGCTCTCTCCCAAACGCACAAAAGGTGAAATTCTATTTAATCCATTCAAGGGAAGCTTCTGGGCTTCCCGGTCCTTGGAACTCAATGCTTTGCAAATGGCCCACGACTATTTTCAGTGGTAGGAAAATATTAAAATGAAGTTAATAATTAAGTCGCACAATTTACATTTCAAATGTGTTGACCTCGTGGCACACTTTCACTAACATCATAAATATAATTGATTGGCTAATTTTCTCCTTAAGCACAACTTTTAAAATAACCTTCATTCTTGAGTTACAGACTTTCCTCCTGCCAGAGGACTTCCACTCGAGGATTAAACGAGAAAAAAACATGCAGAGGCATTAAACATAGATTGGTATTTCATTCCATTGGATTTGCTGCTTAAACAGAACCTTGAGTTAATTAAATTTTATAGAAAAAGGGGATTCTTAGGCCATAAAATTAAAAATAATTCTAATAACCATATGTGCTTGAGAATCTGGACTAATGTCTATTTTCACAGGCCCTCTCCCCACGTTAACCCTAGTCGTTTTATTTGTAACTTAATAAGCCATGTTCCATCTGATAATATTGTTGTAATTAATCACTTTAACGGCCTCATGAGAATAAAACTAACCATTCACATTTGTAAAACACTTTATAGTTTACAACACGTTTTCTGATACAGTATGATCATGCTGGACGCTCCCTGAGCCCCGTGAAGTCGGCAGCCCAGGAATCTCTCTCGCTCTCTCTAGTTTGCAGATAAGCTATAACAGAAGCCTGGAGGTTAAGTGACTTGCCTCTGATTGGTCAGCTAAAAGAAGCTGGGCTTGACCCACAGACCAGCCAGCATCTTGTTTATCCATTGGTCCCTTTACCAAGCCCTAGTTAGCCTTCCTTCAAGGTAGTCCAGCCCCTCAATATTCCCTAACCAGAAGCCAGGGTTCCCACGGGTCCTGCCATGACACACATCCATCTGAAGAAGTCACCTCCAAGGTCAGCTCCAGATTCCTCCTCGCCTTCCCATTCCTGGCCCTTTGGATGTCTTCAGGTAGAGACATGGCTGTTAATGGCAGATTCTGCCCCTTCTTTAGGCCCTGGGCGTCCTCCAGGGTGAGCAGAGTGACCCTGGAAGCTGCCACGGCCGGTGAAGGGGTGGAGGAGGAGCTTGGCTGTTGAGGGGGGAGCCCCTCGGTGTCTCCATCAGGCATGTCCCCTTCCCCCACAAGCCATCCTTTGATACGAACAAATGATGGTTTTCCAATAACATCTGGAGTGCTGTACAACCTCTTTCAGGGTTAGACCCCTGGTCCTTCTTTCAGCTAGCCCATTGCAACTAGACTCCTAGGTCCCTCCTGTAGAGAAGTTCTGAAAGTGCCATTGATGAAGGCAGAGGTGTCCTTGACTGACCCCCAAGACATATTCACACAGACCCACTCCTGTTCTGACATCAGGTACTCCTTCGTTCAGGACAAGTAGGTAGCCCCTACTGTACATCAGCTACTGTGCCAAGAGCAGGGGATACAGGGATGAGTAAGGCATGTTCCTGTTCTGAGTCTCATGAGCTGCCTGTTCTACGGGAAGACAGACCTATAGACAGAGAAGCACCCGGGGCTCACGAAAGAAGGGGCTGCCTCAGGGCCTTTGCACACGCTCCTTCTCTGACCTAGATCACTCATTCCCTCCCCCATTGCCTTTCCCACCCATCCTCCAGGACACAGATTAGAGGACTTTATTTCTTCCTGGGAAGTGTTTCCTAACTCAATTTGTACCCCAAATCCCATTGCCCCAAACAGCTTATGTGAGACTCTCAGAACAGTGGTTGTCAGCCTTGGGTGTACATAAGGGAAAAACATGGATGCCTGGTTCCCACCCCTTGAGGTTCTGAATTAGTTGGTTTGAGGTACAGTCTAGTAACTGAAACTTTAAAATCTCTCAAGGTGATTCTAATTGGCAGGCCAGATTAAGAACCCCTGTCCTAGAGGCTTCCCAAGTGCCCTGTACTCAGGGGTGACAACGTTCACCGGCCTATGTATTAACCAATCTGAATAAACACTGGCTGCAAACCAGTACACTTATTCCAGGCTTGACCGACCAAATAGCAGCCTTGCCTGGTTTTTATCTCCACAGGTGGACTGAGCACATCCTGTTTACATGTCTGAATCCCCACTATACTACATTATACTACACTATACTATGCTCCCCTACCCCACCCTTCTCTACTGACCCCACCCTCTCCTCTCCTATGCTATGCAATGTCGCACTGTTATACTTAGAGCTCCCTGAGAATGGGGGTTGTGTCTTCCTCTCTATTGCATCTCTAGCAACTATCAGAACACCTAGGACACGTCAGGAGATTGAAAAATATTTGTTGAATGAAATGAAGGGGTGTTACGTCCTCTCCAACACACACTCCTCTTTCTCTCTCATGCGCGCAAGCACGCACACACACATACCCTTGCCCCGACTCTTCTCCTTCATCGCAGGGCCCACCAGGAGTCTCCTGTGAACATTAGGATAGGCAGGCACTGGAACAGAGCACAGCGCCTCCCATTCCTGCAGGAGGGTGAGGATGCATGGAATGGATGAGAATGACCAGAGCAACCCTCATTTCACAAGAGCCTGGAGGCCTTACCTTTGTTGCCTCAAAAATCTCATCAAAGTCCATCGGCAGCTTTCTGTTCTGTAAGCACAAGGCATGACTTATGAGCATGAGATGAGCGATGGGACAATGACATGAAACAGTTAATCAGGTTGGGCCCTCTCACACTTACAGGGGTTGCCGCTGCAAACCGTTCTTCAAAATCTTCAAACGTACAGCTGTTCTGAAAGCGTAAGGGATGATGAATGAGGATGAAGTGAATGACATACAAATGACATGGGTTTATGAGTTTAATGATGACGGGATCTATGGTTTACACTCCCGTGGTCTCAGGAGGTGGGAGCTGTTGCCAACGTACTGTGAAAACTCTAGAATATGCTCCCAGCATATGATAAAACACGGGCCTGACGAGGAAATACAAGCAATGGGGAGTTTGTAGGTTTAAAGTCCATCTTCCTTAAATTACAGCCCTGACTCGGCCAGTCTCAACAGTGGAAGCAGATAAGAGCATGATGTTTACCCTTGAGATTTTTGCTTTAAAAAGAAAAAGTGTTATCATGTGTTTCAGCCAAACTTAGTTAACTTGGAGCAGTCTGTGAACAGCAGGTTTTATAAGTGCCTTTGTGCATGCGGCCTTTGCTGCTTGAAATGCTCTTCTTAGCCTTGCAAGCCCAAAGCTCACCCAATTCCTCAAAACCCAGCTGAAAGGCCACCTCTTCCACGAAGCTTTCCTTGGTCCCCTAGGCTGAAAACCATCCTCCGAGAGCAACAGCGCATCGCTTGTGCCCACTACACGGTGAACTCCCTGAAGCAGGGACCACGATGCATTTGTTCTTGAATCCCTAGCAGATCACAGGGGATCGGGCTTGAAAATGTATGAACAAATGCACGCTACTAAGAGTAGCCGGCAGTTGACCAAACCTAATTGTTTGATAATTTTTTTATTTTGTTGTTTATAACTGTTGAGAGCTTTGCTAAACCGCTCCATAATACTGCTGCCTAAGTATCCACTTTGTGTGGCCAAGCGGCCTGCACGGGCCTTGAACTGACACTAGCCTCTCCAGTGAGGCAGGCCCTAGATAGCAACCCACAGAGTCACAAATAAATGTCAGTTTCTGATATGACCATCCTAACAGCCCTTATGATCACACTCTCCCCAGCCTCCCAGGGCCTTCCTTTACGTACCCCTTAGATAAGATTCCTTTGACACTTCACAAAACCCTGCTCTTTTTTGTTTGAATTGACCAATCCGGCCTCAGGCTGGGAACCCTAATAAAGGCAAGCGCCCAGGTCCTGCCTTGCTCTCTGCCTGCATCCTGCCCTGACCTCCCCTCATGCCCCTTCCTCCAGGAACTGAGAGTAATAAACTTCTCTATTTCGATTCCCTGGTGGTCTTTTGTTGAACCCTGGCTCACCATCCGACAACACCCCAGGGCTTTACTTAACCAATGTTAATTTAACAAAGTCACAACATTAGCACATATTAGTATGTATAACATCTCTCTATATATACACGTGTATTTTTTCTTTTTCCCTTTCTTACTTCCTTCTTTCCTCCCTCCCTCCCTCTCTTTCTTTCTTTCTTGGCTGCGTCCAGTCTTAGTTGCGGCAGGCGGGATCTTCACTGCAGCGCGGGCTTCTCTCTAGTTGTGGCGCATAGCTTTTCTCTTCTCTAGTTGTGGCGTGGGGTCCAGAGTGCGTGGGCTCTGTAGTTTGTGGCACTCGGACTCGCTCTTTGCGGCGAGCGAGCTCAGTAGTTGTGGCGCGTGGGCTTAGTTGCAGCATGTGGGATCTTAGTTCCCTGACCAGGGATCGAACCCGCATCCCCAGCAGTGGAAGGCAGATTCTTTACCACTGGACCACCAGGGAAGTCCCTGTATACATATATTTTTAATGCCCATGTTTTGGTCTACGCTTCCAGGCTAATTACACTTTGGGTGACTTCCAAGCAGTGTAACATTAATATAAATCCGAAATATTGACATTAAATTGGAGTTATTATGCTTGAACAGAAATGCATTATTTCCAAATTTTGAGGAGAGCTTCCTGTTGGCCATGGAGGAGTGGAGAAACCACCAGCCATGATCACTTTCACTCTGACTGTAGCAAACGTGACTGTACATCACTCAGCCCCAGTTACAGGGTTGCAGAGCAGAGCAGGAAAACCCACATGCCCGTACCTACCACGGCAGAGCCTTAGGGCCAGACACCAGCAAATTCCGTCATCAACCACCTGCTCCCACCAGGCCCTGGCTCGCCAGGAGCCAACAGTGGCCAAGAGAAGAGGAGGAAGGACCACATCAGATAACCACTTTAATAATAATAATAATAATTATTATTATTATTTGGCCAGAGACAGGGAGACAATATTAGTCTAAGTGATCCTGTAACCTGCGGTGTGGCCTGAAAGGTTAAGGTTATGCTGCTATATCCTTTATAAATCTCACACTTCTCAGGATTTATGGCACAGCCCCTACCAACTACCTCTGGGTCATAACTTTTAATAAAAACATTTTTTAGTGTCCAAAATCTCATTACATCTGTCCAATATAAAAAAGCAAACGGCTTCAGAGCATGATGGATGAATTAAATAAATTTGAAAAACAGCCAGTGGGAGAGTCTCATAAAAGCCCCACCACATAATGAAAATGTGTGAGGACAGCCAGCACTGGTGTGAGTCCGTCACTTTGCTGGTGACAGAAGTGGGGGCTTTTGGTGAGGGGTGGGGCTGGGCTGTGAGGAGGCGATTTCCATAAATTCAGATGGAGATTGGTCTGGACGTGAGAGCAAATGCATCTCTTCGGAGTCACACAAATACGGACTGAATCATGGCTGTGCCCCGTGCTGGCTGTGCGACCCTGGACAAGTCCGTGGGCCCCAGTTTTCTCATCTTCAAAGTGGGGATGATAATGATAACATCATCTCAGGTTTATGGAGAGGGTTAACTGAGATGTGTGTGCAATGTTTTGGCTGGTGTTTTGCACACAGAGATGTTTATAAATCAGAGCTATTATTAGGATCTTCTCATCCTATTTCTTTTGGCTCTGTTTTGCAATGCACAGGAACACATTTTTTAATATTAAGAAACTATTACTATATGATATTTGGAAAAAGATAGAAGAAGAAGAAAAAAACATCTTGCGGGAAGCCCCCCTTTAGAAATCACCCCCACTTGAGAGCACGGACCAGATCCTGTGAAAAAGGATGCCCAACACTTCCTGGCCTTAGTCCTGAACCCCTCAGTGCACTGTTGACCCCACCTTCTGCCTCTCCTCCCTTCTGTCTGCAGTCTTACCTGAGCATCTTCCCATCTATACCCTTTGTACCTGGAGCTTGTGGTTACCTTCCTGTTTTGATCTTGGCTCAGTCATTTCTTGGAGTTCCTTCCTCCCACCTGGGGTTACCTTCAGTAACACTCTGGGCACTTCAGCCACCCAGTGGGAGACCCCTCCAGCCAGTGCACTTTCTCTCAACTGATTCTCATGGGCAGAACCTGGAACCCATTCCCTAGTCTCCCTGCATCCCCATCTCCTACTTTACCCACAAATACTACTAGAGTTTTTGTTCATTTACCTTCAAGTCTTTTCTTCCCCCTTCTTAGATACATTTCTTACAGTTACTATCATGGCATGCATGCAGCTTTGTATTCTGCTTTTAAAAATTCAATACGAGGAATCAGACTCCCTGACTTCAGACTATACTACAAAGCTACAGTAATCAGGACAATATGGTACTGGCACAAAAACAGAAATATAGATCAATGGAACAGGATAGAAAGCCCAGAGATAAACCCACGCACCTATGGTCAACTAATCTATGACAAAGAAGGCAAGGATATACAGTGGAGAAAAGACAGTCTCTTCAATAAGTGGTGCTGGGAAAACTGGACAGCTACGTGTAAAAGAATGAAATTAGAACACTCCCTAACACCATACACAAAAATAAACTCAAAATGGATTAAAGACCTAAATGTAAGACAGGACGCTATAAAACTCTTAGAGGAAAACATAGGAAGAACACTCTTTGACATAAATCACAGCAAGATCTTTTTTGACCCACCTCCTAGAGTAATGGAAATAAAACCAAAAAATAAACAAATGGGACCTAATGAAACTTAAAAGCTTTTGCACACCAAAGGAAACTATAAACAAGATGAAAAGACAACCCTCAGAATGGGAGAAAATATTTGCAAACGAATCAACAGACAAAGGATTAATCTCCAAAATATATAAATAGCTCATGCAGCTCAATATTAAAAAAACAAACAACCCAATCCAAAAATGGGCAGAAGACCTAAACAGACATTTCTCCAAAGAAGACATATATGGCCAAGAGGCACATGAAAAGCTGCTCAACATCACTAATTATTAGAGAAATGCAAATCAAAACTACAATGAGGTATCACCTCACACCAGTTAGAATGGGCATCATCTGAAAATCTACAAACAACAAATGCTGGAGAGGGTGTGAAGAAAAGGGAATCCTCTTGCACTTTTGGTGGGAATATAAATTGATACAGCTGCTATGGAGAACGGTATGGAGGGTCCTTCAAAAACTAAAAATAGAATGACCATATGACCCAGCAATCCCACTACTAGGCATATACCCAGAGAAAACCATAATTCAAAAAGACACATGCACCCCAATGTTCATTGCAGCCCTATTTACTATAGCCAGGTCATGGAAGCAACCTAAATGCCCATCTACAGACAAATGGATAAAGAAGATGTGGTACATATATACGATACAATATTAACCATAAAAAAGAATCAAATTGGGTCTTTTCGTTCTTTGGATGGATGGACCTAGAGACTGTCATACAGAGTGAAGTAAGTCAGAAATAGAAAAATATGTATCGTACATTAACGCACATATGTGGAATCTAGAAAAATGGTACAGATGAACCGGTTTGCAAGGCAGAAATAGAGACATAGATGTAGAGAATACACATATGGACACCAAGGGGGTAAAGTGGGGTGGGGAGTAGTGGTGGTGGGATGAAGTGGGAGATTGGGATTGACATATATACACTAATATGTATAAAACAGATAACTAATAAGAACCTGCTGTATAAAAAAATAAACAAAACTCAATACGACAATCCAATTTACTCACAATTTGAACTTCCAGTGAGGATTTAAAGGAAGAGATTCTCTTGGGTTGTTTTAATACAGTTGTAGCCTGAATCGTCATTAAGACAGTGAAATAAAGCTTCCACAGGGAGTTTACTTTCCCATAATCTCTTTGGAGCACTGAGGACACTACTATTGTCCCATAACTGAATAAGGTAACTCTTAAGACCAGACTCATGTTACTCTTGCAGCAAACGTGAGTGGATGAGATGGGACTTGGTGTGAACACGTTAAAAAGGATGAAAACTTATTTCTGGCTGCCAACTAAGAAACCTGCAGTGGTTCTCACCCCTGGCTGCACAATGTAACCCTCTGGGGCAGCTTTTACAAAACTTCGCATGCCTGAGCCCCGCATCTAAGACTTGGATTCTACTGGTCTGGGGTGGGGTCCTGGCATCGGTAGGTTCTAAAAGCTCCCCAGGTGATTCTAACAGGCAGCCAGAGTTGTGAATCACCGTGTTGGGGAATGAACTCTCTGTAGGAATAATTCGTGAAAGTCCTACTGGAAAAATGGAAGGCATCTTGATTGATTACATAATTGATTAATTAATTTCTTCAACAAACATTCACTGGGTGCTTTCCACTTGCTGTGTCCTGACTAGGCACTGGAGATAACAAAGATGAATAATACATGGTCCTTGCTCTCTTGAAGCTCAGAGCAGAGCCAGGATATGTAATCATTCTAGCATGGGGGTGGGACAGGAGTGGGGCAGGGAGGGCACAAGGCATGAAGATCTCAACTCAGAACCCAAGCTGATGCTGCAGAAGAATGAATTCAATTATCCATTTAGAAAGCTCAGGAGGAATGGATTAACTTAAGTGATTTGTAACTGCACCAAGGTGGGTACTATTAACACACCTAGTGATTCCAGGCATTTGGACGCAGGTGCTGTGGCCTGGTGAGTGATTTAACAATGAAGACATGTGCTAATGAAGACTAATGCCCTCTGGGGTATCTAGAAGTTTATGCTCTCTGTTAGCCAGGAGTAAATAGCCACTTTCCTAATTCTCCGGAGAGGAAAACAGGAAAAGCTCTGTTTGGCAACTGAAGAACAAAGCGGGGGTGGGGGGAGTTGAGACGCAGAGTAGAAAATGTGATGTTAATAAATGATTTCTCCCAAGAGCCGCACTGTCCAACAGAACTTTCTGTGATGATGGAAAGTTGTACACCTGCCCTTCCAACATGGTAGCCAGTGGCTACACGTGGTTATTGAGCATTTCAAATATGGCTTGTGTGAATAATGAATCGCATTTTAAATTTTATTTCGTTTTAATTGATATCATTTTAAATAGCCACATGTGACCAGCGGCTACTGTGCTGGAGAGCTAAGCTCTAGACAACAGATATTAAAAAACAAAACAAAACAAAAAACTTCAGCTGACTGGGTGCTTTCTAAACACTAGACATATTCCTTCCTTATACAGTCTCTTCTATTCTTTTAAGGAATATCCTACCTTTGCATTGACCAGAAGGGTTGTATGGGACAACTGAATTCTTTGCTATGTCTAGACAGTACCGTGAAATCAAATTCAGTTTGCAAAAACAGTAGCCTTCTTCTGGATGTAAGTTTTGTTATTGCCTGGGCTAAGCCAGACCCAGATGTTGGTGGGTTTTTTTTTTTAAAGGAAGTTGAGATTCCTTTAATGGATTTCAAGTGGAAATCCATGGAACCTCATCATCATTCCAACAGAATGGAATCCCCTTTAAGGCCAAAATGTCCCAGCCTACTGGGATTTGGGGCTCAGTGGCGGGACTCAAGGCCTTGACCTAACAGAGGAATCTGTGCTGCTTTGTGGATTTGTCCCTGTAATGACTGAGAAGTTGCCCCTAACTACTCAAAGCTGGGCTGCATTTTAGCAGTTAATTGCCCTCCTTCTGCCAGCTACCATTTTAGGAGGGTCCTAAAGGTTGTCTGGAAGGCTAGAGGGTGGAGGGAAATGGTTAGACCTTATAATGAAAGTTACATCTTCCCTTGAAGCACACACAAGTGTAATATATCTGCTAATCCCTGGGACAATGAAATATTTACATCCAGCTTCCTAAAAATGAAGTTGGTCCTTAAAACAGCCTCCATTTCCCCCATTTTTTTTGTATTGTGGTAAGAACACGTCATGAGATCTATCTTCTTAACACATTTTACAGTGTACAGCACAGTATTGTTAACTGTAGGCACAATCTCTAGGACTTAATCTTCTCGCATAACTAACTTTATACCAATTAAATAGCATCTCCCCACCTCCCTCTCGCCCAGCTGCTGGCAATCACCATTCTACTCTCTGCTTCTATGTGTCTGACTACTTTATGGACCTCATATAAGCAGTATCCTGCAGTATTTGCCTTTCTGTGATTGGCTTATTTCACACAGCATAATGTCCTCAAGGTTCAGCCAAGTTGTCACATAAGCAAGGATTGACTTCTTTTTCAGGGCTAAATAATATTCCACTGTATGTATATACCACATTTTCTTTATCCATTCAGCCATCAATGGATATTTAGGTTGAAGTGGCCTTTGTTAACATGCAAGAAGAGAGTCAGGATGCACACTGGTGGTAAAAGGAATTTGCTGGTACTTTATTCAGGGGCATGAGAAAGGTAGACTCCTTGCACGAAGGTGAGGGGGCTACGCTGACTGGACTGTGCTAACGTGAATGAACAAGGGCAGCTGTGGCTGAGGACTCTGACTCTGGAGTCTTGACCTTCCCAACTTGAACCAGGTCAAGAAAACCAATGTGCTTGCATTTGAAAACAATGGTTGCTTTTTTAAAGTGAGAAATTTGATGTTTTTAGGAGAGGCAGCGTGGGGAAGTGGGCAGAGGGATATTAGAAACAGCAGCTTTCACAAGACATGGAAGCAAACTAAATGACCGTCGACAGAGGAATGTACATATATACAATGGAATATTACTCAGCCATAAAAAGAATGAAATAATGCCATTTGCAGCAACATGGATGGACCTAGAGATTATCATACTAAGTGAAGTAAGCAAGACAGAGCGAGACATATATGATAACAGTTCTATGTGGAATCTAAAAACAAGTAATACAAATGAACTTATTTACAAAACAGAAGCAGACTCACAGACTTTGAAAACAAACTTATGGTTACCAAAGGGGAAACGTGGGGAGGGGGATAAATTAGGGGCTTGGGATTAACATAACACACTACTATATATAAAATAGATAATCGACAAGGACCTACTGTATAGCACAGGGAACACAATATTCTGTAATGACCTATATGGGAAACGAATCTGAAAAAGAATGGATATATGTATATGTATAACTGAATCACTTTGCTGTACACCTGAAACTAACACAACATTGTAAATCAACTATACTCCAACAGCGGCTTTCAGTTCAAACTTCTACTTTCATTGGTGTTTCCTCGGGTGAATTCCTTCCTCACTCTGAGCCTCAGTTTTCTCCTCAAGAAATAGGAAGAATAATGCTTACAACATGGGCTCGCTGAGAAGAAGTGGTGAGAAGGTGGATGTACATGAAAAGAATTAGCACAGCAAGCGAGAGAGTAAAATCCCTCGAAGGACGTCAGCTCCCTTTCCAAAAGTACAGAAAGGGAAGGAAGGATGGGAGGGAGGGAGGAAGAAGGGACGAGGGAGAGATGGCTGGGAAAGAGACAGAGAGAGGAGCGAGAGAGGAAACGAAGAGACAGATAGGGAGGAAAGAAAGGAAGAAGAAAGGAAAGGAAAGCCATGGGATTATATGCTTGGTAAGTGAGGGTAGGCGGGTTCCAGGCCATGGCAAAAGTCTGGGAAACACTGGTCCAGGGAAGGAACAAAGTCACCTGGAAGAGAAGCTAAACGTGTGGCATGATTTTCATAGGCCAGACGTTGGTCACAGCAGGTTCCCGCTCCTGCACCTTTTCCCCAAGCTTGAACCCTGGCAAGGCTGGACCATTGTGAAGTCCATCAGCCCCACTGTTCATTCCGTCTACCCCGCACCCTTCTCTTCTCCACTGTCTTCCTTATACCTGTTTCAGAACTCAGTGGGCAACTCTGTGTTTTCACGCCTGGGTTTTCTAACACACATCCCTTATTTTCTTGAAAATACACCTAAGGATGGGGTTGGAGGTGCAGTTTGTAGGCTGCTACTGATTATGCGATAAGATACTAAGATCTAAGTCAGCCTGATCTCAGCAACAGTGATAAAGGGAAGGAGATGCTGCCCAGGAAATGATGGTGTCCGTGTTGGGGGGGGCAGTGGTGGGGACACTGATGGCGGTCATAAGCCGTGAAAACCTACCACCCGGTCCCTCCACATCAAATAACTGAGCATCTTCGATAAGACACAGCCCTTGTCCTTACATGGCGTGAGGTAGAAAGAGGAGAAAACGGAATTATCACATGATTGGTGTCATAAGTGAGATGATTCACATGAAGCCTGTAGCATA
Organism: Globicephala melas; assembly: GCF_963455315.2. NCBI lineage: Eukaryota > Metazoa > Chordata > Mammalia > Artiodactyla > Delphinidae > Globicephala > Globicephala melas. The sequence continues at coordinate 139,963,357 of NC_083314.1, read as the reverse complement.
CAGGGCGCAGTTCAAAGTGATGACATGATTCCCGCCTGTGGTTACTACTGCTAGTACCCGATCCCATCCTGAGGGGTCAGACATTTTGAGACAGTGGCAAGAACGGTGCTGGGGATTTTGATGGTATCAACACTGTTGTCACGAGGCAGTGATTATAAAGAGAGAGATGATAATCTGGTGAGAGCCCACATGAGGCCAGTGATGGGGATGGAGAAGAAACGCTGAAAACACCAGTCTACCATGGAGCTTCTCTAGAAGCCCTGGGGGATGACTTCATGCTCTGATACGGGGAAGCTTCCAGGACTCTTGATCCCAGCTCCAACCCATGACCTCACCCCAGAGCTCTGACGTGTGACAAGGAGGAGTTTAGAAAGCGGGGGGACCTTCCTTGCTGTGGATCCTTTGTGGGGGAAGGTGCAGGTTGCAAGATAGCTTGGCTACGTTACTGGCTGTCAACAGAATAAACACACCTGCCCAGGTCTAAACATACAGTGACGACGAGAAACCAAAAGGGAATGATTTCCCGAAGCTTATAATTATGTGTTTTTCCTTCTCTCTTCCTTTACCCCATCTCTTTTTTTAAAAAAAATCCATTATTCTAGTTCCACATTAGCAAAACTCAAGGATTTTTCAAAAACTCCTAACAAGATTTGGCGCCAGTTCAGTACTTTGAAAAGGGGTGAATTAGAATCACAGGAAAGTGAAATTGGCTCCTGTCAGCAGGATGACAGGCTCTCAGCACACTCCTGGTGGGGCGGGCAGGGGGGCTCTCAGACAGGCCGTCAGCTCTTTCTCCGCTGCTGCGTCGCTCTTGGAGAGGCTACTCCTGCGGTCCAGATGGCACCCAAACGGTAACAAGAAATATTGGATGGAGTTGAAATCAAGCGAGAGCAGCAGAGGCTCAGGCTGAAGGCAGAGCAAATCAGAGCAAATCACAAACGGAGAGATGTCACAGCAGAGGAAAAAATAGTCACGGAGGGCTCTGCCTGCTGCTCTGACAGCCGTTCCCTGTAAAATGCTTTTCCTTTTCTTCGCTGGAAGAATGCAGATTTTATATCTTAGGCGTTCATTTCCTTACGCCTTCGTTCCTGGATTCAGCTCTCAAGGCGTTCATTTCATAATTAATAAACTCTCCTTGAACGCCTACACTGGGCCAATATTGTGAGCACCGGGATGCTGTCCCTTCTCTGAGCTGTAACAGTCAAGTGAGGGAAATGGGAGGATGCCCATTCAGGTCAGAGCAAGAGGAGAGTTATGACAGGGGTACCGCACCGAGGATTTTCACGGCGCATGGACCACTTTCACTGCTGCAACGCCATTCACAGGACTGAAGCCAACTCCATTGCAAATGACCAAAACAAGAATTCTGTTCTCATGCGACTGGAATTTGACTAGTTTACCCATCTCTTGAATTTTTCTTTATTGTAAAATTAGGGAACTATCCACCTCACAAGACTGAAGATTTCCCTGTATAAGATTTGAGGTAATAGCTTAATTAGTACAGTGCCTGACATATAGCAAAAAGACCTCCATTAGTGGGTCAACGATTCAGTGGAGTATCCTTTCAGAATACTATGATGATTTTATAGACCTATTTGATGGCATTTTTGAAAGTTTTATGAATTGCAGAGGAGTAAAATTAGAAGAGGCTATAGAGATCTCTAACACAACTCAACCCTATATTTTTTTCAGATGAAGAAACTGAGGCTTTCAAGTTTTTCAAAATCATGATAATGTTAGTGGCCGAGCTGGGATGAAACCCCAAGTTCCCAACTCCTAGTCTAGTTCCTTTGTTTCCATCACAATTCCCCTCATGGGTGAACAGACTTAGAGGAGGCAAGAAGAAGTAAGAGCAGAGAAACCCAGCTCACAATTTACAACAAGGAAACTAAGGGCCCAAGGAAAGCTCATCTTGCTTATATGTAAGACAGCAAGAGAACTGTCTCCTTCACAGAATTCCGAGGATCAAGAGAGGTGATGTTCACCAACAGTCTAGACTTGGAAGGCAGCCTATAAGTTTGAAGCCAGAGGAAAGCTGTGAGAGCATTATCTTGTCTCAGATTGATTATCCAACCTATAAATAGTTTGTAACTTTGTGTCATGATTTCACCTGCCCTCTTAACAGGTCTCTCAGTATATTCCTTACCCTCTCAGGCCTTGGTACAAGCTACTCCTTGTGATGGGCTGCCCTTCCCATCCTTGTTCATCAGGAGACCCTGGAGACTTGGGTCTACTCACCTGTTCCAAGCCTTCCTCTAAGGCCCTCAGGATGGACTAGATGATCCTCCTCTGGGCATCACACATGTCCAGTTATAATGGTTGATTGCTTTCTCTCTTCTCTACTACAGACTATGACCTCGTGACACTAAGTTCCTTGTATGGGAAACTGTATCTTATTCATCTTTGTATTCCTAATGTCTAAATAGCCCAGGGGCTAACACACAAAAACAAAATACACTGAACTGACAGATTTAAAAAAACAGAAAGAGTAAATGGATGAACTTGCATATACAAGAGAATAGAAAACTGAACAGAAAGAAACTTGGTGATAGCATGATTTACAAGGCAGAGGGCATGGTAGTCCTTACGGTGTTTTCAAATGCTCAGCATGTATGTGCACGTGCGCGCGCGCACACACACACACACACTCACTCACTCACAGAGACATGGCATTTGCTATCGTAAACTCCAAAAAGGATGTCGTATCCACTGTCATTTGACCTAATGAGACTTTGTAATCAGAGTAAATGGCTCTGGCTCTAATTTCAAAGAAATACTAGGGGGATGTTCCAGAAAAAGTTATAAGAACAGGAATATGCTACTCTTCTAGCTCTTCTAATATCTGGATGGCATTTTCTTCTGAATTCAAGTCCTTCCCATTAGCGAGACCCATCGGCGGCTCGAGGGTGGCAGTCAATCTCTGACATTCCTCACTACTCCAAGTCCAGCCAATACCTGGCCTTACCATCCTCCCCGGCAAATGATAAAATGATTGCATCCCATACTGTCCAGACTCAAACTTAACAGGTCCAAAGAATTTTTGATCTCCCCAAACCTGTTCTTCCCTTGTCTTCTGATTTCTGTAAAGGCTACCAACTCAGGCCTAGATGCTCAAATCTCCAAGTGTCAAAGTGATTCTCCATCCCTCTCTCTCCCATACCCTGACAGCCAATCATTCTTTAAGAAACTCTGATTCTATCTCTAGGACGTGCCCCAGCTCCTCTGCCTGCCCCTCTCCTTCCCCTCGGCAGCATTCTCTTTTGCCTGGACTGCTGCTTCTAACACTTTCCCCCTTAAGTTCATCTCCCACACGGCAGCCAGAGTGATATTTTAAAACGATCAGATCAGGTTCACTGCCCTGATGAAAACCCTCCACCGTCTTCTGTTACACTTGGGATAAAATCCAAACTGCTTACCATTATCTATACTACTGTCCATGCTCAGCTGCTGCCTCTGAGTCTGAGCTCATCTGCCACCACTCTCCCCTTTCCCACCACACTCTGGTCAACACCAGTCTTCTCCGTGTTCCTGCTGGACCCCTAGAACACTCCTGCCTCAAGGCCTTTGCCCTCGTCTTTCCCTGTCCTGATTCTACTCTCCACCTGGTTGGTTTCTTCTCGTAATTCAGATCTTGGCTCAGGTGTCATGTCCCTAGAGACCTCCTCTATGTACCTACATACAGTCACAGCTCCCAGCTCTTGTCACATTCTCCTCTTCGGTTTTGTGCTCTGCGTGTCTGTGTACTTGCTTGTTGGCAGCCTTCTCCCATGAACCGTGAGCTGTGCAAGGGACGGGACCTGGTCTGACTTGTATAGCCCCTGTGTCTGTGCGTGACATATGATGGACACTAGACCACATCTGTGGAAGGAGGAAGGAAAGAATGCTTGAACAGAAAAATGCATAAGTGACCAGAGGCTAGTTCTAGGAGGCACCTTCCAGTATTGCAGAAACTATAAAATTAAAACAAAAGGGGCACTTTGTGCGAACTACTATAGGGTCAAGGGAACACCACGTTTGTCACTTCGACACCTGTGCTCTGATCTCTGCCTTTTTTTCCTGTTTGTTCTCTGGTGCTGGACACCCCAACTCTGAAGACAATGGAGATAGGGCTACAGGATGGCATATTCAATGAGATCTCATACAGATCCCACAAGCAGAGACCCTCTTTACCTGCGTCCTTGCTATGTCCTATGAAAGACCTTTTTAATTTAATCAGTATCTCTGCTTATGTCACAAGTGGTTGAGATCCTTATTTCTGGTTTTTCTAGGTCCATCAAGTCCCCCAATGTACAAGTTACTCTTGATCCCTCTCTCTCCCACACCCTGACATCCAATCATTCGAAGAAATGCTGATTCTGTCTCTAGAACATACCCCAAACAGTCCATTCTGGTCTAAAGAGAAAGGAATGAGCTAAATAGTAATATTAAGACCTCATCCCTTCTTGGCCAAGCAGGGGTCAAGCAGGATGATAATCATAATAGTTGATGCTTAGACGGAAGTTCCTCTGTATGAACCAGCCACTATTCTAAGGTGCTTTCGTACAATAACTCATTTAATTACCATGACGAATGTAGGTGTTATTGCTATCCTCATTTTCAGAGGAGGGAACTGAGGCACAGAAGGGTCAATGAACTTGCCCAAGGTCACACAGCTAGTAAATGGCAGAGCTAAGATTTTCACCTAAGTGGGTGAGCTTTGAAGTACATACTCTTAAGAATTATGCTAGGGTGAGAAGAACAAAAGGTGTGAGACAATGTGTGTTTTACGATGAGAGTGAGACGTAAGGGTTCTGGAGGGAGCAGCCACAGTGGGTTGTTCAAGTCCGTGCCAGGTCCACGGCCATCCTCTCTGGAGGACCACGGCCCAATCACACTGCAAGTGTTATCCCTACAGTGATGACAGGGGTAAGGGGGCTAGGACTTCCGAGGTGACAGTGGAAACAACAGCCTAGACACAGACAAAGAGACAAGGCTACCAGATTACAAATACAGGAAGCGGGGAGAAAACCAGAGTACCATGTTGACGGCACGCAATGGTGGGAAGGAGTAATACTGGAGATAAGGCAGCTGCTAAGCTGCTGGAAAGAAACATGATGACACGCCGACAGGATTCTCTGATAGGTAGAAAAATGAGAGGTGGAGAGGCGGAAAAGTAGTGTAACAAGTGAGAGCGAATGTCACCTTAACATGGAGTCGTTCTTTATGCACAAGTGGAGAAGCAAGGGCCTCATCCTGCGTCATCAGACTTTCCTTCCGTCTCCCCTTAGCAACCCAACCTCAATCTTCTCATTCACAAAATGGAGAAAATAATAGTTGTCATGTTAACTAAACTAGATAAACGTAGTGGAGTGTTGGAATCCAGTGGGGGAACTTTGTAAATCTCCCATTATATATAAACATATGCAAGCCTTACCAAAGCAGATCTACAGGGGTGGGGGCCGAGGAAGTTGTGTTTTTAAAAGTGTCACCAATGACCGTTAGGCAATATGGTTTTTGGGAATCACTGAACTAGACACAGCTTGCCAAGCAATGCACACACTCCCTGGCCCCCAGTAAGGGCTCTGCAAATACTTGTTTCTTGTAACGAGGTTTTTACGCTTTAAGTTGGGACTGTCACTGATCTATGTATTTTTGTTCTCCATGATCGTTAATATATCACTTTCTCCTTTTTTACAACTGGAGTTCATTATTCTTCTGCGACCACTAATAACAGCAGTTAAGGGAGAAAGAAAGAGCCTCAACACGATGACTTGTCCAGAAATGCTGAATTACTGTACCAGCAGAGAATGAGTGTCAGCCTCAATGGATGTTTATGGGGAAACTGTATATTACAGCTCTGCTCGTTAGAGTTGCTGTAGTTAAAGTTCTGTAAATGTTAATGATCTGTATTAGAGGAATAAGGATAGACTCATAGCGGCAGCAGTTAACAGATAGCCCTGAATCCCATTTTCTTAGCATGTCACAGAGCTCCAAGGAATTTCATTTATGCCCACTGAAGGAGCAGGCGTGTACTGGGGCACCTGTATCTTGGGGACAGTACTATCTTTGCTTTTTAGCACAGGTAGCGTGATTGGCAAAGAGTTTCAGGAACAAAATGCATAGAGAGCGCCTCTCTTCTGTTTGAACTCTCACTACGTTCCGGTCTTAGAGACAGCTGGACCCAGTGGGAAGAGCGTTCACTGTGCTTGGGTAGCACGGACCCACACCCTCGTCTGCCTCAGATCACTCCCATTCCTGCCTACCGTCCTCATGGAATTATTAATAGCACCCGCCCCCCATTCCATTTCAAAAGTGACCCAGTCTGGATGATAAACTAGGTCACGCTAGCTTCAGGGTCAGAGAGAGCTGGATTAGATTCTTAATGATGCCTCTTCTGGCTGTGCTGATTTCACTTCTCTCATCTTCAACAGCCTTTAGAGTAGAGAAGAGACCTCCATCTTAGGGTTATTTGGAAATGTCTTGACGCAGGGCGTTGAGTGCCTTCCACAGGCCCTTGCTTGGTGGTGCTCAACATTTGGTAGTCACAGTTGTTTGTTATCTTCACCCCACAGCCCTGGCACTCCCCTGCAGGTTCAGCCCCCTCCCCTGTTAAACTTGATCTTGTTGGCATTACTGCTCGGGCAGGGAGAACTGAAGGCACTCCAGCCCCTTACTGCCCCCAGGGACACTAAAAGCACCCTAGAGGTTGAGCCAGGTCTCGCTCGTCGTCATATTTCTTGAAATACTTGGTACAGTCCTTCGTTCATAGAACAGCTCATAATCATGACTATGGCTAACACTTACTGGGTACTTACTAATGTCAGGGGCTGTTCTAAATGTCTTCCATGCGTTACCTTATTCAAGTCCTCAAAAGAACTCCATGAGGTAGGTACAACAGTCATTATCCTCATGTTATGAGCGAACACACCGAGGCTCAGCGAAGTTTAAATAACCCACCCAAGGTTACGTAGCTGGTAATGGAGGGAGAAATTTTGCAAGCCTAAGTAGTCAGTCTTCAAGGCTCACACTTTTAAGTGTCATCCCATGATGCCTACCAAGTACTGAGTACCTACTCTGGGCAAACATGACCGCGATCACATCTGTCCTTGTATTTAATCCTCACAGGAGCCCAGCGAAATAGCCCTCCCCACACTGTTAACTGGTCACTAAGAAGAATCCAAAAGATAAAGCACCTTGCCTAGAGTCACACAGTTCAGAAGTGTAAAGCTCTGTGTTTCGCAGATACTGAGACCCCCCCACCAGGTGGAAGAAGTTAACCGTATGCTGCCCACAGCGCTTAGACCACAGACCAGTTGAAACCAAAAGGTTGATGATGTTGACTCCCTATTACCTCACCACCAACCAATCAGAAGAACGTCCACCAGCTGATCATATACCCCACGATCTCCCTCCCTCAGCCTGTCTTTTAAAACCTTTCCCCGAAAGCCATCAGGGAGTTCAGGTCTTTTAAGCAGTAGCTGCCTGGATTCCTTGTTGGGCTCTGTGCAATAAACGCTGCACGTTCCTGCACCACAAAAAAAAAAAAAGAAGTGTAAAGCTCCGAATCACTTCACATTTTGTGCTCTTTCTGCTGTTACTGCTTCCCAAAGACCAGACTCCCGAACTGCATTCAGAATTTGATCATCGAATAACAAAGCCTTGTTGGGAAAGCCATGTGAATGAGCTCCTGTCTGCCGCGCAACTTCTCCCACCCACGGAACTAACTGTGGGTTCCTTTGACAGTGGTTCTCACACAACCCTCTTTGCATCTCTTCCCTTCTAGAACCTTCTGTCCTTCAGAGAGAGGAGGGGAGGGGGCTTCCAGGCGGATGGGCCTTGGGGTTCCAACCTGGTTCCAACCACATCTCCTCTTTCATCTGTTTGTCTAGACGGCTACCGGGCACACTTCATTCGAATAAAGATTTCTGGGTTTTATCAAAAGCTTGAAGACCACCCCTCCAGGAAACCAGTGGTAGGTATTTTAGCAGAGGAGTGGAATGATCACTGTTTTATCCAGATGTGATTTTTGCCAACACACAACTGAGCACGCAGAGCACCAGACGACTGCTGACACTTACCCCTCCATATCTGCATCTATGGGAAACAAGTTTCGGGAATGACTAACAGTGAGCTGTCTACAACTCTGTCTGATTCCATTCATGAGAGCCCTGATTTGCCACCCTGGGAGAGAAAGCCAGATATCATTCAAGGCGATAATGTGAGGCCCCAACGTGAGCCAGGGGCTGAGAACAGAGAAGAAGATGAGAGGGATTACTACTGTCTTTGGCAAGAACCTGAAGACAGCGAATGGAAGGGCTGAGGTACAAATACTCTTAGAAGTCAGAGTGATAAAACAGCATGTTTGTAAATGACAGAGCTCTGGGAGAGGAGACAGGGAGTTTGGTTCAGATCACCTGGTTACCTGACCGCCCAGTTTGCCACCTTGGACGTAGCTTGTGTTTGTCTAACCCTCCACATCCACGAGACCTTCCAGATTTACCCTTGACATCCACTCAAATGTACACGCCTCCCCTACCTCCCCCCTTTCTCTTGTCTGCAGGGTCTCACCCTCAGTCCAGACCCACCCACAGTGGTCCTCAGTTGCCTACCCCACAATGCTTTGCCCTCAGAACCATTCTTGCCGTTCCCTGCTCTGTGCTGAATGACAGTGGCTGATCCCTGTAAACTACATTGCCCAGGCTCCCTTGCCAATCCATCTCCACTTAAAGTTGACCAACAGGAGGCAGGGGTCAGAAATTGGCTGGTGGGAGGGAGGGAGAAACAGTGAATTTCTTCCCTGCTCTCTTTGGGCAGTATTGTTGCAATGGCTGAGTCTCTCCATGGTTTCCACCAGACAGCCCCTTTCACTATGGTCTCGGCTCCCACCAGGCAGCTCCCTCTGTGGTCTCAGTGCCTGATGGCAGCCCCAGCTTCTGGGCTCTGCCGACACCATTGCCTTCCTCTGTCCTTTTAGTGCTAGGGTTCACTCTAGTAGTAACTTCCAACTGGGACTCATCTGGGTTGGCCCACTGTTTCCCATTTGGCTTTTCAGCTTTTCTAACACCTTGGTAACTAGTTCCGCATGTTCTTTCCCTTTATTAAATTGCCTGGTGTGGGTTCTGTTTTCCTGACAGAGACACATAGGTAACTCCACTAGCTACATAACGGTCTCCTCCCCACCTGCCCAGCCACCTGCCGCAGGCCACCAGAGTGATGTCGAAAAATACAACTCCAACAGTGTCACTCCACCACCTGAAAGCAACAGTGATCTCCCAACAAGTCCCAGCTTCTCAGCACCCCATTTCAGGCCCTCTGCTCCCAGGGGCCGGCTTCCCTTGGTATCCTTGTCTCCTTTCCCATGAAGGCATCCTGTGGTCCTGCCATCCCAGACTGCTCATCAGTCCCTGGGATACGTGAGGCTTTTCCACATTTCAGTGCTTTTAAACATTCGGTTCCCTCTTCCTGAATACTGTTCCACCCGTTCTCCAGTGCCAAACTCCCATCATCTTTTAAGATTACACCTAAACTCTATCCCTTGGGTGAAGACCTCACTAAACTCACTCAAGCAAAGTTTACTGCCCCATCCACTCTGCTCCCATAGCATCTTGGACACAGCCTTTCACAACCTTGATTATATTGATTGTAATTGTTTTTATATGTCTATCTTCTTCTTGAGACCATTAAGATTCTTAAGCAGCTGGTCTTGTTCATCTTTATATCTCTAGGGAATAGCACACTGTCTGGCAGGTAGGAGGCTCTTAGTAAATATTTGCTAAATGGATGAGTGAATGAATAAATAAGTGAATAGAAGTTGTAAGGAACTCCAAAAAATAAATAAATAAAAAAGGGCTTTGTAGCAATCAGATGCCTGGGATTACAAAAGTAATGAAGGTCTGTCACTGCAGGTATGTGAATTGAAACCCAAGAGTCAGAGATGTTCATCTGCACTTATCACAAACCTTGGGGGATTCTTGCTTTGGTGGGAAGGCTAAACTAGATAGCATCTCTTAATGTTCCTATTAACCCTAAGATTCTAGAAATTTAGGATTCTATCCCAGGAAAATTTTTAAGTACAGCTAAAAGAAAGTCCACCCAAGAAACATCAGAAGAGGCAAGCTTCTCTTTCATTTGTGGGAATACACAGATTCAGATTCCTCTCCCTCACTTCGGGATGATATCCTCCCTTGTGACACCTATGTTAACTGTGTTGTGATCATTATAATTTCCCTACAAGGTGGCACTTAATGAGGAAGTGAAATTGACAAATGTTCAGACTAGACTTAAGCCAATTACGCAACATCTTGATCCAGATTTCAAACTAAAGGAAAAACTAACCGCTAAATGGTGAATGAAATTTTATTTGCCATGAACGATGGGGGACGGGGGTGTAGGGAAGAGCTGTCCAGAGAATTCTTGAAATTCTTCACATGAATGGATTGCCTCTTCCTATATTTGCAGCAGAGAAATAGAAATAAATCTAGGGCAAGGAAAACCAAGCAGATGCTGATTGTAGGGGGACAGGGGTCTTGTAGAAAAACACCAAGGAGTTTGGGGGGTTGGGGGAAGGGGTAGCAAAACGGACAGCTTTCTGAGCTTCGGAGGTGGGTGGCTTTCATTGAGATGTGCTCTTTAACATTCAAAAATATCTTTTCAACATCGGGATGAAGAAAGTGCGCCAGGCAGAGCGAGGGTTCAGGAATGGCTTAGACACGGCCACGCCCTCATAGAATTCAGTCTAGAGGTTGAGGGAGGTGTTCACAGCCAGGCAGGGAGTGTTGGGCCTCCGGAGCTCTAAGTGCTCAAAACCAATGAGTAATGGGAGATGGGAACTGAAGCCTGAGTACTAATTCTGAGCAGGTGAGGGTAAGGTGATTCTGACCAGGAGATGGAGGACTTTGCATTTTCTTTAATTCTAAAGGCAGTATATTTTAGTGGAAATTGTGTGGGTGCCCGAGTCAAAACAATGTAGGGTTCGAATTCTGACTCTGATCGTGGGTAAGTTACGTGACCTCTCGAAGCCTCCGACTCCTTATGAGTAAATGACAGCTACCTCCTCGCAGGGTTGTGATTACTGAAGGAGAGAAGCCGAGACCAGAGCCTAGGCTGTCCGTGGCACAGAGCAGATGCTCAGTGGGGTCTGCCTGCTTTTTCCCACAGCTACGTTAGCTTTAGATACGGGACATATGGCTACTGTCCTGGCATCATAAAACAAAGGAAGAAACTGAATGGAGGCCTGGACTTCATATCCGATCATCCGGATGCTTACCAGTTTCTCCCAGCCTGGCTCCTTTTCAGGATACAGACAGATCTAGAGCCCTGATTTCAAGCTCTCTAGAAGGACACTAAGGAGGAACAATTTTTTAAGCACCTACTCTGTGCCCAACGCTTGCTCAGTGATATGACTTGATTATAATACTTGGTAAACTTCTTCCCATCCAGGGCACTAACTTCACAGGGCCAGCCCATAACTTATTGCTGGGCACTTCAGGGTGTGCTCCTTTAAAGCCAGGTGATAATAATGAAGATACGAATGGGGCCTGCGGGGTACACGGCTTGGTAGCTGAGCTACTGGCAGCAAGACGATGAGTTAAGTACATAGGGGCAAATGGAGTGCCAGAGGAGATGAAGGATTCTGAGGTCCACCACTGTAGTCACCTTTCCAATACAAGGATTCCCTTATAGAACCATTCATCTGCTGCTTGAACACTCCTAGGGGCGTAGAGCTCGCTACTCTGAGAGGCTGTCCCTTCTGAAAATCAGCTCAGATGGCCTGAAATTTCTTTCTCATCTTGAGCCCAGTTTTGCCTCTCTTGTCACTAAACTTGAGCCTTTCTCTTAATCATAGGACAGCACGTAAAATAAACAGAAGCAGCTAGTACATACCATCCCTCAATCTTTACTTCCACAGCGTCTCATGAAAGCAACCCCTCACTATCACAGGAAATGCTTTCACATTGCCGCGTGAGTCTCCCGAAAGGCCTGAGATGTTGGTAGCGGATGGTCATCCGTTCCGCTTTGCAGCCCAGCGAAAAAAAGTCTCAGGAAGTCGAAGTGATTGACAAAGGGAGGAAAGAACCTCAGGGAGGTCTGATCATTCCTTTCAATTTCTGAATCCATGTTTCACCAAAAAGAAATTAATGTCGAGGTCAACGTATCCATCTGACAATCTGTGTCCTTCCTATTTACCACCATGCCAAACTTTTCAGAATCTCTCTTTTGAAGGCCGGAAAAAGTTCAGCTAGAATTCACTGGCTCATTATTACCAATAATTAGAAAGTCTTTTATGCCTAATACAACTACATAAAAGGCTTTTAAACTGGGCAATTTAAAAGGTGAAGGATAAAAGATCTTTTACAGCTGAAAGAATATTACATGAGGGCGTAAGCGGAGGGGAGAAGAAAAGCGCAGAGTATTTCTCATGCAAAAATGGCATAAGTCATACTAAGACTTAGGCCTGTGTCGTTGAAACAGTGTGACCTTCACGGTAAGTCTCAACCAAGTTCAGTGCCGCGGGGCATAAAAGGGTCTGAAATGGGCCCTTCAGCAGCCTGTGAATGCCCCGCTGTGGAACTAGATCATGTCCAAAGGCTAACATAACAGAGTGCAAAAAGCACTAAATAATGAACGCAGACACTTTCTTCCCTACTTAGGAATGTGCTTTTTTGACATTCCCAAAGAGGCCAGGGTATTTGTCTAAAAGAACATGACAGCATGGTCAGTCAGCTGGCAGAAAGGGAGACTACCTGTCTTCCCCCAACGTCTTTGAGAGGGAAATTGATGAGAAATGGATGAGAAATTAACCAGGTCTGAGTGCTGCTAAGTAAAGGCAGTATGGACTCAGGAGCCAGGACCCCAGTGATCTGCCCAGAAGTGCTCCCATGCCTCATCTGCCTGTTCATATCCTGCTCATCCTTTAAGGCTTTGCCCAAGTTGTACCCTCTTTCCTGAAACGTTCCTAACTCTAGCCATCCAACATCTCCTGTCAGCAAGCATTTATGCCACTGGATTTCAGAGACCCTGACATAGAAATAGACTCACATATTGAAGATACAGGAAAGATTAGCCCCTATGCAAAGCTTTTGACTGCCTGGACCAGGAAGGGATGAAATGTATATTTCTAGGAGTGAGTGGGATTAATCCTTATCTGGGCTTAGAGTTCCCAGGAAATGGTGGAGGGGAGCAAAGCATGACCTTAAGGACAAATCTGCCGGAAGAAGGGGCTATTACAGGTGCAAAGTAAAATAAGCAAACAAAAGCATCCTAACGTGTTATTTGACAAAACAGAACAAGAAAACGGTCAGTACATCTGAGCATCTTATGGTCATGGGACAAGGGGGATGTAAAACTACCACAGGGATGAGTAAATGTGAGGGAGTGAAGACATGGAATTGGCTTTCTGCCTAGACCTGGGGCCCAGCTAATCGAAACAAAACTTTGCTCCCGTAAGTTGATGCACTGAAGTGGGTAAGAATGCTGTAACAAACACAGTGAATTCTAACTTCTGCTGCCCTAAAACTCTGAAATCCCCAATACATCAAATATGCCACCTTACCGAGGATATCTCTGACCATGGAACAGTGATGACGAGCCACTAGACAGAGGTCTAGACAGAGGTTCTAGAGCTGAGATCAAGGGATCCCGTCGGCTTCAAGGACTACAAAAATTTACATGTGCACACACGTTTCTTTCTGGGGAAAGAGTCTACCAGCAAAATCTCAAAGAGATCAGAAATCCCAAGAAGAGTTACCTTAGGGATAGTGATGATTAAAAGTGATTCCTGTCCTCAAGGAGCTCACAGAAAAGTAAGGAAGGCAAATAGAATAATAGCTCACAGCTACTGAATCCTTACAGTGCACCAAGCACTGTGCCGATTCACATACTTAAGCCCATTTAGTCTTTAGGCAAAAACTACACAGGGCTGTCATTAACCCCGAAGTCCAATGGCTCACATAGATACATTAAGAGAAAATAATCCTTTATGATCATTGCAAAGAGAAGGACAGAGGTATCCCAGAGGGGCTGATTACTCTGGGGTAAGAAAGGCTTCCCAGAGGAGGTGTGTCATCACCTAGAATACTTGGCGATCCCCAGCTCCGTGAGAACCGTTGGCTGGTACCCTGCTTGTTAGAGCAACAAATGGAAATGTTTGCATTTAATCTACTCCATATCCCCACATAAATGTTTCCTTTAATCTTCTAAACAAAGCTACAAGGTAGGCGTTACTTTCTTTTTACGGATGAGCACAGTAAGGCTTAGAGATGCAAAAATCTACTCAAGGACCCTTAGTAGGTGGCCAGGATGAGAGCCACACCCAGATCTGACTCTGAAGACCCGGTGGCCATTTCTTTTGGGGCTGGTTGGTGGCTTTCCCCAACCACAGCCCCAAGCTGAGTCCCTTATTAGGACTCCACGCAGACCCGTCCCAAGGAAGAAGAAACCAGGTGGTCCCTAGACCAATAGGCCATTGGGCAGTCTCCCTTCTTGTGGGAAACTTGTGGGAGCCCCAAACTCCCTGGAAGCTGCCTAATATGGCCTACTTTGGTTGTCTTTGGTTTGTCTTTCTGGGTAAGGAGCAGGTGGTAGAGGAGCAAATAGTGACAACATGGCAGGGATTTTCGGGGCACAGAGGTATCCTAGGGAAGGTACGCTCAGCAGAGAGGCAGGGCTTCCGGGGGGAACCTGGAACACAGGGAGATGTCAGAGCAGCGGGGGACATGGGGTATAAAGCACCTCTGGGAGGTTTAGGCAAGTGGGACAAACTTTCCAAAACATCGACTATTATCTCCTCAAATCATCTTGCAAGCTAGGTTCCAAAACCCCTTTTGGAAGATGAGAACACTGAGACTCAGAGGGGCAAGAAGACCTATCAGATGTCCCACAGGCAGTAAGAACAGGAACTAAGATTCTAGCTGCATCCATCTGCCTCTAACTTGAAATTGTGCTTTTCACGTCCTGCCTCTCACAGGCTTTTATTAATACTCAGGTAGTTCATGGAAAAGCCATCATCACCATCAGATTGTTCTAGGACTTTATGGAAGAGTGGGTTGGGAGCCACTGCGGGCCATTCAGGCAGCTCCGATATTTTCCAAGCAAAACCTCAGTATGTATCGTTAATGACTATTTTGGAATCAGAATAACAGGGAATTCCCATTAAAAAAAGTAGCAGGGATTATCATAAATTCCTTCTACGGGGTAGAGCCATTCATATATTTATTATATATAATAAATATATACTATTCCTAGAGCAGCTGTGAACCAGACCCGGGCTTGCTCCTGGTAACACAAGGACCTCAGGAAGCTCCTGGAAGGAACGAGGAAGAAGAATAATTCCAACACTGTGTGGTCAGAGGTATTCCTGGAAGAATGAGAAAGTCTCCCCAAAACACAATGCTTGACACTAAGCTAGGATGTTGGGGGAAGGCGTGACTCCCCCAGGAAACTGTAGAGTTCCATCGAGCTGGACCAGGAGAGGGCAGGTCAGAGATACAGAGAGGCTGGGACCCGAGTGCCGGGTACGTCAGGCTGAGGAGTCTGAAATTTTTTTTTTTTTTTTTTTCGGAGCTATTAAGCATGGAGGTGGTGTGGCCAGATGGGTTAATAACTTCGCAAAACCAAGGTGGCAAATGGAGCATGTTTCCTCCTGTTAGGGGCAAGTGAGGCAATTTAGGCACACACTGAATTGGAGGGAGCTGTGTGATAGGGGCTGGACCTAACTGAAACTCGAAGCGCAGACCGGTGTCTCCGCGACACGGAGGCTTGATTAAACGCAAAGGGCTCGGGGAGAAAAACTGCTCTTTCCCTGCGAGGCACCACGCTGCATGCCTCCTACTCTGTTTCCAGGCTCGGGGTTTTTTAAGGGGCTGGTATTCAGACATGTCTTTTCAGTAAAACTAATGTGCATTGGGGTTTTGGAAGCAGTATTTAGGTGGGATATGGTGGTTTCAAGGTATTGGCAGAGTGGGGCAGAGAAATGGACGTGGATCCGAAAGAAAGTTCACTAGGAAAAAGGGGAGCAGGGGGAGGGGAGGGTAAGAAGGGACCAGAAAGACTCCCAACTGGGGGAATCCAGAAGCTCGAATCAGGAAGGCGCAGCAAAGGCTCGTCTTGCCCCTCCAGCCATTCAATGTTTGAATCCCTGCTCCCTGCCTCCGCCCCATAATCTTTCTGACAGGTGGTCTCCAAGGCTCTGCGAGTATAGCTCCAGTGACAGGGAGCTCACTCCCTTGGGTGCCAGAGTTCCACCCTTGAGCAGCTCTCACTGTCAGCAGGTCACCCTCACTCGGAGCTCGAGCTGGCTTTCTCGTAGTGCCACCTACTGGTCTCGGTTCCAAGAGTTGGCTGGTACAGAGCAGTATAATCCCCCTTCCATTTAACGGCCCTGTGGATGCCCATCTCCATAATTATGGTTTCCTTTCTCCAGGCCCTTTAGCTGCCCCTCATGGGATGGGGTTTCAAACGTTATTATTAATCTCATCTTGAAACATGTGGGATTGTCTTTATGTCTCTCACAGTATGGGGTCCACAACTGATAACAATGGTCCAGATAAGGTCACTTAGCCTCGTAACAGCTCTGTTAGGACCAGAGCTGGGATTCTTGAGGGTCAGCATGACTTCAAAGCCCATGCTCTTTCCGCTCATTGTTGAATGAGATCAACAGTGACTAAACGCCCCAGTTCTTCTTACATAAGCTGTGGCAAAGTCACATGGCCCCCTGCTCAAGAGTCTGCACTGGCTCCCCAGGGCTGCCTGGATTATGTGGAGGGTGCCTTCTGACTGCCAGCTGAAGGCCTTAAATATGGTTCCGAGCCCAGCAGTGGCACAGAGCTGAGGATTTTCCTTTGTGTCTCAGATTTCCAGGAGTCCCACTAGCAGATGGGGTCCAGATATATAGTGGGCTCTCTGGGTTCTCTGTGAGCCCACGATACCTGCTACAGTGTGCTGCCCACTGGCTGGACCCTTATACACTCCAAAGGCTTTGGCCAGCCCTCCCTCTGACCCTCTGAAGCTTCTCGACCACTTTCAAACTGGGTGGACAACTCTCTTCCTAGAACCAAGAACTGTCCCCTGCTTGACCAGGTATAATGAAGTCTTTGGCTGGAGACTTTTTCCATAAAACACCTGAGACTCTGAATCCCTTGGACACAGTAGTTTGCATGATTCAACTCATTTCCACTCATGGGGCCAGACCTTCATGCAGACCGGCACCCCCTCCTTGGCCCCATCATTTCCGCCTCATGCCCCCTTCCCCCTGACCCACTGAGGAGCTCCCCAGCAAAGCCATACAGGTTGGGACACGTACCCAGAAGGGCGGCTCCCTTCCTCGGACTGCAGACGTAGATAGCGTCAACATAAAGCCGGTCGTGGGAACCCAGCAGAAGGGAGGAGATATACTTACACTTACAGGTTGACTTTTTGGCACATCATAAACACCTTCCTTCTTTTGGCTGGTGGGAACCTATGGAAAAAGCAAACGTGACACAGTCAAAACACTCTGGTGCTACGCTTTCCAAGAACCAAGCAACCAGGCTTCCCCTCCAACGGCTAAGTATGTGTGAGCGCAGCCCCTGAGGGGCCCAACTTCCAAAAGAAGGGGCTGCTGGGATCATGAAAGCTGTGGGTGAGGTTCCTTCTCTCAGGAAAACTGGAGGACGAGAGGGGGGATGTGAATCATTCTACAAGGGTCTGCCATGGGGCTCCTCACAGAACCACAGAATAGGAGGCAAAATGCAGAGACCTCAGAGATCACGGGGTGGAAAAAATAATCCTCATCTCACCGAAGACAAAAATGAGGCCCAGGGAGGTGCTAGGAGTTGCCTAAAGTGATTAAAAACAGTTTGCAGTGGAGCTTGAACTAGTCCATGCTGATTTGAGATGCAGGGTATTTAAAATACAGTAAATATCAAGGTCCTAGGACAAAGTACAGCTTCTGTTGGGATCATGTACAAACCATCTGATAATCACCAAAGGTTTCTGCTCAAGAAAAGGGCCCATCAATGGCAGGAAAAGCGTGAGCGAGAATCCAGAAAATCACTGATGGTGGTTTTTTTTTTTTTTTGCGGTACGCGGGCCTCTCACTGTTGTGGCCTCTCCCATTGCGGAGCACAGGCTCCGGACGCGCAGGCTCAGCGGCCATGGCTCATGGGCCCAGCCACTCCGCGGCATGTGGGATCCTCCCATACCGGGGCACGAACCCATGTCCTCTGCATCGGCAGGTGGACTCTACTCCCGCTACCAGGGAAGCCCTCTGATGGTTTTTAACCCTTATCTGTAACTTCTTCCCTCCCTCTCTTCTCTTCCTCATCCATCTGCTCTTATTGGGCCACGTGGTAACTATCAAGCCCTAAGCAGGTCACTTAGCTCCTCTGAGCTTCACTATTATAAACTGGAGCTACTGACTCTGCTACTCGCTCAGGTTACTGAGAGGATCCAAGAGAAAAGAGAGTAAATAATCAAAAACTATTAGGTACCATCATACTGTAAAGTGTTCGAATGATCATTTCTTTTACCATTGATACATTATGTAAATATGTATCTAAAAACATATGAATAACTGTGGATGCGTGAGATACTTTTCAGATCAATCAGGGGCCTTGCTCTGAAACATTCCAGTTGGAAAGCAATCACTAGTTCATCCTCAGCAACTAGCGAAGCTTAACGCAAACCTCCATGGGAGGTAACAGCCAGCAGTGGTTTTCTAAATGTCTGATAACCTGTCTTTCTTTCCATCAGACAGAGAGCCCCTTAAAAGCAAGCACAGTGCCTAACAGCCAGTAGGCATTCGGTAGGTGTCTGCTGGGTAAGTGTACCATTGAGAATTGTAGAGAATAGTGAAGAAAAAGACAAAGTATCTTTTAGGCTGGGAACAGTTAATCACACCATTCTTCTTAAGATAAGTAAGAATTTGAGCTTATTCCTTGAGTCCCTTTGTCATTTTCACTCTCATTTACCTTAAAATCCTTACAATAACCCTAAGAAGTTGTTATTATAATCTCCACTTTACGTAGTAGAGAGTGAGGCTCAGAGTTGTTCGGGAAATTTGCCCAAAGCTTCAAAGGTGGTAAGTGATCAGATTCAAATGTAGCTCATTCTGGCTCCGGAACAAGACATTTATCGCTAACAGTATGAGCTAACACTGCTAGGGCACTTTCTGTGTGCCAGGCATCACGCTAGACATTTGTGTTTATACATTCTCATTCTCAGTCTTATCAGGTGAGGATGACAATCGTCCCCATGCTGCAGAAGAGGAAAAGGAGCCCTGGAGGGGGTCCCTCAGTCCGTGAACGGAGAGCCAGGAGCTTAAGCCTGGGCGGTCTGCCTTTGAACTGCTACAGCACATACAGCTGCAGCCCACCCCTGTCCCCACCATTCCCACAGCAGTTTCAGGTGCCTCTTGTCCTCTGACTTCACATCCTACACTCCCAGAAGCTCGTGCACATTCTTGTGAAAAACATGACTCTGAGTGAGCATGGCTGCGCAAAGATGTACTTTCAGAGCCGCTTCTGCAAACCTTACTTTGCTGGTAGTCCATGAAAAATGTAATCTCTTTGCTCCTGATAAGTGAGCTCTGTCTAAAAGGAATACTCTAAGAATGCCTACAGAGTCCTTGTTAACGAGGGCCAATAAATTACCAGCCCTCACTTTTATTTTTTACTAGCTCACCCCTGCCTGAGCAAAACAAACAGTGTTTTTCTATTCCCTGTAATTCACTGCTCACTATGGGCACTTAGCAAGTTGAACCACAGCTGACTCTCAATTATGCCTGCAAATGGAGGAGAAGCAGTGGGATGGCGAAACCCAAACTGTGCATAATTGAAAAAAGCTTTTCTGCTTGGTTGTCCCATGGGTGAGATACCAATCTGCCTGTTTTTCCTTTAAGATTTATTTCTGCCAGGACATCTTCTTGGGAGACTTGTCTGACTCTCTAGGACTGATTTGAGCCTTCCTCTGTACTCTTGTAACCTCTGGTGCATCCCTTCATTAAGAAATAAGTTACCAAGAACCTATTAAGTGTCACGCACTGTGCTTTACCCAGGACAATGGTGGCGAACAAGATGAATACGGCCCCTGATTTATCGGCGCTCCTTGACTTGCTGGGGGGAGATGGGAAAGTCATCAGGCTATTGAAGGAGGGTGTAAAATGTGCTTTATCTCATAAAGGAGCTGTCCAACCACATTGCAGCTTCCTGGTCACTCTGAATTCCGACTGATCTATAAGCTTGCCGAGGGCAGGGCGGTTATATTATTATCCTTGTTTCCCCATCTGTAAATGGAGTTTAAACAAGAAACTTCTAAGCATCAAACATTTACCACATGCGTGCTGAGGACAGAACACTAGAAGAAGCGCTAAAAGGATGAAGGCCAGAAAGTGCCTGGGTCCTGATTCTCATCTCCCCCGGCTGGTCCATCCCGTCTGTAGACCATTTCAGTAACATGATGGTGTGCAGAGTGATAACAGTTCTGGACCAAAAGGAGGCAGGAGGTCTGGTTCCTAATCCTGGCTCTGCCACAGGCTGTGTGACCCCGGAGAGGTCACTTTGCTCTCTGAACCTCAGTTTCCTCATCTGGTTGTCATGAGTACCCAAGGAGTTACCTACAATCGCCTTGAAGGTGGGGACCTGGCTGTGGTTGCTATTACATCCTCATGTGCCTGGCACAGGCTAGGTGCTCCATACATACTTACTTTTTGAATGAACGAATGAAATTAGTCTAAAGGCTATACATTAAGGACCATCCATACAGAAGACATTTTTAGTGCAGCAACATATTAACAGGATGGAGAGACAGGTTAAGAGCTGGGTGACACAGGATTAGAGACATATCATTTTAAAATAACAATATGTGACATCCTGGGTGATTAAAAATGATTTTTGAATGAACAAACTTGGAGAATGTGCCCTTGGTGAGCTGTGATTTCGCTTAGGCTGGAAGCTTGTTAACGTATGAAAGAACGCTGGGTTTAGAATCAGAGGCTCTGGCCTTGGGCCCATCACTTAAGTATGAAGGACTTGAATTTCTTACATTTAAAATGATAGTCATCACAACTGTTCTCATCTCACGGAGTTACTGGAAGGGTGACGGGTAAAAACGCTCTGTACCGTGAGGCTCTGTGTTGTTTTCAAAAGACAACTGATACTTTTTTCTGAGGCATGCAAACAGAAACACAATTATTATTATTAATCCGGTTTGGAGAATGGCACTACTGAGCCCCAAAGAGAGGTGGCATCTACTCAAGGGTCCTTCCCTCCCTTGTGTTGGAGGGACAAATAGCAAAGTCAAGGGAGGCTGCAGCGTTCCGCGGGGCTCTCTGGCAAGATGAGGAGAGCGAGTCATGTTCTACTTCACTTAATACATCATCGTAAGACGTCTCGAGCAGCATCTGATATTGATGGCATTAGGAAGTAAAAGGAACTGACATGTACACAGAACCTACTATGTACCAAGTGCTGTCCTGGTTGCTTGACATCTTCACACCACTTCTAGAAGCAGAGAATACAGTACCCCTATTTGGTAGCCCAGGAAATTGAGATACAAAAGTGAGGTACCTCACCGGAGGCCACAGAACAGTTAAAAACTTAGGCCCGAAAACAGAGGATAAATAAAATCAAATCTGAGACTACCCTGATCAAGCTGAAGTATAAGAAACATTGCAATCTACTCAGGAGGCATAGATACGGAACACTTGTAGGCCCTACCAAAACCCTGAGGCTCCCAATAGCAGCTCCCTAAGAGCCCAGCCTTATCTTTAGGCCCAAGAGCTTATCTCTTGTTAAGCAAACTGAGGCCCAGCGCACTGGTACCTTCGTATTAATGATGGACAGATGGGAAGATCCTGGGCATCAGAACCGTGAAAACAAGTGCGATTTTTAGATAGTGACTTGAAACCTACACAGAATCTACTTGTAAAACTCAGCATCAAAGACATTCTAAGCTGAAAAGAGCCTTGGATTTATTTTCTGTACAGAGGTCAGAGAGACCTGGCTACGAGCGGGGGCTTCTACCTCTTGCTAGCTCTGTGACCCTGGGCAAGATACCTTGCCTTTGCCAGGCTCACTTTCCTCATCTGTAAAGTGGAAATAATGATATAAGGGACTTGGGGCTGCTGTGAGACATAATAAGATACTGCATGTAAGCGCCCATTCACAGGGACCTGGCTCTATAATTGTTACCAAACCCCGCCCCCCCACCCCCCATTTCCAAGCATCTTGTTGCTCTGTAAAGCAAGCCAGCATCTCCTCTAACAGTCCTATGATGAAGCACTAGTTGCAAAGAACAGAAAAGGGCCATGCCCGAGACACTCTTCAGTCTTATTTGCTCATTTTACAGATGAGTAAACTGAGGCCCAGAGAAAGAAAGGAATTGAAAAGGTGGCTTAATTGCTGTGGATTCAGTGTGTGACCGGGATGAAGCCTCTTCTTTACAGCCTCCACGTGATCTTGTTTCATTCTCGTGCCAACATGTGATTTAGGGAGAAGTTATTCCCCTATTTTACCATTGGGGAAACTGAGTCGCAGAGAGGGCAAGTGTCTTGCCCATTACCCCTCAGCCAAATGTAGTTGGTGACAGAGCCAGAACTATACCCCAGTTCCCTGCTTGCTGAAACCGGTCCTTCCCAGTACACTAGGCTGCCCTCGGAGAGTCCCCCGCAGGGCACAATGGGAGCCCTGCCAACTGTAGCTAACTCTGAAATCACGAACCTCTTATATTGAAAAGCCTAATTTTATTTTCAAAGGTGCTCCCTCTTCATAGGACGACTGGTTAGTGGTTTCCTCTGGCCTCATACTGTAACTGAGCAGGACCCTGTGGGGTCTTCCCTGGACAGACTCCTCCCCCATATCCTCTGAAAGTACCTAGATAATAGGATCTGATATACATCTCCTGAGCTGTTTTGCAGATGCTAAAAACTCCACCAAATTGAAGAAATTAACTACTTGATGACCATGAACATGTAGCCCCGAGACCCACTGATGCCTAAGGATTGATACTGTGACACCACCTTGTTACCACACGATTAGTCAATCAGAGAATTGTGCACGAGCTGATCACATCCCCGCCACTCCCCTCCCTCACCTGGCCTTTAAAAATGCTTTCCTGAAACCCATTGGGAAGTTCAGGTGTTTTGAGCACCAGCTGCCCTGGACTCCATGCTTGGTGTCCCGCAATAAACTCGGCACTTTCCTTCACCACAACCTGGTGTCAGCAGATTGTCTTTACTGCGTCGGTGAGCGGATCCAAGTTTGGTTCAGTAACAATACTGAGACACTGCAAGGTTGTACCTTAAAATCTGACATTGAGGACAGACATGCAACTTTTCTGTTTAAAGATAGAAACTTCGTAAGCAATGATTTTAAACAAAGACTGAAAGCGCAACCTCACACTTGAATCCAACCCAGACGGATCCAGTGGATAGAAACAGATTATTACTCCATAGGGCTGGTTAATCCAAGTTGTTGGTAGAGCTAACATTATATTTTGGTCATTTAGAATTCTGTGCATTTGATGGAAATTGAAAATCTGTTTTACTTTTGTTACATAAGTAATGCATGCCCAAGGCAGAATAAGAGACCACACAACTAAGTAAATTAAGGAAATTAAAATCACTTATTTAAATACATTAACAATTTTCCTGCTTCTATAATGTTTTTATTTCAAATTAGGACTAAAATTCTAATTAGTGAAACTGGAGGTTGTCATACTTGTTTGGTGTGCGCTGTGCTGTAGTTACTCAGACTCTTTGATGGAAAAGCAGAGGGGAAGCAGCGTGAGTCCCACCTTCACACACCTGCCTGGGTTTGATCCCGGCTCTAAACAGCTGTACAGCCCTGAGGAAGCTACTCAACATCTCTGAGCCTCAGTTTCCCCCTGAGAAAGTGGGATTAAAATACCTATTTTATAGTATATTTAGGAGAATTAACAAGGTCAAAAGTGTGTTCAGCAGACTTGTGGTTGCCAAAGGAAGGGAGTTGGGGGAGGCAAGGATGGGGAGTTTGGTGTTAGTAGATGCAAACTATTATACAGAGAATGGATAAACAAGGTCCTACTGTATAGCACAGGGAACTATCTTCAATATCCTGTGATAAACCATAATGGAAAAGAATATGAAAAAGAAAGTATAGATATGTATAATTGAATCATCTTGCTGTACAGTAGAAATTAACACAACATTGTGAATCAATTATACTCCAATAAAATTTAAAAAAACGTGTGTTCAGGGTTCTTCACATAAGCAGACATTTAAGAATATTACTTTACCTTCGCTTCAGAAGGGGTAAAACTTTAGCTAGACTTTCTTTTATTCAGTTAATATTCCCAGTGTTGTCTCCAAATAGCATTTTTGAATTTGGTCTTCATTTTCAGTAGTACAGTTGACTTTTTAAAGAAATTCAACAGCACATTCTTTTGAGAAACGAAGGACCCTATTATATTCCGGACAACAACCCTCCCGTGGATTGCTTTAGTAAAATGGAATGTTTGATTTCTGAGTCAACTGAAAATAGTTAAGCTCCATTAAAAATTAAAACACTGTACCCAGTTGGCCATTAACCATGTCTACAATCAGGCATGAAAACTACTGGTAAATGGCAGGGAAGTGGGAACCAATTCATGTGAAGGTATTTTAACAAGCCCAGAATGACGAGAAGAGCAACATGGAGCGTGTGAGTGAGGAGAGAGCCCGTGGCTGTTCAGCCCCTTCTGTGCACTTACTGGTGGTGGTGCAAAGGCAGGAGAGGAAAGCGGTTTTATACCTGATAAATGTTTTCTTCCATTTCGGGATCACGGATTGGCTCGTGTCCAGCCTCAAACACAATGTACTATGACGAACGGCCAGAGAGGAAAAGTCAGAGGGGAGAATGAAAGAGGGGAAAAAAAAAAGCATTTGGAATTCAGGATATAAATCGCAGTGAGCATTAAAGACACAGGCACAGGAGAAAACACCTTAAAGAGACAACTGAATTACTGACATTCCCAATGGCCTGACACATTCCTGCCTCTTCTAAGGAAAACTGTGTCCAGTGGTCAGCCCTTTAGCCATGTCTGCATAAGCCCTCTGCAGACCTCTCTGGGGATATAACCTCTTCATTCAGTGGCATTTATCTCGGCAGTGTCTGCGTGTGCTGGCACTGCTGAGTGGGAATGATATCTCCTGGGATCCCAACTTTGCAAGCCCTGGGTTACAGTGGTCTCTCCCTTTTGCTCCCCAAGGTCCAGGGTCATATGCCAATTCTGACTTTGCTCAGAAGCCCCAAACTCCCTCATCTCATAAATATCACTTTACTTTACATTCTCAGTTTTAAATACCGAAATCAACTTTTCCACGTACATGTTTCAGACTCTAAGGGACTGGGCCATTTCAAAAGGGGCAATGCTCGTCACTCTCCCAGCCCACGAACCAGGGGCTGAGCTCATATTATAGACAAATCCACGCCTCTGGGATT
Organism: Globicephala melas; assembly: GCF_963455315.2. Taxonomy (NCBI): domain Eukaryota; kingdom Metazoa; phylum Chordata; class Mammalia; order Artiodactyla; family Delphinidae; genus Globicephala; species Globicephala melas. Next base: position 139,937,945 of record NC_083314.1, on the reverse strand, counting down.
CTAAAGCAAGGCCTGCCGTCCGGTGCACCTCTGACTTCTGTTTGCCATCTATGTCAGATACTTCTTCTCCTTCAAGTTATTCGGACTCTATTACTTTTTTATCCATATTATTTTCTTTTTGTCATAGCAGTAGCAGCTCTCTGGGTGAAACTCTGCATTTATATAGAATGCATGTGTGACACACACACACATAACCCATGTGTGTCCCAGTAAGAAATGTAAGTTTCAGATTGTCTTTTATGTCCCACGAGTCAAATGTTTGGCTTTGTTCTCTCCTTGGGAATAAGCACAGAGTGGGAGAGGCCTCCTCTTCTGCATCTGTTTAAGCAGAGCATATCCTTGAACCCAAGAGAGGCCATCTCTACCCACACTTAGGCTGCAACCTTGAAGAGAGCACAGAGAAAGCTACGGGCAGGCATGTCTCTGGGATCTCCCTTCCCCCACTCACAACAGCCCCTGTGCCATGAGCCAGGGAGTCAGGGGGCAGCCTAGCCAATCGGGGGCCCGAGGGACTTCTCCTCACAGCCTTTCTCAAGCTCGCAAACCGTCCTTCGGGTTTGTGTTCAAATGTCGCCAAAATGTCAGTCCCCATCTCTGGTTCTTAACTCACTGAAGCCACCTCATTATTCAGAGTCTCTCTAATGAACTCGGAATATTCAGGAAACTCTTGCAAGCATTCAGCTCTGGGATCAAACTTCTACAGATTGTGGAGAGGGCTGAGGCAGGGCAAGAAGGGAGAAGTCTATTTCCAAATCCCATGCTACTGATGCCGGCCAAATTTCTGTTAGTTTTTATGGAAATTCGCTCCTGGAGGGGGTGGCAGCCCTCACCCTCAGAAATAATCTTGGTCCCTCTCCAGGCTCTGCAGCCAGCGGATCCTTCAGGTCTCTGATAAAATGTCTACACCACAGGCCTGGCCATTCCTGACCCTCGACCCCAACTAGTTTCAGAAATTACCTGGTATACAGGATCTTCAACATCCTCTTCCAGAATTGTCTACCGCAGAGTGAGGGAAGGGAGGATGCAAAGCAGAGGATATAAAGCGAGAGATGTGAGACGGTATTCAGAAATTACAGGACAGTGAAGAAACCAGCTCTGGGTAGGAGAGGCTGGCGGGTCATTAAGGCAGAAAACAGGCAGAAAAAAAATGAAAACCCCGGTGATATTTTACCATTGCACAATCATCTCCAAATCTGATCCCACCCACTGCTAATAACAGCAAACGCAGTTGGGTTTCCTTAGGTCTCCTCCCCTGAAATCTTCCCCTGGTTTCAAGGCTTCACTTTCTCCAACACGTCTAGAATCTCAGTGAATAAGCGCTCACGTCTAGTGGCTTTGCTCTCAGTCATTTACACGGGAACCTTTCATCTTTGTTTATTTCTACTTGGCAGCAGAAGGAGAAGCCTTGACTGTCAGTTTTCACATCTGTTTATTTTAAGCCCCTGTTGTCTCAGGATAAATTCACAGGTATACCTGATACACAGCTTGTTCGCATTGCTTGTCCTTTTGTGCCTTTTTTTCCAATTCTTCTCTTTGCTTCAATTCATAAATAAGTTGAAAGAGATCTCTCAAGTCCAGAATAACGGGTTCAGCCTGGAGTAAAAGGTGGTAAAGCACGTTAATAAACGGGTGGTTACTAAGCTGCAGCGACCAATTTTTGTTTTTGCTGGCTACAACCCGCAGCCCTTCCTTTTTCTATTAAACTGCAAGCATTCCGTCTTTAATTAATTCTACCTTGTTACATTGGTTTAGCAAAATTGCATCTAAGCTAAAGTTCATTTCTTCAACTAATTATATTTGCAAATTCATAACAATCATAAGCATAAAAGACACTGCTTTTATTTATTAGTAATTTCAAATTCGATAAAGTTAGGGTAGGCCTTATGCAAAACAGCTATTTGTTTCTTCTTATTTTCTTTGTAAATGAGGCTATGAACACAAGGAAACTTATTTGTATAGTGTGCCTCCATCCAGCTTAATCAGAAAGGAAAACAGTCATTACGAAATACCCATTAGGAAAAACAACAACAACACAACTGGATGGGCGTGAGCATGCTTCTTTGCTCCGAGGCTGTTCATCCTTTCTAGATGGGAAGCTGAGTGTCAGCATCGCTGAGTCATACAGCACAGTGGGCCTCCGAAGACCAACAGTGTGGCTGTGCTGTCCCAGGAAAGGTACAAGGAAAGGCATCCTCTTCGGATTGGGATACTCACCGCCTGGGCTGTTTTTATGGCCACAAATCTGTGATTCCCTTCCTTCCCACAAACGTATCCGAAGGCCCGGTGATCTGTGATGTCCTTGGCGATGTAGGAAATTTCGTGAACAGCATGATGCTGCTGAAGGGCCTATGGAAAACAAAAAGAAGAGCCTATTTCAGGGGACTTGCCCTCCGAGCTGTTGATCAATAAGAGATGTGTTTCTGCTACATGTGAACAAGCCCGGAGGGCTCTGGAAAAGCTGTTTGGTCCAGATGGAAGGAAGGAGAGCTGTGCCTGCCCTTGAGAAATGGAGGCTTCCTTCCATGGTCTTGGTGCTGTGACCAGAGAGAGAAACAGGATTGTTCAGATGCTGAAAGAGCATCTGGCTCTTTTTTCTGCTCGCCAGGACCGGTCAGCCTCACTCAGTGGTGTAGGCTCCTGCCACATCTTTCTTCATGATGCAGCCCAGTCTAAGTTCTGGATTGATATTTAGTACATTTACGTATCCAGGGCCTCTGCTTGCCCTGCTGGAAGATGTACATTGCACAATGACAGGGGGTGCCCTTCGCATTCAGAGAACCACAGATGTGCGTGGTTATAACCATTTTCCAAGAGGTGGCGATAGAGGGACTTGAGGATCAAACACCCTTCTTTGTTTTGCCCAAGTTCACCACACCTCTGAGGCTTTTCATGGGTTGGTCCTCATGTCCGCAATGCCTGTTCTTTTATCCACCTGCCGGAATCCTATTCCTCTTGCAAAGCCTATTTGAAATAGCCCCACCTCTGTGAAACCCCCTGATCAAGGCTTGCCTTCCCTTTCCCTGCAGATGTGATTCCTCCCACTTCTGTGTTTCCCTAGAGCTTTAGTCTATAGCGATATTGAAACTCCTGATGGATTCCTCACACACAGCTACCCTGGCTCCTGCTTTCGTAGATCTTCCTTCTCTGATACATTTGCCTAAATCCCAGTCTTCCCCACCAGCCTCTGTCTTCTTCACCTTTGCCATCCTAATACCTTGCACTGCGCCTGACCCACAGTTGTTGAACTAAAGTAAATTGGGATTGCTGATCAGTAATTCAAAAAGCTTTTGATATTGACCTTCCTGCCTTTATTATCTAAACTTCAACAAATAATACTCACCATCCTGTTAAGTGATGGTGATCTTTACGGCCATTGTTCTATATTAAATGTTCCTAAGGCAATCCTCATTAAACAGTCCTCTGTATGTATCTGTGCATTGTACGATGTGCTTCAAGTCCTTACAAAGGAGCTTTTCATTATCCGGGGTGTTAAGAAGCTTGCATTCTAGCCACTATATGCGAACACAAGGCACTCACTGTACCTCTCTGGATCTCCGTGTATTCCTCTATTAAAGAAGAACTCTGAACCAGATCCATGGCTCCTAACCCAAAGCTCTGGATCTACTGGGGTCATTAAAAGTAATAAAAAGAGGTACCAGGCAATTTTCAACATTTCAAAAAGCTAAACAGAAATGTATAATTATCCCTCATAAGATGACACCTTTCACTGTGCACGCAAATGAAAGCGCCAAGTTTATCTAGAACCTTATCCGGCTACTGTTGTGCTCCTTAGCTCCGTATCTGGCTACTGTATATCGGCTATCCTTAGCTCATCTTGGAGCAGATTCTCTTCGGCAATTAGTGATGGATTCAAATAATGCAAATAGGAAAGTGAATGATTATAAATGCTTTTTTTTGTGGTGAACAAAGTTTCCCACATTACTAAGTTTGTAGAGGGAAGGAGAAATGTAACACAAGGAGAATCTGGTTACGAAAATGTTGGGAACAACTGGAGTACATTTTCTCCCAGGTCTCTTTCCATCTCCCCGGATCCTTTAGCCATTTGGATCTCACATCACACAGCCAGCCTCTCAGGACAGTGGGCACCTGCCTCTCATGAAGGCCGTGGCCTTGGTTCTGAATTATTGGCCCTGACCTTCCAAAATGTCCATTCCCCAGCCTGTTGCCATCTTTCCAGGCTTCTGACCTTAGGAATCATTTCTGAAGTAGAATTTGCTGCTGCACCTTTCCCTTCCAGAGTCTGGCCATTCACTCATCTCTTTACTACTCTTGGGACTCTCCAGGTGGCTTCAAGCCTGTCCAGGTTGCCCAGTGTCTACTGGACATCATGCTTGGAGGGTGGTATCACTGCCCGGTCACCCTAGCCCCTCAAGTGGCCATAAGACAACTGTATAATTCTAGTGAATTTTCACACAAAGTTGGTGAAGAAGGAAGTATTTGTTAATAAAATGATCAAGATCCATTTGTTCCTGTTTTATTAAGAGAGCATATTTAGCTAGCAGAGAAAAACTCCTCAGAGAGCAGTAGCTTTTTCATGGTGTTAATGATGTAAAATCGATGAGATTTATATTCACGAAACGTGGGGGTATTGATTTAGAGGCTTTTGTGAGCTCGAATGGTACACAGGAGGGAAAGCGGGAGACAAAGGCATCCTCCTTCTCTCCCTTTCCTGCAAGTATCTCTTTCTCTGCATAATACGGTGAATGTTATCCACATCTTCTATTGAATCAAAGTTTGACGACAGTACTTACCGATTGCCAAGTGGAATATTGCTCTAAAATTAAACCACAATTACACGTCTTCCTGGTGGAATTAGATTTGGAGATGATTGTGCAATGGTAAAAGATCACCTACTAGGCAAGACGGCAGATGGAGATGTTTTAATTTATCTGGGAATGCTCATTAAGTGTTTTAAAATCAAAACATTTTTAGGGCCTGATGATATCTAAAGTTGCCTCGCGAAGTGTGGCCGTGTGTGTGTGTGAAGTGCTGAAAAATATTTGTAACATTACCTTTTCCCACAGTTAATTTTAGGACATGTTAAAAAGGATTGTTCTGGAAGAGGCTCATTCATTTGGAAACGAAGAGCCAGTAAGGGGATGCGTCTTCACTCTCTCCAGCCTTAATCATGCACGTGTCATACAGATCCTTGGAAATAACAAACATATTAGAATCCTGCTAATCCCACATCATCACATTCATCTTGGCAACACAGAGGACCTTGTAAATACTTGTTCACTGAGCCTCAGAATTGCTCCATGTCTTCAAACAAGTTTTATCAGCACAAATCAAAGACAGTTGGAGCCAGAGGAAACCTAAATATTGTATAGTTCACCTCCGAGTTTATTCATGAAAGGACTGAGGGTCAGACTGTGCTCTGGCTGGACCCATACTTAACCCAGGCCCCACTCTCCCTATTCAGGATGACGGAGCATTGAAAAGAGGAAACAAGACTATTTAGAATTAAGGTTCCTTTCCTGAGACTCCTGGGTCCCTAGACCAACAACAAAACCATGATCTCTGATAAGCTGGGATGAAGAAAGGGAACTGGAGGAGGAAGTCGAGTTGAGGCTGTTCTGGATTCCAGCAGGATTCTGAGGTCAGAAAGGGTCATCAGTCAGAAGGTTTGGGGTCAAGGCCAGCTATCAGGATCTCAGCAAAAAAGGTCAAGACCGCGTGGTCTGGAAGGGGACTCTCGGGCTTGGCTACCTGTGGTATCTGCTGAGCGGCCAAGGCCACAAAGGGGAGGTGAGGCCCTTGGTCACAGGAGAAAAGGACCGTTTCATCCCAGGAGTGTTTCTGTGTGGAGTTTCTGGGGCGCCATGGGTTGTTCTGGAGGTGCAGAGAATCCTGGGCCAGAGGGAGAGGGAGAGAGTGGGAGAGGGAGAGAGTGGAGGAAAGGCAGATTCTGGGTGCGCTTCCTCCACCCTTCCTTTGGAAAAGAGTTTTTGTCTTGGAAAAACTTAGTCTAGATATTAAAGCACTGCCCCCAAATCAAAGCAGGTATTTGATTTTCAAGAGTCTTCCAGAACACCCGATCTTTCCACCACCACTTCATTTACTACTCCTACTCCGAACCCTCTCATTGAGGATGAAAGTTATTGCTGCAGAATTCCAAGGCCAATTCAGAGAATAACCTCCCCAACCCAGTCTGACTTTCCTCCCAGGGGTGAAAATAATCTGAAGGGCTCATCGTCCCCCTTTGGGTTCTGGACTTCCCCACCTCTGTGCCATTACGCGTGTTGTTTTCTCTGCTGATTGCCATCTTCTTCCCCTGACCCGTGTTTCATCAACTCCACCTAACTATATCATCCCTATGCTCAAGGCCTAGCTCCAAAATCCTGCTCATCCAGGGCACCTTCCCTGACTCCCCTGTTTCCCTTAGTAACAATTCCCAACCCTAGATTTCATTGGGTTGCATTTTTTCCTCTATGTGGGATGCTCCACAGCTTCTTAATTTTGTTACACATTTCTCCACGCATATAGCTATTCACACGGTAGGTATTAATGCTTATTGAGTGCCTGTTCTTTTCTGGATCTCATGCTAACTGCTACACCTACCCAAAGGATTAAAACACAGTCCCTTCCTCAAGGCCCTTGCAATCTCATAGAACAGGCAGGCAAAGAAACTAACAAGCACAATATAAGAAGACAAGCTTTAGATTAAAGGGTTATGTAGGGTCAGAGCAGGAATGGGAAGGGGCATCAGGGAAGACTTGACAAAGGAGCTGAGCTCGGACTCAGTCCCGAAGGATAAAGGGGAAGTCCCCAGAAAGTCAGGGGGAAAGGGCATTCTAGGCAGAAAGAATGTGGCACGCACAGGCCTCTAGGTCCTGAGAACAGGACATTTGGAGAACATCTGTGCATTTGTTTTCTCTCCACTTTGGGGACGTTAGCTCCTTGAAAGAAAGATCCATGTCTGGTTCTCCTCGGTCTTATCCTAGTCACTAATACTGTTCCTTTTGAACAATAAGTGCTAAATAAGGTTTCGTGAATTAAAGAAGGAAGGAAGAACCAAGCTATCCAAAGATGTACACTGCACAAGGCAGTCACTCAATAAATGCTCAATGATTGATTCAATCAGGTTAATTCACGACGTTTCACATAGGATTCATTCTGTAAACAGAGGGTTTCTTATCTGATCACCATTTTTCTCTTAGCATTTCCATGAGCCATTTACCAATGTTTAAATGAATACCAAATTGTTTGCAGGGTTATCGTCTGACAGGATAAATTACAGAGAAGACTTAATTTGTAGTATGGTTCAATACAGCCAATTAAATACAGTATGGATTAGAAAGTCATCTGCTCAGACTTTACCATTAGCTTTTTTTAAAGAATAAATGCTACCCTACTTAGCCTTCATATTATTATTGTGTGTGTGTATGTGTGTGTATGAGAGGGTGTGTTTTCTTGAGGCTATATTCTTCACGGGGGGGGGGGGACACCCATCAGGATTCAAGTGAGTTAATAAAAAAACAAAACAAAAAAAGCAGACGTGCAGATAGCCACAGAACAAAAATAGATACATGAAAAATACACTACTTCACACTACAGGCAGTTACAGTAGTTAAAATCTCACAAGACAAAGAGAGACCCAGGCTCATTATAAAGGCCTTTCTCTTTTCCAACATATTTTTGGATGCATTTGCTGCATGGCAGTGCCAACGAGGCTGGGAGGCAACCCCTGTACCAGCCCCCAGGCACCCCATCATCAAGTGTTCAACGGGGTAGGTCAGAGTGAATTCTTTCCTAAGTTCCCATCCTGAAATCTTCTAGAACGTTTTACTCAAGGCCAAGACCAAAGACCCCAGTCTCTAGCTGAAGAGGCAGCCTGATAACAGAGGAAAGAATATGAACTCTGGAGCCAGAGAGAACACGATTCAAATCCAAGCTGTATCACTGACTGGATGTGTAGCTTTGGGCATGTCCTGTGAACTTCCTGAGGCTTCTCTTTTTGTATAATATGAAGAATGATACAGAATCCGAAAAGTTGTTGGAAATATTAAATTGATTCATATAAAATATACCAGATACAATTGAGATGCCACTTTTCGCCACCAGAATGAAAAAAAAACAAGATAATACCCAGCGTTGACAAAAGTATGGGGAAACATACTTTCTTGGGCTATTGGTTTTCTATTTGTACAACGGGACCAACAGTGCCTCTCTCATGGTTCTGTTAGGAAGACGGATGACTTAGTCTGGTATATATAAAGGGCTTGGAGCAGTGCAAGGCACACATTATAAGGGCTATGTAAATGTTGGCCATCATGGTTATTTTTGTTATTTGTGGGAGTGTGATTTGTTGCAACTTTTCTGGAGGGCAGATTGGCTGTACGTTTCAAGGTCTTAAGGATATGCACAAACTTTGACTTATGATTCTTCTTGTAGGGATTCAATTATCTGCAAATAATGTAAGATGTGGGCAAAGACTTGGATACAAGATAGTCCCTGCAGTGCTACTGGAATAGTGAAAAATTAGAAATGTTGAGCATTAACTGATTGGTTGAAGTAACTGCACTTTGCTATAAGATGAAATAATATGCAGCTAACTGAAAGTCATCTTGGGAACGTATGTATTTTTTGCTGCGGAAATATATTCACAACATGGTACTGAATGAAAAAATAAAAGCATATTACAAAACAGTGTGTTCAATATGATCCTGTTTTTGAAAAACGTATGATTATCCATATATGTATGTGTATAAAAAGTCTGGGAAAACATCCTGTAAAATCTTAACAAGAGTTCTCCCTTGAATGGTGAACTTATTTTAAAAACTGGACTTTTTGCTCATTTATACTAATTTTTTAAAAAAATTATACCTATTTATACAAGTTACATAAAATACTAAGCTTCCTGGACTTTTCTATATGGGATGATTCTTTAGTTTGTCATGATATATATATGGATACTTTATATATATATATATATATATATATATATATATATATAAATCAGCTCCAGTGTGTCAGCAACAATATCTTTCTTTTCTCATCTTATCCTGAATATCAAGTACAGTGCCTGACATATAGTAAGGATTTAGTACATATATATTTTTATTGTGGAAAAATAGACACAACTTGAATTACAATTTTAACCATTATTAAGTGTATGTTTCTGTGGCATTAAGTACATGTACAGCGCTCTGCAACCATCACCACCACCCATTTCCAGAACTTCTTCATCTTCCCAAAGTGACCATCTGTACCCTTAAACACTAACTCCTCATTCCCCTTCTTCCAGTCCCTGGAAACCACATCCTATGTTCTGTCTCTAATGACTTTGTCAGTACCTATTTTTAAATGAATAATTTGAATGAATGAATCTGTCAGTAAAATCTTGAGTCCAAGTCTGTCCTCGAACCCCCTCCCCACAACCCTACTGGCTCTACTTCTGTTTCTGTAACACTTGCTTTCCTCAGCTGTTAAAATAAGGAGGTTGGCTTCAGTAAATACTCATGTCCTTTTTTGCTCTTAACACTTCTTTTGAAACTTTATAACAAGACAACAGCTATAAAAGGCAGCTTCTTCTTAGTAACTCTCTAAACATATGTTATAAACACACAGCTCTGGAACCATGTGAGTAAAGTTCTTGCCTAAAAATAGGGAGATGAACTAGTTGTACTGGCTGAGAGCATTCCAGACCTATGATTTAGGCTTAAATTTGTCTAATAGGCAAAGTGGAGCCAGGTGTGCTGAATCAATTAGCAATCACCAAAGTGACAAGGAAGCGGATTTCTGCTCAGGAGAAATAAAAACCACCTTCAATAGTAAAGGAGCTTCTGTGTGAAGCACTAATTTCCTAACACTGGGGTTCAATCAAAATTCTACATCCCATGACCGAGGATGTGCTGCAGCGTAATCACAGTTGGTGGCGAGCTGGACTAGCTGTCCCTTCTCTCATTCAATTCACATTCATGCCTAAAAGCCCTTCGGTACTCGGATACACCAGGCCCTGGAAATACTGAAATAAAGAAGATGCGGTCTGAGCTCTCAAAAGCCAGCAATACTTGTGTATGTGTAAGTCAGGGGGCTCCTCTTTTGTTTCCCACTCAGAGTAGTTTGTATATTGTGTTGTCCTGTCCCCATTTCCAAAAGGCATGTCGTGTGATGGAAGGATTTAGATCTCAGCTTTGTCGCCATGTGCAAGTCACCTTACCTCACGGAGCCTCAGTTCCTTCATCTGTACAATGGGAATGTGAAGAAGATCACTTAATGTGTCTAGCAGGGTATCTGGTAGACAGTAGGCTCTGAATACTTTGAATCTTCTCCCAGACAACTGAGATGGCGTTCCCAGAAAGTATTTTAATATATCAACAGACCACAGCCAAAGCCTTAAATCAGACCCACACACAACTGAAAACTGCCTGCTCCATCTCTCACCCTTTTCTTCAGAGACGAGAAGAAAAAAACACATGCGTGACCCTCACCCAGTGGTAGCCAAGACCAGCTTATCTGCTCTGCATGGCTAGGTCTGGAATAAGGAGGCTCAGACTTCTGCTTCCTGGTCTCCTGTGCTCGAGCTCTGATTCCAGGGCCACTGCTGCCAACCTCTGCCTAGATCTTGAGGGGGCACAGAACAGTGGAGTTCTGCCCCGTGTGGTGTGTCTGGGCGTGGCTTTTCAGCATTGTGCGACCCAAATGGATCTGACCCGTCAGGTGACAAAGACACATGCACAGCCCTACCAGTTCGAAAGTCGGGAGAGGGGTATACGTTTAAATGCAGGTGGTTTGAAGAAGGGATGTTTAATAAAGACTTTGATTTAATCTCGAAGAAAAAAAAAGATCTACTGACTATGTAACATAGTGTTCAATTACCAAGCATGGTTCCCTCAGGTCAGGACTTCCTTAGAACTCACAGGATAATAGTCTTGGAATAACCAGAGGGTGGTAAGAAAGTCTTCTGGGAAATCGGGTCACCAGGAAAGAGAAAAGAGTTGAAAGAGAGAGCTTTAAACTTTATGACATCATCTAACAATCTGGTTCCCACTATCCTGAGAAATTTAACCTTGTAGTTTTCAGTTATATAATCAGTGAATTCCTTTCGTTGCTTAAGACTGAAGTGAGTTTTTTATTACTTGCAACCAAAAGATTTCTGAACAATACAGTGATCACCATTATCCCTATCTTAGGAGGAAAAAGGCTCAGAAAGAAGTGATTTACCAAGGGAATATCAGGCTAACATGAGATTTCAGTAAATCTCATTGACACTCAAGTCTATGTCTGGTTTATTGTTAGCAGTAATTCGTATTGGAATTGCAATTTTGAAATTGCTTTGGGTATATGTTAGGATAAAAAAATATATAAATACACTGTTATTAGAAAGCAAGCTTTTCAGTCAAAGAAAAATGAGATCTACATGTAAAAGTTAAGAAATAAGCCAATAATTGTAAATTGGAATTATCAATATGAACTCATCATTTAAAAACTATATTATTAGCACTGTTTGCAGAAACGGACTAGAAGCAATGAAACCCCAGGGGCAATAAGCACACCTAATGCAGCTATTTATTATCTAGATATCTATTGATCTATTGATCTCTTAACCTATCTAAAGAGAAAGAGAGTCAGAGAAAGCAAGTATGGCGAAAGGTGAAATTTTCTGTTTGTTTGAACATTTTCATGGTAATACGTTAAAGAAAAAAATTACATCTTAGCATGCTCCTTTCTCTATCTCCCATTCCTTTTTCCTCTCTCTGAGAACAGGAGAGACCAAGGCACTGAACACTTCAACGACTTAACTGAAAGTAGGCTGCAGACAAAAGGCCTTTATCAAGTGCACCTCAGGCAACCACTGGTCCAAAACACAACGGGTTGTTCAGCACATTCACAAGAGCTCAGTATAGTGCTGCCAGTTTTCTTTGTTCCTTCTTGCTTCCCCAAGGCCAGCATAAATAAACATCAGTCAGTTGTGGTTCTGTTTTCAACAATGTTTTTAAAAGTTCAGGTTGAATAAATATGGAAACAATTTTATACTTCTGAAATTCTGGGGAAAAAAATATCCCAAACTTGGAATATTCTTCAAATATGCATAAGGATTCAGATTTAATTTTCATTATATTTTTTAAAAGGGTACTATCCAGAGAATGACTACTGTGTGCTAGGCATCGTGCCAGATACTCTACATGTGTAATCCTCCTTTATTTCACTCACCTGACAACCTTACATCCCCTCCTTTTACTACTGAGGTTAAGTGAGACACAGAGAGGTTGAAGAACTCAACCCAGATCACATTGCTGATAAGGTAGACCCTGGATTGCTGCCAGGTATGGCTGGCTCCAGACCCCAGGCAGCCTCTGTGCACTTGAATACAGCTTTGAACGTACTTCAACTGCCTCTACTCTCATTCTCCTAAAATTCTTGTTTTTATTTCTGTCTCTTTCTGCATGAAGAATCCTAATAACCATTGTAGGTGTTTAGTAACGTAACCAATGATTTCAACATTTCAGCTTACGGTGTAAAATTATCATAGCAAGTAGGTAAATGAGTGTGAATGAATGGAAATGAAACAGCATGTTTTGCTACAAGTCACTGCAGAAACGAGGTCATTACATTTCATGGAAAATTACTTTTTGTGTTGTAACCAGTTTGAAATTAACCTCTGCCTTGGTCACAAAGAAGTCTTGCATGCCAGACAGAAACTTACAAGAAAGTGATGTGACTAAAATGCAGCCAATGGGAAGAATGCTGGATTAGGAGTGAGGAGGTTGGTGTCTTCATTTATAAATTGAGGTGGATAGCAGGTGGCGGTAGTGGTGAATACGGCTTCTAAGATCTGTTTTAATAAGACACTTGGATGCTGGAGAAACACATGACTTTGAATAGACACAGGTCAGCACTTGAAATCCAAATCTATTCATACTACTTGTGCCAACTTGGGCAAATTACCTAGCTTCTCTGAACCTTAGTCTCCTCATCTGTAACTTCATTCTTTTGGAGGGAGAACTAAGTAAGACCCTGGTACCCTGCCTGGCACCTAGTGATGCTTAATAAATGATTCTTCCTCTCCAGATCAAAGATGCTGTTCTGTAAATCGTTTGTGATCGTTACATGTTGAATTGTAGCCTCCCAAAATTCACAGGCTGAAGTCCCAAACCTCAGGACTTTAGAATGTGACCTTATTTGGAAATACAGTTGACCCTTAAACAAAGTGTGGAATAGGGGCACCAACCCCCGACTTCCCCCCCTACCCCTGTGTGGTAGAAAAATCCATGTATAACTTAACAGTCAGCCCTCTGCATCTGCGGTTCTGCATCTGCGGATTCACCGACCATAAACTGTACTGCAGTATGTATTTATTGAAAAAATCTGCATATAAGTGGACCCACGCAGTTCAGACCCATGTTGTTCAAGGGTCAACTGTAGCCCTAAAACTTAAGGGCTTCAGAATGCAACCTTATTTGGAAATAGTGTCATTACTGAGGTAATTAGTTAAAATTATGGCATGCTAGAATAGGGTGTGCCTCTAATCCAATATGACTAGTGTCCTTATGAAAAGGGGAAATGTGGACACAGACACATGGACTGAATGCCTTGTGAACACGAAGGCAGAGATCCAGATGACGTGTCTAAAAGCCAAGGAACACCCAAGACTGCCAACAAACCACCAGAAACCAGGACACGGGCCTGGTGCAGATCCTCTCTCACAGTGGTCAGAAGAAGTCAATCCTGCCAAAACATGGATCTCAGACTTCTAGCCTTTACCAGACAATAAATTTCCATTTAAACCTCTCCGTTGTGGTAATTTGTTATGGCAGCCCCAGGAAAGAAATACAGCAACCTCCTTATTTTATCTCCAGATTCCTTTGTTCGAGGAGTTTGCCGAGAGAATGCAGTAGTGAAACAACAAAACCTTAGGTATCTAGCCCCATCTCCGCTCCCTCATTGAGACTCAATTTTCCTATCTGTAAAATGAGGGGCAAGATGGGCCCCTGGCCAGCTTTGCTCCGCTTTTCAAGGCAGGAGAGCAAAGCCTTTAGTTTTCCTATTACTGCCAGACCTTGCTACTTGAATCAGAAGCCGAGCGTGGTGCAGTGCCGTGCAATTTATAACAGCGTCTATCCAATTATTTCCCATTTAGTGCTGTGCAGCGTTTCCCCAAATAAACACCACCAAACCACTGAGGCGGTGGGCTGAGCTCTCTGAGTACCAGGATCAATTGTCTCTCTTACACTAATTGGCCCCATGATTTGTTAGGCTGCTGCCTTGGAAAATGAACTGTCAGGAAAAGAAATCAGCACAAAATTGCCTTTTTCGTTGAAAATACACCAAACGCTATCCTGCAGTCATCTCCTCCAACTCACCTTTGCGTTTCAGAGGGCAAAATTGACACGAACTAAGAAATTCTAACCCTCGGCTCTATCATTTTCCAGTGAGAGATGAGAAACTGAGGCTCAGAGGGCTTAAGCCACTTGCCCAATCAATGTTCAGTCAGCGGTGAAGATCAGAGCTGGTGCCAGAAGTCGGCGTGATGGCAGCAAACTTCACGCCCATTTTATCGCATCGGGGTGCCTCCTGAAGGGCAGTGATGGTCAGGTTCTGCCCAGCCCTGTGCTCTCTTACCCCTTCATCCCCTCCTCCCGCCATCTATCTCTGTATCAGGCTCAGAGAGAGCAGTCACTTCGTGATTCCTGCCCCAAATACCTGCTGGCCCAGCTCCGACTTATTTCCATGACTCAGTTCTAGTAACGGAGCATCTCCCTTGACCCAGAAACTCCGTGGCAGGCACTGTGCTGGGAATACAAGGGCAGGATCCTTGCCCTTGGGGAGCTCACAGTCTCTGGGGAGACAGGGCGTTCGATGCCTTTCTTTAATGTTTTCAAAGAAACCCATTCCCTTTCTTTCTAACACATACCACAGTCTGTAATTATCCCTTCATGGGCATGATCGCCTGGTTAATATCTGTATCTTCCATTAGTCTGTGAAGACCAGGGAAGCAGTCCCCATGTCAGGTCCTGGTCACCACTGCATCCCCACACCTAACGCAGGCAGTCACTGACACTTTGTAGGGGCTCAGTCACAATTTGCTGACTGAAAAAAAGAATATTGTGTTCATGCCATAATAAAGGTAAGAACAGGGTAGGAATGACGGCCTGAATGGACTAGATTAGTAGGAGTTGACTAGGTAAAAATGAGTGCTCCTAGGGTTGGTAGGGATGAAGATGTTCTATCCAGGAACCTAATTTATCCTCCCCCTGCCACCTTTCCCCTTCGGGACCATACGTTTGTTTTCGAGGTCTGTGAGTCTGTTTCTGTTTTATAAATAAGTTCATTTGTATCGTTTTTTCAGACTCCACATATAAGTGATATCACATGATATTTGTCTTTAGAGTTTGGGATTAACATATACACACTACTATATATAAAATAATCAACAAGGGCCGACCGTATAGCACAGGGAACTCTACTCAATATTCTGTAATAACCCATGTGGGAAAAGAATCTGAAAAAGAATGGATATATGTATATGTATAACTGAATCACTTTGCTGTATACCTGAAATGAACACAACATTGTAAATCAACTATACTCCAATATAAAACAAAAATTTAAAAATTAAAAAAAAAGATGCTCCATCCAAAGGGATACCAAAGGGATGTGATGCTATCGAATAGCATGTTATAGATGGGGAACTGCAATCCGTTCGGGATGACTGGCCCATATAATGCTCGCAGAGAGTTCCCGTGTGAGAAGACAGGCCAGGGCCAGGGGATGCAGGCTTTTGAAGGCCAGGTTAAAAGACTGGGGTGGTTGAAATCGTCAGCAGCTTTCTACTTGACTCTGCGGTTAATCTGAGTGCAGCTGACCCTTTCAGCAGGCTGCAAAGGGAGTCCATCCTCTGGCTGGAGAAGGACAGCGAGCTAAGCGGCCCCTCCCTGCTGGGGGCCATCAGGATGGGAGCTAAGGGGATGCACAGCCGAAGCATCTGGGAAGGAGGCTCACAGGTGACACGTGGTTACAGGTGAACCGGCCTGTCCTGCTGGAGAGGAGGCCCCAAGGGCCCTGGCCAGACTGCAGACTGGGCTTCTGCCCTGGGCTGTAGAAAGCATAAGACTCTCTGATCTGGGGACACTCTGGCAAAAATGTCTGTGAGCCAAAGATGGATCCTACCTTCATCTACCCCTGCTCCCCACCCACAATCCACGATCCACAGATGACAGGGGTTCTGTCTTATAAAAAAAACCTGGATGGTGGTGCTGGCAGCGGCAGTGATGATGGCGGGGTGCCGCTCTGTTTCACTGGCTGCACTGGTAGTTTCTGGAGACAACTGGATAGGCTCCCAACCTCACAGCAAGAGGCTCTGTGTTGCCTCCTGGTGAAGTCCATGCATAAGCACGGTCTGTGTGCCGGGGTCAGATGGGTCTGGAACATTCCTAGGCTCCACCATTTCCTTTGACCTTGGGGAAGCTGCAGACTGTACCAGGCCTCGGGGTGCCCATTCGGGAGATGCTGGCGGATGTAAGCAATGGGGGATCTGGGAAGGCCAGGAAGCATGCCGGGCAAGAGCTCAACAGCCTGGATTCTCACATCACAGACAGCGGCTGAAGGCCTGCTGCGAGGTAGCTGCTGTGGCGGCACAGGGCACATGAAAGGTACGTGGCGCCCCTGCCCTCCCCAAGCACGCGGTCTGGAGGGCACAGCCGGGGCCCAGACAATCGCAAGCAGGTGTGGCACCTTCTTAGCGAAGCTGAGATCTGCAGATGCCGAGACCTACCAGTAGGGGCAGTTAATCCCACTGGGCAGGCTGCCAGGAAAAGGAGGCAGTAGAGCTGGCTGGCAAAAGATAAGGCAGGAGAGGGGAGCAGCACGTGCACATGCCAGAGCCGGATGGGTGGCTTCAGGGAATTCTAAGGGGCTCTGGGGTTGAGGGGTCAGAGGCTGTGGGTATGAGGTCATCTGCCTGGTACTTCTGTGCACTCTTCCCAGAGCAACCTCCCAGTGTGGTCCAAAGGACACAGAGGCCGGCGGGGCTGAAAGGTGGAGGCCTGTCATGTCGCTTTGAGGATTCTACTGCGATCCCAGGGATGAGCCACTGAAGAACTGGTGCCGGACTCCTGACGGGTTCCCGTCCCCGGCTGGGTTAGCCACCTGCCTCTGTGCTCCCTGAACCTCTTGGCTGCTGTCCCTGTGCTCAAAACACTTGCTCTTCTGACTTGCAATGACCTGTTATCTGTGCACCTATCTGTAACCTGTCTGGCTGTCCATTCGTGAATCTGCATGAGAATAAGAACAGCAGTGACTTGCCCAGAGCAGAACTGGTGCAAGGATCCAGTAGACCAGCGATGGAAAGTAGAGTGAACTAGTGACAAAGACTCGTTGCCCAAACTCAGGCAGGCTCCTCTGAGCCCTCTGCTCGACTAGACCTCAACCTTGGCCAATAAAGACTTGAACAAAACACTAACATCGTTTCTGTGGGCTCAAGGCCACATCCTGAATGGCCCTAGCACCCCTCCAAGTCCCTGCCTAAGATAGCTCAGGGCTTCCAAAGGAATTTATTGTTTGTCCCAGCCAACACCTGGAGATGGGACTGGTCTCCCAGTCTCTGTGGGAGGCTGGAGCCCAAGCCTGGATAAGCTCCGATTATCAAACCCACATGAATTTCACACGGGCTAACCCCCATTTCCTGGTTTTTGTAACGTTTTACTCCCTGACTCTATACAGTCCTCACTCATCATCCCTCCCATTCCCTCATTCTCCCCTTCAAGCCCTAGGCACATCTGCACAAATTGGAAAGAAGCTCAGTTCTTTCCCCGACTGTCAGGAGTTCCTGAATAAAATCCGTTTTCACTACGGTCACATCCAGCTGTGTTTCTCTTTGACGCCATACAGGCGATGACAATCTCCACCTGCAGTGCAAAGCCCAGGCCCTGGGCTAAGTGCCTTATCCACGACCTCGTTTATTATGGCCCTGGAGCGGGAGGCATTCTGGGTGGAGAACAGGGAGGGTATAACTAAGTAGTTAAGAGCCCAGGCTCTGGAGCCAGAGATCAAGACAGGGCCTTTCTATTCACGAGCTGTAACCCCCGGGCTAGGCACTAAACCTTTCTGTGACCTGGCTTTTTCACCTGGATCCTGGGTATAACCATCTCTACCTCTGAGGCTTGTTATGAGAATGTATGAATCACACACACACATGCACACACGCAGGCATGTTGAGCCCAGGGCACCATAAGGGCTTAATAAATCTGCCACTGTTACTTCAAAGTCATTCAAAGCGTATCCCGTGAGGGAACATCTTCTCTGTTTATGCAAAATATACGCCCTCGCCTAGCACAAATCCTGGTGCACAGTCAATGCTTAATACGTATTTGTTGAGTAAATGACTCAAGGTTGGAATGCGCATCCTTGCTCTGTTATTCCCTCCTACCTGCTTTTCAGACTGGTCCCAGAACTGCGGGGCCACCCCTGGCTTGTGTCTGCACAGGAGCATGGGCGGGACGCGTGAGTGCACCTACACACAGCATATAATTGCATATCTTATAAGACGAGGCAGATGAGGATGGGAATGAGCACCTGTGACAGCCAGCTGACTCCCAGAGTGGGTCCAGAGCAGAGGCGGCCAGAAAAAACCCTTAACAGCTCTGGTCTCAACTGAGCAAAAGCAAAACTTGGCTTGAGACTGCTACATTTCGTTCTTCCTTTGTGTATCAGAACAGAATGAGGGGACAAAGGGATAGGAGTTGTCAAGTTTTGAAATGAATAATAAGATGTCTTTCGAGTGAGGCATATAAAAGAGATGAGCTAAAAATATAGCTCCGAAAACATCTGGGAAGCAGAAGGATTAGCGAGACGCCTTTCATTGCCACAGAACAAAGACCCCTGCTGAAGGGAATGTTTCCTCCACCAGTTGCACCTGCAGCAGGTAAGCAAAGGAATGAAAATACGGAGTGTTTATCCTGAATGCTCTCTCCCCACTTTAGGAAATTAATTCCAAAAAGTAGGCATCTAGAAATTTCGCATCATGTGGATGTGAGAGGAAATAGCAAGGGGCTCAGCCAGTGGGAAACGGGGGTATGTTTTGGGGCACCTCCTACCAGCCTGAAGCTTTTCTTATAGGATCAGATTTAATTTTCATGACAAGCCAATGAGTAAGGTTTTATTATCACTTACTTGACAGAGAAGGACGCTGAGGCTCAGAGAGGTGAAGTTGCAGGCTTAGGTTCAAACAGCTAGAAGGTGGAAGTCCTGGGATTGGACACCCACCCCGCTCCAACTGTCTAATCCCCAACTCCAAGCCCATGATAATGTGCTGCTTCTTACACATTTCCTTTGTTAAGTGTCCTCTACTTGAAGTATGTCTTCTAACATACTGATAAACTCTCTCTCCGTCCGTCCATCCATCCATCCATCCATCCATCCATCCATCCATTCACCCACCCTCCCTCCCTCCCCACCTCCATTCTGCCCTGTTTTGAAAACAAAAGTCCCCATTGTTTTTGCAGATCCAAAGCATATAAGGCAAGCACCTCATTTTAACATTCAAAGCTCTCTGACATCTAACAGTTAATATCTACTTCATACTTAGAAGGGCTAAGAGCTTTATAACTTTTAAAGCTCCACCTAATATATTATCTCATTCATTACCTTGTTTTATTACCCTCATGCTATAATGAGGACATTACATAGCCCAGAGAGGTTAAGTAATCTGCCCCAAGTCACAGTCAGTAAGCAGCAGATCTGAAGTCAGCATGCTTGAAGACCTTCTGAATCCTACATCCAAGCTCCTTCTGTATCATCTTGATAGAAACAGTAAGTGCAGAGGTTAGGAATATGGGCACTGGGACCAGGCTGCCGGGTTCAAATCTTGGCTCTGCCACATACTAGCCGTGTGACCCTGGGTAAACACGCATGCCCTCTGCATCTGAGTTTGCTCATCTATAAAATGAGCCTCAGGATATAGTTCCTACACCTCAAGTAGTTGTGATGATTAAGTAGGGTATAATATTCAATACACTCAAAATAGTGTCTTGCATCTAGTGAACATCATATAAGTATTAGGTTTTTATTTGCTTTGATTCTTGTCTTCTTGTTTCTTTTTGAATATGTACCTGCTCTTATTGTGGGAAGTCCTCCCCCAGTTGAGAGCATCCTGTAACTGGCCCAACACTCCCCAGTTATGAAGTGGAAGAGTTAGGATTTGAACTGAGGCCTGACTCTTTCGGATGTATCATGAAGACTCTCACCGGCATTCTTCTCGTTCTGAAACATGGGACTAGATGCAGAAAAGGAACTGGGCTGAGTCTCTCTATCCTGGCCCAGAATAAGGAAGTGTACCTCCTGGAGGGTACCATACCACTGTAAGGACACACTCTCAGGGGCACATGAGTCATCACCACTGTATATATGACTTTGTTCATTCAACAGAATGATTCATTTTGTAATTGCTATGTTTCAAGCGCTGCCCTGGAAGCTAGGGACACAATGTGGAAACAGACATTGCCCCTGCTCCTCCTGAGTTCAAGGTCTAGTGGGAAGCCGTGCATGAGCAATAACAATGTGCTGTGCCAGGTGCCCTGAGGGGGAAGTACAGGGTGATGGGGATCCCATGGGAGATGCCTTTGACCCGTATAGGGGTTAAGCCCTAAGTATCTGCATCCTGAGACTAAAGACAAGCATTTAGAAACCATACGATTTAGTTTCCTAACCTTAAAAAAAAAAAAAAATCCCTCCGAGGCTTCCCTTTCCCAGACATAAAATGAAGCAGTCCGTTTCTGGTTCAGGAAAGGAGTGACGAATGACTGAGAGGGAGTGGAGGGGGCTTCACTCACGTCATTCCCAGAAGGAGAGGAAAAACAGGTACAAGGTGTGAGGAGATCGTGCAAAGAGCCAGACAGAACCAGGTGCTCAGAGCCACTCTGCCAGTGCATGGCTGTGTCCAGGCTGTTCTTTCTCTGGCTGATTCCAGAGCTGGTAAGCAGCACAGATGACATAAGCGAGACAGAGGTTCAGGGAGAGGTAGGTGGATCCCCATCGCCTCCCTCTTTGCATCACGGCGGCGTGCCCAAGATTCAGAGTCTGGGCACCTCGCACTGCTCAAAAGGTGTTGTCCCTTGTTGCCTCTGAGGCTTCTTAGCACAGAAACAACATACATCTCATGCTCTGGACCCAGTTCTAGACTCACGCCTGGGATCCAGGCCTTGAAATCATTTTGTGCCAGCACTGGAGCAATCTCTCCTTATCTACCTTACAGTGGGACACCTGGCCTTAGTTTCCTCATCAACAAAATGGGGAGAGTAAAACACCTTCCTTGCAGGGTGACTATGAGAAATACAATGGATAGTGCATATAAAACACATTATCAGGCTCATAACAAGCATCCAATCAACGGACGGTGGTGAGTGAATCCCAGTCTTCCAATAACCAGTATGACCTTAGGCAGTAATTTCGCTTCTGGGCGCCTCAGTTTCTTGATCTGTAAAATGGGGACTAATAAACTTCACATCATAAACTTGTGAGTTAAATGAGATGATTTCCGTAAGAACCTAGGAGAGGGCTCAGAATGTCAGGTGGACTCAACTGCTAAGAATCTAGATGACATCTTCAAAACTTTTATTTTTCCTTTTTTTTCCATTTGAGTATAGTTTCTTTCACTTGTTCATGACTTTTTCACCCCTTCAGTAACATTTATGGAGTCCCTGCTCTCAGGCAGGCACACAGCAGGGCAGCTTTGGCTGTCTGTGTCTCTTCTACTTCCAGCAGCTACTTTCAAAGGAGGGACAGAGCCCAACCTCAGCTTGCCAACCTTTACAGCATCCTCCCTTCCTCCTGAGCCTGAGCAATTCTAGCAGCAAAATCCAAATCTCTTTGTCCCTTTCACCTACATACGTGGACATTTGTTTTTTAGATGCGCCTTCTCAGCTGCCCGTCTACAAAGGTCAGAGGGCCTGAGGTCAGAGGGGTTATACACGTAGGAGGAGAAGCGAGGACTTTGGATGCAGTCCTGCTGGAATCGGCCAGTCCCACCCTAGATTTCCACTCCATATTCACTTCTTTAGGATGGGCAGGATTTCATTTTGATCAATTTGATATGTCTCCTAAAATTATTAGGAAACTGGTATCACGGAGTGTCTCCTGTGGGTCGCTCTCCTCGACCAGGTCCCTGAAAGACCTCATCGCTGCCTGTGCGCAATCCTGTCTCCTGTGCCCGTATCACGCCAGGATCACCGGATGCAAATTCCCACAAAGCCAGGCTGGGTGTAAGTCAGGAGGCAGAGCACGGTGGGTTTACTTTCTGGGAAAGTAGCCCTGCCCTCCTTCTATACCACAGAAAAGTGCCTTCCAACCACCCTGGCTGGCACTGTTGACAGCCTTGAGGCCTTCATCGTGCGCCTTGCATTACTCGTGCTCCTCATCCTACCTACCTGATTTTCCTCGATTTTCGCCGATCAGTGGCTTCCTGTTAAGAGCCCTTCTTTGGCTACAGCTTTCCAAGACTGACCTATAATTTCTCCATAGACTAAAATTCCCTCTCCCTCAGGCTGAGCGGACTAGGTTGGCTCTGAGGAAACTCCTGTACCCACGCACTGAGTTTACCCTGAATGTTTCAGCAAGGCAAGGACCCAGGACAGGATTCCATCTAGAGCTGAGAAAATTCGGCATTAACCTCCAATGGCTCTTCAGAGTGAGTGGGACTCACTGAGGCAAGAGTCTCGGTCTCTTTAGAGAGGCCTGTGCTGGTTTGTCCGTCTGGCCTTGGTCTGCCTGCCCTCGGTTCTGTCTTCCTACTTTGAACAACATGGACTGAGGCCCCTGAGGCTGGGGATACCTTACCCTGGACCAGAGAGATGGAGGAAGTAGGTCCCCAGTCCCGTCTCGCAAGTGCAGAGTTATCACCAACGTTCGTCCACTACTTCCTAGCAGCCTAGATTTGGCAGGAAATTTCTCTCTCCTCGTCTCAGTTGCATTTTAGAGGTGAGGATAAATGAGATCATATATGTAAAGTAGCCACCCTGATGGCTGGCACAGAGCAGAGTCTCAGCACATTTTATTACAGTCAGGAAAGAGGACATTCAAAGCTGGGTGGACACCTGCTTGAATAAAGGTATGGAGGTTGACTGGGAGGAGAAAACCCTGGGATGTGAGTAATGAGAGTAGGGTTAATAACAGTGGGAGGTGAGGTGGAACTACTCTGGTCAAAAACAAATAAAAGAGGGCCTCGGTTGCCAGGAGGAGAATTTGGGACTTGATATACCAGGGATAGGAGTCTAATGTAATCTGTGAAATAAATGAAAGCAAAGCCCTCATAAAAAATCACTGCAGAGGGGCTTCCCTGGTGGCGCAGTGGTTGAGAGTCCACCTGCCGATGCAGGGAACACGGGTTCGTGCCCTGGTCCGGAAAGATCTCACATGCCGCAGAGTGGCTGGGCCCGTGAGCCATGGCCGCTGAGCCTGCACGTCCGGAGCCTGTGCTCCGCAATGGGAGAGGCCACAACAGTGAGAGTCCCGCGTACCGCAAAAAAAAAAAAAAAAAAAAAATCACTGCAGAGACAGGGAGGAATAATGCCTCCTAGCACAATAAATACGGTGGTGATGATGACAATAAAGATGAAGATGAGAATGACAGTAATCACACCAATCACAACTGATACTACTGACTGAGTGTTTTCTTCTTGCCACTTGCCATGCTAAGAACTTTTAGGCGCTATCTTATTTCAGCCTCATAACCAGCTTATGGGAGAGATGTTATTATTGTCTCCAGTTAATTGATGGAGAACCTGAAGCAAAGAGAGGTCGTCCCTTGCCCAAGATGAGCCAGCTGGAAAGGCCGTGGAGCTGGGCTTCACACCCAGGCCTTGCTAACCGCAGAGCCTGTGGGTTTTCCAAACCCACAAAGCATGCCAATGGCCTACTTCAACTTCTTTGCTTAAAAGCTTACTGCTCATTCTCTCCTGGCTCTTCTCAGAGTACTGCTTTCTGAAATGCCCCCAAAAAACGCACACAAGTCCGATAATGGATACCTCCACTGCAGGAGATGGACTTAAACTCCCTATTTCAAGCAAAGGAGACTAAGAAAACGGTCCAGCAAGAGAAAACTGAAGCGTCCCAGCAATATCTGACACAGCGTTAAGCCTGTAAAGTCTCTGCTCCACATCCCTGTCTACGCTGAGAGCTGCATTTTTCATGTCTCCCCAGGGCCTTGAAGTCCATGGGCCCTGGTTAACTCAGTTCACAGGTCACCTCCTCACAGGAGCCTCCCTGACCACCCCAGTTAAAGTTGCCCCTTTCAGTTCAACCGTACCATGTCACCTTTTTTTGTGGGCTTCATAATATTACTCTGAAATTAATTTGTTCCCTTATTTATGTCTTTATATATTGTCTTGCCTGTCTTGCTTACCACTATATCCACAGTGCCTAGAACCTGGCATAGAGTAACTGATCGATAAACATTCATAGAACAAATAGAACTCCTACTCATCCACCAAGGCCCTGTTCAACTTCCCCCAAAACTAGGATTGGTGTCCCTCTTTCTGGGCTCCCATAACACTCCCCTCATCTATCAGCCCTTACCATGTTGTATTATAATTCTAGATTTTTCTTGTCTGTTTCTCCAGTTAGATCCTGGCCCCAAGAAGGCAGGGATGATGGAGCCTTTTCATTATTATATCCTCATTACCCAGACTAGAATTTAGCAATGAATAGGTGGTAGGAAAATGTTTGTTGAATAAATAGCCTGATGGATGGATACATTAATAAAGGAAATAAAAGAAAGAATGATTTTTTTCAGTTGTAAAAATTAAAATTTATAAGCACTGCCTGAAATACTGTACCTTCGAAGGCCTATGGTTTAATATATTAAATATATGCTAGGTTAACCATGAAATCTCAATGGCTTGTTACAACCAAGGTTCATCTTTGATTCAAGCTACATGTCCAACCTGGGCTGGCAGGGACTCTGATTACACAGTCACCCTGAGCCCAGGTTGATGGATGCTTCCAAATCATACCCTGTGGACTTATGGTTGTCAAGGTAGGAGAAGAAGGAGCATCTGATGCTTACGAGCTGGGCCTAGAAGTGATGTCTGTCACTTCAGTTCATAGATTTACTCATGTGGAGCCTAACTGCAGGGGCTGGAAATGTGCAGGAGCCACGGCTATGAGGTGGGGAGCAAATCTCTTCCACACCTGAGGATCACATAACTCCTAAAAGTCATGCTAAGCGCTAAGGCGTCCGTGCGCTCCAGGTTTTGGGACATGTCACCCAAACTGCTTTAAATATTAGTACATCACCGTCTAATTTTTATTTATTTATCAAAAACATGGTTAACTACCAATTGGAGCTTTATTTTTCTTGAATAAGTTGTAGAATGTGACTTCATGGACTTAATATAACGCCAATCAAAGCCAGGTAAAAATTCCATTCTGATGATACTTTACAACTTTATTAAACGTAAATATAGCTTCTCTCTTTTTGAAATAAAGCTCACATTTATTTACCGTCTACTCGGTGCCATTGTGGTTGGTCCTTTATTTATATAATATCTAATCCTCACAACACCCATGCAAAATAATATTATAACTCCAGTTTTAAAAATGAGGGGAAAAAATAATAATAAAAAATAAAATAAAATAAAAATGAGGGAACTGAGGCTCAGAGGGATTAAGATTCTTGACCAAGGTCACACAAATCATAAGAATTCAACTGGAATTTGAACTCAAGTTTATTTGAAAACACTCTCGGAACCCATAATCATTTAACTAGAGCCCAGTGTATCTGGAGGACAGAGGAAGTAAACTGCTGAACTGATTCTTTCTACTATCCCTTTGACCTCTAACATCCCATGAAAACATTTTATAAGCCACAGTGGAAAGAAAAATCCAAACTGCATTATATGAATGTCTCTGATTTATCATGAATAAATTATGGCTTGTTCCTTGTTTAAAGATGTGAGAAGAGGGCTTCCCTGGTGGCGCAGTAGTGGAGAGTCTGCCTGCCGATGCAGGGGACACGGGTTCGTGCCCTGGTCCGGGAAGATCCCACATGCCGCGGAGCGGCTGGGCCCGTGAGCCATGGCCGCTGAGCCTGCGCGTCCGGAGCTTGTGCTCCGCAACGGGAGAGGCCACAACAGTGAGAGGCCCGCGCATCGCAAAAAAAAAAAAAAAAAAAAGATATGAGAAGAAAAATGGGGGATTACAGCTTAACGACTGATGTTCTACCAGTCTATGAGCAATCATGGGGCCCCACTTAGGGAAACCAAAATAATCATCAACAACAACTGGGGAAATTATTAGGACTATATAAATACTAAATATATCTCCTGTTGACAGCCCTGGGGATCCTATTATTTGCGATCTGCAGGCTCTGGAGCCAAAGCACTTGGGTTCAAATCCCAGCTCCATCATCACTAAGCTATAGGATCTTGGGCATGCTACTGATGGGGAGGAAGAAATTTCCTCTACCCTTCTAGGTTCTTCTGGCTGGTCTGAGAATTAAATTGCTACGAGACAGATTAACAGGAGAAAAAAATCAAACGAAAGTCTAATAACATGTTTACATGGGAAAGAGCCAGGAAAACTGAGTAACTTGCCAAATAGCTGAAGCTGTCACCTTAAATACCATCTTCAGCTAAAAAGTGGATGTTGAGGCTACTGGCTTGAGACTTCAACTGAGAGGAAGGCAATTCACATGGAGATGGTGGAAAGGCAAATGTCTGGTAAATAAATGTCTTCTGGGCCATGCAGAGACAATGGCAAGCAGAGTGGACTCTGCCCTTTAGGCCCCTCCTCGCTCATATTCTCTCTAGGTGTCTCTGGTGATAGCTCTGTTCTGGGAATAGATCCTCCATCTAAATTTTTTTAGGCACTTAGGGGGAAGGTCAAAGTTTCTTCCCGACTCTCTTGAACACTGATTGTTTTTAGCTCGAAATAATTCACATGACAAAGAGACATCTTGGGGTAGCAATTTGTGCTCCACTCCATTGTGTAACCCCTCTGAACCTGTCTCCTCATCTGTGAAATGAAGATAAAAATAAAATCTACCTCATCAGGCTATCGTGAAGATGAAGTGAGTAAACAGTTTATATATGTTAAGTGCTTCACATAGTGCCTGGCATACAGCAAGTGCTACACAGCTGTTATTATTGTTATTTTTCAGATGTTAGCATATATCCAAAAAGATTGTGCTACCCAACAGAATCAGACACCTAGCTATATTGTCTGTCCACTTATTCTCCTATTTGTTTTACAGCACTGGCTGAGTGCTTTGTCTAGGCACTAGGGAATACAAAGATAATACATCACAGTCTCTATCCTCAGGTAGCTCACACACACAAATAATGATATTAGACACAGAACAAACTACAATGCAAACACTATATTGTACTGACTCCAAGATGCTACAGACGGTAAGCCAAATCCTTATTGCAGAAATGTTAAAGTGGGAGAGAGAAAATATCTTAAAATCACTGAAATACAATATATTCAAGATATAAAGTGGCAGAGGGAAAAGAGTGCCCAATTCTGCCTGGCAGAAGCAGGGGTGCTTCAAGGAAGAAGAATTAGTTAGATTAAGAATTGCAGGTTATGCAAACAAAAGTCCAGGACTGGATGGCGTCACTGGGGAATTCTACTAAACATACAATGAAGAATATATACTGATCTTTCTCACAGTCTTCTAAAAGATTAAAGATGAGGGAACACTGCTAAAGTCATTCTATGAAGCCACCATCACCCTGATATTAAAACCAAAGATATTACAAAGAAAAAAAGAAGAAAGAAAGAAAATCACAGGCCAATGTCTTTGATGAATATAGATGCAAAAATCCTCAACAAAATATTAGCAAACCAAATCCAGCAACACGTAAAAAGGATCATACACCATGATCAAGTTGGATTCATCCCCGGGTCACAAGGATGGTTCAACATACGCAAATCAATAAATGTGATACACCATATCAACAGAAAAGACAAAAACCACGTGATCATCTCAATAGATGCAGAAAAAGCATTTGATATAATTCAACATCCATTCATGATAAAAACTCTTGCCAAAGTGGGTATGGAGGGAACATATCCGAATATAATAAAAGCCATTTATGGCAAATCCACAGCCAACATAATGCCAACCAGTGAAAAGCTGAAAGCCTTCCTCCTAAATTCTGGAACA
Source organism: Globicephala melas (assembly GCF_963455315.2). NCBI lineage: Eukaryota > Metazoa > Chordata > Mammalia > Artiodactyla > Delphinidae > Globicephala > Globicephala melas. The sequence continues at coordinate 139,909,819 of NC_083314.1, read as the reverse complement.
AGACAGGATGACCAATCTCACCACTTTTATTCAACATAGTATTGGAAGTCCTAGCCACAGCAATCAGACAAGAAAAAGAAGTAAAAGTATCCAAATTGGAAAGGGAAGAGGTAACATTGTCTTTATATGTAGATGACATGATACTCTATATAGAAAACCCTAAAGACTCCACACAAAAAACATTAGAACTAATAAATATATTCAGCAAGGTATCAGGATACAAGAGTAATATACAGAGATCTGTTGCATTTCTTTACACTAACAATGAAATAACAGAAGAGAAAGTAAAAAACAATCCCGTTTAAAATCACATCAAAAAAATTTAAAAAGTAACTAGGAATAAACCTAACGAAGGAGGTGAAAGACTTATACACTGAAAACTACAAAACATTGATAAAGGAAATCGAAGATGATTCAAAGAAACTGAAAGATATCCCATGCTCCTGGATTGGAACAATTATTATAGTTAAAATGGTCATACAACCCATAGCAATCTACAGATTTAATGTGATCCCTATCAAATTACCCATGACATTTTTCACAGAACTAGAACAAATAATCCTAAAATTTATGTGGAACCATAACAGACCCAGAATTGCCAAAGCAATCAATCCTGAGGAAAAAGAACAAAGCTGGAGGCATAACCCTTCCAGATTTCAGACATTACTACAAAGCTACAGTAATCAAAATAGTGTGGTATTGGCACGAAAACAGATATATAGCTCAGTAGAACAGAAGAGAGAGCTCAGAAATAAACTCACACACTTACAGTCAACTAATCTTTGACAAAGGGGGCAAGAATATACAACGGAGAAAAGACAGTCTCTTCAGCAAGTGGTGTTGGAAAGCTAGACGGCTGCATGTAAATCAATCAAGTTAGAACACACCCTCATACCATACACAAAAATAAACTCAAAATGGCTTAAAGACTTAAATAAAAGACATGACACAATAAAACGCTTAGAAGAGAACACAGGCAAAATATTCTGCGACATAAATTGTAGCAATATTTTCTTAGGTCAGTCTCCCAAAGCAAAAGAAACTTAAAATGGATTAAAGATGTAAATGTAAGACCTGAAACCATAAAACTCCTAAAAGAAAACATAGGTGGAACACTCTGACATAAATCATAGCAATATTTTTGGGGATATGTTTCCTAATGCAAAGGAAGGAAAAGCAAAAATAAACATGTGGGTTCTAATTAAACTTAAAAGCTTTTTCAAAGCAAAAGAAACCATTGACAAAATGAAAAGACCACCTACTGAATGGCAGAAAATACTTGCAAACGATGCAACCAACAGGGGCTTAATTTTCAAAATATACAAACAGCTCAATATCAAAATAAAACCAAACAACCCAATCAAAAACTGGGCAGAATACCTAAATAGACATTTCTCCAAAGAAGACACACAGATGACCAACATGAAAAGATGCTCAACATCATTAATTATCAGGAGAAATGCAAATCAAAACTATAATGAGGTATCACCTCACACCAGTCAGAATGGCCATCATCAGAAAGTCCACAAATAATAAATGCTGGAGAGGGTGTAGAGAAAAGGGAACCCTCCTACACCATTGGTGGGAATGTAAATTGGTGCAGCCACTATGGAGAACAGGATGGTAATTCCTTAAAAAACTAAAAATAGGTAGCATATGATCCAGCAATCCCACTCCTGGGTATATATTCAGAGAAAACACTAATTCAAAAAGATACATGCACCCCAATGTTCATAGCAGCACTATTTACAATAGCCAAGACACGGAAGCAACCTAATTGTTCAGATGAATGGATAAAGAAGATGTGATACACACACACACACACACACAATGGAATATTACTCAGCCATAAAAAAGAATGATGCCATTTGCAGCAACATAGATAGACCTAGAAATTATCATACTAAGTGAAGTCAGATAAAGACAAATATTCTATGATACCACTTATATGTGGAATCTAAAAAAATAGTACAAATGAACTTATTTACAAAATAGAAACAGACATATAGACATAGAAAACAAACTTATGGTTACCAAAGGGTAAGGGAGGGGAGGGATAAATTAGGATTATGGGATTAGCAGATACACACTATCATATATAAAACAGATAAACAACAAGGATTTATTGCATAGCGCAGGGAACTATATTCAATATCTTGTAATAACCTATTATGGAAAAGAATAAAAAAAGAATACATATATCTATACATCTACATCTCCAAGTCGCTTTGCTATATACCTGAAACTAAACAATATTGCAAATCGACTATACTTCAATAAAAATTTGAAAAAATTTTAAAAGAAGAATTGCAGGTTAGATAGGAGCTTTCCAAACTGGAGGAGCAGTGAGGATGAGTGTGGTGGGGACAGAAGACTGAAGCAGGGAGTCCCAGGAAGCAGTATGAGTAGCTCATTGGGGGTGGGAGTGAGAAATAAGATCCATGGGGGAGAAGGCTGGAGAGAAAAGCAGAAGGTAGATCATAAGTAACAACATCAAATAATTTTTCACTCTTACAAGCCAGATACTGTTTAAGCACCTTAATCCTTCCGACTTCCCCATGAGGGAGATACTATTAGTAGCACCATTTCCAGAGGTGGGCGCTGACACTGTTGGTCCACAGCACAGGTAGGATTTGAACCCAGGCAGCCTGACTCCACAGCCCTTCCATATCTACTCACCATGCCAGACTCTATTAGTCTCACCCTTGCCAGGGCACAGGGTTTGACTTCTCCTCGGGGCCTGGTAAATTGCTACCAAGTCAGACCCAACACAAGGCTGTGTCCAAACAGAATCAACAGTCAACCCTCTTTCAGTCTCTTTTGTACACTGACTTTCTAACAACTGTTCTCCCGTATTGATGTAATTACTTTGGTATTTGAAAACCAGTAACAAATTAAGGGAGCTACATAATCAACTGTTACGTTAATTAGTCACCCTTTGTTGAAAGGCAAACATCCTGTTAAATGTGTGAGTTAATAATGACTTCTGCAACAATTCTCAGTTTTGCACATTCTCAAAGGCTCAACTTCAGTCCCTGATTCGCAAACCTCTTTGTCTCTCCTGATAGCTATCTGAACCAAGTCCAGTCATCTCCGGGCGGCCTCAAGTTCCTACAAAGAAGAGGCCTGGATCCTGGCAGAGCCAGTGAAATACAAAGAATGCTATAGATGCAAATAAGCAATGCGTGCTGCAGATTACAGTTGTGCTGTCTATTCACCCACCCGTCCTTCCACTCTTCACACTCTGATTCGTCTTCGACGCTACAACACTCACCGTTCAGGGGACTAGGGGTATAGAGATGAGGATAGCAGCTGACATTCAATGAGCATTTTCAATGTGCCAGGCACCTTTCTAGGGTTCTACTTATTTAATCCTCATAACCACTCTATGAGTCAGGCCACGGAGACATAAAGAAGTGAATTACCTATGCAAAGCCACCAAGCTCACATGTTGGTGGAATGAGATTTGAAAGTAGGCTGCCTGGCTCCAGAGCCACTGCTTTTAATCACTATGCCACATTGCCTGCTATTTCTGGGATAAATAAACAAGGGCCCCTGCTCTCAATGAACTCCCCACCTAGTGAGGCAACAGATGTGTAATCAGTCAAAGGTCAAAGCAGTGTGATCTTCGCAGTGACAGAAGCATGTTTATAGAAAACCGTGGCCAGAGGATCTTCCTTTCAGCGATTGATTCCCTCTCTCCTTCTCTCTGGAATTACCATACACATGGCTAATAGCAAAACCCAAGCCACATTATTTCAGAAACGAAGCTCAAAGGACGTTAGGATGGCTTGAGATAAGCTTAAACACTTGAGGAGAGCTACAGCAGCCATCCTACGGTGATGTTTTAATGATATTATACTGAAATAGGCTACACTGCCATCTTCATTATATTAATGCACTATAGTGATTCCAGTCTGTAAATAGTGTTTGGAATTGACTGACATGATACCAAATTTGCACTTGCATGCATAATTCTAGTATTTTATTATTAAACCGGGCTCACAGATTGAGTGCCAGGATTTAAAACAAACAAATATCTATAATTACAGCATATGAATTTTTCTCATTGCCAGTGCCTGTTCAACTATTTTCATCGAGAAGGCTTTTATTCTCCTCTCTTTTCAGAGCTTTCCTCGTTTCCAGTGGAGGCCGATGACACAAAGTAGGGATATCATGAAGTTGCGAAGTTCAGGGGATTCTCTTTCTCCTACTTTAAATGGGAAAAAAATGTTTTTCATCTCCTGAATAGTTCATTTATTCATGTAAATGGATTTCTAACTGTGTATTCACATGTGTGAAGAGGCCGGAATATGCTGGGGCCTCCGGGAAATTGTCAGCTCAGAAGCTCTCTGTCTGGTGCCCAAGGGAGCTCCAGACAAGAAGCTGAAAATGGCCAAGCCCCAGGTACGAGTCAGACAGCTCCCTCCTCAAAATGGCAGAGCCTGAATAGGGGAGAAGAAGGTCCCTGCAATTAAGACTGGGTCTCAGAAACCCACAAACCCAGGCCTTTCAGAGAAAATGGACAAAATGGGGCTTTTTTTAGCTGTCCTTCAGGCTCTGCCGAATACCGAATCCCTGGGTGCCAACAGCTGGGTGCTAGCATTATCTAGTAAGTGAGATGAGAGGCTACCAGGAAAGAAGGGTCAGCTGGAATGGGGGGATGGTGGCAAAAAGCAAAACGCAGAGATGCGTGGAAGGGCATACCTCACTGTGGCGAGGAAGGGGGCGGACAGGAAGATGGTATGATTTCCTAATCTCAGCACGCTGGGGCCTCCTCAGGCCCAGTGAGGGCTTGGGAGAGGCCAATTCAGGCCCCCAGGATCTCCCAGGTTGGGTGTGGCTCTAACTAATAAGCTGTTCATTCCATCCCCGGCAAGCTACTTAACCTCTCTGAGCTTCGGGTTTCTCATTTTAAAAATAGGATGAATCAGGCTTCCCTGGTGGTGCAGTGGTTGAGAATCCGCCTGCCAATGCAGGGGACACGGGTTCGAGCCCTGGTCCGGGAAGATCCCACATGCCGCGGAGCACCTAAGCCCCTGCACCACAACTACTGAGCCTGCGCTCTAGAGCCCGCGAGCCACAGCTACTGAGCCCGTGTGCCACAGCCACTGAAGCCTGCACGCCTAGAGCCCGTGCTCTGCAACAAGAGAAGCCACTGTAATGAGAAGCCTGCGCACCACAACGAAGAGTAGCCCCTGCTCGCCGCAACTAGAGAAAGCCCGCGCGCAGAAACGAAGACCCAATGCAGCCAAAAATAAAATAAATAAAATAAAATAAATACATTTTAAAAATAGGATTAATCGTATTGTGTGAACGTGAGGATTAGATGCGATCACCCTTTGCAGAGTACCTAGTACGGAGCCCTGGAGTGGAGTAGCTACAAGTACTGGGGTTGTAGGGAGAACATTCAAATCAAGAGGAACAGCAGGGGCAAAGGCCCTGAGGGGGCTTTGGGTGTAGAGGCAGAGGATTTTCAAAGAACTGAGAGAAGGCCAGGCATGCAGGGGAGGAGGGAGTGGGGACAAGGATGCCTCAGGGAAGCAGATAGGGGCTGGGGGCCCCAGCACCTTACAGGTCACGGTAAGTGCTGTGATCTTTAGCAGCAGAGCAAAAGAAGCAACCAAAGGGCTTTAAGCAGAAGAGAAACATTCTCTACGTATATATTAAAGAGGTTGCCGCGGCTTGATTTTGCAGAATGGATTGAAATGGGTCCAGAAAGGCTACAGAGGGACCAGGTAGGGAGCCCAGTGCCCAGGTGAGATGGTGGGCGCTGGGATTACAGTGATGGCAGGTGAGATGAGGCAGGTGGGTGGGTCTAAGATAGGTAAGAGGCAAATGGGACAAGACTTATCACAGTTAGACATGAGGATCAAGTGTCTGGCTTGTGCAAATGGATGAACGATGGTGCCAGAGACAGGGGGCCCTGGAAGGTACCGGGTCTCTTCTACCTCACGACACAACGTGCCATGGGGAGTAAGAAGTTAATAACATCCAGGACACACATTTTGTGGTCTGCATACCAGAACTGGTCTGTAAATTATCACTGATGTGTGGGAAGGTTAAGTATGAAGATAGTAGTCTAGAAACCTCTACGGAAATGCTGCTGCAGCATCCAGGTGTGTGCTCAGTGGTCCTGTCTCACTGAGCAGGGCAGGGGTGAGTTTAGTTACCATGGGGGAACTCACGTGGTAAGTCACGGGTGGCACAAGGCATTCACTGCAGGACAACGCCTTGGTCCTTGATGGATTGGAAAATTAAGTAACCTGTCCTTCACCACAAATAGCTTAAAGAGGACCACCACTGTAATCTGTATCTGACAATTTACATTTTTGCAATTAACATTTGCTGATTTTAACACTGAAGTGGGTTGACATTAAGAGAAGGTGTGCTGGGAATGAAGGCAGGGAGGGCTTAAATTGGTTTCAATCATAGCCTCTTATTTGAATCTATGTGCTACGGTTGAGGAAAGCTGTATATTTCAGGGGAACTGTAAGTTTCAGGCATAAACTATGGAGAGAGATGAAGTGAGCAGAACAGGGCTGAGGGGTTGCCAGCAGCCAGTGTACCTACAGGAGACATCGACACCAAGACAACGTGGACTCCATGGTGTTTGGTTGAGACACATGTTAAGAAATGGGAGGAGGAGGGCTTCCCTGGCGGCGCAGTGGTTGAGAGTCCGCCTGCTGATGCAGGGGACGCGGGTTCGTGCCCCGGTCCGGGAAGATCCCACATGCCGCGGAGCGGCTGGGCCCGTGAGCCATGGCCGCTGAGCCTGTGCGTCGGAAGCCTGTGCTCCGCAACGGGAGAGGCCACAACAGTGAGAGGCCCGCGTACCGCAAAAAAAAAAAAAAAAAAAAGAAAAAGAAAAAAAAAGAAATGGGAGGAGGAGAGGCTTGAGAACATGAGATCATGTACACGTGTTATAGAAAAAGTGGAAGAGGGTCAGGGGAGAGGGCCATCTGGGATGGTCATAACCAGATCCTATCACAGCGCAAATTCTGTCAAGAGAGGTGGGCTGGGACTTTGAGAGGCCATGTCAGAGAAAACACTGGCGGTCCACCTACAGTCCTAGGTCACTTCACTGCCCGTCCTCACGAACATCTATCCCCGAGGCCTGAGCCCATCTCCCAGGGCTGCCTCTAGGTCAAGTACCCTTGCGATAAACTTCAACGTCTGTGTACACTTGAAAATGATCACAGCCATGCAGAGACAGAAGGGAAACCTCAGAGGGGAGTGAGATCTCCATCCCACTCATCTGTTTGGTTCAGGTTGTCCACAGATTTGGGGTCTTTGTAGACAAATCTGGGTATTTTACAAATTCTTTTCCTTCCACCCAGTATACAACAAACACCCTAACGGATGCAAAATACCTCTATGGAAGCACACGCTGGGAAAGGGGGTGGGGTGGTATGGATTAATTGGTCCCTGAAGTGAATGAGGAAAAAAAACACGCATTTTTTCAAAAAGCCAACCTCAAAAGAGCCTGGAAAAGAACAAAGCTCTTTCAAGTGCTTCTCGGTGTGTGTTTTTTTTCCCATCCCCCCGTTGTTTGCCGCTCCAGGGAGAGGTGGGAGCAGCCGCGGTCCCCCTCAGTAGGTGCCTGTCGCATTGTGTTATTACAATTCTATATTTCAATTAAAGCAATGTAGCCAATTTAAAAGTTCTTCCATGTGCCACTCAGGAAGGAGAGATCTAAGGATTCAACTCACACATGTTAATACCCCACTTTTTCCCCTTCTTCTCATTTTCATGTAAATCAGGTTGAACGCTGTCTTTCTTCTTCTTCCTCTAATCTATCCCTCAAAATACAACGCCAATTAAAGTCTGTGCAAAGACAGACTCCACAGCCCAGCGTGATTGCGCTGTGCCACTTTGATTTTCCTTAAAGTTTTCTTCCTATCCTTTTCCTTTCCTATCTTCATATTCTAATTTGATTAAGTGACATGATTTCCTTGTAGGGCATGCATGCGATTTGGAGGCCTATTACTAACGCTCTTGTTTGATGGGTTTAGGGGAGAAGAACGTGAGTGTGGGGCTGGGAGCCCAGAGTCTGAATCCCAGCTCAGATGCTTCCTATTTGGGTTAACGTCAGGCAGATCTCTTACCCTCGGTAGACTCAGTATCCTGATCTGTCGAGCACAAAGACTAAAACCTGCTTTGCTGCCTTGTCAGTCTCCTATGGCCTCTCTTAGGTGCTCAGTTCCTGTTAGTTTCTTTCCCCTTCTCTTAGGCAAAAGTAATCACATTGGCTTAACCTTTTCTAAAACAGAAACAAGATCTGAAATGACACATAGAGCCTCTGCTATTTTATTTGATGTTTTGAAATCTCTCTTTCTGTTCTTTCCCCCCAGTATTATCGCTTTGCACGGAACCTTTGGGGGGAATTTTTAGTTCCTTTCATCTCAACAAGACACAGGCTCATTAAGACCATCTCCACACAGGGGGTGGGAGGAGCGAGTGTTCTGTTTGCCCAATTTAAATGCTTCATCACAAATTTTAGGTCATTTTCCGTATTCCGCGGGGTGTACGGCTCTTTTATAAACAACGAGCGTAACCCCTCTTTGATGTACGTGGGTCTGGATCAGTCCCAAAGAGATCCAGTTGGTAGGGTGGAGCTTCCTCTCTGTTTCTTGTCTGAGGAGGGCCATGAAGGATTAGAGATCATAAAAATTTGAATTTTCACTTATACAGCATGAGGCCTTCAAAGACAGAAAAGTGTTTGAGACACATAGAGCGGCTTCCTTTTGACTGAATGGTAGAAAAAATGAGGTCCCTTTAAAGGCATAAAGATGATAAAGGACTAAAGGAGTGGAATCAACTCATCTTTCACTTCCTTGGCACCTTCTCTGTGTAAACTTGGTAGAAACCAAGATGGATAAGAACCTGCTCTTGCCCTCAAGACTCACTGATTGACAGAGGAGCAGAGCCAGATAAACAACTGCATTATAAAAAATAAATGAAATCAGACACTAAGGAGGAGATGGAGTAGAGGAAGAATGACCAATTCTCTCAGGGTCTCAGGGAAGCAGGGCTGTATCGATACAGAGGGGGTCAGGGTATCACGGGGCTGGAGAGAATTTCAGGCATCATTATTTTATTTTATTTTTTTTTGGCCACGCCGTGTGGCTTGCAGGAACTTTCCTGACCAGGGATTGAACCCAGACCACGGCAGTGGAAGCACAGAATCCCAACCACTAGGCCACCAGGGAACTCCCTTCAGGCATCATCTTGCCTTATATACCTGATTCATAGGTAAGGTGATTTAATGAGAAGGTGAGTAAAAAAAAAAATAAGAAAAAGCAGCAGCTTTGCAATGTGAAAATTCCAAGTGTTCTGTGGTCACTTTGCTTTTTCCCACCACTGCCGTCACTGTCACAATTTTGTGAACATACATATTTTAGAAATGTCAGATAATATTCTGAGGAATTATTATGAGCTGGGCATTGTGTCTGGTCCTCCATATGCTTTGTCTCACTTATCCCCCCTTGCAGCAGCCCTGTGAGGGAGGCATGGTTATTTTTCCCACATTTCTGACGAGGACAAAGGAAAAGGACCTAGCACACAGTAGGTGTTCCTCAGTGTTGAATGATTACATGAACCCTAGCCCCTTAAATGATTTCTAAAGACAATCTGCTGTGCTTCAGAAATCAATTACCCCAGCTGTCATTCAAAGGCTCACAAGCCTTCAAACCATGGATGGATCAATGCATATGACTGCCCAGGGAGGTGGGAATTTCCAGGGAGACATTTCTCCAGACAGACCATGGGGACAGGGCAAGGCCTGAGCTTATAAAAGTTACTCTGAGGGCTTCCCTGGTGGCGCAGTGGTTCAAAATCTGCCTGTCAATGCAGGGGACACAGCTCTGTTCTGGGAGGATCCCACATGTCGCGGAGCAGCTAGGCCCGTGAGCCACAACTACTGAGCCTGCGCGTCTGGAGCCTGTGCTCCGTAACAAGAGAGGCCGTGATGGTGAGAGGCCTGCGCACCGCGATGAAGAGTGGCCCCCGCTTGCCACAACTAGAGAAAGCCCTCGCACAGAAACGAAGACCCAACACAGCAAAGATAAATTAATTAATTAATAAACTCCTACCCCCAACATCTTCTAAAAGAAAAAAAAAGTTACTCTGAGACACGGGAAGCATAACTCAACAAACTCTTTGTTTAGGCCAAACCTGGAGATGAGTTTGCACATAAGCACTTTTGCATGAACGAGCTATAAATACGTGTCCATTCAGTTATTACACGTTGACAGAGCATCTGTTCTGTCCAAGGGTCTGCGCTCTGCTAAGGATCAAAAGATGAACGAGACCAGCCTCTGCCACCACTTCCAAATAAAAACTAGGCCACATGTTCAAGAGAAGCAAGTGTTCTAATGGGACAAAATATTCTAAATTGGGGCTCATCTTGGAGAATTGGAGCTCTGTTACCCTCAGAGCTATCAATAACCTACTTCTGTGTACACTGCTGTTCTGAGAGGGACCAGACACTGCTTGCAGATCTACCACAATGGGTTTTGTAACGCTGGGCTTAACTCTTTAACCTCTGCTGGCCTCCATTTCCTTTCGTTTAAATTAAGGAGTTGAATTCATTCAGTGACAGCTAAGGTTCCTTCCAGTTCTGAAATTCTACAATGTTGGAGTATTTACATCTGTAGAGAAAAGGAAGATTTCATTTGTTTACTCAAAATATTTACTGTGCACTATTTGTGTTCCAGGAACTGGGCTAGGTAATGCAGATATAAATGTTTATGATACACAGTCTCTGCTCTCAAACCGGAGCCAAACACAGGAGTGTGAACAACTGGCCATGAGGCATATGGTAACAATAATTACAACAATTGTTTTCCTCTATTGAGTGCTTACTATAAACTAAGTGCTTTATGGGTACTATTTCATTTTCAGCTGTGAGTAACCCTATGCTATAGGCACTATAATTATGCCCATTTATGGATGATGAAACTAAGGTCTAGGGAGATCAAGTAATTGCTTCAAATCATGCATTAGAAAGCTGGAACTCAAACCCAGAGGCTGCCCTAACTCCACTGCCATGGTCTTGATAAATGAGCAGAAATATATACAACACAGAAGAGAATATGCTAGAATAGAAAAGGAGGAGTACAGATAAAGGGTTTAGGCAAAGGAGGATACTTATTGGGGCTGAATCCAGGGAAGGTTTCTGAGAGAGGAGCTATCTGACCCAGGCATGAAGGATGGGTGGGCTTTGGATGCAGGAGATGAGGAGAGATGGAATTGTCAACAAGAGGAAGGAAAGGTTGACCGATCTGAACCCTGAGCCCCTCTCCAGCTGATGACATGTCCTTGTTTCGCCATCAAGGCTGGGATGTATCAGTTTTCACTTTCGAGCACAAGTGCCTGCTGGTACCGGTGCCCCACAGCATTCTTCCCCCACCCCATGCTTTCGTTCATTCCTTCTTCTACAATTCAAGTTGCGGCTTAAGTGTCCGCTTACCAGAGATGCCTTCCCTTGCTCCTTCTATCTAATTCTGCCAGTCACTCCCTATCACCTTACCCTGAATTAAAAAAAAAAAAAGAAATCACAAGCCTTCCCTGGTGGCGCAGTGGTTGAGAGTCTGCCTGCCGATGCAGGGGACTCGGGTTCGTGCCCCGGTCCGGGAGGATGCCACATGCCACTGAGTGGCTGGGCCCGTGAGCCATGGCCGCTGAGCCTGCGCTCCGCGACGGGAGAGGCCACGATAGTGAGAGGCCCGTGTACCGCAAAAAAAAAAAAAAAAAAAAAAAAAAGAAAATCACAGTACTTATCACTATCCGAAATTATTTATTTACTTACATGGCACTGTCAGACTCTTCCAATAAAACAGAAGGTAAAAAGGGTCATGGCCTCATCTGTCTTGTTCCCTCAGTGCTGCATCCTCGGGGCTTATTATAGGTGATCGATAAACAGTTGTTGCACAGACAAACGACTGATTAATCTCTGCCCCGAATTTAGGATGGATTTGTGGTAAGGTTTGGTTAGGTGATCAGGAGTCAAAGAACTTAAATTCTGCTCCAGGCTCTGAAATATTCTACAGGTGGAACCTCAGTTTCCACATCTGCCAGATAAGGTATTACTACTGCCATGTAGCACTCATGGATAAATTAAGTTTCCAACACATAAAAGTCTGTGATGTCATTATGACATTCTTGCTGTCACACTTTCTTTTAGTCTAGGGTCTAAGGGGGAAAGTCAAACTGTCTGCTTAATTTCAGCAATTCCTTTCCACCTATCTAGAAGTTTGCTTCCAGTCTAGGAGTCTGAGAGTACAGAATAGCCTCAAGAACCTGTGTTCTGACAGAAAGCCAAAGACAGACTTCAGAGTAAGGGCTGCAGTCACCCCGCCGCGACTCTTCAGGCCAGACCATCCTGAGTCACTGCACATCAACGCAGCTGCTTAGCAAAGTCCCATCAGCCCAGTGGGTGAATCAAGATGGGATGATCCAGTTCCTGGCCTAGCGGGACCTTATGCCACCTTCTACCTGAGAAATCCAGCTGGACTTCCAAGGAGCAAGGACGGATGTAACTGTCAAGCAGGGGTTGGGGGGAAACAGCCATGCATCAGATGTAAACCAATGAGTGGGACTGTCTTGCAATGAACTTCTATTTATGGACAATGAAATTTAAATTTCATATACTTTTCACACATCGTGAAATGTTATCCTTCATTCAATTTCTTTCAACCATGAAAAGACATAAAAGCCATTCTTAACCTGTGATTGTACAAACACAGGTGGTGGGCTCCATGTAGCCTACAGGCCATTGCAGTTTGCTGACTCTGACTCCAGACCCAGGATGGGAACCCATTCAGTTTGATGTTAAAGCCTGTTCTCTTCACTAGCAGGTACACAGCACACCCTCAGATCCAAACCTCTCTCATTCTAAAGCACATGCTCATTCTCATAAATGCCCCTACTCCTGAGGAGTATTTGACAAGAATGGCCAAGGAATTCACAATGTACACACTCATAGAGTGGAATTCAACTCAAGGCTGGAACACTTCCCTGCTGCTTTTAGTGATGTCTTAGAGTCACTGTAAGAAGTTGTTTCTATGGAAACTGACCTGGTCCCCCTGCCTCGGGGATCCTTGTTTAAATTCCCTTCCCTGACCAAAGTATGAATGCAGAGCTGTGGACCACCCACTATGTTTGCATCTATCCTCCCCAGCCATCTTGTATTTAGGATTTCAGATACACCAACTTTATAGATAGAATTTATTAGTGAACAGACCACTCCAGATATATGAGAAAATGGAATGAACATTGTTCATGAAGGTTCATTTTTTTATTAGGCTCAAATTTCTTAATGAATGAAAATGGAATGCAGATGGTGCTATTTTCTCCTTTGCTGTATCTTCAAGTTCAGTAACTGTAACTGAGCAGATTAACTTAAAAGGGGGCTGGCAAAGAAACCTCCTTGGAAATGTATGGGAATCAACTGGAAAAGCTTTTGCTCTCTCCTTAAAGAGAAATTCCATTTATGTTTGAAAAAAAAGAGAAGCGAACCAGTGTTGCAGGTCTGTAATCAGTTTTCAAATTACAGAAGATGTTGTCCATTGTTGTGAAATGGGGCTCTGACAAGAAGTCAATCAGGTGTATTTGCTACATCGATTAGCACTTCAGTGGCGGAGGGAGAGGGTGAGCCTTTACGCAGGGCCAGCTCTCCAGGGACTAGATAAGCTCCCATGCTCAGAAGCATCTACTCCACTCAGACATCCTGCTCTGTTTACTCTCCCAAAGCAAGCAGAAGATTCACTGAGGTGCTCCACATTTCAGAAGAGGCAGAGAACCCTTCTGTTGGTAGTAAGACTGAAATCAGACTGAAGTGGGTCAAAGTAACAAGACCTAGCGAACATGAGAGGGGCTTCTGAGTTCAGAACACCTGGGTCCCGTTTCAGCCTCTGTCACTTACCATGCTGCTTACTTAACTTTGAAGCTGTGATGTTTTTCATCTATGGAGGGAAGATAATAATCGTATCTATAGGATGGGGTTACTAGGAGAATTAAACATGACACACGCGTGGAAAGTGCTTAGCAGAGTGCCTAACAAAGGAACACGAGCAGAATGAATAGCCAACATCATCCTCGACGCCCCTAGAGCTAGCATCAGCCTCGCCCCGGTCTCAGTCCACCCTCATCCGACCAGCTCACAGAAGATGCTACGCAGGAACTAACACAGGCGATAACCGCATCTCCTTCAGGACCCAGACACCAACAGTCAGTGTAGAACAGTGGTTCAGAAAGTGAGTTTCAGAGCAGACAGACCCAGCATCCGGTCCCAGCTCAGCTGCTTCCTAGCCATGTATCCTAGGTCTAAGCCCCAGGCTGCTCACGTGTTAAATCATGCCTATTTCTAAAGATGTCCAGGTGATTATAAAGTGCTTGGCGTGGGGTTGCACAGTAAGGAGTGGCCATTTCCACCACAGGGCAGCGTGAAACCCAATCTAGAACAGTCTCGTCCGACAGAACTTTCTGTGGTGAAGGAAATGTTCTAAATGTGCACTGTCCGACATAGTCGTTTTTAGGAAAAAAAACAAAACAAAACCGAAAACCTCCTCCTGTGTGTTTCTCCTTTACTCTCACATGACAACCACACTTATTACGTTTCTGACACCAAATATATGTGGTTCCCCCGGCCCCCCAACAAGCAATGCTCTGAGACACCAGCTGGGTGTCCTAACAGTGTGACGCGATTCTGACACTGTCTACCTGGTGATAGGGTCAGGCCCACAGGTAAAGGGCTCATTCCCATTAGACTGCCCCCTCTTCAGACGCCACGTGCAGGTCCAGGTTGTTCTCACCAATTGGTTATAGATTGGAGGTGCCCACAACCCCCTTCTCAGGTTTGATTAACTTGCTAGAGCAGCTCCCAGAACTTAGGAAAACCATTTCCTTACTAGATTACTGGCTTATTATAAAAGGATATGACAACAATAGCCAGATGGACGAGCTGCATAGGGTGAGGCCTGCGGGAAGGGGCATAAAGCTCTGATGGTCCCTCTGAGGAAGCCACTCTCCCAGCACCTCCACACGGGCGCAGACCCGGGAGCTCTCTGACCTCACACTTCCGGTCATTTTGTGGAGGCTTCATCATGTAGGCATGATTGATCAGTAACTCAATCTTCAGCCCATTCTCCCATTCTCAGGAGAGGGGTGGGTGACGCTCAAAGTTGCAAGCTTCTAATCATGGCTTGGTCTTCCTGGTGACCAGCCCACACCCAGGAGCCATCCAGGAGCCCACCTGAAGTGGTCACATTAGAACAGATGTCACGCCAGCACCCAGGAAATTCTGAGGGATTTAAGAGCTCTGTGTCAAGAACCAGAGTCAAAGACTCTCAAGTATTACAACGAAAGATGTTCCTCGTGCTCTTCTCCCCTAGGAAATTATAAGGGTTTTAGGAGCTCTGTGCCAGGAACTGGGAACAGAGACCAATATATATATATTTCCTATTATTTCACAGGTAGCCACTAGCCACATGCGGCTTTTGAGCACTTGAAATGTGCCAGGGGCGACTGAGACACTGAGTTCTTAAATTTTATTAGAATTTAACTAATTTCAGTTTAAATCTAAATCGCCACATGCGGCTAGAGGCTACTACCCTGGATGGATGGCACCAGTTCTAGAAGGGCAACCTGATGTTTCCTGGGATTTTAGGAAGCAAAAGGAGGGCTTTCAAATGGGCTGATAAGGAAAGGCCACGTGGGCTAGGGGTCTTCTCTGAGCTGGCCTCTTAAAGAACAGATTCTGACTTGCAGAAGGCTTGTCCTACTTTGCGTGATGGGGAACGGGCCACTTCTCAAAAGGAAGGGATGTGAAGCTAGGCTGAGTTAGAGCCTCTCTTCAAAGGGCCTGATTACCAAGCTAATGAGGGACTCTCAATAGGCCACAGGGAACGCTGTTCCACGGAGAACAGGTGACATGGGACAGTAGTTCCTGCTCCCAAAGCCAGCTGTTACATGGGGATGCTAGCCCATCTCTCCTCACCCGTTGTGACCTAATGTATCACGAACACGTCAATGACACGTGTAGCTACTGTTTCCGCAGCTCAGCAGCCCGTGTTCAGGGATTATTTAGGGACATGGCTCTCATCTCAGAGTGCTTTGCCTTTATACACAGATTAGCTCAGAAGGCAGGCAGAGGCCCTCACAGGGTCCCTCAGCCATACTGCATATATGAACCACACTTCTATAGAAGCTATTCCAATGATTGCCCTCATTTTACAAGTAGCCGAACAGATGCCAGCAGGAGCAAAGGGGACAACTCAGGGTCTCGCCTGCTCATACAAGGATAAAGGGAGCCCAAGGATAAAACATGGTTCTCGGGGCTGATAAGTCTTTCTCATTCACTGTGCTGATGGTTACAAGAAGGGGAAAAAAGGAGATTATAGCCCAATGGCTTGAATACTAGAATTACCTTGAATCTACTAAGATACCTGCCATCTTTGAAATATACAGCAGGAAGAAGAAGTAATTAGCTGGCTTTTTATAGCTCTCTATAATTGCAAGGAATTAACAGGAGCGCCATGGAGAGAATTCTTTTTATGTCCTGGCATATACCTTTGGCTACAAAGCAGAACTAGCATTTATCCTGAGTAGAGATTTCAGTGACTTTCCATGCCCCGTACAAACATCAACCAGCAGACAGAGGCCAAGACAGTCAGAGCTCTTCTAATTCACACCTGTGTGAAAAAAGCCCAATGATTCCTGGCTTTGACTTCTGTTTCCTCTCTATTCTTTCTCCAGTGAAGGTTATGGAACAGGGAAGAAGAGTCATTTGGCTGAGAAAGCTGGAAATTGTCTTGCAGTAAAAAGTAAGGGTTTCTCCACAGGAAAATTAACTGCAGTTACAGAGGTGCCCTTTGGGCTTACAAGGACAGAGCCACTCCACCGGCTGGCCATCCCTATAATAAACATGCTGACTAACATCTGCAGAGTGCTTTAGAGTTCAAGTTTGTTTTGTTTTTAAATATTTATTTATTTATTTATTTTTGGCTGCGTTGGGTCTTCGTTGCTGCGCGCGGGCTTTCTCTGGCAGCGGCGAGCGGGGGCTACTCTTTGTTGTGGTGCGGGGGCTTCTCACTGCGGTGGCTTCTCGTTGCAGAGCATGGGCTCTAGGCCCATGGGCTTCAGTAGTTGTGGCATGTGGGCTCAGTAGTTGTGGCTTGCAGGCTCTAGAGCACAGGTTTGGGAGTTGTGGCACATGGGCTTAGTTGCTCCGCGGCATGTGGGATCTTCCGGGACCAGGGCTTGAACCCACGTTCCCTGCATTGGCAGGCGGATTCTTAACCACTGTGCCACCAGGGAAGCCCTAGAGTTCAAGTTTTAAACACACAGTTTCACTTACATTGTATTGGAGCCTGACAATCATGCTGGGAAATAGGTGTGGGGTATGAAGATTATTCTGCCCATTTTACAGATAAAGAAAATGAGGCTCGTGGAGGTTAAATGTCCAAGATCACACAACTGGTCACTTGTAAGGCCGCACCATGAGCTTCTAGCTCAGTTCTTAAATGCTGCTCTTTCCACTTTTGCAGCAATTAACATTTTGTGGGGTATTTTGCAGTTTTCAAGGCATTTCTGACATGCATAGTACAGTTCAAATCCTCAGTGCACTGCAGTATATATGATTACTTACAAATGAATTGAGCTTCCAGAGCATTTGTGTAACCTGCCAAGATGATGCAGCTCACAAGTAGAACTAGGATTGACCCTGTATTTTCCTCTCCGATCCTTTATTGGTACCAAGCACCGGTTCTGCTTCTAAGCTGTTTTATTTGCACTCTCACACTAAAAACCTTCCTAAAATGTTTAAGTCCATTTCCCTTCCAGCACTGGTTACAAACGTCTCATGAAGACCTTCCAGCCCTGGTTACAAAAGTCTCATGAAGATAGTGGGATTTTCAACACAGTGTGGGGAAAGGGGGATGAAGGGCCAGTCCTGACATGGCTTTAGCCTATCACTGTGACCCGCAGCTCTGCTGGTTGGGTGCATCTGCAGTCAGAGCTGAGGATACGGCCTGGCACATCTCGGGAAACTGTAGGCCAGTGACCTTCAAGGATACACAGCCAATCAGAGGAAGAGCTGGTATTTATCTTTTGATACAAGGTATATAGTTAAATGCCTATAGGGGTGGCTAAATCCTGGATCTGACCCCTTCTCTAGTACTTTTTCCAGCTCACAAGACCCGTCTAATGACAAAACAGTTGGAGAAGAAAAATATATGATCATGGCCAAGGTCAACAATGATTAGTCCTCATTGAAACAAACTCCCTAGTAAGAGTGTAGAGCTGCTATCACAACATCCAATGGATGTTCCTGGGGGGGAAAGGAAGTATAGATCATCCTGCAAAAGAGGCTGGAAGTCTAAAGGGGCCACATTAATTCACATTTGGACAAGACACAAGCTATAGTAAGGTACTAGCAGGTCCCAGTTGAAAGTGAAAGATTCTACCAAGGACGCTAGCTCCATCACCTCCCTCAGCTTTGGACAGGCTGGGAGACTAACAGGGATGGAGGGAAGAGAAAGCTCCGGCATCCCAGGCTCAAAAGTCAGCACAAAGACCAAAGCATGATATTAATACGGAAAACATGTAGCAGACAGCAAGTGTGGCATGAATTTAGACTTTGGAATGAAAATGACCCAGGTTCATATCTTCCATCAGTCACCTTGGGCAAGTTCTGGAACCTCTCTGTGACTGGATTCTTCATCTTTAAAATGGAAATGATACCGTCAGCTCCTACTGTTTGAGCACTTACTGTATGCCAGGCACTGTTCTAGGCACTATATGTATATGGCCTCATTTAATCCTTTCAACAACCCTGTGACGTTTGTGAGGGTTGTTATAATTATTTCCATTTCCAAGTGAATAATCTAAGTTACAGGTAAATTAAATATCATGCTCCAGGTAACACAGCTGGTAATACTTCCCATGCAGAATTGTCTTGAAGATAAAATGTTAATATATGTAGGTAGATGGCATTAGTAGAACCCCAGTAAGTGACAGGGTCAGCTAGTATTATTATTTATACTATTATAATGGCCTGCTACAATTCACTACAAGGATAAAGTACTGAGCCTCTCACATCTTCGGATATTTAAACAGGCTGGCTGCTGGTGGACCATTTGTCTTACCGGCATCTACATCTTTTCCAGCCCCTTGATTCTCTTAAACTATTTACACACAGGGGCAGCCTCCTCCCAGACTTTTCCCAGCACCAACACGTGCTTAATCCAAACAATGCAAGATTTATGGCCTTTCTTTATTTGAGTTGATTCCAATGTGTCAGCAGATATGAATTGTAACATAAAATAATTACACTTGAAAGTGAAATGCAGGCCTAAGGATTCTGGTTGGCTATTTTTTTTAAATGCCAGCAATTTCTGAAAGACTGGATTTATTTAGTGCCCTTCCCTCCTCCTCCTGAGCACTTAGAGACCTCAGCATTTAGGAATGCTATTCTAGCTACCTTTATTACAGACTACTTTATCAATTACCATGACAATTATTCATACTATACATGAACGTACTTTATAGTTGCCACATGTGCTCCATACACAAAGGAATAAAACCTATAATGCGTCTTCCTTCTCAGTAAATCCTAATGGGTGACACAAGCCACAGACTCCTGAATGGGAGCCACTTAGAAGTGTGACAGAACCGAAGCAGCTTGAATTTATATACAAACAAATTAATGGAGGCTTTAATGAAGCACAAGAAGGGGGTTCCCACAAGGAAGATTAGCAATTAGGGCAGGAAGAGGCCTATTAAATCATCTTGTCCATCCCCAACCATGTGGGCTGTTCCCTATAGCAAAACCCCCTTCCAGGTTAAATTACCTGAGAGACTGGGATTCCGTTCCAGCCCTTGGGAAACAACTGACTGCCCGATCAATCTCCCCATTCCAGTTCTTTTGGTTACGTGGCAAGAGATTGGAAAAAAACAAAAAGCAAATGAAAAGTGACTGTATCCCAGGGAAAGTCTTATATCAGCCTCTTTTTTTCCCCTTCCCTTTCTACCCTCTTTTCAGTCTTCTGGAATCATTGTTAATTTAAGACATGGCATTTCAGGTTCATTCACCTGCATCTACCTCCTTTTATTCTATCTAACAGTGTGTAGAAACTGAAGGCAAATAAAGGCAGGCATGATGAAAAGAGTACTTTTGGATTGAGGTTGACACCATCTGAGTTTCAATCCTGACTTGGACGTTGACTACCTGTGGGATTTAGGCAGGGCACCATTCCTCTCCTAGTTTGAGTTTTCTCTATAAAATTAGGATATATTAGCTTGATACTGTCATAATAGATTTTATTCATTCACTCAACATTTTTTTTTCTTGCGGTACGCGGGCCTCTCACTGTTGTGGCCTCTCCCGTTGCGGAGCACAGGCTCCGGACACGCAGGCTCAGCGGCCATGGCTCACGGGCCCAGCCGCTCCGCGGAATGTGGGATCCTCCCAGACCGGGGCACGAACCCATGTCCCCTGCATCGGCAGGCGGACTCTCAACCACTGCGCCACCAGGGAAGCCCCACTCAACTATTTTTAAGTGAGTACATACTATCTGAAAGGTGTGTGCTAGCACTGAGGACAAGTCGATAAATCCCATGGTTCCTGCTCTCAACAGCACATAAGGTATTGCAAGGTATGCTGTCTCAACATACCCAATTATAATGCATTTAAAAAATTGTGATAAAATATACATAACATAAAAACTACCATTTTAATCATTTTTAAGTATACAGTTCAGTGGAATTAAGAATATTTACACTATTGTGCAAACATCACCACCACCTTTTTTATCATCCCCAACTAAAACTCTGCACCTATTAAACACATACTCCCCATTCTCCCCCACCCCCATGCCTGGCAAACACCCTTCTGCTCTCTGTGTCTATGAACTTGACTAGTCTAGGAACCTTATGTAAGTGGAATCATACAATATTTGCTTTTTTGTGACTGGCTTATTTCACCTGGCATGATGTCTTCAACGTTCATTCATGTTGTTGCATGTATCAGAATTCCCTTCTTTTTTAAGGCTGTATAATATTCCATTGTCTGTATATACCACATTTTGCTTATCCACTCATCCACTGATAGACACTTGGGTTGCTTCTACCTTTGGTACAACACATTTTTATAAATATTGTAATAGAAGTGGCTGGTGTATGAAAGTATAGACAAGGGATATCCAACCTAGGTTGGTAGGTTAGGGAAGAATTTCTAAGGAAATGGTACCTGTGCTGAGAGGCCTGGAGGAGAAACTGGAGTCAGCCAAATAAACGAAAGAGCCAAGAGAGGGCGGGTGGAGGGAAGGCAGCGGAAGAAAGTTCTAGGCAGAAAAACCAAACCAAAACAAACCATGTGCAAAGGCCAAGAAAGAAACCACTGAAAGTGGGTCTCTTTGATTGTGCGGGTCAGCTGGGGATGATGCTGAGAGGATTTTCACTCTTCCGAGATGATCATTTCTGTGATTCTGTTCTCCACACAGTATCTCTGTATTATATGTCTATTCCACCAACATTCCCTGTATGGATCAATTAAATATCATCTGCTGGTTTAATTAGAATGACTCTGTTTGCTTTTCTTTTCAGGTCATTAATACAGAGGCACACACGTATGAACCTGAAGTGAGGCAACCGTGCCGTGATCTTGCTTATCACACTGTCATATAATCGGTTATTTACTCAGCTGCTAGTTCATGAGCCCTGGGGAGGAGAGGGGTTTCTCTGATACATCTTCATATCTCTGTGCCTGGGACATAGAGCACACTAGGTAAATGTTTGGTAGAAGAATTTAATTTTTACAGATGAGAGTATCAGGGAAAGAAAAATAAATGACTTCACCAAGGTGCTGATGGGAGCCCTGGTTTTTTAAGGATGCAATTTTACACTCTATAAAATAGTTAACCTTAACTCTCCCAATGATATTCACATACTAGTTTCATAAAGAGAAATACAAGCAAAGGTAGATTTGTGCAGAAAGTACTCTGAGGCTAGAGAAGTGGCCTCAAGAGGTTTAAGGTGCATTCAGTTTTCTCAAAGACTTTAACCAGGTGGCAGAATATAGACACTGTGGGCGGAAAACCAAAGTGATGAGCACCCTCGGTGTCCTGGAGCTGTCCTGAAGGAGGCCACAGTCAAATCTCATTATTTCAGATCCCACTAATTCTGAACGTGGACAGAACCTGGGCTGCATCTCTTGCTCAGTAAAACTGCTGTCCATAAATTAGATACAGTTCTTAGAACGTCAAGGGAGGAGTTTATTAATTGCTAAACATTTGGTATGTGCCAACTTTATTCTTCTCTTCTGACAAAACTAATGTACATAATCAAGGAGTACTTATTTGCAAAGAACTTCCATATGCATTCTTTCCCCCAGAATTACTACAACAGACCTCTGCAGAAGGCCAAAGTCATCCCCATCTCCATCTCCTAACTGAGAAAACGTAGGCTCAGAGTGATGGAATGACTTGGCCAAGACTGTACAGCTTTATGTGTAGGAATGAATATACAAATAAATTTTATTCTGCTTGAAAGTCGAAGATCATACATCTTAAATTATAATAATAAAGACTGTCAAGTTTTCTCTTCTTGGTGACATTTATTCATACATGGAAAATCAACAATATTGCTCTAAACATCGCTCAGCCAGTGTATGGCCAAGGGCAAAGTGGTGGTCCAGACAGTTAACACCTCGACAATTTACAAGCCAAGCCTCGTGAGAAACCCATTTTCAGCCAATTCTCAATGCCCTTTGACATCGTTCAGATCTGTAGGTAAAACCAATGGACTATTAGTCTCATTAGTGTAAAAGACAGACTCCACCATCATGGTGCTACCCTATGACTATCATGAGCAGATAAGGAAATTAAGACAGAGGCATTAAAACTAAAGTTTAATATCAAAAAGTTTAAAAATGTATATTTTACAATAATTGGCAATACTCCATGCTGACAAATATGTAGGGAAACAGTCTTTGTACCTCTGGTGGTACGACTTTCTAGAACATAATATGAACCCCCCTCCCCCTCAAAAAAAGACCAAAGCATTAAAAGTATACATACTTGTTGACCCAGGAATTCTGAAACTTAACTAAAGGAAATAATCACAGGTGTGTATAAAAAGATGTGCCCATAGATGCAGATACTAACAATAAGGTGTTTATTAAATTACGTTACACTCATAGGCTAATATTCTTTACAGTAATTGAAAATGATGCTATAGAAAAATATTTAATAAAAGAAAATATGTGGATAAGTAATAAAGTAGGTTACAAAGCAGCATGTATAGTATAATTTCAATTAAAGATATATATATAGGGCTTCCCTGTTGGCGCCAGTGGTTGAGATGCCTGCTAATGCAGGGGACACGGGTTCGAGCCCTGGTCTGGGAGGATCCCACATGCTGCGGAGCAACTATGCCCGTGCGCCACAACTACTGAGCCTGCGCGTCTGGAGCCTGTGCTCCGCAACAAGAGAGGCCGCGATAGTGAGGGGCCCGCGCACCACGATGAAGAGTGGTCCCCGCTTGCCGCAACTAGAGAAAGCCCTCGCACAGAAACGAAGACCCAACACAGCAGAAATAAATAAGTTAATAAACTCCTACCCCCAACACCTTAAAAAAAAATATATATATATATGTAAAGAAGACTATTGGTATATACACCAAAATATCGACTTGGTTTATGTTTAAGTGGTGGGATTTCAAGTAACTTCTATTTTCTCCTATTTTATATTTTGTACATTTTCTATAGTAAATATATGCTACTTTTATAAATAGAAAAGGCATAAATTATAGATAAGGATTAGTCTCTGTCCATTATCACTGCGTGACTCTGGGCTGGCAATCAGACTCTCTGAGCTCCAGGTCCGTCACCAATAAAATTGCATGTGTAATACATATATTGTAAGATTAACGTGAAGATCAGCTGTAAGAAAAGAAGTGAAAGTAGTTTCCAAACTACAAAGAGATT
Source organism: Globicephala melas (assembly GCF_963455315.2). NCBI lineage: Eukaryota > Metazoa > Chordata > Mammalia > Artiodactyla > Delphinidae > Globicephala > Globicephala melas. The sequence continues at coordinate 139,885,833 of NC_083314.1, read as the reverse complement.
CTCAAACATAAGAGATCCTTTTTCTTTTTTTAATCACTGTATCTGATGAAGCTTTTGTTAAGTGTAGGGTGGTTGTATCGTAGGCTAGAGATAGCCAAAAAAAAAAAAAAAATACAGGCACAGACTTTGACGGCACAGAAATAAACATGAAAGAGTATGCACGTCTATTCACGCGAATAGATCATCCGGCACAGAGTCGTGAGATGATGCATCTCTGTATATGAGTCTCAGAAACCCTCCTCGGACGCACTTATATCGAAGATGAAGCATCTGTGCCTCACAAGTGAGGCTATGGCCGTCTTGGGTTTAGACACTTGCCAGTACGATCTTTATTTTCAAAATTTCAAACGTGTAATTTCAAAACAGTCTATACATTTCTCAGATACCATGAAAACTTCAAACCTCCATCTCTGGAGGTGCAGACATTGTGTATTTAGATATTGAGGCCAGGCTTCGGTGTAATTTCTTGCAGATTTGAAATCTCCTGATTTTCTAAATCATTTAAGAAGTCAAATCCATCCTGCCAAGCAAATGCCTGAGCTATGTGAGTGAGGCAGCTTGAAGGAAGGCTGTGTACTAGGGTGATCCCGAAAGAGATATTTGGCTGAAGCTACAAGTATAGGAGCTGCTTGCAGTTGAGATGGCTGCACGCTGCATCTGATGTGGGCTCATCAGACGGACTGAAGCCCTGGGCTCGAGTCAGAACTGCGAGGTCACTGGCCTTTGTCCTCAGTGCCTGGAGCACTTCTACCTCCTCCACCCTCCATGTTCAGGGCTCCATCCAGAATGGAGCTGGTAATGCCTATATGTAGTTCACAGTGTGATCATAAGGATTGAAGGAGACCACGCATGTAACTCACTCAGCACAGTGGATATAACACTCCTAGGTCATCCCTCACCACCTTACCAGCTCTCCTAGGCTAACCTCCTCTCTCTCATCCTTTGCATCAAAGCGTAGTTGTACACGCTCCAGGCTGCAGAGTGCGCCCAGGCATCAAAATTCTGAGGCACAGACCCCAGGACCCTGAAAGGACTCCTACCCCTAGGCAAAGCTCCCGCTGCTGGCGGGGCACAGAATGGCTGGGAGAAGGCAAGAGTTTTTATCCTCCAGGAACTTACTTGTAATATTTAGTATAGACTTCAACACATAGTAGTTGCTCAATAAATGTTAGTTTCTTTCCTTCCCTTCAATTAGATATTACCTTTCCCTCATTCACATAATATATTATACTACTTTTATAGCTGGCTGTACTCTCTATCTTATACATACTGGGCATTTAATAATGCCTTTGGAAAATATATACAGCAATAGAAAAAAAGTGACTATATCTATATGCATATGAAAGCATAGAAAAGGGGTGAGAAAGAAGGATAAAGGCAAATTAGATGGATGAGGAAAGAGAAAGGAAAATGGGGGGAAACAAATTACCTATGCATTAAGATCATTAATAACACCGGAAATTGAGATTGAATATATTACATGTAACCTTTCATACATTTTATATAATCTTCTATTCATCTAGAAGTTAAAGGAACCCTGGGAAGGCAGATATGGCTTGAGTAAAATGGTTTGTATCACTGAAGCCCATGGCAGAGGGGATGAAGTTGCTATTTACTGTTCTCAGGGAGATAATTATTCTTAGAATTTAGATGCCACCCACAATGCCCAAAGGCTTTAGGTGGACACAGCTAGACAAGAAGGTGGATCAGAGGGCTGCTTGTCTTGTACAATGAAGGAATTCAGCGCAATGCCACAAATATCTCCTGGGAGCTTACCACGTACCAGAAGGTGGTAGATATAAGAGTAACCAAATAATGGACCCTGGCTTCCAATTACTCATAGTCTAGGATTTTTGTTTGTTTCTTTGTTTAAAATTCTCTCTACTTTTCATGTTTGTAACTAATCAGGGAATGCAAATGCTTTACCAGCTTAGCATGGTTATTCCTAATCTGTAGAAAAGCAGGGAAAGGTGCAAGAAAGAAGTAGTGACCATGAGCATAAGACAGAAAAATGGGAGGACATTAGATTTATCTCACTGTTGATGCTAGAATTTAAAAAATATATATACGTATTTTTTTAATTCTAGAATCAACATATATACAAATAAATATTTTTATTTAAATGAATGAATGAATAAGGTCAGTAACTACAGCACAAAAGAACAAATGATGAAAAAGTCAGCCAGGATATCACCGAAGTGTTTTATTCCAGGTAACATCTAACCATCCATGTAAGACAGACTCACACACCAGCTTCTTTGTTGTGGCCAGCAAAGCAGTGTGAAATGAAATAAATGTGGTGGGCAGGGCAGCCCTCATTAACTGAGACATCTTAGCAGTTCACTTCACCTCTCTGAAACTCAGTGCCATCCTGTGTAAACCAGAGATAATTCCTCTATTTGGAAAGACTTCTATAAAGCTTGGCTAGTTACTTACTGCTCATATACTCCAGAGGAGAACACAGAGCCACTAAGAGGTTCAGTGATTCATAAAAGTATGAAATGAGATGTGCGTAAAGCACTTACGACAAGATCTGGGACAACGGTAAGTGCTATTGTTATCATCGCTATTATTGTCGTCGTTGTTTTTATCATTACAGCTCGATCTGCACCTTTTTAACCGAGTGACGATACAAATTGAGGCCCTCTGACAACACACCCAGACTTCCTTGCATAACACTGGTCATCCAGGCCCCAGGTTCCACCATGCACACTTCCCCAGACAGAGTCTCTTCTCTGGTGGATTTTACCAGGCTCTCACCTTGACCTGGGCTCACCTTCTAGGAAACACATTCCTTTATTGTCCCCAGAATTATTAATGCTGCTCCACCTCGGGCTGCCGCGGAGAAGTACTTGAGAGAAGCACAGAGAACCACCTTATCAGTGCTGGGCCTAATTATAGCATCACCATTTCTACACAAACAGCTCCTGTAAGGGGTGTCTTCATAAAAATAGAACCACCTATTAAATAACTGAAGCACAGTCATGGAAAACGAGTTTTAAATTAAAATTTAAAATAAATGTGCGAGATAGAAAAACAATAAACAGTAGAACCCATATAAAGCAAATAAAAGCAGAGACACCCAAACTGACAGCTCTGATTTATCACGTGTAACGGCCCCTGGAATTTGGATGAGAATTTTCAGAAGTGTCTTCTTCCATTACTCAGTTGACCCTCAAAACTATAGGAAGCTCCCAGAGCATGTTCATATCTGTGAGTTACGAGGCACGTATGTCACAGGCCCTTTTGCAAGGAGAAAGGAAGCACAGTGGGGAAATGCTGTGACCTCGCTATACTTTTTATCTTCTTTCATAGCACTGATTACTTTCTAACAGAGTATATTATTTAGTATGTCTATTGTTTCTTGTCTGTCTCCCCACATTAGAATGTAAACTCTACAAGGTAGAGTCCTTCCTTTTATTTACCAATGTCTGCACACCCCTGAGGATACTCCTTGGCACACAGTAGGTACTCAATGAACATCTGCTGAATAAATAAATGGATCAAAATTTAAGAGTAGTCCTGGTCAAGTGACTGAACCTCCCTGAGGGTGAGTCACCTCATCTGTAAGATGGGAATGATAATATGTTACTCAACAATGGATTGCAAGAATTCAATGAGAAAAATATATGGGAAGCACTTGGCACAGTGTCTGGCAATTAGCGCTCCACAAATGGTAGAAATAACTAACACAATGCCCAGAGCTGAATATTTATCATCAAAGTTTATAAAAAGCATTCATCCCCAAAGTCAGCCACCAAAGAGAAGGGAACAAAGGGCCCAGAGATGAAAACCAGAGATCTTCAGCAGGTGCTCATCCTGCACTCCTACAGAGCTCGTCATGGGGTCAGAATGAGCAGATTAGAAGACTCCTCGGTAATCACCCAGACCAGAGCCAGCAGACACCAAGCTCCTTTGTCTACATATTGTCTGCGGGGGCCGTCACATAACAGTGGCCAAAGTAAACGGTTACGGGAGACCGTAAAGCCCACTATGCTCACTATCTGGACCTTTAAGAAAGAGGCTGAGGAATGACCCCAGGGTTCAGATGAGGAGAGAGTCCCAGAGAATAGGCAGAGGATCCACCCCCGAGGTCACACTGCACATCCAGGCACTGCCACCTTGAGCAGCAGCTCACACACCCTTCAGAGGCCCCAAGAGTAGCTGATAAACCTTTAGTCACAGGGCTGGTCTGCACGACAAAAACCCTCAGAGCAGTTAGATTTCTCCCCTGGAGAATAAACGCACGGTCACGTGCTTTCCAGAGGCCCTAAGTAGGCCCTTGAAAAGGAGAGAGACCACACTGGGAACTGAAAAGAGCACAGGCCTTATTACTCTGCCATGTCGGAGCCAGTGCCCGGCTCTGCAATTTGCTGGGTATTCAGCCTTGTGCAATTCCCTTAACCTCTCTGTGTCTCAGTTTCCTCATCTGTTTAACAGGACAAATAGTACTTTCTTAGCTGAGTTCTTAGGGGATTGAATTAAATGAGATCAAGCATGTAAAAGCAGCTAGCCCAGCAAACAGTACCTCTTTCCCTCCTGAAAGACCAAAACTGATAAAATGATTCATTAAGGGAAAGACAGTACATTTCTGAGTTTATCAAATCTGCTTGAAAACATTCGTGGTCTCACTTTCCAGGGTAATACGAATATCCATTTTTTTCCCCCGTCATGAATTATCCCCCGTCTAAATTATCTAACAGAGGCAGCTTCCGGACAGGGCCAATTTCTAAAAACTATGTTGGATTTGAGCTATAAATTGATTTTTTTATGGTGATAAATTAAAATCCAATATCACCCAACAAGACACTAAACATACAGAGGCCCAATTTTTCCCCTCAGATGTTCAGTCTCTTTGATATGAAAATGGACCTGGGGCAGCTGTCGGGCTTTGGGAGCCTGAATGTTGAAGCAAATGAGCAAAGAATATGGAGATGGTAGAGAGAGGAAGAGAAAAAGGTAATGAGGAAGGAAGGCAAAGTAAGGAAGAGGAGGAAGGGAAGAGGATGCTTCCCACTTCCTGTTCTGTGGGCATTAGAGAGTGACACAGAGTCGATGTTCAAGCCTCGGTGTTTTGCATACAATGTGCTAGGAGGTCTCAGGAGCCACTTACTTTTTTTTCCCTTAACATTTATTTATTTATTTATTTGGCTGCGCCAGGTCTTAGTCGCACCATGCATGTGGGATCTCGTTCCCTAAGCAGGGATTGAACCCAGGCCCCCTGAATTGGGAGTGCGGAGTCTTCACCGCTGTGCCACTAGGGAAGTCCTTCAGGAGCCGCCTCTTCTCTTTGGCTTCTGAGTTTCTTCACTTGTAAATGAGTGGGTTAGTCAATGCCTAAGGGACCTTCCACCCCTGACATCCTAGGACCAGGGTACTCTGAATCACATATATTATTCTTTCCATGCTCACTGCCTGCATGGCAAAACTTGCATCTTTGATACGTAGCGTCTTGGGCTCCAATATCTAGCCCAGACAATGAGCATTTCATTATAAGTTTACTTATTCGTTACTTCCTGTTCCATCCTTCCCTCGCTTTTGTTCCGTCTCTCCCTGACTGACTTTCCTCCCTTCCTTCAATGTGCCATTAGCATCTCTGTCACATACCAGGACCTGTGCGAAACCCTGCAGATACAGCAATGGATGAGACTAGGGGCCTCATGGAACCTGTAGTCTGATGGAAGCATGGGTCAACTCATTCTGATACAGACAACCGTGTGCTGTGATAAAGGTGAACAGAGGATGCTGTAGGAGGAATATGAAAGGATTTCTTAATTCTGAAGGGAGGACATAAGAAAGTCCATATCAGAGAGGGGATAATAGAGCTAATATTATAATATTAACACCTAGAGCTTTTTCTTATACTAGGCACTATTCTAAGCCTTAGGGGATTAAATTAAATCCTCATTTAATCTTGCACTAATCCTAAAACATAGGTACTTTGATTATCCCCATCTTACAGATGAGTAAAAGAGATACAAAGTCATTCATAAAAATTGCTTTAGAGCGGGCTAGGACCGGATCCAAGGCAGCTCCTTCCACCATGCCCACTCTCTGGTGCCAGTACCATACCAGTGAGGAGTGTGGGCTGTGGATTCAGACAGACCCAACATGAATACTGCTCAGAGGATGAAATGCATAAAGCACTTAGTTTACTAAAGCACCTGGTCATTGTCGCGCTGTGTTGCTGTTGCTAGTGTTGTTGACATTACTGGACCTTGAGGTGTTCACTGAGTGAAGAAGGGCAAAGGGATATACAGAGTGGAGGGGTCTCCTTTTGCTAGTCCTGCAAGCTGGGCAATGAATGGTCGGTACAGGAACTGGCAAGATGGTACCCCCGGCATTCTGCTCATGCACGAAATGATACTCCCAGGTCTGCTACGTACAGCTGGCCTGGGGGTACACTGCATAGATCTATGGGGATATACAGAGTGGAGGGGTCTCCTTTTGCTAGTCCTGCAAGCTGGGCAGTGAATGGTCGGTACAGGAACTGGCAAGATGGTACCCCCGGCGTTCCGCTCATGCACGAAATGATACTCCCAGGTCTGCTACGTACAGCTGGTCAGGGGGTACACTGCATAGATCTACGGGGAGGTGGTCATCGTATAGTCATCAAAAACATGTATACTTATTGCAACCGTTTCCCAGCAAAAGTCATCCCGGGCAATGAGCCTTAAAGAAAGGGACTTTTCCCTGATTTGCGCAAAGACATCTGATGGGTCGAGGGTGGCCTTAGAGTCACTGTACCTACCTCTCTGTATAGCTAGTGCAGCTTCAGGGCCACAGAGTACAATGAATAATAACTCAGGCTGTAATGGACATGATTCAACCAAAACTCGTTAGTCGTACATTCCAGGCCTCGCAATAGGGCCCTGCCAGCCCTCTCAGTTTTCTCTCACTGATAGCAATCACACATCCTCCAATCCAGAATATCCAGACATCTCAACTCTTCTCCACACCTGCCCTTCTTCATGACTTTCTCACTTTAGGGCCTTAGTAAACACTCCCCATAATTCCCTTCGCCTGGATACTGGTCCTCTTGTATCTCTCACTTGAAACCCTGCCCATCCTTCAAAGTTCAGCCCTTTGTTCCTAAATCATTCCATATTTCTTTTCAGATGGAAGAAATCATTTCTTCTTCTTTTTTTTTTTAACATTTTTTTTTTTTTTTTTTTTTTGCGGTACGCGGGCCACTCACTGTCACGGCCTCTCCCGTTGCGGAACACAGGCTCCGGACACGCAGGCTCAGCGGCCATGGCTCACGGGCCCAGCCACTCCACGGCATGTGGCATCCTCCCAGACTGGGGTACGAACCCGTGTCCCCTGCATCGGCAGGCAGACTCTCAACCACTGCGCCACCAGGGAAGCCCCATTTCTTCTTTTGAACTCTCATGATAATTTTATATTTTTCTCTTATCATATTGTTATTCTTGCTTTGAGTTTTTAGTTATATACATAGGTCTTGCCTCCTAGGTTGTAGGTTCCTTGAAAAAAAGGTTTCAGGCTAGTTCATCCCTATCCATCACGTAGAATATCCCTTTCACTCAATAAGCATTTGTGGAATGAATGAATGAATGAACCAATGAAAATGGCAGCATGGTCTAGACAGGGATTCTTAACCTTATCTGACCCAACACCTCCTTCTTATAAACCAATATTTTGTAATTCTTTTATTATCTGGAAATGATTATATAATCTACCTGTACACATGAAGTTTAAGCAAGTCAAAATATCCTACTTATAAAGGAGAAATAAAAGAAGATGATTTCTAATTAAAAAGAGTATGAATTTTAACATATAAAGGCTTAGTTACAACTACAATAGAAGAACATAATGACACTGTCTTATGTCTGTGCTTTTCTTATAGTGAATAAATTCAGTTTTAAGAGATCACTCAACTCTTCCCTTTATATTTGACATTTTTAAAGATGCGTCATATAAGTCCAGTTATGGTGAACACAGCTATACCTGAAACTGATGGAGTAGTGCCCTGCTGGTGACTCAAATATGAACAGCCTCACGGGGGAGGGGTTTTCCAAAGTGATGACCAACTCTTGATGAGGTTTCAACAGAACAAAGCACATCTTTCTCTCTGTTTAGCTGCATTTCTGGAAAACTCACTACTATGAGTATTGTACAAAATCACTTTTTTTTATAGATCAAGTAGAGTTAGGTTCTAGATTCAGGTAATTATAAACAGGTTTTTCATCTACATGAATGTGTGATAAGACATTTAAAGTCACATGGCACAGGAAACATTTGTGTTGTGAGTGAATGTCCTGTACATTGCAGAGTGGCTAGCGTCCTTGCCCCTAGTAAATTCCTGCATCACCACCCCCTTCCCCAAAAGTCGTGACCACCCAAAATGCCTACGTAAAGTTCCAAAGCAACCCCTTCTGGGGATAGAACCAGTCAAGTGGAGAATCTCTGGAGGAAAAGAAACAAAACAAGCTTAGGAGTTATAAATGTGAATTTGAATTCAATTCTTGCTACTCATAGTAGCCTCGGGCAAGCCACTCACCCTACTTGTACCTTAGATGACTCGTCTGTAAAAAGGGGTCATAAAACCACCAAGAATTGTTGGGTGTCCAATGAGACGGAATCCACAAAAGCCTGCTATAGACGGTCCTGCTTATAGGCTAGTCATCTTGTGAGAGTCCTATGTACTGTTTCAATGGCTCTCAGGATGACAGGGGTGTCCCAGGTCCCAGCATCCTGCTCTGCAACGCCTTCATCTTCCTACCTGTCTCCCTCCCTAGGACCAGTTTCCTTTGCTCCACCTCAGCTGCTCTCCCCACGTCCACTCAAAATATCTAGTTAGAAATAAAGGAAGAACAGTTCTGTTTTTGAAGAGACACGAATAAGGTGATATCTGGTTTTCACTGAAGAATAAATTATTAAATCAGCCGTGAAATGTAAGTGCAGCCATTACAGTTAAAACATCATTACCCCTCTATTATGAGGGACAATATTCAATCCTGGGCCACTCTCCACCTCTCCCCTGCTATGCCCTAGTTTTTCTGTGTACATTTGCTGAGTCGTAATCACTAAGTCATTTTATTTTCTGTGCAGTAAGTACTACTGAGCACCTACTATGTGGACATCATGTGCTAACCAGATAGATAACAGTGATGAACACAAAGATACAGCCTTGTTCATATGTGTGTTGACAGACGTGTTCAATAAATATTTCCTGAAGGGAAAAATGAACACACACACATATCTTTCTCCTTTAGACATTTGTGCATTTAGAAATACGTTTTTCTCTTCCCTGACTCGTTTCGTTTACCTGGTCCTCTCCAACTCACTCCTCCACTGCCAAGTCAGTGTGCCCTTTTCTGTGAAAACCCCTGACTATTTCAGGCAAAGCTCGGTCTCCATCCCCTGAGTACCGACAACTCCATTCACACCTGTGTCTCAGCAGCTGTTAGTTCATTTTGTGAGTCTGGTTTCGCCACCAGACTGTGAACACCTCAGGGGCAAGGACACATCTTCTTCATCTTTGAATCCTCAGGAAACAGATAATCGTGTGGCGTAAAACAGGCATCCGATATGCTCTTGCCTGACCAGGTACTGGTTACACTGCCAACATTCTATCCACAAGACAGTCCCAGTTGTAACTCCATCCCTTTTATCTTCACTCAGGAAAGCTCATTAAAATGAAAGTGAATAATGGTGACAGTAAGACAGGGATAATACCAATCTGCTCTAAGACATATAAAAGGAAATCGTTTATAAACTTTGATATTGCTATGGTCTGAAATGTTTATATCCCCTCAAATTTCATATGCTGAAATTCTAACCCTCAAGGTGATGGTATTAGGAGGTGGGGCCTTTGAGAGCTTATTAGGTCATGAGGGTGGAGCCCTTATACATGGGATTAGTACCCTTATAAAAGAGGTCCTAGTAAGCATCCTCCCCCTCTCCCCCTTGCATCATAAGAGGACACAGAAAAAGGCACCATCTATGAGGAAGTGGGCACTCACCAGACACCAAATCCTGGGGCTATGATCCTGGACTTTCCAGCCTCTAGGACTGTGAAATAAACATTTGCTGCTTATAAGCCACCTAGTTTACAGTATTTTTGTTATAGCAGCCCAAACACACTAAGAAAGGTGTGATATATTACTAGCATTAAGTACTCTGGACGAGACTACCTGGGTTTGAATCTCAGCTCTGCCACTTGAGAGCTGTGTAATTAATTATTTGGACCTCAGTTTTCTCGTCTGTAAAATGGTGATGATAATAGCATTTACTTCATAGAATTGCTATAATGTACTTAGAATGGTGCAAATAATAGTGCCAATCAGTGCTGGCTAAACTAAATGAACAAGCAAAATCCATCTGTGATTGTGGCAACAAGATGTTTCATTATCTGGAAGAGATGATACAGACCACTGCCCTCTATCCTGAGAAACAGACTTATATTTAGGCTCCTGCAATATTTATGATTTTTAAACATTTATTTATTTATTTATTTTTGGCTGTGTTGGGTCTTTGTTGCCGCGCACAGGCTTTCTCTAGTTGCGGTGAGCGGGGGCTACTCTTTGTTGCGGTGTGTGGGCTTCTCACTGCAGTGGCTTCTCTTTGTTGCGGAGCACGGGCTCTAGGCGCGTGGCTTCAGTAGTAGCGGCATGCGGGCTCAGTAGTTGTGGCTCATGGGCTCTAGAGCACAGGCTCAGTAGTTGTGGTGCACAGTCTTAGCTGCTCCGCGGCATGTGTGATATTCCCGGACCAGGGCTCAAACCTGTGTCCCCTGCATTGGCAGGCAGATTCTTAACCACTGAGCCACCAGGGAAGTCCCAATATTTCTGACTTTTTAATGGCACAAATTATAATAATTCTATGGAATAAAATTATAAGTGGGGAGAGAAGAAAGCTAGTGAGTTTCCCTGGAAAGACATAGGATTTGGGGTTGGAAGGTCTGATCTGAGTCTCCAGCCAAGTCAGGAACACTCCCAGAATCTCAGTTTCCTTATTTGTGAAATGAAGATGTCATCACTCCTGCCTTGGTGTCCACTGGTCTGATTTGAGGAGCTAGTAACATACTGACATGAAACCATTTCTACTCCTACTGCTACTGCTACCACTCCTACTATTACTAGTAACAGTGAGTTCATTTATGACATATTCTGCATTCTCACTGATCCTTTTGACATATTAGCAATACCTAGATATCTGAACATATGAACAGCTTTTGTTATTGATTTATTTCCTGCAACATACTACTAATAAAATTTACTCACATAAGGTTTGGGATCAAGAACCCTTTGAAATTCAAGACAAGGTGTAAATTGCTGCAAAGGGTCTCTTTAATTGGGATCAAAACGCTTCTGACAGCTTTTGGATTTTTAAAATTGTAGCTATTGTCACGTTCTGCTAATGTTTCTTTTCTCGGTTTTGAAAAAAATAGTGCAGCCAAGCTTGAGCAGGAATACTTTAGACATGATAAACAACTAAAATTTGTCATTCCAAATGACAAAGATCTCGTTTTCCATTTCTTTGATATGTAGGACAAAACACTTCACTTAGACTCTTATCCCGCATAATTCAGCCGGTCCCCTGCTGTGCAACGACAAAGGTTCAGTAAACTGTTCCTGCTCATAATCTCCAATGGAGGTTTTGAAAAACCTCCATTTATCTGAAGATAAATCACATCGATAGGGTTGACTTTAAGGGAGAAACAGACTATTAAACTAGTCTGGGGAATCAACTCTGGTGATGCCCCAAAGACGTGACTTTGGTCAACATCTCACCTTCTACTTGACTTCCTTCCAAAATATCCCCATAACATGACTGTTGCTTGAATCCTCCTAGGGCTGGTGAACTCCCTTGCACAGAAGGTGGTCCATCTACATGCTGAACAGCTCTGACTCGCAGGAAATTCTTCTTCCTCATAAACTGAAACTGCTTCCTAGAAACTTCAATCACCTGCTCTTGGTTCTGTCCCTTGAGTCACACAGAACAAGTCAGCTGCTTTTTCTACTAGACAACCTTTTGGAGAGATGAACGCTATTAATATGGAGGGCCTTGCTCCCACCATCCTCTCTAGTTCAGGCTTAAATGTTCGATTCTCTCCACCACTTTTCCCCAGGCTCGTGTTGAGACAAATTAACAAGCTAGGGTAGCAGAAGCCCAATGATACAGGGCCTAAGGTTAATCAAACAGAACTGGAGCAGACGAAGCCAGACAGAAAACATTTAACTCTGCCTTCACCCCGATTCTCCACTAGGAGATGACATTTTTTTTCAACAAAGCCAAATGGCTTTGAGCTGAAATAATGACTTTACTGCTGTTCTCTTTGTGTCCAGATAAAGAATCAAAAAAAAATCACATTATAAGGTTTGGTGGTACCTTTCTTTGGGGCCAGGTTAGCCATCCTTGCGTGAGGATTTAGAGAAAGGTAAAGAATATAAACTACCTCTTCTCATTAGTTAAAGTTTGGTGATGAGAACTATTTGATGGTAGGGTACATGATGCAATAGCAAAGCCAAACACATGGCCCTAGACAAAAGAAAATATCTGATACTCTGGTTTACTCCAGTCCCTTTGGTGATGCCAGTGTCATGTGATGGGCAGGCATGGACTTGGGAAGAGACTAGAGATCATGACTTATATTGGGCATATAGATCCTTGTGAAAGCATCTCTCAGATAGGCTTGATCCACGCTCCTTGGATCCCTACCATGAAGGATGCTAAGGGGTCAATGATATCCTCCAAGTTTCTACAAGCCCAAAGCTCTCTGCCTCCTGTGTGTTACCCAGCATCCCACGTGGCCACATCTGTGTTCAGAAGTGTTGGCCCAGCATAGTATTCAGTTCCCCAACTGCCCTGGTCCCCTCAACAGGATATACTTTGATTCGATTATATCTTTTCTAAAATGTGAGGTTCAGAACTGAGCACAGGTCTCCAAACGATAGTCTGCCCAGGAAAAGGAAAATCTTCCCTAATTTTAGAAACCATAATTTTATTAAAGCAGAAGAGGCTTACATTAGGCTCTTAATCTTGCTGCCTTCAAGCTCCTTGACTACCGATGCTTGTGCCCACATCTTAAACTCCCTTTACCACGGCATCCCCAGGTAGGTCTCCCTTTCCTATAACATACAGGTCAATTGCTTTGATTTTTGATTCAGGTCAACTGGAGGCTAAATCCCAGCTCTGCCTCCTACATGCTGGATGAACATGAGAAAGGCACTTACCCTGAGAGAGAAGACATTGTGGTTGGACTCATAAGCCAGACAACCTAGGCTGTAATCCTGTCTCCACCACCACCTACTTCCAGCAAGTTACTTTTCTCTCCTTAATATCTTCAGCTATAAAATGGAGACGACAACACTATCTACTCACAGGGCTGTTGTAAGGATTAAATGGATTGGTACTTCTAAAGGGTGTACAACAATGACTGGAACATACTATGTGCTTGACGCAGTACCTGTGATTATTACTCTCTCATAGGACCCTTGTGAGGACAAAACTGAATAATGTATGCAAAGTGACTAATATGTTCCTAGTACGTACTCAACAAATGGTCATTATTACTACTAGATTTTCTTATTGTGGTAATACATACATAACATAGAATTTACCATTATAACCATTTTTAGTGGCATAAAGTACACTCATATTGTTGACCAGCCATCACAGCCATCCATCAACAGCACTGTTTCCCTCTCCCCAGACTTTTAACTCTGTACTCATTAAACACTAACTCTTTATCACCCCTCCCCCCAGGCCCAGTCAACCACCATTCTACTTTCTGTCTCTGTGAATTTGACTCCTCTAGATACCTCATTAAGTGGAATCCTACTGAATTTGTCTATGTGTGACTGGCTGTTTTTACTTTGCATAACGTCTTCCATGTTGTAGCATAGGTCAGAACTTCCTTTTTACTGCTTAATAATATTCCATTACACACACACACACACACACCATATTTTGTCTATCCATTCATCCATAGATGGACAGTTGGGTTGCTTCTACCTTTTGGCCGTTATGAATAATGCTTCTATGAACATGGGTGTACAAATGTCTGTGCTATTATTATTCAGGAATAACTTTTCTTCAAGAAAATCCATTCTTTACTGTTAAATTATCATCCTACTACCCACTGCTATCCTAATATGAGTCAAAACAAAGGCGAGAAAATTATAATGCAAAATGACAAGGTTAGGTAACTTGGCTGGTTGAGTATTGTTTATACAGTGCTTGACAAATTACCCGTGAAGTTCAAAGGAGGTGGCATAGGCGGAGGTGTGTTAGAAGCTATATAAAGCATTGAATGAATAAAAGGAAAACATGTCCACTTGACTCTTGCTCTCTGGACAAAACAGATCAAAGAACAGAACGCTTTTCTGTTTTTCCCTTACCATCAATGAACAAGGCCAACAATGCAAGGCAAGTCCTGGGGATGAAGCTGGGAGCTAACTGCTGCCCGGAGGTTGGTGAAAATACAAACCACTACTTCAGTGGGTTTAACAAACAGATCAGTCCTTACATTTCCCGATCATGCAGTGATAGAGATTTTTCAAGATTGAAAACTCCATTTATTCTTTTTGACGACAGCAATTGCGAGGTGCCACGGGTTCAACTCAAGAGAGTCTGGACGCTTTGACCAAGTCAACTGACCCCCGTGCGTCTCCCTCTAGGATGCATGTCATTAAAGCTGCCGGCACACAAAGAAATTTAACTTAAACTGTCACATTAGCCACCGCTCTTCAAAGCACATCAATCTCCCTATTGCATTACCAGGACTGTGTGACACTTTTATCCCAATTACACTGCAAGAAACACAGTCACACTGTGTTGGTGCAGTCACACTGTGGCCAGGTCAGGAAAGAGCCTACCTCTGACGGACAATCACAGTTGATCAAGTTTGTCAGTTGCTTTATCTGTTTTTATGCTCGTTTGATATCCCTGCCCAGAGAGTAGAGGCTTTTAAGGACACATCTGTCAGTGGATTCAACTTCACCATGCCATGTTATTCTTTTACTTACCCCTGTCTTCTCATCAAAGATTTTGATTCCTCCAAAGGAGATGGTTAAAAAGATTTTCTGTTTGTGTTCTCCTTTGGAACGAGCGCCAGCAACAACGCCCTGTTGAAAGGAAGGATGTGCTTTTTACTTTAGTGTTTTCATTTGAAAATTCCCTCCGGTCCCAAAGCAAAGCCATGTCAGACATCATGAACCGAAGCCACCAATCATGCACACTCCATTCCCTCCCCGCTTCCATGCTGCCTTCCCCGACGGGCTTGCATTTTCTTGATGTTTTAGGGTAATACTTGTCCTCACTGCTCGAAAACTGTACAAATAGATATTTGAACATGTATTCATTGGACGAACCAAGATTTATAGAGTGTCTACTTTGTGCCTAGATGCTCAGTTCAGAATTCGAGACCCCAGGATAAATAGAATATAGTCCTCTTGTTAAAATCTTTGCTGGGTTTTGTATTAGATATGGTTTTAACCTTTTAAATAAAGATGAGTCGTGGAATACATTCCTAAATGTGATTTTAATTTTATACTTCTGGGAAAAGTTTTCATATGAATTAATTTTAGAGATCACAAAGAAAAGAAAATATATTACCAGACTGCATGTCTCAATTTTGTTTGGAAAAATGTTATGGTCATATGTCTAAGGCTTGCCGTTTTTACCCACACGTTTTGTATGTTCTTCTACCATTTTTCCAATCATTCCTGAGCTTTCAAGGAAAGTGCCTACCAAGTGCATTCCACTTCTTAAAAATCTGTTTCCCCAAATTTTTTGTAAACTGAAGATATGTGTATGAGTCAATTAGAAGGTAGGTGTCACAAAAGGTAGGTATGTTACGCTGCTCACGGCTCTCTTCCTCGTACCCAGGACAGTCCCTGGACTGTCCCTGAAGGTCAGGAGACACTCAGGAAATCATTGTTACATGAATGTGCTATCAAGAGTCCTCGCCAAAGTTGATATTATGCAAGTTAAGAGTAAAGACACTTGCTTTTTTTTTTTTTTTTTTTTGCGGTACGCGGGCCTCTCACTGCTGTGGCCTCTCCCCTCTCCCGTTGCGGAGCACAGGCTCCGGATGCGCAGGCTCAGCGGCCATGGCTCACGGGCCCAGCCGCTCCGCGGCATGTGGGATCCTCCCGGACCGGGGCACGAACCCGTGTCCCCTGCATCGGCAGGCGGACTCTCAACCACTGCGCCACCAGGGAAGCCCCAAGAAGAGTAGCTTTAATGTCCCCATCTCCAAGATGGTCCTAACAACCCCCAGCTCTTAGAATTACCACAACATCAAATTGTGCTAATTCCCAGCACACAGTGATGCTGACCAGGTGGCTATCAAAGAACTCCCTGGCAGAAGGTGGCTGCAGATAAAGAGGGATGGGAGGAGCCAGCGTGCATGTTTCAGGAGCACTTCTGCTTGGGGCTGCTGATGTACAGCTTCCCAGGACAAATGCAAGAGAGAAGGATGATCCACATGGTGTGATCCTTGGGGAAATAAAACTCCGGTTTCATCAGGCATGTTGAGAGACAGGACCCTGAGTTAAGCCCTGAAAACCTGCATGAAGTCGAAGCAAGCCTGCCACCAGACAGCACACTGCAAGGGCTCACCTCCCCACAGACGATTCAGTGCTGTTATGTAGCACTGACAAAGGGCCAAGGGACAGGGCTGGCTGGGGAATCGGAAGATATGGAGGTAGGTGTCTTTTGGGGTTTCTGTGCCTAATATTAGCCACCTGACCTACAAAGTCACTGCTGGCCCCCTGGAAATGAAGGAGTCAGATGTTTTCTTGGGTACCTACCAAATGGTAGGAGTTCTCTTACACGTCATATAATTCAGCCCATCCCACATTCCTGGGAAGGAAAAATTATCTCCCTTATTTTACAAATGACCAAACGTAAGATCGGGGGGCCAAGTGAACACCCCAAACCTCAAGGAACTAAGAAGACATATAGAGGGAATTCAAACAGTGACCTTTCGGATCCCAGTGTTAGGGCTGCTTCTATTATAACCCTCTGGAAGGGCTCTTTGGGGAGGCATGGATGAAAAAAAGGTGGGACCACCAGCTTCCAAACTCAGTAGTGAAGGAGAACTCTAAAATGAGAATACTTCTTATTTCATAAGAGTGAAGCGTGCACATACCGCACCTAGCATGGGGTGCAGCGTGCAAGGAGAGCTCAGCAAATGACTGTGACCATCACCTCTAATACTAATACTGATTCTACGAAGCAATGCCATGTGCTGGGCACTGTGTGGAGTGACTGATGCAGGTGTCCCTAAGGGAGTTACAGAGGCAGCATCTTGCTGGAGGATTTTATACACAGGGAAGGGGTCAGGCACGCCAGCCAGGGTTGATAGCCTGCCCTGTCCAGCTCAGGGGTTGCCGTGAGAATCCAATAAGACGATGCACAGGAAAGGACTCTGAGAAACCTCACCCAGCAGGGTGTATGCACACAATGGGATGACTGTGATCTCCAGGGAACACGTCAAGCAGGTGTGCAACCTGAATAGCTGAAAACCTAGAATGCTATTCCAGAAAGCTCCATGAACTAAACCTGATCTCCAATCTCAGCCCTACTGGTTATCAGTTGTAGATCTTTGGGGGAAAACTCATCCTAGGTTTCACTTCTCCGAGGTAAGAAGGAGAATACAAATATCCTCCTCTGCCCTGCTGTGTGCCCAGAGACTGGCCCCTGTGGTCTTGCCAGGTCCTCTGAGCTTCCTGCCCTCTGGATGCCACCCAGGAAGGCACAGACGGGAGACCAGAGGGTGGAAGGAGAGAGGTCAGGGTATTTCATCTAGCCTCCTTCCCATCCTTGTTCTACAATCTCACTTGGCGAGGGAAGGGACTTTGTCCGCAATCTCGCCCTCCCTGGGTTCCAGTAAATAGATCTCATCCTAGGATGGTAACAGCTTCCCACTGTTTTTAGTTTCCAGTGCCTCACCAGCTCCTGTTTGCTACCTTAACCTTGCCTAACCTTTGTATGTCGCTCCTGCCTTAAAGTATCCTCATCTGACCTAGTCGGGCTGGGTGTTTCTTACAGGACCCTGACTAACAGATTTACTTAGGGCTCTGTAATCAGCCCATCTCTCCCATAGCTTCAACCACCACCATGTTGCCCGATACCTCTGAAAGTTGACTGCTTTGGAAGTCAATGATGTGGGGCTATGTAGCTTACTGGTAGGAGCTTAAACTCTAGTTGGGGAACCAGGAGAGATTCAACGCAGATACAAAACAGAATAGAACAAAGCACTCGACTATATCTTATCAAACTCTGGACATCTGGAGATACAGGCTTGAATTCTGGGCTTATCCCAGATGAAATGAAGGTTCTGGGGCAAATCCTATAACTTCCGTGAGCCTCAGATTTTTTATTTACAAAACAGGGAAGCTAATAGCTACCTCATAAGAGCGAAAGAGATAATATATGTAAAAGTGCGTTGTTGACTAAATTAAAATACAATGACAATGAGGCTTCGCTGGTGGACAGGCAATGGCTCACTTATACTCACATTATGAATCCCCTCTTAAATCTCTATAATCCAAGAGAAAACTCTCTAAAACAGGAAGAGGCACCAGCTTCAGAAAGCCTAGCAAAGAAAAACAGATTAAAAAAATTTTTTTTCTCCTATGGCCTGACATGAACAAGTGGGCCTTTTGCAAGGCTAACAGGCGTTTTGTACTTCTTTGTCTTTCCTTCCTGGGCAAGTGGCCAAATGGAGAATCGATCGTTCATGTTTCTGTGTTTCTTAAAGAAACACTACGGGGAGCAGAAATGTCAACATTCTGCTCTGCAACTTGCAAATAACGAAAGACGATTGTCTGGGAACCAAGAACCGTCAACAAGTTCAGAGCATTTGACAGGAGCGTGTTATGGTTGGACCAACTCTCCAGGGCTTTGGGGACCTCACAGTTACAAGGGGTGACAGATGGGGTACTTCACTGCAGGTGACACCCCCCACCACCACCACACACACACGCCAAGGTCGGCAATCCTGGCCAGGCCTGGTACAGCTAGCCTGGCCCAGTGTTAATCCTGAGGGAGAACTTCAGGGCACACAGGCCAACTCCTGTCTCACATACGCTGAGACCTCCATGCTTCTATGAAAGCAGCTGTCAGTGAGGTGCTCTGTGACCCATGCCTGGTGAACGTTATCTACCAGGATGCTGGGGGAAGATGCACCAGCCTCTTTCTTGTTCTCAGCAGACTTGTGGCTCTGGGTGAGAACCAGGCCACCGGAGAGTTTCTTGATGTCTTTCAATTAATATTTGTTGAAAGCAAATCTCCATTTGCCTGGCCTCATACTCAGTAAGGAGCAACTTCAGCAAGAATCAAGATGCAGGCCTTTATCCCCAGTCTTGACTAGGGTCTCCTTGGCTCAGTCTTTCTGGGTTCTCTCTCTGCAATCTACCCGCTGGTAGAGAGGTTGTGTTCTGGTCTGATCTCATGCGTGAATCACAGTCCTGCTCTGGGGCAGAGCAGAGGTCACGGTGTGTGAACATGGAACGCTGAAGTTATCCAACTACCCTACAAACCAAGTGGAATGGCCTGTCTCTTTCAAGGATGCCCTGTGGCTGTGTATCTACGTCACATCCTCCAGACCAGCATTTATCAGTCATGAAGCTGGAATTTAGAATTCTTCCTGTTGGACTCCTTTGTGTATTTATCACTCAGACTTGAACTTGGCAGAAGAAGGGGGCTCACTACTGGACTGTCCTAAAATCTTATAACATTGCTTAATTATTATTATTATTTTAATATTTATTTATTTGGTTGCATCAGGTCTTAGTTGCGGCATGCAAACTCTTAGTTGCGGCATGCACGTGGGACCTAGTTCCCTGACCGGGGATCAAACCCGAGCCCCCTGCATTGGGAGCGTGGAGTCTTATCCACTGCACCACCAGGGAAGTCCCGCTTAATTATTTTTTATAAAAGGATACATTAACCTCTTCCAAGGAGACAATCTTTGAACTCATGATTTTAATGTCTTCTATACCTTTTTCTAGTATGCCTTGTAGTAGATTCATAACTATTAAAATAAAGTTTGCTGTGTAACAGCTAAAAAAAAAAAAAAAGAAAGTAATGATACACAGTTTAGAAAATTAAGAGTTTTTAAAAAGAATGATTCCTACAGCCATACTACAGGGAGTCTTAGCATCTAATATACATGTTAAACTGTTGAGAAAATGTGTACAGTATAAAAAAAATTAATACCTGTGCTTTATTAAGCATCTATCAAAGAAAAGACAATGTAGAGGGTGTTTTATAGATATTGTCTCATTTAATATTAGTAGGCACTTGGCCAGCCTTCTTTTCTTTTTTCTTTCCTTTTCTTTTCTTCCCTTTTTCTTACATTAAAAAAAATTACATTGACCAAGTTGTATCCTCAGGGACTATTAGAAGATAAGAAAAAATGCTCATGATATATTATTAGGGAGAAAGAAAACAAGATATGAAACTATAAATAGTAATTCCAATTACACTACATATATGTGTATGGTTCATATACACAAATGTATATAAAAATACAAAGAGAGAGTGTTAGTTACACACAAAAATGCTGATACTGATTTTTCTTTTTGTGGTGGGATTGTGGATAAGCTTAATTTTCCCTCATACTTTTCTGTACTTTCAAAATTTTTACAATGAGCATTTTTTGAATTCTATAATCAGGAAAATAATTAAATTATAGGTCTTAAATGCATAAGATAGCTTGTAAACTTCTTGCTAAATCATCTGTTTTTCTAATATTTTATATTACTTTTTAAAGAGACACAGACTACATGGAGACCAGAATCTGGGAACAAACAATGTTCAATTTTGTATGTTTTTAAAGGCTATTTAATAACATAATTTTCTTATTTTGCATATTAAAAATTTTCTCTATTTCTTTCTTAGTTTTCTCAGTGAAAAGCCTTCTTTAAAGCATTTAAAATCATCAATCTCTTCGTGATACCGCCAAATGTCAATATCTAGTTACATATCACTTTTTATAACATTTTCCCTTTAAAGTATTTGGGGGACATTGATAGAAATTTCAAGAATGAATAAAATCAGCTTTTTTATTAATATATCATCTTTTACCATATTCATCATATGGTGAAATATATAAAATTTATTCAAAAATCAAGTAGAAAATTTATAAAATCTGAGTGACAGCACAATTTGATGATTCTGTACTTTTATTTTTGCAGGCATCGCACAGTGAAGATACAATTGAATAACATGTGATATGTTCAAAAACTGTACAACAGGGGCTAGCAAAATACCTCCACATAGGAGATGCTCAACAAACATTTGCTAAATGATTGACATGTCCTCCCAATAAATAAATGCAGTGAGTCATCAGTGTACCAAGTAATATACCAGTATATGAATAAAAAAATATGTTTACCAGAATGACTGTAATCATTTCTTCCTCTCGGTCATATCAAACCCACACTATTTAAATTAAAATGCTTGTGCAGTACCTTGAGTTTCATCATGGAGTCTTGGCATAACTTGTCTCCCCGAGCTGCGGAAACCTCATCAATCCCGATCAGTTTGGCCTTGTACCGGACCCCTTCACCTTTAAACCTCTTTATCAAAGTGGCTTCACTGCGATCCTGACCTAGAAAGAGAGAAATGCAGGATTCAGATAAGTAGGTGTTCAGGGCCCATTGGCTTTAACTATCCGCAGCTCCGAGACTGGTTCTCTGGTTCACCTACATGCTATGGAAGTCAAATCATTAGACCACGGACAAAAGAATGGTAAGACTCCTGTATGCAAATTCTGGCTCTATCCTTTTAAATCCTCAGGCAAATTACACAGTTCTCTCTGAGACTCCATTTTCTCAGGGAGAAAAAAAAAAAAAAAGAGTTAAAAATAACCAATCCCAAAGGGGCATTAAGATAAATAAACATGATGACACGTATAAAGTAGCCAATACGGATTTTGATACACACTAGGTCATCAACAAACGATCATCACCCACTAGGAGTTTATGTCTGACATTCTTGTTAGAATAGTATTAGCCCTGAGCCTCTCCGGCATTTCCAGCATTTAATATGACTTTGGCCCGGGTCCAAGACCCTCCTTACACCCAATTCCATGGGCTGTTTTACAGTGAGACTCCAGAGTAATTGCTTTGTATCAAGCAGTGACTCGGGGGCAATTATCAAAAAATGATTTTACAATGTCTCTTCTGTTAACTCATGCGTGTACAGAAAGAGGCTTCCATACTTCTTTGTACGGTGCGCCCACACCTCGTAACAGCTTTCTCAATCATTATTAGCATAATATTTTGCCGAGACACATCAACCAGAAGTTCAAACACATCCACATAAAATGAAGACAATAAAGTTACTGTGAACTGAGCACATCTTTCTTGTGAGATGTTTCATAAACTTTACCCCCTCTGCACAACGACTCAACCATATCCATTTCCCGGATGACAAAGATGAAGGTCACAGAGTTCAAATAGCTTGTCCACGTTCATATAGTTAGAAAAAAAAAAAAAAAGAAAGAATACATAGGAATTCAAATCTCTAACTTCGGCAAACTCCCATCAAAGGAGTCACAGGTTGGGGCATTGCTTATGTGGTTCTTAAAACCTGGAATGCCCTAAGGCTTCTGATATTCACCTCCTGGAATAGCATTAACTTCAACTTCTGATACCTCCTGTATCATGCCTTCTTTCATCAGTCTGACACTTAGATATGAGGACATTGGAGATAATTCAGCCCATTTCTTCTCTCCACATGATGGACAAACTGAGGCCTTTCCATTATGTGGGGTTGAGAATTATTTGAGGACACACTTAAAATAGAAAAAAAAAACAACAGCAATAGCTAACCATCATATAATGCTTTCCTATTGACGAAACATGGCTTGCATTTCATTCATTTATTCATTCATCCCTTACTGAGCATCGCTTCCGTGCCAGATGCTATTACTCACTGGCAACAGATGAATGAGACAAAGTCTATGCCCCTAGAGGCTCAAGTTTTTGATGACTGCAAACAAAAATGTGTAGTGCTCTCTGCTAGATGTGTAAGAAGGTATAAGCTTTAGGGCCAGACATCCTCATTTCAAACCACGGCTCTCTCACTTGTAAGCCAACTAAACTATCGGCTAAGCCTCTGTTTCCTTAACTGTTGAATGAAGATTAAATATCTACTTTAGGAGTCATTATGAATAGTAACTTAAATAAGATAGTATGTGCAAAGCATGGATTCACATGGTAAGTTTTCTATAAATGGTAGTTGCTGCCCCTGTTATCAGCTCAGTAAAAGAAGCACATAGAAGATACAAAGCTGAGGACAGGAAAACACAAAAGAAGGACGTCTGCATAGTCAGGCCTGGAACTGTCGTCCCCAAATCCCATTTGGTATTTTTTCTACCGCATCCTTGCTGACTTTTAGCATATTAAACTTCTTGAATTACTTTCCATAAGGCAAATATAACACATGGATGATTCGTCTGTATGTGTAATCAATGTAAAAATTAAGTCTCCGGGATCAGTGAGGGCAGATGTCAGAGACTAAGGCTAACAGCAAAGAGAAGAACATTTGCCTGATATACCCTATACGTACAGACATCCAGCTGTGAGCACCACAGGTCACCTCTCCCTGCATTATTATGCAAGATTTGGTAGGAGTGGCCTATGGTTTGATCTATTTCTTGGGAAGGTTATCTTACTCTACCTTATTCTATCGCAAATACCATCTCTGCCTCTTCAATTCCTGACACTATTTCAGTCGCTAATAGCACCCCTTTCACTATTTGGAACTTCCTCCAAAGTTTAAGTATAATAACAATACCCGGTAGGATTTATCATGTCCTGTACAAAGCTCATTATATGCACCAACTTGTTTAGCCCTGGAAATAATCCTAGAGGTAGGTACTATTACTTAGGTTTTATAGACAAGGATCTATATTGAAGGTTTGAGAGGCCAAGTAATTTGTCCAAACTCACTGAGTGGGACCTGAACCCAGATCTGCCTGATGCCAAAGCCCAGGCTTATGGTTTGCTTGTGTTCTGTGTCTTCAAGCCTGTTCTCTTAACCACGATGATTAACTGCTTCTCATCTATTCGACTTCCCTGTGAAGCCCCATCTAAACTTCTACCAAAACTCACCCGGCCCAAATCTGCTGATATTTAATACACTGGCAGCATTAAAACTCCATTGGAGAGATGGCTTGAAAATGGAAGAAACAGCTTCCAGCCTCCAGGTCATGTCCGAAAAATGTCCATAAGTCAGATACAAAGACAGCCTTAAGAAACATTTGTCAGGGCACAGAGCTCTGTTGAGGAGCATGCTTCATAAGAGGAAGCAGAGCTAGATCAGCTGAACGAGGGCAGAGATTAATAAGAAAATATTAGGTCATTTAGAGGAAAGTAGAGAGCCCAATTTAGATTAGGACCCAGGGCCAAGCTAATTTGTATGAAGGGCACTTATGCAGTAGATAATCCGGTTTCTCATTAAATGCCCCACCATTAAAAGGGTAATTTTTCATGAGCACATCTTGAGCAAGGTCTCAAATATGTAAGTTAAGAAATAAATAACAGAGATCAGAGCCATAACACTGTTCCTTCAGAGGCACATACGACTTGAGAGTGTGAAGGAGAGTGTCAATCTTCATGCATCCTAAGTTATCATGAATCCCCAGCCTATTTTGCTGAAAGCACCACTGACCCTCTGCTTCAGGATGGACAGGAGAAAGGTCATGTATTTAAGGAAAATCATCTATTATCGAGCATTTACGATACCAGTCATTGTGCCAAGAGTTTTACATGCAGTCTCTTATTTAATCCTCACATCTGCTCTTTGAGTTAGTCTCTGTCATGAGCCCTATTTTTATAGAAGGTGACACCAATGCCCAAAGCCAAGGGCATCGCCTGAATGTTTTTAGATAACAGCTTTATTGAGATTTAATTCCCACACCATTCAATTTCCTCTTTTAAAGTGTACAATTCCGTCGTTTTAGTACATTCATAGAGTTATACAACCATCACCGCTAGCTAATTTCATAACATTTTCATCAACCCAGAAAGAAACCCTGTACACATTAGTAGTTATTCCCCATCTTCCCCGAGCCCACCAGCCCTAGGCAACCACTAATCTACTTTCTGTCTCTATAGACTTGCCTGTTCTGGAGGCAAACTACATTTCATATAAATGGGATCATACAATAGGTGGTCCTTTGTGACTGGCTTCCTTCACTTAGCATCACATTTTCAAGATCATTCCATTTAATAGCATGTATCAGTACTTTGTCTTTTTCTTTCTGAATAATATTCCATTGTATGGATATACCATAACAGCTGATGGACATGTAACAGTTTCTATTTCTTTGCCATTAAGAATAGTGCTACAATGAACATTTCTGTACCAGTTTTTACATAGCCATATTTCTTCAATTCTCTTAGGATTACACCTAGAAGAGAAATTGCTGGGTCATATGGTACCTCTGTTTAACTTTTTGAAGAACTGTCAAGCTGTTTTTCCAAAGTGGCTCCAACAGTTTAGAATCCCACAAGCAAAGTATGAGGGTTCCAGTTTCTCCACCAGCTGTTCTTGCTACATCTCTTATTGTCTTTTTTTTTTTTTTAACTTTAGCCATCCTAGTAGGTGTTTAGTGAAATCTCCTCATTGTTGCAGTTTGCATTTTCCTCAGGACTAATGATACAGAGCATCTTTTCATGTGCTCATTGCCCACGTGCTTATCTTCTTTGGAGAAATGTCTATTCAAATATGACAGCCTGAATTTGAACCCAGGTCTCAAGCAAAATGTCATGCTTTTACCCATTAGGCTATGGGGTCTCCTGTGACCTGTCATAGCACTTACTACTTCTCGCTTTGTGTCACAGCTATTTGGATAGATGTCTGATGGAGCCTACAGTAAACTGGCAGATAGCTTTCTCTTAAGGCAAGTACATCACAAGCGCACACACCTCGCCTGATCTTCTCATCCCATGTCCCATTTAATCCTCCAGGGTTACTGAAAGGAGGCACTGCCATCATTGTATGGATAAAGACACTAAAGCCAGAGAGGTAACTAAAGTTATTTCAAGCTGAGCTGTGAACAGAGCTTCATCCTGTCGTACACTGAGGCCTGAGCTCCTCCACTGGGCGGCATGAGCTCTGGATTCAGAAGACCTGAGTTCAAGTGCCACCTCTCCCACCCCGCCCCTAATCGTGTTGCCTTAGGTAAGTTCCTTTACATGTCTTCCACGGCATCTTTCTCTGTTCAGTGCAGATAAGAACAGTTGCTCCCACATAGGGTCATTGTTTAGGTCAAAGAAATGACACACAGACAGCATGTAGGAGTGACAGGCAAACAGTAAGAGCTAGTCAGTGTTGGCCATTGTTATCTAGGTGCTCATACTTCCAGTTTGTCTGGGACAGTCCCTGTTTATACCTTTTGTCCTGACGCTATTATTACTAGCACCCCTCATTATTCTCAAACGTATCCCAGTCTGGATGGTGAATTGTGTGGTCACCCTAATTATATTATCACCATCTTTACAATGCACCGCCTCAGTGTTCTTTGTGCAAGGCACTGTGCTAGCTTTCTGTGGTACCTAGGTAAGTGAAAAGTGTCTCTTCTCCTGTCTGGAAGCCACAATTCAGAAGGAGACACACATAGCTTTACAAAATATGACCAGGACTGTGAATGTCATATAGAGCCGAGGGGAGGAGGAATTGTTTTCTGTCTGGTGAGGAGAGGATTAGCAACAGCTGCAGAGTTGAGATGCCGTTTGAGGGAGGCTGGTGAAAAAGCAGGGATTCAACAGGTAGAGAAGTAAGGAAGCTGCTTTCTAGAGGAACGAAGATTATGGTAATATTCAGAGACAGTGAGTAATTAGGTTAGACTGAGTGTTTCTCAACCCTAACTATGTTTTAGAATCATCTAGGCAGCTTTTATAAATATCACTCCACAGATTTTGATTACATTGATTTGGGGTAAGCCTGAGACAATCGATGTGCTTGCAAAGTACTGTGTTCAAACACATGGCTTGAGTGATGCTGACAAAGGCTGGAGGGGTCTAATCAATGAAGGGCTTTGGAAGCCAAGCTAAAGCTTTTGGGCTTTGTTCTTTAGGCCACAGGAGCTATTTATGTTATGGTCTGTTGTGAGGATTAGATTAAAACAACAGTGTAGCAACATTTGGGGAAGTATAAAGCTCTCTAGTGAGGGCTCACTATAAGTTCTAAGGTGCTAAAGATACAGCAGTGACCAAAATATATAAATATCCCTCTAGTCGTGGAGCTTACATTCTAGTGGAAATGTCAATAGATTATTGCAGTCATTTTCTAATTCTAGTTTAATGAAGAATCACCTGTTTAAAACACACACACACACACACCCCACACACAGACACAAAAAACCACATTCCTAAATCCCACCCATTGAGATTCTGAGCCTAGTGGGAAGGACACAGTAGACTGAGTTGATTCAGACTTTCGTAATTCTGGAAGCTCACCAGGAACAGCAAGTGGTCGAACAGCAACCTTTTTATGTAGAAAACTTCTTTGGAGGTGCTATTTTTCAAACTGTGTCCTCAGAATGAGAATTTCAAAACAAAGTTTTGATTTGGGGTTTTCAAATTTATAATAATATTTTAAACATGTTACCAGTTCACAAAGGATAAAAATCAGTAATAATAAAAGACATTACGCAGCAAAGGTATTTTCATAGAGTTTTCTTTGTTTTCTTAAAAGCCCAAGACTTTCTTTTTAAATGTTTCCAAGGGATCTCCTTAAGTGGGAGAAACACTGTTCAGTTGCATTTGTGGCTGGCTGGGTATACATGCCTGGGAGACAGGGAAGGCCTGAGGGGCACCACCTTATTAGTGCTTTCCTACTCACATCAGAGGAAAGGAGCCTAAGCGGAATGGTTTGAAGATTTCTGCCCTGGTGCACTGGCTTTACTAGGTTCCATAAACAAGCAACAGTGATGAACAATCACTATAAGGGATGCTTTGTCAAGAATCTTAATCCAAAACTCTCCAAGTAATCTGCGAATTGAATTTTCAATATACCACTGATTGGAATTCCAAAGGAGGAAGATACAGGGTTTATGACTGGAAACCACATGCCATGGAAGAAAAGGAGTAACTGGCTGGGAAGTAAGGAGGCCTGGATTCAGGTGTGGTCTCTGTTCCTATACCTTCACCTATGGGATTATGTGTAAGTCATTTATCCTCTTGGAGGCTCAGCCTCCCCACGTACCAATGTGCATTCATAGAGAGAAAATGCTCTCCAGAGATCTCTGAGAGCTAACCGTCTATGATGACATTTAAAACTAATATTTAGAGACTCTAACCATGGCCAGAACTGTGTGCTGTGCTTTGTAGAGCTCAGCTTACTGTTAAGGCAATCGTATGTGGGTCCTATCCACATATTTTAGATCCAGAGCCAGAAATTCAGAGAGGTCATGTTGTTTAAATTGATTCACCTCGGTAAGTACTAGAGCCAGGATTTAATCCCAGGTCTGCCTGAGTCCACAGAAGAAGGTCTCCAGGGCATTTTTCTTTCTTTTTTTTTTTTTTTTGTTTTTTTGTTTTAATCACATTTCTATCAGTAAAAGATTTTTGAGCATACAGCTCTAAAATAGGTATATTGCTGTATAACTAAAATGAACCTCCTTAAATATCCTGCAAGGCCCCCATAAATATGGTCCCTGTTGAACTCATCGACCTCATTTTGGACCACCCTCCCTTTTACTTTTCACATTCCTGCCACAGTGGCCTTCATCCTGATCCTCCAACAAGCCATGCTCTGAGCACACTGTGCTCTGCAGTTTTACACCTGTTGTTCTTTGGGCCTTGAAGCCACCACCCTTCCCTATCCTCCCCCCTCCGCTCCCCCCTCCCCTTCGACACCTGAGGTCTCAGCACAACGCCATGTGTCCAGGTGTCTCTATCCCAGAGGTCTACCTGGGATGTCCCCTCTGAGATGTGTCCACAGTATTCTCCTGATAATCCCCCTGCCTCCTTGCAACAAATTAATCTCATTTGTAATAATCCGTTTAAATTCCTCCTTCTCATTCCTCTGTAAGCTCCAGAAAGGCCTGGACTGTGTTAGATTTGTTAGCCAAGGTATCCCCGGAGCCTGGCATTTGCCTAACAAATAGACACATTTTCACTCAATTCACTCACAGCATCTATCACAGCACCAGGGCACCTCACTGACTTTGTCTTCATGCCTGTCTCCTCTACGTGTTAGCTCCCTGAGGGCGGGGGCAGGGATTGACTCATCTGTGTTCTCTGAACCTAGCATGGTGCTTGGCAGAAAGTGGACCCACAGTTCCCAGCTGTATTGAATAATTCAATACATGAATGCATTTATTTATTTATTCAAAAGAGGCTAGTGGACTCCCAGAGTCTGGATCACACTGAGAAAGTGTACAGGGTCACTACAAACCCCTTCCGTACAGACTTTATCTCAAATCCACTCCGTGAGTCTGATTCACTAAGTCTTCAAGGAATAGAAGTCCTAACGGGATAAAGTAAATATCACACCTGCAGTTAGTTCACTGTTGACTGCACTTCATCCCATTAGGGAAGAGCGGTTCTCAGCCTCATCACAACCTGCTCATCTCATAACCCGGGAAATAACTCTGAATTTAAATGGAGACAGTCCTCAGGGCACCGAGTAAACTCCCCATTTTGCAAAGGCTTCAAGGATGCTGTCAGGAAGAACACCATGTCCCTGTCTTGGAGCAGAAGGCACTGCCAGCGTGGAGGTCCCACACTGGGAGTGACCTTGCAGAAACTTCAACAAAAACAAGCCTCTCTGTCAGAAGTCAGGAGCCCAAAGAAGCAGGCAATTAGCATTTTTCATGACACTGAGGCAGAGAGCCCACAGAATCGACTGGAGTCGTAATCAGTAATCAGTCTCCCACTCCAGGCCGTTCACTAAAGATGGCTAATGGCCAAACAAAAGAGATTTCACACCCAAGACTGTTCTCTCTTTATCTCCCCCACTCATCCCAGATAATGAGCATGGCCACAGAAACCCACACAAGAGCCAAGATTGTTTTTTTCTAATGTGGACAGTCTGGCTGTGGATCCTTTTAATTCTTTTAACTTTTGACAGTTACAGTATTTTCCTGTCTAGTAGAGGTCAACATCAAGATATTTCTTATATCGAGCTGAGTATTCACTCCTCTTTTTTAGATACTTAAACGTCTAAGGAAGTGTCTTAGCTGAGGCTGTTGTAACAAAATACCACACACTGGGTGGCTTAAATGACAGGCACAGATTTTTCATAGTTCTGGAGCCTGTGAAGTCCAAGATCAAGGTGCTGGCAGATTTGGTTCTGGGTAAGGTCCCTCTTTCTGGCTTGCAGATGGCTGCCCTCTTGCTGTATCCTCACTTAGTGGAGAGAAAGAGCATGTGCGAGAGCTCTGATCTCTCTTCCTCTTCTTATAAGGGCACTAATCCCACCAAGGGGGCCCCACCCTCATGACCTCATCTAACCCTAATTACCTCCTGAAGGTCCCACTTCCAATACCATCACATTGGCAGGTAGAGCTTCAGTACATGAATTTTAGAGGGTGTGGGGGGAGGAGACACAAACATTCAGTCTGTAACAGGGAGGCTAGAATGAGGAAGAAGGAAGAAAAAGCTGGATGATATCTGAAAACAAGGATGTCTGTCCCATTTCCACATACTGTCTTATTGAAAAGTCAGAACAACCTTGAAGGCAAAGACTGCATCCCATTCAGAGGAAGAGGGGACAGAAGCACAGGGAAGTAGGCTCAGCGGTACAAGGCCATACTGCCAGTGAGGGGCGCGGTTGCCTAACGCTGCGGTCAGAGGCGCGGCAGTAGTTCTGGGACCACCTGTGTGTGTGCGATTCTGGGAAAGGCGTTTAACTTTTGAGTGTTAGATTCTCCATCTGTACAAAACTATAGTTATTTGCACTCCTCTCTAGGACAGTTAGAAGAATTACATGAGACAATACACATTTGGCTCTTAGCACACTCCCTGGCACGTGGCAGTCTTTCAGTAAATATTTACTGCATTCCTCCTCCCCAAATAATATATTTCACATTAAGCACCAGTGGCCCAAAGCTAACCATAGCAAAGTCATACTGCATTAGAAGTGATGGTCCCAGCTGTTTGGTAACTTTTTTTTTTTTTGGTTGCCTGGGAATAAGGGTGCAATTAGGAACAGGATGTTGCTTCCTGAAGGATAGAGGGAGATCACCTTATGAATTATTAACCCAGTACCCAAACTGAGACATCCTCCCTCCTTCTGCATATCTCTGAATTTACTAGGCCATCCATCTTGATGATAAGAAAATCTCAAAGAGGTTTCCCCCCACCCTCATCCCCCAGCCTAGCCAACATCATTCTATCCATTGCTGAGAGAGCTCTATTGTCTGTTAGGTTGTCCAATGTAAGAACAGATTGTGGGGGGAATTTCAGGGCCCAGGAGCAGAGATATCTTAGTTTACTTAGAATTCTATCTTGCCGTTATCCAGGTGTTGATTTGCAATGGACAGGAAATTATGTATGCTGACTGTGTAGGGGAGAATGCTGATTTTTGTGTAATTAACTAGCTGGGTAGTGGGCAGAACAAGGGGAATGACACACTTAGGGGGCTGCTAAAAGGCACTTTTATGAACATGGTTGCTGTCATCATTGCTAAAAGGTAAACTAATTCAAAAGCTAAAATAATATTCAACCTATGACTCATACACACATTTTCTTTACAAGTTCTCCTCTCTGGTACTTCTGGAAAGAACTCTGTATAAAGGATATCTGGCATCCATGGGCACCTTTCTGTAGAAAACCAAGTCGTAAGATTCCAGAGATTCTAATGTGAGGGCCTGGCAATCTGCATTTTCAAAGTTTGGCCAATGATTCTGAGGCAGAGTCAGATTACGAACCACAGAAGTACAAGGCAGGATCCTTTGGTGACCCCACCTGTGACCCAATTCTTATGCTCTGACGGTTGGGCCTCCTTTCAATTTCCTAGTAGACAAAGGTCTATTAGTATTTACTTGGTTCTCCTTTTCTGCGAGCTGTTATTTAATTTTAAAAATCTATTATAAAAATGGTATGACATCATTAATAAGCTCAATAACAGAAGAAAACAATCATTGGCCACGTCATGCCACTCCAACAGATCCTTAGCCCAACAATTGCCTAGCACTGTCCTTGCAAACACCACTTTAAAGTCTCTGTGAAGGGAAACTGAAGAGACTACCATGCTAAGTAAGTGTGCGGTGTGCATCGTGCTCCACGTGGTGACGCCTGGTGCAGCAGAGCATGTTGAGGCAGGAAGGACCCAGGCCCGGGAATCCCCCTAGCTGGACTGTAAGCTCCTGGAGGGCTGGCATTGTCTTCTGTTGTCCTCTCTGTGCATCTCAAACAACTAGGACAGTGCCTGGCATTGAGAGGGTGCTCAAGAAATAGTTGCTGAAGAAGGAAGTATACCGAGTAAGGGAAAGTGCTCTCACTTTCCTTACCCAGAGTTTCCAACACCCTCCCCCAAACATGTAGACATACTTTTTTCTAACTTTGGAAAGTCAAGCTTAAGTTTTCGTCACGGTGCCCAAAGTCTCAGGTGCTATTAAACAGGCTAGTGGCACTACAACCCCTAGCAACGTTTCTCGAACACAAGTCAGGTATAATAGAAAAATAGCCAATCATACCTCCATGTAAGAGGAAGAAGCCGTGAGACAGAAAAAGGGAGAAACCTTCCAGTTTTAAGATTATAAAGACGTCTATAACCCTCCATTGCCGAGTCCTTCTGAAGTCTTCCATGAAGGCCTGGGAGCTTGGTATATCCTGCTAACTTGGGCCTGTCGAGGACTAACCAGCCTGGCTTCTAACCTGCAGCTTTCCTTGTTCACACTTGCTTACCGGGAGCCTAAGGATGGTACACACCATTCGCTTTCTCAGGTCTTTGTATGGCTGGGCTTGGGTCTTTTTCCTAGTGGCCAAGGGGCAGCGAAGGTAAAGCCAGTATGTGCTGCCACTAAGGGTGTAAGGGAATGCACCAGGTGTGCAATATTTTAGCTCATGTTGATGCCACAGTGCAAGGCACGGAATGGGCTTTAAACAATATATATGTTCCCCTTCATTGTCCTCTTATCCCTCACAACCTAGCGTGACATGCACTATTAGTCCCTTCTTACAGATGGGAAAATTGAGGCTCCAAGAGGTAAAGACTGGCCCAAGACCACAGAGCTCAGAAAAGGCAGAGCCAGGAGTGCTGAAAAGTCAATGGAGTTAATCCAAATAAGTTTTAAGGCAAACAGGTGGATGCAGAGAACAGAGCAGTGGTTCCCAGAGGGGAAGGGGCTGGAGGGAGGGAAAAATGGGTAAAGGGAATCAACTATATGGTGATGGATGGAAAGTTTTGGTGGTGAGCACACTGTAGCATATATAGAAGTACAATTATAAGGTTGGATACATGAAACTTATATAATGTTATAAACCAATGTTACCCCAATAAGACACTAAAAGAAAAACAAACGCAAAAACCAAAACAGAACAAAAGTTTTAAGGAAGAGAATGTGCAACTTGAGGCTGGGTAAGAAATAGGATTGCAGAAGGCAGGGGAAGGACAGGTCTGAATCCACAGTCATTGAATTGATTTTTGTCTCTGTCATTTGCAACAGAAAGGGTCCTATTATGGTTGTGGTGCGGCGGGGATGAAGGCAAGACAGGATGACGCACATAAGGGTGGGGGAGCAGCAGGATGATGCAGGGGAAAGAACACAGTCCAGGAGAGACCTGGGTCCTCAGCTCTTTGTCATTCGGAGCCTCCTGGCCTGGCGCAAGTCACTTCATCTCTCCGCAAACGACATTAATAACGTTCCTCCTGCAGGATTACTGTAAGAACTCTATGCGAGCATATGTGTGAAGCACCCAACACAGCGGTACAGCTCCTGGACGGTATCATATGTTGACAATATTTTCACTTCCTTTTCTGTGAACTGCAGGCTACATGTGGTGTGTCTCCCAGACCCAGCTTTAGGTCTGAAGACTCATCCCCCAGCTGACATGCTGACCCAGGAAGGCTCTTGGGTGAGCTGCTGTCAGGGAACTCTCCTCCACCAAAGCGTAACCTCACCCAAGGCCATGTTCCCCTCACCTCGCTTCCCACCGCCCCCTGAAGCTTGCATCCAATCGATAACTGGATTAGAAGAGGCTGAGTATAAAAACTCAAGCCCCAAGCCTCAGTTGGGGACGACACTGAAGGCCACTCAGGAGCTCCCTGTGGAAGAGTGAGATCAGCTGGGGCCTCTGTTGCAGCTGCGGCAGGGTTCAACTCCCCCCCTCTGCTCAGCCCTGCTACCCGTACACCCCATCGGTGTTGATTCTGAAGGCACTTCCCCAATAAGCTTCCTATAGCAAATCTGCATCTCCACCCCTGGTTTCCTGGGAACTCGACGGAAGACAGTACAAAGTCAGTGCATTTGAGGGAGAGAGTTCTGATGGACGATAGAGAGGGGGTCTTGATGTGGAGAAGCAAGCTAGCACGTGCCTGCAATAATCCAAGAGTGACGGGAAGAGGGCTCGGGGGTGGGTGGGGGGGTCGTGCCGAGTGCCCCAATGATGTAACCTGCTTTGATGTTCCATGACGCTAAGCCTAAGCAAGAAGGCAAATCCAGATCTAACGCTGTCTCACCAAATGCAACTCAAAGGCCTCTGGCAAAACTGTGGAGTGTTTGCCAGCCGTCGCGGGCAGCTGAGTCTGTCAGAGTGCGCGGGGCGATCCTCACCGCCACCAGAACTGGGAGGTACAGTGGGTTTCCTTTTCGAAAGTTCACAACTTGTCTCCCTTTGGCAAATGCACATCATAGCAGATATTAGGCATCTACAAAGCCCTGGGAGCTGATGACAAGTGAAGATGATCTTGTTTTCCAATGAAAAAATAACAGATAACGTTTTTAAACTTTCTCTATTTCCATTCTATAAAACAACTGTTTTTTTTTTTTCTTTCCAATTACAAAGAGGAACATGCTCAAATCTTAAAATTTGGAAAACGCAGGAGAGGAAAAAGAGGGAAAGTTATCCAGAATAACTTCCAGGGATATCTGTGGCTGCATTTGAGTATATGCCCTTCCAAACTTTTTCCTAAGTATACACACACAAATGCACATTCCTCAAAAATGTTTTCACACTGTACAACTGTAGCTGGCTTCTTCCATTTGGCAGGGCAGTGCATCTTTTCTTCCATATTAATATTTCTTGGGACATGATTCTTAGTGGCTGCCTGACATCCCCATTTTATAGATGTAGCGTAATTTATCTAACCAACCCCTTATCATTGGACAGTTAAGATCTTTCCAATTAAAACAGTGCAAAGAGATATAATGCTGAGAACTCCTCCTGAAGACAGTAGGAAGATGGATTTTTCCCTGTGAGAACGCCTCCATGGAGTCTTTCTACATGTATCAGAGTTGACACTTCATTATTCCCGCCGTCCTTCTTCCACTCCAGAGACGTGTGTGGGCTCCAAACAGACAAATGTGTGAACACAGATGTGAAACTTACCTCTCCCAATGTTCTTCATTGGGGGAAACAATGAGGGCGAAGGAAGGAAGTCTGTAGGATTTGGATTACACATGAACCCCTGTAATCTCTGGACATGCTGCCCACGGAAAGCCAGATGACTGAGAGCACAGAGAGAAGCGGGAGAGTGGGATTTAGTCGGTGAGCTGAGGTCACAGCGGAGCGCAGGACAGTTGAAACCCCCAGTTTGAAGTTCTCACCCCACGTGTGTGAACGCTCGGCATTTGAAAGCCTGCTCTTGGACCCAGACAGAGGTTAATTAAGCCACAAATGAACGAGGGTTTCTACTTTCACGTGCAGCCTGCCACTGGCTGAGAACTTTCTTCTGCAGCAACTACAACTTTCACGCGGTCATCTCCATTAGAAAAAAAAAGAAAAGAAAAGGAAAGAAGAGGGTTTAATTGCGCCTCTCTGCTGCCAACTTGCTTGCAGACTATTTTTTTAAGGGAGATTACTTTGGTCCGGGAAGATTCTGGTGGGAGCGAGACCCACACTTTATCTTCCATCTGCCTTCTAAACAAGAGGGCTGTGTATGCTATCGACTGATTAACTGATTTCTTTAGAGTACAAAGGAGTATTTGCGATGAAGACGACAGGGAAAATCAATTATTTACTGAGGAGGCTGCGATATAAGTTACATTTGATTAAACTCAGAGATAAATCCCAGTGATGGAGGGTTTAAGTGGAATGTGCTGGAATAGACAGTGACTAAGTGCCCCCCCCGACATTGCCAGTAATGAATGCAAGGGTACAGGCCCCACCCCGACGCCCCTGGATTTCTAACACAGGCAGCCTAATAGTCATGCATTCATGCCACAAACATGTGTTGAATGCCTACTACATAGCACTGGCCCAGGTCCCAGGGAAGAGTCATAGACAAGAGAGAGAAAGCTCCTGCTCTCCTAGAGCTTCTCATCTGAAGGGGAAAGGAAGAGAATTAGCCGGTAAATAAATAATGAACGAGATCCTTCCAGAGAGTGGTAAGTGTTATGAAGATGATGAAACAGTTTGATGAGATGAAGAGTGACTGGGGGCAGGGTGGGGAACAATTAATTTCGACAGGCTGGTCCAGGAAGGCATTGCTGGAGAAATGACATTTGAAAGGGGATGTGAACAACGAGTAAAGGGCAGTCATGCCGAGAGGGAGTGCGTTTGGCCTGTTTACAAAACAGAAAGAAGCTAGTGTGATGGGAGCAGAACCAGGGAGGAAGGGATGGGAGCGGCACAGGAAAGAGGGAGGCAGGGCTCCTTCATGTGTCGCTTTAGAAGGTCAGGTAAGGAGTGTGGATTCAGTTCTAAGCCCAGCGAAACACCATAGTAGGGCGGGGGCAAGCGGGGGTTATGCAGGTAAATGGCCGCATTTATTTTTTTAAACATCTTTATTGGAGTGTAATTGCTTTACAACGGTGTGTTAGTTCCTGCTGTATAACAGATTGAATCAGCCATACGTATACATATATCCCCATATCTCCTCCCTCTTGCGTCTCCCTCCCACCCTCCCTATCCCACCCCTCTAGGTGGTCACAAAGCACTGAGCTGATCTCCCTGTGCCATGCAGCTGCTTCCCACTAGCTACCTATTTTACACTTGGTAGTGTATATATGTCCATGCCACTCTCTCACTTCGTCCCAGCTTACCCTTCCCCCTCCCCATGTCCTCAAGTCCATTCTCTACATCTGCGTCTTTATTCCTGTCCTGTATGGCCGCATTTTGTAATGATTTCTCCGACTGCTCTTTGGCAAAAGGGGGTGAAGTCAAAGCAGGCGGTATCATAGTGATCCAGGTGAGAGAGGAGACAAGGAGGGTGGATTAAGACGTAGAGAAATGGGCTCAATCAAAACAGACACTGCAGGAAGAGCAGACAGGGCTCATTCATAGATTGTCTGTGGGAGAGACAGGAAAAGGGAGGAATCAAGTATGACTCTTGAACTTGGCTTATGGACCCTGAGTGGAAGGCAGTGTCTCTTCCTGAGACAAAGCCATTCCAACCAGTGATGGAGACAAAGCCAAAGGAACCGGGTGACTTCACGTTCCCTTCAAGGCCTGTGTGGAGCGTGTGCAGGATTCGGGAGAGGACAGAGGCAACCTCCTGTTGCCTGTTCTGCCACGAGGGCCCCAGGCCCCACTACGTCACAGTAAGTTCCTTATTTACAGTATGGAATAGACAAGACCTACCTGGATGTTTAGGAATGTACCCTGGATGTGTGACAGTGGTCCATCTGACATAGAGGTGCT
The DNA here is from genome assembly GCF_963455315.2 of Globicephala melas. NCBI lineage: Eukaryota > Metazoa > Chordata > Mammalia > Artiodactyla > Delphinidae > Globicephala > Globicephala melas. The sequence continues at coordinate 139,848,088 of NC_083314.1, read as the reverse complement.
CCATAAATATGAGTTCTTTCCACTCCAGTTTAAATGTAGCCCGAGAGTTCAGACTGAACCATGTCAATGCTGAAAAACCATGGCTTCTTCTGAGCATGACATCATCATATATGATGACATCATCATATCGGTGACATCATCACCGATTTTCTTCTTTTTTACTGCTTTTGTCTCACTGACTATGTGAGAGTTGGGACCTGGCCTCATTCATCAAGACTAGACAAGTTTTAAGATATCTGTCCAATCTCAGTGATTGAACCCCCAGCTGACCGCTCTCTCCCACAAAGCGGTATCATCACAGCGGCCGTGTTTATACAACAGGACCCGACCCTCTGGCCCCTCTTGATTGAACCAGATGGTGACACCGGGGCCAAGCTGTGTTGATCAGAGCCCCATCCTTGGGAATTGAGAATTGAAGCAGAGAAAGGAGTCCATCTTTCCTTGTGACTAGATTATAGAATTCTGGGTGGCCAACTTTTCCTGCCATTGGCCTAGGTAAGTGAAAGGCCAATCATATAAAAAGCCAAGGGAAAAGATGCTCTGGAAGAAGTGACCACAGAGAGAAATTACTGTTGGGGTCCTTACTGATTGAAAATTCCTGGTTCATCTTTCCAGAGGCTCAGCTCACACATGCCCTTCCTTAGGTCTGTGAGACAACTCTCAGTCCTTAGGATGTGTCCCTCTGTTATATTCAAGTCCATTCAAGTTGACTTGCATTACTTGCAACAACAAAGCTTTCATTAATAATGGATGTGAATTTCTGTACATCTGGCTCCTGGCCCACCTCTGCGTGGCCAGGAGACGGTCACTAAATGCTTGCCGAAGGGAAGGGATGTAGATGGTGGTACCCGGGTCACTGCCCCAGGGAACGTGTTCTATCTCTGATTCTCTCTCCCTAGCGTCATACCTGCTAATACAGTCATGAGAAGAGAAAGAATGTGGATTTTGATGATCTCTCCCCTGCTGTCATCACCAAGATCTCAAACCTCAAATTGCTTAATTTTGTAGTTTATCTCCCTGGAGATTAACTTTAGCTTTCAGTTAATTTAATAGGTAAGAGCCAATTATCTTCTAAGCAACTTCTTTTTGTCTCCTTTCTGCCAACAAGGAAAAACAGACAAGTCTTTTCCATCGGGTAACAAAAGCATGAACGCCTACACAGCCTTGCTAATTTCAACAAAGCACCTCCCTTCCAAGGAGCTCAATATGGTTGCAAGCACAGTCCTAATGCTTCTTAAACTACTGTAGTAAAGTGCCAGGGAGAAAATGTGACAAGTGTTGATCATCAGCAATAATAAGATATAATGGATCAGTGGAAAACAGAAATAAGTATTAAATCTTTTTTAGTTTAATTCAGCCAACACCTTGTGAGCATCGTTTATGTAACTGACATCCCAGGGCTGGAGCTGCCCACATATTAAACATCTGCTATGTTCCAGGTACAGTGATAAACATTTTTGCATACATTACTTTTCATTTAGTTCATACAACAGCCCTAAGGGGTACTATGACCTCCCTTTGTGCAGATGAGGATACAGGTTTCTGAGGTCAAGAAACCTGCCCAGAGTTCACACAGCCAATAAGAAGATGTGATCCACCAGGATTCACTCCAGCTATGTTTTCCACATCTGTCTGTGTTCTCCACTCTACCTACGTCATCTCCCTGAGGAGATGAGTAAATGGAATTCCTCCCTTTAAGAAGTCCCCAGTCTAACGGAAGAAACACAGTTTCATAAAAAGGCGGTGTCTCATAAATGAAGGTGCCACCAATGTACTAAGAGAGGAACAGGGAAGAATCCTACATTCTGATGGGTGGGACAGGGCTGGCTGCATGGGCAGTTCCGTGTGGGACTGTGGGATGCAAAGCCTTCCAGAGCAAATCTTTTAAGGTTTCCTGACAAAATAGATATATTCATCATTGCACACTTAGTAAGGCCCAGGGAAGTGGTGACAAACATCATAACTGAGGACCAATTATGCACTGTTTATGCCGTCAATGACACTATGAGGGGGGTATTATTATTTTTTCAATTTTAGAGATGAAGAAAGCGGCGTTCCCGGTGGGTAGGTGATTTCTTCCATGTCACATAATCTTCATTTGGCTGCCAATTATTTCAAACCCAGGCCTTTGTGACACTAAATAATGTACCTTCCCTGCTAGGCCATGTCTTCCAAAGAATGGAAAGACAAAAAAGAAGAAACAACAGAGCTACAAATTATAGATGGCAATAAATCATAAGGCCTTTCTCTACCCTCAAGGAATTTACAGTCGAGTCAGGGAAGTAATACATAAACCTCTTAAAACTGAAACAAAGAATCAAGATAGGAAAACAAGTTAAGAACACTAGAAGTCATGGCCCAGGTTGGCCCAGGAATAACCAGCATATATATTATACTGAGTATTGTCCTAGGGATTTGGAGGAGGGAAACAGGACTTTGAAGCAAGGTCCTTGGAGGAAGTTTTCAGGGAGAGGTGGGACTAAAGCCAGGTCTCAAATGATACGCATGATTTACGTGAAGTGGGGGATGGAGGAAGAGCCTCCACCACGGTTAAAGGCAAAAGCAAGATCAGAAAAGTCGCAAAGGAGCCTTTATCTGACTCTGCACAGTAGTAACTGCTCCACATTATTGGGCATCCCTCCCGAGCCAGGAATGGTACTAGGCACATGACAGATGATGCCTACGTACAGAAGATACACTGGCACTCAGAGAGGGGCATGAGTTGTCCAAGTCAGACAGCCAGCAAGAGGGCTGCATTCAGTGGTGCCCGTCTGACTCCAAGGTTCATGCTCTTTCCACTACGATCCACCACATGTGAAGTCTGGGCTCAGATTCTGGAGGGTTGTGAAGCCCAGGTCAGACTTTTTCTGTGGGTGTTCAGGATGTCTTTGTTCAGGGACATGATTATGACATGGTCAGAGCTACATTATGGGCCGGAACTCAGTCTTTTACCCCCATTTTAGGAAAGGACTCAGTGACAAGTGAAGCCTCTCAAAGGCAACCAGGACCTGGACAATCTACAATCTGACTTATCTGGTTCCAAAGCCACTAAAAATGCCACAGCAACAGGCCACTAAGGAGTCGATGACATGGGATGTGCTCTCATGAAGGCCGCCTCATCAAGGAATTATTATTGCAATGGTCCTCTCTCCACGCTCACTCTCCTTAGCCCCTCCATACAAGTGGACATCTCACTGCCTCCTCTTTCTTGAAGAAGTCACTCTTCTTATGCTTCTGTGACCATCTTGGTTCTCCTCCTTCCCTAACCAGTGCATCCTTTCTTTCCAGATCCTTAACAGAGGTTTTCTCTAACATTCTGACCAGGGTCTTTATTTCGTACTTGACAATCTCACCCTCTCCTACGTGACACCTTTGTCAACATATTTATCTTCAACGCCTCTGCTAGGCCCCGTCCATGCCCACCTTCTCATCTGCCTTCTAAATTGTGGCATCTAAATTTCTTACAATGAATGGAATGTAATATGTACAGAACTGAGATGAGCAACTTCTCCTTTACTCAGACTGGCTCTTCCGTTTCAGTGCCAAGTACCACTGCCACCTCCCCACCACCATCCCCCAGGAAGCCTCACCAGGCCAAGTTTATGTGCAGTCGCTGTACAACCTAACTATTCGTTTATGGCAACAACGGCGACAACACCCAGCACACTGTGCAATTACTCGCAGGTCTGATGTACCACTTGTGATTCTTATTCATAATTGAGTCTTCAGTGTCTAAGACGGTGCCCAGTGCAATGCAGATAACATGTGTCAAATAAATGAATGTCACGGGCAGTCTCTCCTTCACCCAGGTAGAAACTCTGGAGAGACTTTCATCTCCCTTTCACCTTACTGTGGCTTTCACACAGGTTCTAAGAATTGTAAATGATATTTCTAAAATATCCTCACTGTCACCACATTTATTCTGGTCCTTATACCTCCCCCTAGATAATTCCATGGTACCCTGGTTGACCTGACAGTTTTTCAAGTAAACTGGTTTACCTGACGATTTTTCCCTACTCCAGTCAATCTGATAGAGAACTGTAAGATGCTCTTCAGACAATATACATTTATAAATGTCATTCCATTATTCACAAGTCTTCAAAGGTTCCCCTTCCCTCCAAACAAAATGAAACAGAAATTTCTCATTCATTGATTCAATGTTTCATCAAGTATTTACCGTACACCTACTTGCTAAGCATTGGGGAGCTAGAGGCGAGCTTTATGGACACATTCCCTGCCCTTGTGAAGACCACAGTCTTTTCAATTAGAAAGAAAACCCATTTTTAATTCCTCACTCCCATTTTCCCCAAGATAAGATCCTGGCTTCAGTCAAATAAAGCCCATTGGAACCCAGGTCCCCAAATATATCCTCCATGTTTGCACACCTGTGCATTTTCCTTCACGTTTCCTTTGTCACGAGCAAGAGCCTCTCTTACCCCACCAGTCCAAAATGTTGAGAGTCTTCCCTCCTGGTTCTCTCTTATGTGATGAATTGAGTTCCTTCCAAAATGCTATTTTTCCCTTGATGTCTCTCCCTCAATCTATGAATTCCACTCCCAGACATTCCCCACTGTCCCTTTCCCTTTAGTTCACATTGAAAAGTCTCTTATGAACTAAAGAAATACACATAAATAAACTGAAACAGGCACACACACACATTAAACCAAAGAACTCAACTGATTTACAAAACACATTTCTAACACAGCTAAAATCTAGTCACAGACGGAGTCACCCAACAACCTTACAGGTATGTGTATCCCCTTAGCAGTTACAGAGAAACTCACTCTTCAACAAGTTCTTTTTGTTTTTGTTAATATTTATTGAGCACTTACTATGTGCCAGGCTTGGTGCACATATTTTGCAAGCATCACCTCATTGGTTTCTCACAAAAATCCCTTACCGTAGACACTGTTAGTCTCCCTACTACAAAAACGAGGAAACCAAGGCTTACAGAGGTAAAGGGGCTTGGCCAAGGTCACACAGACAACTGGAATTTATCTGAACTCAAGCAGTGTGATTTTTAACCATTAACAACACCCTGCTCCTTTAGGTATATAATTGATGAATATAATAAACCTAGCAAAGTGCTTAGCATATAGGAATCATTCAATAAATGTGACAGATGACAGATGCGGGAGAGAGAAAACAGGCTGACAGATACACACACAAGTGCAAGGCACATTCACCTACGCTATTGCACAAAATCCTGGTAACAGAGCTGTCAGGTACTTATTATGAACCTATTTTCCAAATAAAGATACTGCGATGCTGGCAGGTACAGGGGCTTTGAAAAGCTTTCCCACCTAGTAACTTGGCAGGTGTAGGATTGGAAGGCACATCTCTGAGTCCAGCTCCAGTGCCCTCTGAGATGGCCCCATTGTCTCTTTTCTCTGCCAAACCTATACATCCCTCATCTTCTTTGTATTCCTGCAATGTCTGGGAAAACAAAAGGGATGGCTCTGTTCCTCAAAGGCCTGGGGTAGATGTGAGTTTTGGAGAGGTCATGGGTTGGCTACTCTTTGCTCTGTCTCTGCATGGAAATCACCCCCAGGTGTGGAGCTTTTGATACTTCAAAAATCCTCTCTCTGCTGGAATTTTGCAGCCTGCAGGCGGCTCGCTCTGTGGGGGCCCTGGCTCCCTCACTGCCGCCTGGAGCACTTGAAGGAGCTGAGATGCTAGGTTTTCAGATCAAGGCAAAGGGTTCAATATGGCTCCGGAGAAAAGAGGACACTGTTTTGCGTTGTGGCTGGAAAACTCTCCTCTGAGTCAGTGGACGAGGGCTGCTGGTTCCCAGAGTTTGAATTTCTTTCTTTCTTTTTTTTTTTTTTGCGGTACGCGGGCCTCTCCCGTTGCGGAGCACAGGCTCCGGACGCGCAGGCTCAGCGGCCATGGCTCACGGGCTCAGCTGCTCCGCGGCATGTGGGATCTTCCCGGACCGGGGCACGAACCAGTGTCCCCTGCATCGGCAAGCGGACTCTCAACCACTGCATCACCAGGGAAGTCCTAGAGTTTGAATTTCTTTACATTAAAGTTGCTAAGAGTGGTGACAGGATGCTATCGTCTAGTCAGGTGGAGGTTTTTCCATGTAGCATCAACACTAATGCAAAGCTGTACCAAATAGGGCCAATTTCAAGGAAATGCCCAGTGAAGCACCAGGGCATGGCCTTGACCATGAACCCAGAAGGAGCTCCCTTTTACATTTAAAAATTGCTCAGTTAATATGAATGGCAAAGTAAGGTGGTCTGTGTTCACTGTGTACAATGCAAATCACTCAGGATGGTTTCAGGGAAGCAGCTCTCCTTGGTACCTCCTGCTGGCTCCACACACCTGCGAATATCTTTTCCTGCTAGTGGAGAAACAGGAGACCTAGAAGAAAAGAACCCCTCTTTCCCATCTCTCTAAGACGCCTTTAAAAATGTTGTTTCAAGATGACAGAAACAGCAATGTGTTTACATCTGCTGTTCCTTTTCAGGTCAGCGTCACGAGGCTGTTCTTATTGTCAAATCTCCCGCAGCAGGATGTGTGTGCCGAAGGTGACGGCACACACTACCCGGAGGATTAAAAAACACATATTACATATCAGAGAAAAGAGGACGCCTCTTCTCTGTGCTCTTGGGAAGATCAGAAATGGTGTGTGCTGCACACCCGGGTGTATGTCCCTGCAGAGAGTCCTGCAGCATGCTTACGGGGATACATTTAAAGGAGGCCCCAGGAGGAAGAGGGACAGAGTGAAGAAAGGTCAAGAACTAAATGGACTGACAGATGTTCATCAGTGTCCTAGGGCTGTTGGAACAAAGTACCACAAATAAGCAGCTTCAAACAACAGAAATTTATAGTCTTACACTTCTGGAAGCTGGAAGTCCAAGGTCAAGGTGTCGACAGGGTTGGTTCCCTCCGAGGGCTGGGAGAGACATCCTGTTCCATGTCTCTTGGCTAGCTTTTGATGGCAATCTTTGGTGTTTCTTGGCTTATAGATGCACAACTCCAACTTCTGCCATTCATCTTCACATAGGATTCTCGCTCTGTGTCTGTCTCTACGTACTAATTTCCCCCTTTTGTGAGGACAGCAGTCATATTGGATTAGGACCCGCCCTGATGGGATCATGTTAATTAATTACATCTGCAACAACCCTACTGTCAAGTAAGGTCACATTCTCAGGTGTTGGGAGTTAGGACTTCAGCATATGAAAATTGGCTGGCGGGGGGTGGGGGGACACAATTCATAACGCAAACGCTTTATCCATGTTAGCTCATTTGATCTTCAAAACAATTTCATGGGGGAAAAAAAGACATTATGCTTCCCTGTCTATTGATGAAGAAGTGGAAGCTCAGCAAAGGTGCAGTGATTTGGCCAAACTGCATAGATAGGAAGAATGGAGCTGACATGTGAACATGAACCTGATGACCCAGTCCGTGCTCTTTCTGCTACATAACCTCCGACCGTAATAAAATATTTGGTTACCTGGTTTGCCTGCTGCCACTGATGACTAGTCCCAAGTGTTGGTCCTTCATAATGAGCCCTGACATCAGGAAAATAGAGCTGTATGTTACAGGCATAGTGATCAAAGGACACGACCCTCGCTACCACTCACTTAACGCCCGAAGCAGTGCGGATACCAGATCATGGGTTATCAAAGCCAGAAACACCCCCCAGGTGGAGTGAGAGCTAACTGCCAAAGAGAAAAGCAGGTGAGAGACGAGAGTGTATTCTGTGGCTCGCGCTAGAGCTTTCTCAAATTCAAGCAAGCTAGAGCAGAAAGGGTCTTCCTCTCGACACTTCATCAAGGCCATTTCATTTCCTTTCTTTCTCACTTGGCATAGGGGCCCAAGCAACATTTTACTGTTTAGACATGGTTTCAATAAAGAGGATTTGATTCTTATTAAGAGTTGCCAACAATTGGAGAGTGTATTTTTTCACCAGGAAGGAAGAATCGCGGCAAGTTCAGTCCATGCAGGGGGCTGTGAGGCTCTTGACTGTTTGATTTGAAAGTCTGGAATTTCATGAAATTTCTCTTTTGCCTTTTTATAGACTTAATCTAAAAATGAGTAGCGTATGGTCACTGCCCTTAAGAAGTTCCTAGGATTGGAATCACGTTTGTTTCTTTTTGCAAGCATTCTCTTGTCTGGTGGCAAACCTAAGAAGTTTGAGAACTTGATCTCAGCTGGCAGCAGGCTAGACTGAAACCAAAAGGCAGGAGCTTCCCAGAAGGGTGCTTGAGAAAATCAGACTGACTTGGAACTTGTGTCCCCACCATTCCCATCAGGATCACGTCACTGGCCTTATAGACTTGGCACCTGTGATGGCATCTCCATACACCCTCACCTGTCCACATGTCAACCCCTAGCATTTGCTCTTGGCATCCCCACCCCAGCCACAGGCCTCTTGGCCAGAATTCTCCTGCCCTCCCCTAAGAGTTATCCCCAACCTTGTTCAACTGCAAAAATTAAAACACATTTTCAGAAGGCCTACTAGATGCTAAGCGATATAGTGGAGAGAAAGCAAACAACGTCGACATGCCCTTTATCCTCAGCAAGCTCACAGGCTAGTAGAATAACTAAAGATGTAAACCAATGAAAATATAGTGATTGAATTGATGGGAGTGAGAAAAGAGGAAAAATTTAAGCTACAGTTTTCTGAGATCCTACTATGTACTCATCACTTTTTTTATGTTAGTCATGTAATTTATATGCCTTACTTTAACTTACATCAAATCCTCAAAACAACTCTGTAGGAGAGGTACAGGAGAAAACCTCTTAAGTAACCAATGTGCTGGATTTGACCCCTCTCACCATCTGATGCTGGCTTCACTATGAACACTAATGTCAGGTGGGCTACTTGATTTCTGTTTGATTCTGTTAAGTCAGATGTTTACCAAGAGTCTCACACATCTGTTACCATACCTGCTTATGAGTTATACTTGTTATAGTAAGTATATAATTATTAAATATTACATATATCAGTGAAACATGAATACAAAAAGAGGGAGGTGTTATTTCTATGAAAATGAAGTTCAGTAATTGGAAACAATCAAAATGGCCAAGTGGTGAAAAGAGAGTGTTATAAAAAAAAATTAAGTGAAAAAAGCACACAGACCCAGATGGATTCTACATTCTGGTTTCTTTGCAAGTGTTTTAAAATTCTCATGCCACTTTAAAGAAACCAAAACTGGTAATCATAGAAGACATGTTTCATGGGCATGGATTTTATTAGAAGAGCAGACAGCATTCCAATTAGCAAAACTGTATTCCAAGAAAAGTCCTTATACTGACATCAAAAGGTCAATTAATTGATGTACACTTATTATATAGCTTCAGTTGAAATAAAATGCAAAGGAAAACATGACTCATTTTTTTTTAATGATTTCAGATTTTAAATAATTTTTTTGGATTGCCTGACCAACTGCAGATTCCAATCTTCTCTGCTAAGTTCTATTAGCAGGAAGATTTCTCTGTTGGGTTAATGTACTATTACCCAAGGAACTCTGGGGGAGCCTTCCTGCAAAGTAGGTCAGTTCCTTGCTATATAATTCTGATTATGTCAAAGCATTTATTCATGAGTTTTCTAATTCAACCTACTTCAAATAGAGTCGTATTTATATCACCACAAAAAATTACATCCAAATTACAACTAAAGCCTTTGCATTTAGCTCTTCGGTGAACACTAGGCATGCATGGCATGTCTGCGCTGAAACAGTAGGGCCCCAACATAGCATAACAACGGCCCAACCTGGAGAATTTCTCAGAAAGATTGCTCTCTTCCTGTACCTCCAGGGCAAACATGTACAAGTAACAAGGTCATAGGGGCAGGATGAGGAAAGAACTCTAAAGCACACACTCATGGAAAAATGTACTGGGAACAACTTAAGGAAACTGCTTAGTCCAGTATCCGGTCGAGAATCAGCATTCTGCAAAAGGTAGGAGGAGATATTATTGTCATCATTGTTTTTATTTTGTTTTAGGCTTTGTTTGTTTGTTTTCGATTGTTTATTTTCCTGTCCAGACCAAAGTACGTGTCATTCCATGAATTTTTTTTTACAAGAGCTGTTCACCTCCAAAACAGTAAGATACAAGATACATTAGATGTTTGAGTGTTGCATATTACATACTCCCCTAAAATCACAATGTAGGTACTATAAATAAACTTTAGGTACTTGACCACGCTTGACTATTCAGTTATGGACTCAGTCCTCCTTATGTTTCCGACAGCTTTATGCATTTTATGGCATCTTTGTCAAAAACTGAGAATATGGCTTCCTCATTTGTTAGAGGGAAGCAGGTGACTAAGAAGGGACATGGGACAATTCTGGGGTGCTAGTTATGTTGTAATGTCTTGAGTTGGATATGCGTTTTATAGGTGTTCATTTCATAATCATTCATTAGGCTGTCCGTTTATGTCTTATTCATTTTTCTGTATTTTTCTATCTTTACCATGTTACATAATACAAAACTGAAAAAAAAGAAAGCCAAACATATACAATCACATATGGAAGATACCTAACGAAGTGCGAGGCACCCATTAGGTACAATAAAAGGGAAGCCCCCACAGCTACCTCCCAGAGATTAAAGGCTAGCTGAGAAGGAAACAGGAAACACAACATTTTAAAGGTTTTCTTTAACTAAAAGCAATTAACTCGGGTTACTTTTAATGGAGGAGGAATGAATTTTTTATTTGGGGAGAAGAGTGTCATCAGATTTCAACCTCATCTAGAAACCCTGCAATTCCAGATTCAGACTCCACACAGCCTAAGGGCACCTGGGGTTTGGAGCGGGTTACAAGTGAGGCCTCGGCGCCCTGTTTAGTGATGTGAGGCTGCTCTTCCGGGCTGTGGTGCTCAGTAAAAGCCTGCCTTCTATTTAAAGGAGATTCTAGCACAGCAGCTGAGCTGGATGGTGGATTAAGGCCTAACACAGCAATCTGCTAAACAGCTCAGGGACCGGGGAAACCCCTCAAGGGCTACATCCCAGCCATTTAATGGCTTCTAGAAGCAGAGCTCAGGGAGGGGCAACAACAGGTGAGAAGTCAATTGCACCTTCATTGCTTGCCTGCGCGCTCCTGACCTGACCCTAGGAGAATTTACGTCAGGTGCAAAGTGTGTATTTGTCCCTGATTCAAATGGCAGCTCGAGTCTCCATTTCAGATTCATTCTTGCGCCTTTAGTTGCATTTAATGAAAAGTGGCTGTATTCACTATGAATCAATTTTCCTCTTGCGTTTTACTACTGAAATCATCCAAATAAATCACCTTGAATCCTCCATCCTACCTGCTTTAAAAGCCGGGGGAGGAGGGAAAGGGTGAAATCCTCTTAAAAAAACACATACTTGCAACATTTTTGTGCACTTGAGACAATGATTAGCTATTAAATTGAAATGTCTTTTTCCTGTCTTGTGTGTGTGTGTGTGTGTGTGTGTGTGTGTGTGTGAGAGAGAGAGAGAGAGAGAGAGAGAGAGAGAGAGTGTTGTGGGGAGGGGCAGTATGAAGTTTTGGTTTCCTCTAGGTTTGTAGTACTTTCCAATGGCCTGTTTTTACGCGTACTAAGGAAAAGTACTATTTAAACAAGAAAAGCGTAAGGACAGATGGTGAACACTGACCCTAGGATATTAATCAGTCAACCAGAGGATGACAGCGGCACGCCGATTTTTACAAACCAGTTCTGGTGTTTTTGAATTAGTCTTTCTTTTTTTGTTTTCTTTTTGTCCTAGTTGGGGGGGGGGGGGGGAAGGGAAGAAAAAGAAAAAAATGGCGACCTTGCAAGAACCCTTTCCTAACACACTCTCCGCACCCTGGCTGATGCGTTAATCCTCCTGCCAAGCTATAAATCTTCACTTCGCTCTTCTGTAGACTCCGAGAACAATTTGGTTTGCAAACTTTGGAAATGATCAGGCCAGCCTTAGGTGACAGAGCACAGCAAAGGGGACCAAGGGATCCCAGTCTTGTCCTCCGAGCCCTGGACTCCAGCTTCCCCTCCCCCAAGCAAGACCTTCTCACACTATTTTCACAACTAGTTTTAACCCAGACCTTATTTTGTAGAATAACAATTTTCATCCCCACCCTCAGTTCTGTTTTGTCCCTAGTGGTAGATGACCTAAAGGTCAAAACAGTTGTGCTGCTAATGTTAATATTTAATGTTTTAATGTGTCAGCCATCCAGGACCTTTTAATTTCCAGCTGCAAGCAAAGGCTTAAACTAAAAGGCAGAACTTTGAGAGATTTCAAGGTTTGTGGACAGATGGGCAAGGATTTTCGGAAGCAATTTTGGGAAGGCTCTGAAATCATGCCATATAGGATAAGATATTTTACTCTAATTTTGGCCCTGGGTAACAATGACAATCCTGTCACCAAGCTCCCTACATACACTTCTACTGAAGTGCGAGTAAGAAGGGTGTCTCTGTGCCTCTGTTCCCGTTTCTCTCTCTCCTGAGAACCCATCAGCTTCTAGGCATGATCCAGATTTATTCCCACAGAAGATACCAAGCTAACCACTCTTCCTTTTTTTTTAATATATATATATATAAATTTATTTTATTTAGTTATTTTTGTCTGCGTTGGGTCTTCGTTTCTGCGAGCGGACTTTCTCTAGTTGTGGCGAGCAGGGGCTACTCTTCGTTGTAGTGCGCAGGCTTCTCATTGCAGTGGCTTCTCTTGTTGTGGAGCACAGGCTCCAGGCGCATGGGCTTCCGTAGTTGTGGCACACGGGCTCAGTAGTTGTGGCATACAGGCTTAGTTGCTCCACGGCATGTGAGATCTTGCGGGACCAGGGCTCGAACCTGTGTCCCCCACATTGGCAGGCGGATTCTTAACCACTGCACCACCAGGGAAGCCCTGTTCGTTTCTTTAATACCCAGTTCAAATGCCAGCTCTTCTTAACACCCACTCTCTCCTTACCCCACAATTCTGCAGAAGAATTGTAAGCAGCTCTTCTGCCCCTTTCCTGTTTGCCCATTTCTGTTCGCCTGAAACTTTAAAAACTTAATTACGGATGTGAGATACTCGGCAATATTTAACCTAACCCGCATAGCACATGCCCTATTCATCACTAATTGGACAGCCTTTGCAAGTCCCTGATCAAACAATGCCTTGTCTAACTTGTTGATTCTTTTCTTAAAGAAGTAGGAATGAAGAATAAGTAATTAACAGATGACTAGATCTCTTCCCCAGCTTCCCTTTCAGTAATCCCGCAAGCAAACTGTGTGAACAGGATAGCATCTAAAGGAAGATCACAAAGCGTCAGCAAATCTGCACGCAATGGAAAATGAGGAAGAATCCGACCCCCTACATCAATGATTAAGATTATTTCGCCTTTTCCCTTTAGAAAACTTTCATGGCCAAGCTGAATCTTCAGAGTTGGTTTTGGTACACGAGTCTGCCTTCTCCCCAGGTTGCTGGCCTCCTGAATAAAGCAACCTTTCCTTTTCCAACCAACAGCTGTCTTTCGAGTATTGGCTTTCAAGCGTTAGTAGCCAAACCTGAGTTCGGTAACAGAATTAACCTTTCTTTCACCCCTTCATCTGCACTGTCATAGCACTTGGTGCTTTCTTTTCTTATGGTAGTGATGCCCAGACTTGGCTGTCCATATAAATCATCTGGAGACATTGTTTTAAAAGCATATCATTTTCTGGGCCCTCTCTTAGAGATTCAGATTTGGCAAGCCTAGGGTGATCTACTGCAGTGGTCTTTGCTAAAAAGCTATTTGGGTGATCCTGTGATGTAGACTAGTTTGGGAACCAATCTTACCACTTATCCCATCTGACCTCGTATTGGAACTATCTGTATGACAATGGGGAGGCAATGCAGCACGGTGGTCATGAGCAAAGACTGAAGCTGGGCTCAAATCTTAGCTCTAACCCTTACTGGCTGTGTGATCTTGGGAAAGTTATGTCATCTCTCTGTGTCTGTTTCCCCAATTATAAAATGGGGATAAACAGTATCTAATGCATAGGACTGTGGTGAAGATTAATACTCTGTGTAAGGTTCTCAGTGTGGCAGATGCTTCTTACCATAGGTGTTCGCTAACATCACATGTGGGCCTTTTAAACTGGTGCTCTCTACTCAGATGTCAATGTCTAGCTCTGTCTCAGTGACAGGTCTCTTTCCAGAGCAGGTTAACCCAGTGCCCATAACACCCAGTGCCTTTATGTAGTAGACACTCGATAAAAGTGGCAGAGAAGGGAGGTGACGTGCAGAAAACAAAAAGCAACTCTAGGGGAAGGAACCCAGTGGTGTCAATAAAAGGGCCCAGGATCCAGGCTCCGGATGAGTCTCTTGAAAAGCAAGGCTAATTTGTATAGATGAGGAAAGCGGGGCCCTGACTTGAAGTTCCTATGAGCTACCTTCAAACCCTGAAGTTTGAGCCCCCCAAGGATCAGACAGGAGCAGCCTTTCTGCTTTACACAGACCTGATAATCAATGAGACTTCTGGGACGCGGCTGATCAATGCACTTCACAACACTATCATTGAACACTTATCTTGAAAATGCCCATGACAATCTATTACACAACCTAATTGAGAGAATGGATTAGATGTTTCCTTATCTCTACCTAAAAACTGTAAGCAGGGAATGGAAACTCTGTACAAGGAATGCAGTTGCAGTCTCCCCACCTACTCATTCAGGGGAATTCTGTTGGCTGTTAAAGTGATTTCCCCCGTGATCTGTTTTAATTGAATATGTGCATCGCTACCTGGAATTAAGTACAAATCCATGTGAGAGTGGTATTAAGGACGTCTAGCACGGGCTTCGCATTCAGACACACTTGGGTTTGCCTTCCAGCTAAGCCACTTCCTAGCTGTGGAGTATAACTTCAACCACCAAATATGATAGTCACAACTGCCTTATTAGAGTTGTCCTAAAAAAGGGAATCCTAATCAACTGTTTAACCCACTGATTAGCACTCAAGTACCTGAGGAAATTACAGGCGTAAAGGCTCAAACATTTGCAGAACATCTAGTAATAGTAGCTAGCAATTACGGAGGGCCTGCCATGTCCCAGGGACTTGATGTATATTATCAGTAATCCTCATAACCTCTTGAACAATGAAGGAATCATAATGTTCCACTGACAGGTGAAAAAATTAAGGCTCAGCCAGGTGGACTTGGCCGAAGCTGCAGAACTGGTTAAGTAGCAGAAAGGTGCTGGAATGCAGAACTGCCTGTCCATTTACCCTGTATCATAAGGCCCCTCACTGTGTGGGAGCCAGCAGCTACTGTGCTAGACTCCTTGCGATACCAGCAGGAGAGATTTAGCCCCTGCTCTGGAGGACGTTACAGTTTAATGGAGAAGATGGAAGGAAAACAACAAAGGCAAGAGATGTTACAACGTCAAATAAAATGCATGATGAGTTAGTTCCATGGTGGAAGTGAGGACAGAGCTGAAGCAACACCAAACCCAGTCTCAGGTTCAGGAAAGCTTTGAGTAAGAGTAGCTGAGCTGGTTCTTACAGACCAGTAGGAGTTTTCTTGGAAAGAATGCAGGGATGAACAATTTGGAAAGAGAGAAATCCTTGATCCAAGGTACAGAGGTATTGGATAGCTTAGTATATATTCAGAGTCTAGAATGGTGCTGTCCAATATGGTAGACACTAGTACATGGCTATTCACATTTAAAGTAATTAAAATTAAATAAAATAAAAATTTCGACTCTTCTGTCATACTAACCACATTTCAAGTACTTCACAGGCCTATGTGGCTAATGGCTACCATATTGGGAGAGCAAAGATGTAGAAGATTTCTGTCATCACAGCAAGTTCAGTGGGACAGCACTGGAGGAAGACGTTTCAATTTATAGCTAATCATCGTCTCAAGTCACAAAAATGTTGCGAGTATGTTTTAAGAGGATTTCACTGTTTCCCCTCCCGACTTTTAAAGCAGGTAGGATGGAGGATTCAAGGTGACTTATTTGGATGATTTCAGTAATAAAACTCAAGAGGAAAATTGGTTCATAGTGAACACAGCCACTTTTCATTAAATGCAACTAAAGGCGCAAGAATGAATCTGAAATGGGGACTCGAGCTGCCATTTGAATCAGGGACAAATACACACTTTGCACCTGACGTAAATTCTCCTAGGGTCACGTCAGGAGCGCGCAGGCAAGCAATGAAGGTGCAATTGACTTCTCACCTGTTGTTGCCCCTCCCTGAGCTCTGCTTCTAGAAGCCATTAAATGGCTGGGATGTAGCCCTTGAGGGGTTTCCCCGGTCCCTGAGCTGTTTAGCAGATTGCTGTGTTAGGCCTTAATCCACCATCCAGCTCAGCTGCTGTGCTAGAATCTCCTTTAAATAGAAGGCAGGCTTTTACTGAGCACCACAGCCCGGAAGAGCAGCCTCACATCACTAAACGAGGCCTCACTTGTAACCCGCTCCAAACCCCAGGTGCCCTTAGGCTGCGTGGAGTCTGAATCTGGAATTGCAGGGTTTCTAGATGAGGTTGAAATCTGATGACACTCTTCTCCCCAAATAAAAAATTCATTCCTCCTCCATTAAAAGTAACCCGAGTTAATTGCTTTTAGTTAAAGAAAACCTTTAAAATGTTTTATAACAATATAACTCTTCTCACTCTGTGTGCCAAGCTAGCTCCAGATAAACCTTTAGAACGTGGTTGAGAAGACAATTATTCCAGGAAGTCTTCTGAGACTCAACGCCTCCCCATCTTTAACCGAGTTAGGAGCTTCCTTTGTGATCCCCGAGAATCCTGCACACTCTCTCTTCTGGCCCTCATCATGCTACTCTGTCACTTCATCTTAGGACGGTAACACTGGCTGCTAAAGGAGAATCTGGAGAACAGAAAGTCTGAAGGCCCAAAGACCAGTTATAAGGTGGCAATGGCGGCAACGGACAGAGGAAGACAGAGTTTGGAGACTCAAGGTTCACGTGCCTCTGGCTTGGATACCTGGGCACAGAGAAAGAACCATCTTGGGGACAGACCATTAAAGAAAGTCTTCAAGAGTTACATGCAAAGAAGACAGAGGAAGAAAGATGAGAGGAAGGAGTCCTAGGGAGGCAAGAAATGAGACTGGAAGAAACCTTTATGTACCACCTCCCACCTAAAGGGCCCTGACGACATAATCTTACTTAAATCTTCACAACAGCCTAGAGAAACAAAAATTACCATCCCCTTCTTCACCGTAAGTCGCCTTAAACTCACTACCATGATGCAGCTAGAGGTGGTACTCGGGCACGGAACTTATGAGGTTGTCTCCCATGTAAGCATTTCCAAATTCACAATTTGACAAGGTTTCTGATTCTTCCCCACAGACGGAGGTAGATTTCCCAGGGGCTCCCAGCCAGGAAGCACCAGGACACAAGCCTGGATTTCAAGGTCTCCCAGTTGAGCCTTTCCCCCACTGAGCCACAAATGCCCCACCAGACTTCCTGAGTCTGAGATTCCAGAAGAAGAAAGCATGGAGGAGTTCCACCCTCAGAAGAGTCTAGTGTGGAGTTGGGACTCACAGCCATTCAACAGGTGACTGTTGGCCCTCCTGAGAGCACAACTCAGTGATCCTCATCTTGGCTGCATGTCAGGGTTCACCTGGGGACACCCAGACCGGGTGAATCCAAGTTTTTGGAGGTGGAGCCCAGGCAATGGTCTTCTAAGTGTCCTACGTAAGATGCAACCAAGTCGTCAAAATCACGAGACTAAATCAAGCCTCCTCACTGGGCGATTAATCAGAATATAAACTCTCTCTAACGTTTATCAGTGTCTGTCCACAAACAGCCCCAACTCTCGAGTCCAGGATTACAATAGGAGAAGCAAACTCACGAAAACCCACACAGGGAGTCTAGCTGGCCACCACTGTGACGGGAGCGCTGCCCCAATCCATCAGCGTGAGGTGTGCTCATGTATTCCCACTTCCCTGGCAGATAAGGGTTACAGGGATATGAAAGAGTGCTCTGTAAAACATTATTTATTAGTGGGCCGACAGATTTTCATGTGAATCAGGTCTTAACACATTCCATTTTCCACTGAAACAATGGAATGTTACACGGCTAATAATAAGGCACAGGCCTTGATTAAACACCCGATCCATAATTCAATAAAGAGGTTGTGCTGACATAATCAGCAAACAGGGGCCTTATGAATACCCAAATAAGCCACAACCTGAAATGCGCGAGTCAGCATTCACCTCCCCAGAGGCATATTACTTGTAAAGTGTGCAAAACATCTTCCTTCCAGTACCCAACTTCAAGAACTTTATAATTAGCAAAGATCCGTTAGTGATGTAAGGACATTCTGGACTCCGAGTGAAGGCCTGCCAGGAGTCTTAGGAGGTTTTTTGCTGGGAAATTAACTACTCTGTTTCAGTTACATAGGGAATAATATATGCTCTTTAACTGAGTAACAGACCGTCTATTCTATCATCGTGAAAATTCCTTGGAGCTTAGAGCGAGGCTGCGTGATTTCCGTTCTGTACTGGAGTGCCAAATTTTGAAGGCTATTGTCACCCCCCCCAAAAAGGTACGATCTAAAAGGATCCCAGATATACATTTTCCACTTCTGAAGTTAGAGTAGTAGAAACACTTCATACTGCACACTGACGTTAAAAATATGCACCCACTTTAAAGGAAGCACGTGCCTTCTGTGATTCTCCAGAGCAGCTCTGTTTTGACTAGACACTGTAAACCTTAAAACTGTTGGCATTTTTCCTTTGACCACTAGGAAGTTCAGGCCAAACAACAGGATCTTACTGCATGATTTGTATCCATCATCTCTTTCCTCGGTTCATGTCACTTATGTAACTAATATGCCCTATAATGTACATATCTCTGTAAACCCCCTCGTTTCATCTTTGTAACAAGGTAGGGTGTAAAAAGCCCACAGCATCTTACTATAAGGCATCACATTTTATGTAGCAAGTTGCATGTGATTCTGGAAAGTGCATGTACCAAAGACATCAATGTGCTCGTTGGCTTGTGGAACAGGACACTAAAAACTGGGAACTTTCTAGGAAATCTGGGCATGTGGCCACTGCTCACACAGCACACCTCCCTTGGGGCTGACAATGCCCCCCCCCCGGGGGTTGCTATCTTGTCCTTTGAGATCACCAGGCCAAGGCTGGAGAGTACCCCAGACACACCCACAAGGAACATTCCAGTAGAGAATAAAACCGTTAAGTTAACTTCTGAATAAAGTTTGGGGGCTGGGGGTAGAAGTCCAAAACCAATTGCGGAAAGGAAAAAGTTTCCCGCCATTAACCCAGGTGCATCAGTGGTCAACTTAAGAAAAAAAAAACTGACCAAAGTTATCAAAATGATTACGTTTATCTCTAAAGAAAGAGGAGGGTCTCTGATCTTTGAATCGGAGGGCACCTTGCCTCCTTAGGTTGAGTAAGCTTTCCCACACCTTGTGTGAACACGTCATCTCGGTCCGTGCAACCAATACAGAAGTGGTAAAGAGCATTGGCAGGGAGAGCGATGGAGATAAACCTAAGAGCAAACCCTGAGAGAGGAATCCGGAGAGGGAGCGTGGGCTGTGGAGTCATGCCAGCTCAGGTTCAGATCGCAGCTCCTCGACCTACCTGACTTCATACCTGTGATGATGGAGACCTGGTGCCTGCCTGCTGAGCCCCACTCTGCCCCTTCAGCTGCACAAGCCCTGACCAGGGATGCCCCAGACACGAAAGGGCTTTGGAAACAATAAAGTCGTCAACGAATTGCAAGGACTGTTATTAATAAAATTGTGTAAGGGAAGACTCTTTTCACGGTCACCTCCTGAGACTGGAGGTGACTAACAGGCATGTGGAAGGGGCAGGGCAAAGCAATTTCCCAAGGACACTCTATTCAATTCAACGCAGCCAGTATTTACTGAGCACCTTCTACATTCCGGGCACTCAGGATAGAGCTGGGGACACAGTGATACACACACAGATATCTAATGATGACAATCATATGAACAGTTCTAAGTGGACATGCAAAACCCCATGACAAGGAATGTCCGGGGTGCCGTGGGGACACATCTAACCCAGGCTTGGGAGATCAGGGAAGACTTGGCAAATATATGATCTATATTTATATTCGTATCCCCATTGTATGGCAGGCAAAACTAAGGCTAAAAAACAGGTTAAATAAATTACTAAAAATTACTAACCCAATAAGTGGTTGAGCTGGGATCCTACCCAAAGTCCATCTGGCTCTTTAGCAAAAGGAGAAAAAAAGAAAGGCCGTTCCCCGCGGCCCTGTGCTGCGCGTGAGTAGGGTGCTGAGACCCCTCAGGCAGACCGTCTCATTGATAATCCACCTGACAATTAGCTTAGATTTCCCATCCAATTAAGCACATAGACCATCTACGCTCTGAAATGGAAATTTTCATCATCACTATATGATAATGATTCAATGTGTGTGGTCCATAAGAGAAGGAAGGAAGGAAGAAAGAAAGAAATTATAAGTGGGGCTTTGGGGAGAAAAAAGGGTTCTGAACTAATGAAAAAAAAAGAAAAAAGCAAGACCAGAATTTGGCTCCTAGCTAATTGGAGACTGTTTCATAATGACCCAGAGAAAAGGCACTGAGAGCCATCGTTTGGATATTCTCACACCTCATTTGTCTGAGGTCATCATCAATGCAGAGGGCGTGTGTGTGTGTGCGTGTGCGTGTGCGTGTGTCTGTGTGTGTGTAATCTATTCAAAGCCCCAGTGCTTTTATATCACATCTACCTTGCTTCTCCTTGCTACTTTCTGGTCTTTGGCTTGACTTCAATTTTTTTTCTCTCATTATCCCAAATTGTTCCATTTACCAGTGACTCGAGAAAGACTCCTGGGGCACAGTCCTAGACTCTCCTCCTTGCCTCACTCACCGCGTTAACCCATGACTGCTATTTCAATAAGAATAATTAGAGCCAGCCTTTGCTGGGTCTTTACTATGTACCAGGTCCTTTGCTAAAATAAATTCATCTTAAAGTTTCTCACTTAATCTTCATGATGATGCCCCAAGGTTATTTATTTTCCCTCAGTTTAGAAATCAGCCAGTGGAGACTCCTAGTTCATTTGCCCAAGGTCTCAGAGCTCAGAGGAGTGGGGAGGGCTGGGGGACAGAAATTCAAGGCCAATTCTGTTGGACTTCGCTTGACTACTCCACTCCACAGCTTTAATCAGGGCCCTTGTTACCACTTGTCTGGATGATCCAAATCACCTCCGTCTCATTAGTCTCCTTCCCTCCTCTCCAGTCCCTTGCAATCTACTTTTTCTACCATAAGAACATTGAAGCTGATGTCCCAGCAGCAGCATCCTCAAAGTGATCTGACCACAAGATACAATAGTTGACATTTGGAAAATCATATAAAGGTAGTCTTGTATCGACCTTTATCAGAGAAAAACAAGAGCATGCTTTCCTTTCAATCAAAGCGCTGAAACCTTGATCTCGCAGATCCTTCTTTCCTCTGGGGAACACAGCAAGCTAGTTATCTACTCAAATTATTCTCAGCTTCCAAGGCCAAGTCCTGTTAGCCCTTCCTAATCCAAAAATAATTAGTGGATAACAGACCCTGGCTTATTGAGACAGAGTTATTTGTAAGCAATCTCTTGTCTGGAGCAAATGGCTTTGCAGGAATCACTAACCCTAATAGATTCTCCCGAGCACTTGCCACCTGCTTTTCTGAGACCCCTGTCATCTCTGACAGTGAAAGTGCAGGCAGGTCACGATACCGAGCCTGGAGCTATAAAGGTGCCACCACACTGTCACTGACGAGGAGAATTAGGCCCATCCACCCACCAATCGGAGAAGAGACTGGATGGATGGGCACAGGCATTCCAAGGAGAGTAATTAAGAAGACAAGGAGGCTTGTCCAAAACCGGGGTATTCGGCCAGTTCTCAGAAGGATTTCAACATTTGTTGGCAGAGAATAGCAGAGGGAAAAAATAAAATGAACAAAACCACCATAATGGCCCATTATGGCCTGAGTGATCCTGCAGGATACCCGGGACTGAACAGAATTTGGTGTTAGGGGGAGGGCTAAGAACCTGACGCATAATGTTCAAATCAATGTTCGTCCCTGCTCAAAAGCTAGAAACAGGAACAGACCCCTAAAGAGAAGTCCACTTGAGAGAAATGGTTCTCAAACTTGAGTGAGCATCGCATCACCTGAGGCGCTTGTTAAGAAACAGATCATCGACCCTGTCCCCAGAGTTCCTGAGTCGGTAGGTGCCTGAGATGTGAGTTCCTGCCAAGTATCCTGATGAGGCTGAACTGCTGGTTGGGGGACCACATTCTGAGAACCACTGCTTCTGAGAAGACAGGGAAAGACAATGAGGGAAGAAGCCAGCTTCCACTATAATCAACATATGCAAAGTGCTTCCCATTCCATAAGGACGCACTCACACCATTTTCTTAAGCACGAAAGCAGACATTCTAAGCCACATTCTGTAGATGAGGAAGCTAAGACACAGAGAGGTGAGGTGACCTGGGCAAGGTCACACAGCTAAGAAAGGAGCAGAGCCAGGATCAGAATCAGGGTCTTCAAGACCTTAAAACTGCTGTACTTGTTCTCAAGAGAAAGTTCCAGCTCCTGGTGAATCTCAGGAAGACCCATTAGCTACTGAGACTACGCTGTCTTCTGTAAAATGCCTGTTCAAAACTTTCCCCCAATAGGGAACAATTCAACCCACCTCTATGAGTCTTTATCACCCAGATCCAACAGACCTAAGATGAGATGCAGAGAGGAAGGCAGACCCACCACTCAGAGACCATCGCAAAAGGGGGACGAAGAAGCAGAACCACATACAATTCAAAGCTGGACTCTGTTAGGGGTCTAGAGGGGCGGTGTGCTATAGTGCCATCCAAGGCGCTCCATGACTCAACTGTCTAAGTGCAGAACTGGGGATCCTTCAGAATTACGAGTTGTTTTGGTACAAAGGACTGTGCATCTGATCTAAAGACGAGACTTCAGATCTGGAGATAATTACTTATTTGCCAGAGTTAAGTCCCTTAACTCCCTGAGTTTCAGTTTCTTCAGCTGAAAAATGGAGCTGTTCACATCAGCCATACTACTTCACAGGACGCAGAAGGGCAGGAAGTGGAATAACGCCACTGTGTATATATTCGGGGAGTTGTCAGCTGCCATAACAGTGCAAAGCAATAGGGATCACGAGTGATGGGAAATGCATGCTAATGAGAAAGGAACTTGAAAATAGAAGCTCTTCACGGAGGACCTGACTTCGGCTCCTCAACTTTGGGATTTTGCATTTTACCAAAAGCCATTAAGCTTCCCAGCCGTGGTTTCCTTAACTGAGATATGGAGATGCCCACACCTGCAAGACCTCACGGGATGGCGCGATGTTCTATCTTTTTGTACTCATGGCACACTTTCAGATCTGAGAATTTGTAGGGGAGTTTGAATGCATTTAAAGACTCAAAACAACAAACTAGCAATATCTATGGCGCAATCGCTGTCTGTACTGGGGTCTGGCTATCCATTAGCCCTTCCTTTCCCACTGACTCACATCTTGAGGGTCGCCCTGTGTCCTCCTATGCGCTCCTGATGCTACGTGCTCCTACTTGCTTCCTCCTTGATGGCTCTGTAACAGTGATGGGAGATTTTTCCATCTTGATCAAAATGTCAAAGTACACCTATGCAAGGCTTAGCGTGTACCACCAGTCCTGGACCACTGGTGCAGAGTCGGGGCAGGAAACCTGGTTCTCATGGGGTAGTGACCCTGCTTAGGTCGCTGAGCCCCAATTGCCTGATCTGTACTAAGTGGCCCACCCCTGCTGATCTCCTAGGGTTGCTGTGAGAATCAAAAGATAGGATGGACGTGAAATCGAACAGACGACCGTACTGTAATAACAGTGCTGCCCTGCAAGAGCTGAAACCATAAGAACTGCTGTTAGTGTCAGATAAGCAGCATGGCATGGCAGCTGAATGCAGTGGTTAAAATATGGGCTCTGGACCTACACAGGTGGCTTCAAATCCCAGCTCTTCCACTTACTATAGGTGTGCCTTTGGGTAAGTGATTTAACTTCTTGGGGCCTCAGGTTACTCACCTGTGAAAGAGGACTGAGTGACTTAAAACAGGCAAAGCACTCAGTAAGGGTGAGCTGCTGCTGCCAGCATCATCCTCCCTCTGCTTTGGCCACTTGTCTTCCTTATTACAGCACTGCCATCCCCACGTTCCACGTTCTCCACCTGCACGTGGCAGTGCCCTTCTGGGTACCTTCCTACCCCTTCTGCACCAAGGAGCACAGCAGCGCTGATGATGTGCAGCAGGGGTGGGGGCAGGGTGCAGTGGGTAGTTTGGCCCTCCCTTATTAAAAAACCTTACAATTCCGGGCTTCCCTGGTGGCGCAGTGGTTGAGAGTCCGCCTGCCGATGCAGGGGACACGGGTTCGTGCCCCGGTCCGGGAAGATCCCACATGCCGCGGAGCGGCTGGGCCTGTGAGCCATGGCCACTGAGCCTGCGTGTCCGGAGCCTGTGCTCCGCAACGGGAGAGGCCACAACAGTGAGAGGCCCGCGTACCGCAAAACAAAACAAAAAAACCTTCCAATTCCATTATTATGCCTATTTCTTAAAAGCCATTAAGTTGTGTTTCTCTTGCATCCTGTATTTTTTAAATTGTGGTAAAATACACATAACATAAAATGTACCTTCTTAACCATGTTAAGTATACAGTTCAGTAGTGTTAAATATATTCACATTGTCGTTCAACCAATCTCCAGAACTCTTCTCATCTTTCAAAACGGAAACCCTGTGCCCATTAAACAGCAACTCTCCATTCCTCCTCCCTACTCCAGTCCCTGGCAACTACCAATCTACTTTCTGACTCCACGAATTCGACTACTCCAGGTAGCTCATATAAGTGGAATCATCCACTATTTGTCCTTTTGTGACTAGATTATTTCACTTAGAATATGTCTTCAACGTTCATCCATATCATGGTATCATGCGTATTTTTCAAAGCACCAACCAACTTTTTTTTTTTTTTGCGGTACGCCGGCCTCTCACCGCTGCGGCGTCTCCCGTTGCGGAGCACAGGCTCCGGACGCGCAGGCTCAGCGGCCACGGTTCACGGGCCCAGCCGCTCCGCGGCATGTGGGATCTTCCCGGACCGGGGCACGAACCCGTGTCCCCTGCATGGGCAGGCGGACTCTCAACTACTGCGCCACCAGGGAAGCCCACTTACTTTTTTTTTTCCCCCAACTTTTATATATGAACTTTGGAAAGACTTCTGAATTCCCTCTATTAATTAATTATTTAATCAATTGTCACAAATAAATTCATTTAAATGAGAAACACCACAGTATGGAGTACAAGCATGGTAACTTGAGCCAAACCGTGGCTGAAATCCTGGACCCAGCAGTTATTAGCGATGTGGCCTTGGTCAAGTAACTTTAACCTCTCTGTGCCTCCGTTTTCTCATCTGCAAAATGTGTACATAGTGATATCTTAGTTCGTGGGGTTGTTGTGAGGATTAAATGGGTTATTTCACGCAAAGTGCCTAGAATATCCATCCCCTGGCACATTCAAAAAGTGCTGGATATTTTATTATTCGATGCTTTTCCTGACTCCTCCCCTCCAAGACAGTGATAAAAGGAGGGGCTCTGATGGCTGATACAAGAGCAAAGGGCTGGCCTGCTCTGTGAGGGCCCGAGATGGCTCTTCCTCTAACATGCTATGCCACTTTGGGAAAATCTCCTTCCCCCTTTGGGTCTTCGTTCAGAAAAAATACACCCATTAACATTTCAGGTGTCCGCAATCCTTTCCTCTCGCTGAGCCAGCTTCCTTAGCACAGCTCAAGTCTCAGTGCCAACTTCAAATTCTCGTACCATCTGAAACCCACTGGCCTGTGTAACAGTGGCAGTTGTGAGCCACGCAGAGAACCCAATTCCATGGGTGATGTGGTAGCACATCTCCAGCCGGTCCTCAGGGAACACAGTCATACCCACTGCCGGCCCCGTCATTACCATTTACGACGCAACCCATAATGCACCCCTGAGGCTTTGCTTACAGACAGATGGCAGGACAAGAGGCTCATTATCATCCACACCCCTATGGTACTTACGGTCATTTGTAACAGTGGAAGGGTAATAACCTTTGGATCTTAGGTCTTGGGATAATGAATAGAAAATGACTGAATAGAAAATACCCTTCCAAGTTCTAACTTCAAAGGGATGGGTAGATATAATATACTCTTGCCTGATTTGGGTTTCCCTGTCTCTCTGAATCACCCTGGTGTTACGTCAACATGGCACACTCATTCCTTCTTCCACTATCATTTATTCATCAAACATTGCTGAGTCTAGTAGAAGCCAGGCAATAATCTACTGGGTCAAAAGAGTAACATAACTTTCAACGTGATCTTCTATCCTCTTTTTCTTGCTCTCACCCTTCAGAATACTCCTCAACACAGGGTGTCCACTGATACTGACAGGTTATCTGTTTAATACTAAAGGGGACTTTTTCTGCCTTCATTCATTAATGGTAGCAAAGAGACCTAACGTTCATCAAGCACTTCCTGTGTACAGGCTGAGCATTTAAATGTGTTCTTCTTTATTTCTCTCAAGAACACGTTGGCCTTATACCATGATATTCGCATTTTACAGAGAGGAAACTAAGGTGGAAAGCAGTTAAATAACTTGGGCAAAGTCTCACTGTGGTAAGGCCCAAGACTGAACCCAGTTCTCTCCAAAACAGCGTCTGGCTTCTCACCGGAGCCCGAACTGTCGCCAGCCACTAGCGAGGTGGAATGAAGTAAGTTTTGTGTTTTTTCTTAATTTAAATTTATTTATGGCTCTGTTGGGTCTTCGTTTCTGTGCGAGGGCTTTCTCTAGTTGCGGCGAGTGGAGGCCACTCTTCATCGCGGTGCACGGGCCTCTCACTGTCGCGGCCTCTCTTGTTGCGGAACACAGGCTCCAGACACGCAGGCTCAGTAGTTGTGGCTCACGGGCCCAGTTGCTCCGCGGCATGTGGGATCTTCCTGGACCAGGGCTCGAACCCGTGTCCCCTGCATTGGCAGGCAGATTCTCAACCACCGTGCCACCAGGGAAGCCCCCTGAAGTAAGTTTTAATTCAGAATACATCTCCCATGTGTGACCTTGGGCAACCAGCCTCAGCCTCAGTTTCCTCAGCCATGAAGTGACAATATAGGGTTATTAGGAGGATTTAAAGAGAGGTAGTCATAGAATCCCTAGGAGTAGCACATACAGTCAGTATATTTTTTTTAATTAAAAAAAAATTTTATGTATTTATTTATTTTTGGCTGCATTGGGTCTTCATTGCTGCAGCACCCGGGCTTTCTCTAGTGGCGGCAAGCGGGGGCTACTCTTCCTTGCAGTGCACGAGCCCCTTACTGCAGTGCCTTCTCTTTGTTGTGGAGCATGGGCTATAGGCACATGGGCTTCGGTAGTTGTGGCACATGGGCTCAGCAGTTGTGGCTCACGGGCTCTAGAGCGCAGGCTCAGTAGTTGTGGCGCACAGGCTTAGTTGCTCTGCAGCATGTGGGATCTTCCCAGACCAGGGCTCGAACCCAGGTCCCCTGCATTGGCAGGCGGATTCTTAACCACTGCACCACCAGGGAAACGCACACTCAGTAATCTGTGGCTATTACAAGTAGGAGTCTGAGTACACAACTTTGTAGGTGGGCAGTGTGGCTTCACATTTCTCTTAGAAAGATTATTATGCCCAGTCAAGTAAGCCTGGCAAAAAAGAGTACTAATTGTATGAATTTGTAGATATAAAATTCTAGAAAATGAAAGCAAATCTACAGTGACAGAAAGCAGAGCAGTTGTTATCTG
Source organism: Globicephala melas (assembly GCF_963455315.2). Classification (NCBI taxonomy): domain Eukaryota; kingdom Metazoa; phylum Chordata; class Mammalia; order Artiodactyla; family Delphinidae; genus Globicephala; species Globicephala melas. Next base: position 139,820,381 of record NC_083314.1, on the reverse strand, counting down.
AGGACGGGGGTAGAAGTAAAGGGCAGAAGGGAAGATGACAAAGGGACAGGAAAACGTTTGGAAGTGATGGATGGTTAGTTACCTTGATCTCGGTCATGGCTTCACAGGTGTATACGTATGTCAAAACGGTTCAAATTGTACACTTGAAATATGTCAATATATTGCATATCAATTACACGTCTATAAAGCTGTTTTTAAAAAGGCATTTCTGGCACATGACTGTGCATTCTCTATTTAGGGAGGGGCCAGTTTTATCTACGCTAGCTCAGTGTGGCTGTCCTCACCATGGTATCACAGCCGGAGCTGGAGCTGAGGTTGCCGGGCTCAGGTCTCAGCAACCTCTCTTCTCTTTCTTCATTTGTCATGTGGCAGAAGGAGATGACCAGGCAACGTCAGTGGAAGGTGCGTGGAGGCTTGGCTAGTCAGGGAGCTCAGCAAACATTATTGGATCATTTGATGAAGTCTTAGACAGCATAAAGAAGAGAAGCTTTGGTTAATGAAAGGGCTTTAATAATTCTCAGTCTTAGCCCAAAAGCTGGTCTAGAGAATTGTGCTTAATGAAGATAATTTTTGAGCCTTGAGCCATTGGGCATCTTACAATGGGGTCAACCAAACCGGCGAGACTCCAGAATACTACAGTTACCACAACTAAGACAAACATTCAGATAAATCAGAAAATGAAAATATTCCTGACTTGCAGGCACATCATATTAAGTGAAGAATCAATAATGTCTGACACAGCCCCTTTTGCTTGTATAAAACTTAGCCTTTATATAGTCTGGAAATTCACTTTTATTTGGCATTTGAAAGTAGGGAGCAACCATACATGCTGATAACTGATATTAGTAATAAGAGAAGCTAACATTCATCAAGGATTTACCATACGCCAGGCACTCCCTAAACACTTCATGGGTACTTGCTCACTGGATCCACTCAACACACCTATTACTACTAACATTATCCCCATTCTAGAGATGATGAGATGGAAGCACAAAAGTTCACTAACTTAATTAAAGCCATCCAGCAAGAAGCAGAGTTGTAACTATTAATGATAACAGCTACCATTTCTTTAGTACTTACTATGGGTTAGAACTTTTCCAAGCACTTTGTACATTTTCTTTTTTACAACTGATGTTAAAACCACAACATGAACCAGTTACAATTATCTTCAACTTACAAATAGGGACACTGGAGTACACATATTAAGTGATTCATTCAAGATCCCACACTGCTAATTAGTAGTAGAGCCCGATTTCGGAACCAGATTCAGCTCATTCCATATCCAGAGACTCATTGGAGAGCATAGTTTCATATGCCCTTTGAATAACTTCCTCTTCTCAAGACCGCAAGTTCCATCACTCAGCTGTGAGAGGCGGACACACAGACACCAAAGGGCTGAGGGGACAAACACCTGTTTAGCTTCACTTGTATGTTTTAGAGTCAGTTATTTTTAAAACGCAGGGAATATAATCTTAAGGGAAATGCTCTGGAAAGCAATGTGGTGGATTAAACTATGGGAAGGTGATGATTTAGCAAACTGCAGAGGTGTTAGTAAAAATGAAAGAGAAGATCTCTTCGCATATCCTCTCCCCAAAGAATATCACCTAAGAAACATTCTTTGCATATAAAATAATGAAGCTTCAGTGCACACAATAAACATCAACTACAATCAATGAAAACCTGCTTTCCTCATAAACTCTGTCTGCCAAACTGACACCAGTAAGGTAGAAGGATATTAAAATACGAGCTGGAAGAAATGAGAAGGGATATTAGTAACTTCCAGCAGCCTTAGGTTCATTAACATAGCCTTCCCTTCTTTGTGACTATTCTACTAAATACTGAACATTTACTAACACCTACCACACTACAGAGTGAGAGATGCGGGGCTGAAGGCATGAGGGTGCCCTCAGGAAATCCACAGTCCAGCCGGGAAGGCAGACATGGTCCTAAAGCAAGATAATTAAAGAGAGCAGTATGAAACCCCTCATAACCTCCCTACTCTACTCAGAATAAAATCCGGACTCCTGAGCATGGCCCCAAAGCCCTCAGTTTAGAGACTCACTTCCCACAGCTCTCCCTACACACCAGGAGCATAAGCCTCCTCTCAGCCCCCAAGGGCCCCAAACTCTTTCTCCTTTGCATTCTCTGTTCCCTTTCCTGGAAATGTCCCCTCCATCCACATCCTGACCCAACACACAACACACACACACACACACACACACACACACACGTTAAGCATCAGCTTTTCCTGGGAGAATGAAGAATTTCCAGAGGAACTGGCATGTCAGCTGGAATCTGAAGGAGGAGACAAGGTATTTCAAAGGAGAGAGAGAGGAAAGGCAAAGCAGAGATCCGGCAGGTAGAGGTGCTGCCCCGTGAAAAAGCAGGCAGGCTGGGTGAACGGAGGGATGTACGGGGTGCTGAAATGTGTGGGGAGCAAATAAGAGAAGAGCGTCAGTTGAGTCCAGCTCCCAAGGGTCTGCCTGTCAAGGCCAGTACCCTGCAGTGGGCTGTGTGCACCACGGAGGCCCCCAGCAGGGGACGAAGGAGGACAGTGGTGTTGCAAAATTTGTTTTGAAAGAAAAAGCCTGTGGCAGCTGTGTGGAGAAGAGACTGGACTTGACCAGATGAGGAAACTGAGGCTGGGGGAAGGGAAAAACACTTTCTAAGGTTACAACTAGTGAGGAGTGGTGCCTGGACTCAAAACTGCCATGGTACCTAAGTCCCAACTACCCGCCGTGGGAACCTTCTAGGTCGCTTCCTTGTTACCTTGCTAAGAAGTTGTTAAGAGGTCCCCTCTGAAATGGAATCAAAAGAACAGGGTTCCAAAAGAATGTTTACAGATATATAACTAAATCGCTTTGCTGTATGGCAGAAATTAACACAACATTGTAATTCAACTATACTTTGATAAAATAAATGTTAAAAAAAAAGAACAAGGTTTCTGCAGCTTTGAGTAACTTCTTCTTTTGCAAAGTAAAAGTTCTAACTACCTATTTTTTAAAAAGGGGGATGAACCAGTAGCTATCTTTTAAGATATCCACATATAGGGTACCTCAGCCAGGAACAGGGCATGAGAGAGTGCCTTGTGCAGCTCACATGGGCCACACAGGGGCTGCTCCAGAGAGGCACGCTCAACACCAGCGTGCTGCGTCACCTTCACTTAACGACTCGGAGGGAAGCAACAGCTGGCTCGCCTCCTGATGGCTTAGTGGCCGCCATTATGGGGAATCGTGTCACACCGGGGGGAAATGCGTCCACAGCCGTAACAGCTGTGAGTAAGCAAGGGGACTATGGGCTCTGCTTGCATCATTTCTTCCACATCTTCCTGGTGCAAGAACACCTCTGACGATAGTGAAACCATGGGATATTGACAGGGCAACCGCACATGTCTGGGGAATAAAATCTCGGCCACGAAAGACTGGACCATGTGGAAAGAAGAGATGACAGGATCTGGAATCAGAAGTCCTCAGCCCCACGGCAGCTCCATGTGACTGTGACCGTGGGTCAAGTGTTCTCCCATGTCTGAACCCATGTTTCCTTGCCCATTTAATGAGGAGAATGACCAGTCTACTGCAGGATGGATCTAGCCTAATGCCAAGTGGCGCTAATACTCAGCAGCATATCGCGGGGCCCCAATTAGGCCAAGATGCAACATACAGAGTCTTACGAGCCTTCTCAGGGGGAGTCCAGAGCCGGTGGAGGGGGTGGGGTCTGGCCAGGTTGAGCATCAGGGCTCAGTTGAGTGGAAAAGGTACAGGATATTCAGGGAAAAGCCACTAATTAAAGAGCCCCAAGAGAGGTAAAAGAGAGCTGAGGCCCACCCAGTGTGATCTGCCATCTAGCAGGTTAGTTAACTGGTTATTTATTTATCTGTTTGAACAGACATGTATTATGTACTCAGGGTCTGCCACGTACTGAAGTCAACTCTGATTTCACCGAGGAGTCCAGACTAAGTCTTCTCTCAAAAAGTTCAGAGCAGATATTAGCCCCAGGCAAGCACCAGGTGGTGGGAGTGGAAAGGGGATCTGCCTTCAAAACTGGGGGAGGAGGGCTTCCCTGGTGGCGCAGTGGTTGGGAGTCTGCCTGCCGATGCAGGGGACACGGGTTCGTGCCCCGGTCCGGGAAGATCCCACATGCCGTGGAGCGGCTGGACCCGTGAGCCGTGGCCGCTAGGCCTGCGCGTCCGGAGGCTGTGCTCCGCAACGGGAGAGGCCACAACAGTGAGAGACCCGCGTACCGCAAAAAAAAAAAAAAAACTTGGGGAGGAGAACTCAAGGATGGTTTCCTAGAAGAGGTGAAGTCTCTGCTGAGTTTAATCATCTGAGTGGGAGGTGAGCAGGGCTGGAGAGGCGGAGGGAAGGAAGCCAGAGCGCAGGCATGGTAGTGGGGCGCCCTGAGCTCGGGAGGGGTGACACAGCAGGGCAGGGCGGCAGTGAGGCAGGAGTAACCGCAGCATCTTTCTGTACAGTGAACATGGGAACCTTCCCGTAGGACATGAGCAGCCAATGAAGGGTTTAAAGTAGGGGAATAATATGATTGCTTCAGTTCACCAAGGAGGTGAATAACAAATGGGGGCCAGAATGAGAAGCTCTGGTGTTGTGCCCTGCTCTCCTAACAGCCCCCATATTAATTACCTAACTGACCTCCAAGTCAAAGGTTCAAAACTGGGGAAACGTGGAACACGAATTAAATCAGCAGTTCCAAAACTGCTGGGTATAATAGACCATCACTTTATTTCCTGAGCCAAAACCTTGGGTTCTGGCCCTGCCTCTGCCATCCACCGACAAGCTGTGTGGCCACGGGGAGGTCCCCCAAACTCCTGGAACCATGAGCACACCTGCAGCCTATGGGCTTGGGACCAAGAGATCTTGGTCTCTAAGCAATCAGCCCTGTCAGTGCTGTAGTTCTAACGGGACTGTGTGAATCAGATTTCATTTAATCAAGTCCCTATTTCAAAGGAGATCATCAGAATAACTGTAGGCAAGGAACACTTTCTAAATACTGCCTCCTAGCAGATCTAAAATTACTGGTGACCATGCCCCTTTCTCACCTTGGCTATCTTTAGCCCCTGCATAGCTGTGGTTCAGCTACACTCTAGCCTGAGGTCAATCTGTTTGCATCAAATAGTGTGTTTAAGTTGATAGAAAGGATTCATCCAGCATATATTTACTGAACACATACTATGCACCAGGCCCTGTTCTAGGCACAGTGGGTAAACATCGACATGGTCTCCGCCCTCATGTAACATGCAATTTACTCTGTGACAGGGAGGGGAGGCAGGAAGCAATGATTAATCTGACAAAGAAATAAAAATCTAGTCTTGGTGCTCTATGTCAGGTACTGGTGACCAGCACATGGTCTGGAGGCAGAGTGACTCTAGGTTCACACCCGAGTCTGCTGCTTCCCATGGTACACTCTGGGGCAAGCGCCTTCATCTTTCTGGGCCTCAGTTTCTGCATGGAAGCGTGATAAGGACTCAATGAGTTAATATATGTAAAGCCCTTAGGACAGTGCCTGGAACTGAATAAAATAAATGCTAGCTAAAATTTTAATAATTACATTTGACCAGCCCCACAAGTGATTTCACGTGTAATTTTGTAAGTTAATGCTTGAAGGTGATGATCAATAAACAGACAAGGTTATAGAATAAAAAACAACTCATGTTTATACATCACTTTCCAATTTACAAAACATCTTCATACATAGGCTCACTTGATAATCAAAGCAAAGCTACCTGCAGTAGGTAGGCAAGTCAAGACATTTTTCTTAATGTCCTAATTCATTACAGGGTCCTTAGTACTTAGCCCAGGGCCAGAGCAATACTAGGCGTGCAACAGATGTTTCTTGAATGAACAAATGCCGATGAGAGAATTAAGGCAGCATTTACCATGAGACCGCCACTGTGCCTGATGCATTACATACATTAAATTCAGAGAGCTTAGGTGATTCTCTCAGGTCCACACAGCTAAGCAACACCAAGGGCTGGATCTGACACCAGAAGCCACTGCTTCTTCTGCAAAGCCGTTGAAAAAAGTGCAAAGAGAACCCCTTGCCATCAAGTTTCTGTACCTTTGTCAGTGAAACCCCTCTCGCTTGCCACATGGCCAGCATCCACGGTGGGCATGAATGAGCATTCATTCATTGTTAGTCGAAAAACATTCATTCTGTGCCCACCATGCTACCCTGGACCTTAGCTGTGTGTCTACAGGTGTACGTCTTGGCCGAAAGATGGTATCTATCAACTTCCAAACCCTTCCCAGGAACCAGTCCTGTAAGACCCAGTGCATAAGATGCCACCACCCTGGAGAGCTGTCTGTATTCCACCAGCAGGACTATCCCAGATCAGGACCCTTTAAGCAGTTCTTCCGCATGCTGGTCGTCACTGTCAACGTCCCACGTGACCCAGCTCCTGCCTATGTCTCCAGACTCGCTGGTCAAGGGCATGCAGCTGCCTTCCTGGGAGGCCTTCTCACAAACTCCTCCCTCCCCCAGAACACTCTCTATTCCATACCTGTGCCCGTTCTTAACTAGCTGATTCCCAGTCACTCTTCAAGTCTTAGCTTTAATGCCACATCTTGGGAGACTCCACTTTCCTGGGCTTCACTGCTGGTGTTAGGCTCTCTCATCTATGCTCTGAAAGTACACTCTATGTTTCAAAATTCATACAAAAACACATGTCAAAGACGGTTGCAGGACCTGAGAATTCAGCGTGAACACAACAGACAAAACTCCCTGCCCCCATAAAAATTTCCTTTCTAGGCAGATGTAGCATTTTCTCCCAGAGCTCTTATCATAATTGTAAAGAATTCTTTGAAAGATCATTAGCTGGCTATAATTCATACTCAGTTGGAAGATGTATAAGAAAGGGACCCGGCTTTGTGTTCACCATTAAATCCACAGAGCCTAGCACAGAGCCTGAAACCTGGCAGGTACTCAATAGGTTAGCTCTATGGAAGTTCGGATGAAAGATGATTACATACATGCATGAGTGAATGAATGAATGAATGCAGTTTAAATTCCCAAAGTATCTTACACAGACTGTTTTAAGAAGTAGGTTAAGGAAAAGGAAGACATTCAAGCTGCCACTGTCACAAATTCAAGTACTCAGCCACCTTTAAGGATTCCCTTCCATCTCTGATGTGTGGTAGGCATATTTCTGCCAAGCAGAGGTATTTCAGAACAAGCTGCAAGGTAGTAGTTATCTCCCCCAATATTCCTATAAATAGTTTTAGGCAGCCCTCCACCCCATTCTTGTTTCATTGCTGGATTTTCTGGGCTGAATTTGAAAAGCAGATTTTTTTTTTAAGCCTTGGCAATTTGGAGGCTATAGTTGGCTTACAGGACTGTGCTTGCAGGTGTGAAAAAATACATTTTGCATACACAAAAAAATACAAGGGGGTCAGGCTGAATCCTTTGAAAATGTGGCCTTACATCTTTTTATTTTATTTTCCTGAATTTTTGATGAGGACAGTTTTGTTGGTGTGCTGTCCATTTTAATAGCACTTTGGAATCTGGCAGTTCCACGTGGGAGCGCATTGAAATGCAAAGAGAGGCCAGGTCTCTAAGTAGGATCCCTTTACCTGCATTCACTCTAGAAGAAGAGAAAGTGTAATAGGGAGTTAACTACTGAATTACCGGTCGAATCAGGATTAGAAACTGGAGGATTATGAGGAGGGTTCATTCACTGAAATACTAATTCTGGACAGCAGGTGCCAAAAAAAAAAAAAAAAAGTATCTATAGCCTCCATTTGGATAAGCACTTTACAGTTTAGAAGAGCATTTTTTAAAAACACATCCATTCGTTATTTCCTTTGAGCCTCACTGAAAACCTGTGGTTAAGTTATCACACTGGTACCAATTATCTTTTTTCTGTACCAATCAGATCATATAGTTCCCCACTTTAGCAGGTTCAGAGGGACCCTGTTGCTTTCAAGTTGAAGTCCAAAGTCAAGGCTTGCCACATCTGGATTTAACCCACGTTCCCCGCTACGTGTTCCATCATTTCTTCATTCCCCAGTGATGAACATGCAGGCACAGTCCTTGCTTACCAAGATCTTCCAGTACAACAAAGGAAGGCAGACAGACCATCAATTCAAGCAAATGTGTGTTAGGACGTCCCACAATAGGGACTCCTGAAGGAAAGGGGGTTTAAGTGGACGTGTGTTAGTTGAGATCTGCGTTAGGTGGACGAAATATACGGCAGGTTGGGGTGGTCACCTAGAGATGGATTCAGGCAGAGGAAACTGACCACAAAGCGGTGCAAGAAAGAACACAACCCCTGCACGTCCAAACACAGCCACACAGGATGAATGCCAGCCAACTGGTCACACCTCCAAGTTTTGGACAATCTGACAGAAAGATCCCTTCATTCTCTCTCCAGAAGACAAACTCTTACTAATCCTTCAAGTCCCCTCTTACTTGTCATCTCCCCCTCTGCTTTCTTGGCTTCTCCATTAAGCTTTGCTTGTACATCTATCTCTTCCTGCTAGACTGTAAGCTCCCTGAGGGCAAGGAAAGTGAAGTGTGGGACTTGACACACAAGTGTGTAGATGAGCTGAACGGTGAGCCACTTCCTGGGACAGTGCGTAAGGGGGCCTTGGTGAGACGGGAACCAGTCACCCCTGAGACTGGCTGTCACCATGCTGCCCTCATTGCTGCTCTCAACAGCACACGTGACAGTGGCAGTGGCAGCTAGAAGACCAACCGGGCCAGCCTGTAAACGAAACTGACCAAGAACAAATTGACCAGTGGGGATCCCTGTACGATCCCCACCTGACAGCTGAGAAAGGCCTCATGAGTGACTCATTAATGGTAAAGCTTATTGCATTCTGTGGCCTTTGCATCGGATACACTGTCTCCCTTCCAACCCAAACCCGTATCTATGCTTTCTTCATCCTCTATGTCTCTCAATGCCTACTTCCTTGAAGGACATAACACAACCCACTGTAGTTCTGGAAAACTAGCAAGGACAAGGAGGCATGCCTTGCTGGGTTTGGATCAAACCCTTCTTAGAGCAGTGCTTAAAAAAAAAATAACAGCAGAATTTTTTTCCAAATTAAATAGTACCCGGAAACCTCCAAATCTAAAAACGATAAGAGAGTTCTTTTGAAATGGGAGTTGGGGGGCACTGGCTGCCCTTGACCTCCCGGCTCCAGAGGCACCTCCACAGACCTCAGGATTCACAGAGCAAGAAATGGAAACACCAGTTTAGAGAAACGCTAAGTGTCACTACCAGTGGTTCTAGCAGGTTAGTACTTAATGCACGCCTGAAACATCAAGGGGAAAGACCTGGATTTGGGGACAGCAGCGTTTGATTCCAGACCTGGGCACTTATTTGATGACACGATCTCAGGAAAGTCATTTCAGGCTCCTTCTGTGTACAGTGGGGATCCTAACAAAGGCTTTGCTGGGATTGTCCCGAGGGTCAGAGAAAACGTATGCAAAGTATTTCAGAGAATAGGCAAGCAACAAATAGAAGCTGAATTGGCATTTGTGACTAAGGCTGATGTGCTGTTTATTACTGCCATTTCCTCTTACCAAAGTTGTCTTTCATTCACTGTGATCAGATATTCGCCTAGGAGGCTCTGACGAATGGCAACCGTTCTCCAACCCACACCCCCATTAAAATACAAATGGCAACACTGATTTGAAGGAGCTTTCAATGCAGAGAAAAAAGATTGTTGCAGCAGTTTTGCAGATGAATCTCTCACCTTTGGAAAACAAGGCTGCTCTGTGGGAAATTAAAGCCCACCCATTGGAGGGTGTTAACTGAATTTCAGAGAAAGGGGCTCCTCTTTGAAGGCATCTGGTCCCTTGGTGTATTCTCTTATTATTACAGAGTTCCTCAGTTACCGTAAAGCATGAGGGGAAGATCCCTCTGCACCCAATTCAAAGGAAGATTTGTGAGACCATCTAATAAGAGGCAGGGTCTCTCATGAACCCTGGAAATCAAAATCTCCCACAAACTTGGACTTCCTGGCAGTTTCACCTCAACAGCAATGAACTGGTTCAGCTAATGTCACTCATTATTCTTTCCAACAAATATTTATTGCTCACCTTCAATGTGCTAGGTATGGAGTAGAGTAGTAAACAAAAAAGATAGGTCTAGCCCTCTCTGAACTTAATCAAGAGAGGCAAGCAGGGGATGGGGTATAAAAGTTCCCCCCACTAGAGCTCCCACAGTCAGAGACTTTACTTACCTGGAAATAGAACTAAGAGTGATTGACCACCTACTGTGTGTCAGAGGCTGCAGGATGTGCCCATACGTCATCTCATCCAAGTTTCTAAGAACCAAAACTGAGTCTCAAAAGAGGCCAACTTCCTTGCTCAAGGTCACGCACCTAACTAAGTGGCCACCCTGAGACTGTCTGGTTTCAAAGTCAAGGCTATTTCAATACAACTTGGACCTCCAGTGCACAGGCTTAACAAACCTAATTTCATTAATACGTACAATGTCCCCAAGTACATTCACACAGTGTGACCAGAGGAGGGCCGCAAAGAGAAATCAGTGCATCTGCATTTAGAAACCACACGTCTTTATTCGCTCTCCTCTTTCTCGCTCTATTTTAACGCTCTCTCCAATGCCAATTCACTTTATCCTTTTCAATAAGCATTTATCCAATTTAAATTCAATGAAAAATACTGTACATTTTTCAGCAGGTTTGCATTAAGCACTGCAAAAGCGCTTATGTTCTTTTTAGCGCGGATGGCGTTAGAGCACAGAACACATTTGAATATGCCTTTAATTGAAGTCCAAAGGGGTTACCAGGAAGCTGGTTTTGTTCTGTAATTTAAGTAAGTAAGAGCTTGTTAGAAAGGCTTTGGGGAAGAGGTAGGGGTAGGGAGAGGGCAGGGAGGCAGGGAAATAGGAGGGAGAGGGAAAGGAAGGAAGGGATGCTTAGCAAACAGAACTAAAGACATTAGGATGCAGGAGACGATCTCTTTCATCACCAGCCTCCTCCCCAGCCTGGAGGATGGAATGGGGTCTCCATCTACCATACAGCGCCCCATTGGGCAGTCCAAGGATCTAGGCTCTATTACAGCTCTACAGATTCCTAACTCCGACTGCCTCACTGGTAAGATCTGTAATGTGGGAACAGCGTAAGTTTCTACGAAAAATGGCAGAGCCTTCAACACCAACGTGTTATTTTCACCTCCCCTTTGTATTTCAGTTAACATTTCAGGAACCAGGTCTGTCTCCTCCATTTGCTGTTCCTCTCACTAGACCAGACAAACGAGCAGCATCACGTGCCAGGCTGTGGCTCGGGGCTTCTCCTTTTCCTCAAAGAACTGTGCTGCAGCTCAGATCTGGCTTTCACATGGCTTCTCTTGCTTCTAAAGACACGTGTGAAAGTCCACGATCCTTTTGGTTCTACTGCTGGCCTGCGTCTACAGATCAGAGCTGAGTTCCAAGCACGGGGCTCTATCAAGAGGTAGTGTGTAGAAGAAAGGAAACTCAGGGGAGTTTTGAAGTCAGGAAGACCTGGGCTTAATCACATGCTCCTTCAGCCCCTCTGAGGTTCCTGTGTCAGATAGGGCGTCGTAACAAACAAGTGTCATGTTGTGTGTACTATGTCTGACACGTGTAGAGCACCCTAATGAAAGCCACACTTATTTTTATTGTTAACAAATACCATTTGCTCCAGATAGCATAGGAATGTAGACGATGAAACTTTGAGCTCTTCAGTTCATGACCTGCCTCAAAAGAAGGGCAGAAGAAAACTTTTATGTCCTTTTACAAAAATAATTTCATGAATTAAATTTCTAGCCTCTCTCTTTCCAAAAGGAGTTTAAGTTGCCTTTGCTAGATACTTATTTCCTCTGACCAGGCTGCAAGTCTTGGGATGGACTATGTATTTATATCTTAAAGGGCTTAGTTCTTAAAAGTTGAATAAAGCCACAGCTCAAGACAAACTGATGGCTGACTTGTCAGGTCACGTGCAAAGTGTACACGAAGGTCAAAAACGTTGAAATAGAATATGACCTTCTGAAACACCAAGCTGGGAAAATACTTCCATGTCTTACTTTGAGGCACCCTAAAGCAGGACCTGAAATAAGGATTCCAGTGCAGGTAACTGACTTAGGAGAGGCAAGAAACACTGGCAGGGGAAGGGAAGGTGATACGGGAAGAGAAGACAACCAACAGAAGTTGGACCAGATTAGACCAGATGCCAGAAAACTCTAGAAAATAGAATAGAACACACAACCTCAATGATCCCACCAACTGCCAGTCATCAGTTAAGGGCTGCAAGGGATGTCAGCCACCCTGATCAGCAGAATGGCCTTCCTCAGTTCCAGAAAAGTCGGCAGAGAAACGCAGCTATGGGCATTCGGCACTGGAATGGCAGAGGACAACGGATATTGGGGGATGGGTGCCTGGAGCATCTGCTCCCCTTCCTAATGAGGTTTCTTGTCTAGATGCCGTGGATCACAATGTTTCCTTAGGCAAGACCAACGCCATCTGACCTCCTCACCTGGACCACCCCTTCATATCCTCCAAGAGCCATCTCCCCAGGCATCTCAGCTTCATGCACCTCCTTACACATACCTTCTCTCATACCACTTACGTTCAGCATCACACTAAAACCACCTGCACCTTGATCACCTCTGTGGGTGACACATCCAGGATAGAATGACCAATGCACAGCACGTTTGTTAAGATAAGGAGTCCACCCTTTCCCGAGCGCTCGGTAAAGGCCATGCACTCTGGCAAGTGATTGCACGGCACGCTGTTTGTCTAGTTTTCATGATATCCCCGTTTATTGATTTCCCTCCCCATTTTATAGAAGAGGGAACTGAGGTCTAGAGGAGTTAAGACTGAGAGCTCAAATGAGGCAAGACTGAGATTCAAATCTAGGGTTCTTTGATTCCAAAGCTATGTCCTTACCCTTGAGGACTACGGGAGGAGTGTTCAGATAAGGCTACGAGGAATTCTGAATCCCCTGTAGGCTTTGGAGACAAATGCACGGTGTCACAGGGTGTTGCTGGGGCCACATGGGGAACACGGTTCAACTGCTAGTTCCTCCTTGAGAAGGTGAGCTCCAGATGTCACCGCCCTTTCCGAATCACCCTCCCCCGCACAGCACATTGCACGGGGCCTGGCACAGACCGAGTGTCCCATGGGGGCTAACTGGAAAGAGCAAGCTGGATAAGTGACTAGGAGGTAAAGGGCAGAATGAACTGAAGGGATGGGAGAGGTCGAGAGAGGCCATGAGGGAGGCTGATTCAGGGAGGGAGTGGCATTATTATGCTCAGTGTCTCTGGATTGACTGGGATTTACTGAACACCACTGTCCTGAAGCAACATCTGGAAAGCCGAAACCATATGCTTCAAACACACTGTTTTTTTTTTTCTGCTTAAACGCACATTCTCCTTCTGCCGCAAAGACAGTTAAATGAATCGGGGGACGTCCGTTCTTTGTACTGCAAACTGGGTATTTGCTGTAGTAAAATCATGGACTGAAAACCGTCCCTCTACTGTGGCGTGTGCTCGCTGCCGTCAATAACGTCTCTTACCTAATCACAAGGAAAGACGGATGCCTGGCAGTCAGCTTCAATTCCTCGCCACACCTTTGTTTTGCGAGCTAAGGGGATCACCCTGTAATATACCTCCCATCTCCCGTCACTGAGCTGAATAGATCTGACAGCTAACATGGGGCTGTTTATTTGACCTTAATCTGCTCCTGAACTTTGATTACTGTTACTGAATAACCAGCAACTGCAAAGTGGGAGAACCCAAGGAGCGTAATGCCTAGTTTGCAACACACTGCCCTTTTACTGTTGTTTAATTCAATGGCTTGTCATTGTTCCTCTCCTCCGGTCCCAACACCTGCATCCTCCATTTTCCCCTCATACACACCAGGTACTCCCTCAACCTACCTGGTCTACTGTGAAATGAACACAACACAATCCTATAGGAAGAGGTCTTTATATGATGATAGAAAAGCTGCAAAGCTTGGACTAAAGAGCCCGAAACGGAAATCTCGGTTTAGCTTCTTACAAATGTTGTGACCTTAGCCAAATGAATTAACCTCTTTAAGCCTTGGGTTCCTCATTAAGAAAACTGAGATGATAATGTCTAACTTCTAGGATTATGGTGAAGATTAAATGGGAAGATAGAAAAAAATATCTGAACCAGTGCTTAAAAACTTGACCCGTGGAAGATGCTCTCAGCACTAGTATTAATATTAATAAGCATCATGTTGTTAGTCATCATTACTGTGTGATTTAAAGACATTCAATTTCCATTAATATTTTAGGGAATAATGTCTATTGCTATAATTGGAAAGTATAACCAAAACCATACTTGAAACGGACAGTCATTTAATATTTTCCTGCCATAAAACCCTTGAAAATAAACTGTTCTACTGAATAAAGATAAAACTCAAAAATAATAAGTAAAACAGTGCAGCCCGCATCCCGGGAGGTAAAGGCAGCAGGAGCTAGCATAACCAGCTTGGAGGGGGGCATAGGGATTGAGGGATAGTAGTTTCTCGGTAAATGTTTTAAGAGCCCCATGTGTTGTAGATCACTGAGTCTCATCAGCAGTATACCAAAGGCCTCATTCATCAACTTGCCATCTCAAAAAATCATCTGCATTTCGAGAAACACTGCAAGAAACTGTACCTAAACACACACACACCCATATACACACGCAGATAAAAGCGCATCTCAAACCAACAGGCTTATCAGTAAATATGATGGAAACACCATGTGACTGCAGTCAACTTCATTGGGTTTTGGAAAGAGGGCAAAAGAGAGAGCATTTACACTTTAAAAGGCACCGAGTCTAATTACCAATAGTAAATATTTAAAATGTGCAAGCGTGGCGAAATGAAATGGGTTTCACTGTCTGTGCATAAATACGCAAACGGTACATTTTACTACCCGCCCATTAAAGTGAAAACATCCATCTTCATCACATCAATTTCATAACGTTAGACACTGCCATTCTAATCTGGTGTCGATAAGAAGGAGCAGGCCTGGAATTTTACACCTGCACGCATTTCATTTTGTTTCTTTTCAGTGACAGAATTCGATATGACACAGCCCAGAGTGACAGCATCAGGCTGGGACTGTCACCTTAGGGGCTTATACATCTTTAAAATTCTTACAAAAGTGAAAATGACTGACAGCAAAGCAAAATGATGCTTTTAACTTGAGTTGGAAGATCAGAAAAGTCAACGAAAACACTCAGGGTTCGTTTAGGCTCTTCAGTGAGGGAGCTTTTAGAGGAAAGAGCTGGAGCCTCACAAGTGATTCACTGCCTCAAAGCTGTGGGCCCCCACTGGCAGTCTGGAGGGGAACCTCCATACAGAGGTCGTGGTGGGAAGAGTGGTGGCAGTTATGCTGAACTCTTTCATAAAGGAAGATTTTTCTCTTCTCATTTTATCAGATATAACGTGGTGCGTAGGAAGGAGTAAGAGGTACCCATTCACATCCTCCTCGCCATTTTACAGATGGATGACCCGGGAGACATCACCTAACTGTTGGGTGTCTCGCTTTAGTCATCTGCAAACTAGGGCTACAGAAACATGAATCTCAAAGTGTTGTGGAAACGTCCAATAAACCGAAATGTCCATCGACAGAGGAACAGATAAAGAAGAGGGGGTGCAGCTAGAGAATGGAATACTACTCAGCCATAAAAAAGAATGGAATAATGCCATTTGCAGCAACACAGATGGACCTAGAGATTATCATACTAAGTGAAGTCAGACAGAGAAAGACAAATACCATATGATATTACTTATATGTGGAATCTAATAAAAAAATGATACAAATGAACTTATTTACAAAACAGAAACAGACTCACAGATCTCAAAATCAAACCTACGGTACCAAAGGGGAAACGTGGGGGGAAGTGATAAATTAGGAGATTGGGATTAACATATACACATCACTATATGAAACAGATAATTAACAAGGACCTACTGTATAGCACAGGGAACTCTACTCAATATTCTGTAATGACCTAAATGGGAAAAGAATCTGAACAGGAGTATATGTATATGTATAACTGAATCACTTTGCTGTACACCTGAAACTAACACAACACTGTAAATCAACTAGACCCCAATAAAAATTAAAAACAAAATGTATGTGGGCCTCCATCCCTCTCTCCCTGGCTGCTGGGCAGGGCACACCCCTCACTACACTCAGCCCTTGGCCTGGGGCCCCAGGTCAAGCCTGCTCCCAGCTTGGGAGGGCCCTCTTGGATCCAGGAGTAGACCCTGGTGGTGGTGAAGCTAGACGGGGGCAGTGGCAGCTCCCTGGGGATGGGATCCGGCACTTGGAGAGGCTGGGCTTCCTGCTGGTGGGGATGAAGGGGCTGCAGGCCCCAGAGGGCATCCTTACTGGGCACTACCCTGAGCTGCAGAGACAGCCCTGCTACCCAGCCCTCATCAGCTACCTGAGCTCTGGTCCCATGGCAGCCATGGTCAGGGAAGGCCCCAGTGTGGTCCACACCTCAAGGGCCATGATACAACACACCAACTTGGCCGAAGCTGCCCCCAGCCCCAACTGGAGAGACTATGGTGCTCACATCAGCAGGACCACCCCCCCCTCCAGACACTCTGTGGAGGGGGCGCAGAGAGAGATCCAGCTGCGCTTCCAGAGCAGTGAGCTGGGAGTTCCCAAACTCACCTTCTCTGCGTCACAGCACCCTGCATCCTGCCATAAAATCACAGAGCTGGAGGAATGTCTCCACATTTTTATTTTTCAAATGGCCACACACTTCGGTGAGGGGAACCGAGATCAGGAAGTTAGGGGCAGGGGTCGGATCATGGCAACAATGATTACCATATAAAAACTAAAATATAATCACTGGTAATATCACATGCGCATGTCACTTTGTTATTTACAAAGCATATTCACATGGACTAATTTTTGATTCTTATCTTGACAACACCCTATGAGATGGTCAGGGTAATACTGTTACTCCCATTTGAAACAAGGGGAATCCAGCATTCAAAAAGGTACATCAACCTTCCCAAGGTTAAGTGGCTAATCAGTGGCAGAATGTGGACTCAAGGCTGGATCTGACCTCAGTTTCTACCATCCTATACTGAGCTACAGAAAAGGTAGCACTGAGGTTTTGAGGACCTGGTCTGGCCAGTGAACAGTGACAGCGAGAGGGATGGGCAGAAGCTGGCCACAACCTGGAGAACTAGGGTGCAGCAGAGGCGGCAGGTGGGAGATGAGTCCAAGTGTTGGGCGAACTGTGCTGCCGAGGGCCCAAAATAGAAGATCTAGAGCAGTGAGGTCCAAAAGAAATCAAGTGTGCGCTACAGACGTTAACTGAAAATTTTCTCCTAACCACATTGAAAAAAGTAAAAAGAAACAGGCGGAATTTTACTAATACATTTTATTTAACCCAATATATCCCAAATGTTATCATTTCAACATGTAATCAATGTAAAAATCATTAATGAGATATTTCACTCTCTCTTTGTTATGTACCGAGGTGGTGAAACCTGGGGTGTGCTTCCAGTACATCCCACTTTTGACTAACCACGTATCAGGTGCTCCATGGCCCATCCTGGACAGTGCAGATCTAGAGGCCCGGCAGGAGGGCAGGGTCCTGACCTCTGGGCCCTGGGCAGACCCAAAAAGAGGACGAGAAAGACAACACTTCTCCTAGAATTCACCTGAGTCTACCATCACACAACACGCAGGCTCCACCCAGAAGCCAAAAGGAAGTTTGTCACATGGGTCACATCTTCCTCCTTTCTCTCCCTGGGGAGAGAATTCGAGAGGAAGCAGAAAGTACTAAAAGTGCAGAACAAAGCTTGTGTTGCATTATGTTACAGGCCGGCGACCTCTTTCAGACCCTGTTGCTTTACCTATAAAATGAGGTGATTTGACTAACCTAGGGACCTTTCCAATATTGCACCATTTTTTCTTTCTTTGGTTGTTGGGATAGTTAATTTTATGTGTCAATTTGCCTGGGCCATGAGGTGCCCAGCTGTCTGGTTAAACATTATTTCTCTGTGTGTCTGGAAGGATATTTCTGGAAGAGATTAGCATTTGTGTCAGTAGACAAGTAAAGCCTCCCTAACATGAGTAGGCATCCCTCCATCCACTGAGAGCCCAAACAGAACGAAAAGGTAGAGGAACAGAGAATTCGCTCTCTGCCTGACTGGTTGAGCTGGAAGATCCATCTTCTTCGGTGCCTGGACTGAGACTTACACCATCAGGGCTCCTGGTTCCCAGGCCTTAGGACCAGACTGGAACTATACCACCAGCTTTCCTGGGCCTTCAGCTCGCAGATGGCAGATCATGAGATGTCACAGCCTCCATGGTCATGTGAGCTAATTCTTTATACATCTCTTATTATATATTCATAATGATTTACATATACAGGTATGATATATATATATATATATATATATATACACACACCCACAAATATATACATATATTTCCATATGTCTATATCCTATTGGTTTGGTTTCTCTGCAGAACCCATACTATTACACTTGTTAATTTACCTCCTCTCCCAGTGCTTTCTCCCCATCCCCCCACCACCTTTTCTCTTTGGTCCTCTTTCTCTATAAACTTCCAGCATCACTGAGTGTGTACTATAGGCAAGCCCTGTGCTAGTCACTGGGGGCTTACAGATGAGTAGGACAGTCCCTGCCCTCAGAAGTTACCACAAAGTGGAGAAACGGATGCACAAAAAGGTAACACAGAGGGATACAAAGTATAACGGGGTCACCAAGGACAGAGCATGCGATTATCCTTTGGCTTGAGGGGGATCATAAACAGCCTCACAGAGGACAGGTTTTGTCTGTCAACCCCCAGTTATGAAGTCATCATTTCTTTTGCCAGTTTTCTTCTCCAGTGTAACCAAGAACCTTCCAGTATGGTCACAATGAGTTCCAATACAAAGCAAAGAAACTTGACATTGCTGTTGGCTTACCCAGCTTTAGAGGAAGGGGGCGCGGTTTCTGTTTCAGATTAGAAACAAAATGAAACAAAACACAGAGTGAAAGTTATTTGAGGATTTGTGAGATCTGAGTATCAAGGGCCACGCAGGACTCCAGACTGGGGGACAATAAACTAAACAACCACCTGCGTAGTGCTGACCTCCCGGGACCCAGTAACAATCTCTCTCATACTCCAGTTGAGCCTGTGAAGGTCCAGTTATCCCCTGGAGACGATTAGAGTTGGGGTTTGATCCTGAGCTGTGATCTCACAGCTTCCAATGCCGTGACGGATGCATGCTATTAGATTGATGTGAAACATGTAAGGGAAAAAGCAGTTTTCCAAATCAGATGGAGACTAAAAGCATTCGGGAAGAATCTGCAAGTAGAAACTTAATAAAAACAGAAAACATTTGTTCCCAGGAGGACTTGCTAGAACAAACCAACTGTACTGCGACTGTGGAAGAAGAGGAAATAAATGCACCAGCCTGGAATGCCAGCCCTGCCCTTGATAGCTTCGCCTGGAAACTCTGCACCGTGAATTAGGTCTGATATTAGCTTCCTGAAGCCAGAAACTTTCTGGGCACATAGTCTTTGAGGTTTGAAAAAATGTCTTTGTGTTGGCCCATGAATTTTGTGTTCAAGCACCTTTTATAGAAACCTACCAAATCCCCATTAATCCAGTGTCTACTCAGCTCTGACGATCTCTAATAATGATTCTATAACCTTTCTGAGAAGGTCATCGTGCTCCTAATGGAAACACAGTGATCACTGAAAGTAAAAACTTGCCTCCTTCCATCAAGCGTATTCCTCCCCAGCTAAACCTAGGCAGACCCACACCTACTTTCTTCCTTCTGCACAAATTCAGACTGGTGCTGGGGAATGTCCAGGGGTTTCAGAAAGTCCCTTTTTGGACCAGCCCAGGCCAAGTCCAGACTAGTAACTGTGTGTGATAAGGGTGAGTGGCAGGGAAACACCTGTGATCAGCATGTCCACAAAGGGCTCCACGGGAGACCCCTCTAGGATCTGCAGTGCAAGGCCAAACTAACCAGAGAGCCGTAAGTCAGACCACAGCTGGTAGATGAAAAGGAACTAACCAGAATAAATTTCATTAGTCTTAGCATTTTACACATTCCCACTGCTGTTTGCATGGGGAGATATGACCACTTAAAGGAGAAGCTAGGAATGAACAATGACCTTTAAAAATCTAATACAGGGGCTGAGGTTTTATTCTTCAGGTTACTAGCTTTGTGACCTTGGAAAGTTAACTTACCCTCCTGATCCCTTCAGATGCCTCACCTATAAAGTGGAGTGAATGTTCCCTCTCTGGGATTGCTACAAGGATTAAATATATGTACAGCCTCCAGCATGGTGCCTAGAGCACACCAGGAAGTCAAGTAAAGTGACTCCTTTATATAATTCTATATAAATCCAATTCCACCAACATTCATTAAGGCTATGGCACTATGTCAGGCTCTATACGGAACGTGAAGAGTTACAGATGTGGCCTGGATTTCCTCGGATAGTGTCATTTTCAGATATTCTCTTTAGTTTCCCTGTAAGTAAAACATGTTTTAATTAATTAATTTATTTTATTTTATTTATTTATTTTATTGCCAATTTTGGCTCTGGATTAAACTGTCAACATGCATTCAGGCAACCAAGGTACCTGGCCTCAAGGAGTTGTCAATCTATCTTGGGAAAAAAAGGCATACTCAGAAATACCTATAATAAAGTGCAAGATAATAAGATACAGTGACTATATTTATACTCATCCCTCTTATTCATATACCACTTCATCATTGACAAGATATTTTTATATATATTTTCTTACAAGGTAACCTTGCAAAATATTCTATTATCCTCATTTCTACGTATGAGAAAATGGGGATTCAGAAAGGGTTTGGACCCAGAGTACTTGACAAATGGCAGGGACTGGGGTTTCTATTCAGATTTTCTTTCTTCTAAAGCTGGTTTCTCTTTTGATTTCCTCACTAAAGAGGCTCCAGTAGAAATTCAGGCTGTGTATATTTCATCCACTCATTCATTCAATAGATATTTCCTGGGCCTCCTCGGGCTTTCATGTCTTCCTATTATGGTGAAATTCTCACTCCACCACCAGCGGAGCCTTTAGGTCTTGTTGCGGGAGAGCTGCCTCTGCTTCATGGACTATAAAATGGGACTTTTCAGGCTGAAACAGATAATTCATACTGGTAGACCGCCTAAGAAAAGAAACTAGCCTTCATAAAGGAGTGCCTCACTTTTAACTTCCTCCCTAAATACCTCTTACTTCCTTCACAATACTTAAATGACCTAGTATCTTAATGGACTTCTTACACCTCCTCTAAGATAAGAATATTTAAGTTAAAAACGATGTGCTTTAGGCTCTACACTGAAGTGCATGAAGGAAATTGACTTTAACTCTAGTACCGCTTGGTCAACCTCCTGAGGCCTATGGGAAGGTCAGCCTGCTACAGTGGACCAGGCAAACCCGGGCTCTCCATCGGCAGTGGATACACAGGCCCTGAGTTACACTTCCCTGCTGGTTCAGAAACGACATGGAGTTAACTCCAATTTATGTCACCATATCCCTTAGCTGTAGGAATCCAAAAAGAAAACATGACAAAACGATTGGAAAACACAGAAGCAGAGCACCGAGACACAAACAGGCCGGAAACATGGAGCAATATCACAGCTCAGAAGATATTTGGCAAACTTCCAGGTTCATGCAATCACAGCCATGGAAGAAGCAGGCTGGTAGTCATTTTTTATCTTCCTGATAAAATGATTCATCCTGAGTCATGGTTCTGATGGTGTCACTGTCTTGTTTAGGGACAGCGACCCCTCAGTCTGAGGAATAAATGATTGCATTTGCATGCAAACTCTTCCAAGATCTGATCCCATCTACTAATCCCCCCTGATAGCCAGCTAACCCTCCGTATATAGCTCACATTCATGTTGCCTTGGCTGAATCACCATTCATTCATTATTCATTCATCCAAACATGGGTACAGGTGTCACACACTGAGAGGCGTTTGGGATGTAACAGGAATAATAATACTCGGCCTCTAGGAGCTCACAGCCTAGAGGAGACACATTAATTACAGAAGAGTCACAAGTACCCTCACACAGCCCCATACCATGCTATAGGAAAGCAGAGGAGGAGTTCTCAAAGAGCTGTC
The DNA here is from genome assembly GCF_963455315.2 of Globicephala melas. NCBI lineage: Eukaryota > Metazoa > Chordata > Mammalia > Artiodactyla > Delphinidae > Globicephala > Globicephala melas. The sequence continues at coordinate 139,798,274 of NC_083314.1, read as the reverse complement.
TGAGCTGTGTGAAAGTCAATTATGTATTCACCAATGGGACAAGGTTGGGGAAAGGCACTGAAGGCGGAAGACACAGCATGTGCAAAGGCACTGAGGAGAGAAAAAGCATTCCCTGGTTTTGTGTGCTATGGTTTAAAAGCCTTTATCTACCTACAATATCTTCACTACATCTGCCTCTTAAAATCTTACCCATTTTGTAGGAAACAGCTCAAACAGTATTTCTTGTAAGTAATCTTCTTTGTTCACTATTCTGGGCAAAATTATCTTTTCCTTCTTTTTTGCTCCCATAACCCACATTATAGCACCTTGTACAGTCTGCTCTGTGTTCACAATGACAGGAAAACAAAGTAACTGAGTGTTGTGAAGAGAGCTGGGTAAGAGAGTAGACGGCAGAAGAGGAAGAGCTGCTTTGACACAGCAGCTCTGGCTGAGACAAAATACGCTGGGGCTTTAGCCCCCATTCCTCTTCCTTAGGATGATGGCAGCACAGGTGTGGGTGAGGGTTTCACAGAGCCAGATCAGTGTCCTGCTCTGACCTGGAATTATCCAGGGTAAAGGTAAAGCTTTGCTGGGGAAAGACATTGACAAAACCATTCTTAGCCTGTAAATAACCTAAGTGAATCATATTAAACTTTCTTTTTTTCTATTACATTGATATAAGATAGTCTAGGCCCAGAGAGTGGCAGTAACTGGGAGCTAATACGTTAAACTAGGAATTCCAGGGTTTTGGACTTTTATAGATTAGTGAAATTTCTAATAAATGAATAAGCAAATGCACAAGAACCATTTTAGGGTTGCTATCTTTATATCTTACCCACCAAGAATATGTTTGAAAATATATCTACTATGACCGTTGTTTCATAAAAGAAAGGCATTTAAACACTAAAATGTGGAAGGTTTGTCTCAAAATAAAAGATAGCCTTTAAATCCAATCAATATGGCTTTTTTAAAAAAATGCACAAAATTGTTCTTTTTCTCACTTCAAATTAGACCAGTTCAGAATAGGTAAATCGGGGCTTTAAAATTTCTTTATTTAGAGTCCCCACCCAATACCATATGTGACCGATCCACCATAAGGTGACTGCTCAATAACCCATGCCTCTGTATAGCTTCCTCCCTTTCGAATGCTGGCAGATCCTGTCACTTGCTTCTTGTCAATAGAATATGGCAACAGTGATGGGGTGGTCTCCCACTCCCGTGATTACAGAAATTCTGTAAGACGCTATTTTGGTAGACTGGAGAGAGAGAGAGAGAGGTTCTCCTGCTGGCCTTAAAGACGGAAGTGTCATGTTGCGAGGGGTCCACATGGGAGGAAACTGCGTGGACCTGATGAGCTGAGTGCAACCCCTGGATGGCCGTCAGCAAGGAAACGGGCACCTCAGTCCTACAACCACAGGGACTAAATTCTGCTAGCAACCACATGAGCCTGGAAGAGAAATCCAAGCTCCAGGAAGGAACACAGCCCAGACAACACCATGTAGCCTCGTGAGACCCTGAGAACAAGACCCTGCCAGACTAAGCCCAGACTTCTGCCTCTTAGAAACTGTGAGATCATAAATGTATGTTGTTTCAAGCCGCTAAGTTTGTGGTGATTCATTATGCAAAAACAGCTAAATAAGGCACCATACTATCAGCTTCTTGAGAAAAGATTTCCCAGGGCCTAGAATGGCTGCTGCACATAAATGCTAGGGAACAAGTGCTCCAGGTTTATCTGGACGAGCCCTGGCTTAAGGCTGTCAGTAATAGTCGCCTCTGTTTTCCAGGTTGCCAAAGCACTGGAAAGCGTGCCGTTGCAGCTATGACATGGTGGTCTCCTCAGGTCCAAAAGTCCTTTGATGGGTCATGCTGTGGTCATGTTGCTATAATCCTTCCGTAAAACCAGGAAGATCTTCTCAAGGACACTAGTGGAGTAGCAGTGGTAGACTGTGTGCTCTGAGCTGTAAATCAGACATTCAACTGCACTGTTTCATCCTGAGATCTAAGAGAAAAATTCCTAAGAGGGTTAGGTGGGGTGAGGCCTGAATTGTGGACCTGGATGGTAGCAACCATAACCATGACTGACTTTGGTACAACACACAGATTTCACAAAAGACTGCTTATCCATCATCATATGTGATCCTTTCAGCAACCTCTTGATAACAGATATTATTAGTAGTATATCCATTGTACAACCAAGGAAGCGGAAGTTTAGAGAAGTTACATGTCCAAGGTCATCTGATTAGTAATAACAGAGATGTTTCTTCTTCCCAAATCTAGTGATATTTTCACAAAACCATGATGGTCTGGAATCAGACTGTCCAAGGTCACCTGATCAGTAATAATAGAGACGTTTCTTCTTCCCAAATCAAGTGATATTTTCACAAAACCGTGACACTCTGGAATCAGACTGTCTGGCCCACATGGGGCTTGAATCCACAATTTACAGAAATCCTAACCTCCACATCCTTCCCTTCTGAGATAGTAAGTGTGAGGTAAGACCTTGGAGGATGAAACATGAGGATACTTAATCTGTGCTCTCAGTAGAATCACACCCTGCCTACTTTGGCCTTGAGACATCATTTGTGGTGAATGTTCTCAGAAAAAGATAAACAAAACAAATACACATCTTTTCCTTTTCTGCCACAAAATGCCCCAAGATAACGTCTCCTATCTGCAACATTACCCTCTGCCTCATATTTAAAGGATAAAAATGCCTTACCCTAAAATGGGCAGTAGTTAAAATTTGATTTTTTTTTTTTGCTTTTATAGATTATTTTTCCCAGTTCCTTTCACATGAATTCCTTTTTATTTTTCTTTGCCCAAAGTGAACACTTGGCAGGAAACTAGCATTTATTTCTTGCTTTCCAAGGGCCAGACACTGTTAGGCCCTTTACAAATGTTTTCTCATTAATCCTTGTAATAATTCAGTGAGGAAAGTATTATTCTTATTATTATACCTTTTTTCCTCCAGCTGAAGAAACAAAGGGTCAAGAGTTGAAGAGATTTGCTTGAGATGGCACAGAAAAGCTCTGAATGGGACCCAAGTACACATGACTCTTCAGCTTATCTGTCCTTCATCTTTCTGTCTTTCTTTCTTTCTTTCCTTCCTCCCTCCCTTTCGCCTCCTTCCAAATACATGAATAAATTCTGCCACTAGGGATACAAAGTTCTGGTTTTATCCAAAGGAGCGTCAATGTAGTGAATAGCATAAAAGTCTGAAGTGTTGTGATGGAGGGAAATACAGGGGCAGTGGAAGTCAGATAAGGTCACTGGGACCGAGCTGTGGGGAAGGCACAACTGAGCCGAGCCCTGTATGAGAGCGGGGTGGGGCGGGACGGTGATGGGGGCAGCATGAGCTTCAGGTGACACAGTCCAGATGGGGCCAAGCCTCCTCGGCTTGGTGGTCAGCATGCCTGGCACCCAGAATCTGAATAAAGAACCGGCAGAGATACAGCTGGACAGGGCGACGCAGGCTAGGACTTTTTATGCAACACTAAGGAATCTGGACTTACTCCACCACAGCCCAGGTGCACACATGTTGGTTTTCAATAGACCCACGAGACACAAGACATTCACATATTCGACCCATTCTCATAGGTGTAAATATAATGATGTTCAATTACGTCCAGGCTAGTTGTAACTCCATCCCCTTTTTTCTCTCGTTGAGAAATGAAGGAATTAAGTATCATGCGAGTTAATGACGGGAACAACCCTATATCCAATCTAACTGTTCTTTTAACAAGTACATAATTGGCAACTGTTTGTACTTTATTATTAATGACTTGTAATGCATTTCACGCCTGAGTCTGGGCACAGCTGCCCCACACCAGATGCCTCCTGGGGCATGAACGTACCTGCCTGGCTTCCCAGTGGAGCCTTGCAGAGTTACTTCTTGCAGGCTAAAATCTCCCCATCTTTCCTCTGAATGCTCCTGCAGGAGAAGGTCTCCAACAGCTAACATATGCAGGGCTCCTCACATCATTCCCCTTTGTACAGAAACATCTCTACCGTTTCAGCTTTCAAGAAACCAAAGGCAAGCGCTATTCAGAGCACGATCGATGCAGTCATTTGTTAGAGAAGCAAAAGGGAGAAGGGACCAAGAGGCCAAGGAGAATAAACACCATCCCGGACAGTGGAGGTTTCCAAAAACATATTCAGTGACCACACTGGGAATCAATTTCATTTTTTAAAAGAGAGAAGAAAACAGATAAAAAAGAGAGATTTCAAAACAGTAGGTGTTACAGGAGAGGATGCTTTGTGTGGTAACGGCAAGGCTTTTGTCCACAAGTATAGTATCTGCTAGGACCATGTGGCCCAAGTCTTTCCCCAGAAATTGGAAATCTGCCTTGCTGGCTTAGAAACTGAGCAGGTTGCTGTAGTTCTCTTTCTGTCAACCCCCCTTCAAGCTACAAATGACCAGACTGGAGCCCTGTCTCCGGTCCGTATGCTCAGCAGAGCTACCCATTCATTAAGTGAAAAGAGGAAATGGTCCATCACAGCATCCGCCTCCTAGTTAGCAGCGTGGATGGAAGCCAAGCCCATCCCAGGGTGCGCTGCCTCAAAAGGCTCTGGGCAGAGGCAGGCAGATGTTGTAGAAACACCTAGGGCTCTGCAGCAGAACTGCAATAACCAAGGAGATAATCACATGCCAATCAGTATGCACCAGTGGGTAGGGCTGGAGTGAGTCCCAGTGCCACAGTCCCTGGGGCTGGGAGCCACGATGCACAGCCCTACCCCTTCCCACCACCGTGCCTCTTCAGGTTAGACTGTGTGATACTGTGAAAACACTAGCTGTGAAGTGAAAAAAACCTGGGTTCAATTCCTGGCTCCACCCCTTATTAGCTACATGACTTTAGGTAAGTTAACCACTCTCTGATTCTGATAACGTTACCTTCTTTCCATGCGCTTCCCAAATACCCTACATGGTGCTTAGCACATTTTACTGTTCTTGCCAGTTTGCAACTATCCTCAACTAAAAGTTCCTCAAAGAACAAATACCGCATCAGGCTTATTCACAGTCTTATCCCCAGTTCCTACTACAGCACCTGGTACATGGCATGACTCAACAAGCAGATGTAGCTGAATACTGAATCTCTACCTCAAGGGACTCTGTGGAAGGTATAAAGAACCCGGCAGAGCGGGCCATCATTGGAGCCCTTAATAAATGCTGGTTCTCTTAATCTTGCCCCTTCTCTTCCCTGATCACTACTTGAGTTCTGCCGGGATTACGGCCAGCCTTGGTTGCAGTCCACCAAATGTGTCTTATCAACCCCTCTGTCTGGAGAGTAGGATCAGCCTACCTTCCACCCCCCTTCTGGCACTGGTGGAAGGCTTGCTTCAAAAGGATGAATCATTCTGAGCCAAGATGCCGCCAACTAACTAACTGGTCTGAAGGCCACATCCTACCCAACGCCACCCAACAGCCAGGGCTGCCTTGATCATCAATGATAACCTGAGTCACACTGGAGTCCTCCCTCTGCCTTTCTTTGGATAGCATCTCCCTCTGAGGCAGGCCTGGAGCTCAATTATTTCCCCTGGTCCTCTTTAACATAACCACTGTGGTCTAATAGAAAATATATATTTGTCTTTACCCCTAGTTCCTGGCACAGAACTCAAAAATCCCTTAAAATTCCCCAAGTGATAGGAGTGTCTCTGTTATGCTCGTAAAGTGACTCCTGGCAGGGCCCTGAGACAGATTCAGGATGTGGCTGGTCACCAGAAAGGTGAACCACGTGATTAGAGGGGTGGAACTTCAGCTGGGTCCCCTGACCTCTGGGGGGATAGAGTTCAGTCATGTGACCAATGATTCACTTAATAATGCTTATGCAGTGAAACCTCAATTAAAAACTCTGAACAACGAAGTTCGGGGAGGTTCCTCATTGATGGATATATTGATGTACTGGAGGGCACCCTGACTCCACAGGGATAGATGCTCTTGCACCCTCCTCTCCCCTATCCTGTTGCCCTATGTACCTGTTGCCAGATATGTATTATTTGGCTATTCATTTGGACCCTCTATAATAAAAGGGTAATCAAAAGTGTACTGCTTTTCTTGAGTTCTGAACATGAGGACGTCATGCAAATCCCCCAATTTGTAGACAGCCACGCAGAAGTGTGGGTTTCTTGGAGATACCTGAAAATTGTGGCTGGGATGTGGGAAGGTGTAATCCTGGGGGACTGTGTCCTTAACTTGTGGGGACTGTGTTAACTCTGGGTAGTTGGGTAGTTAGTGTTAGAACTGAATCAACCTAGTCAGCATCAGAGAATTGGTGCCGAAATGTAATCACACATTCCAGCCTTCCCCACCCACCCATGTCACCAAGGATACAGTACATCTCACAACTGGCCTGAGTTCAGTTCCGTCCAACAAAGCTTTCTTGAACACCCAGACATACCAGGAGCTGGGAGGCACGCTGAAAATAAAAGGATTCATCAGCCACAGTTCCTGCCCTTAAGGAGCTCATGGCCCAGCGTGGGAGAAGACAACATGTAATTTCAATATAAGTAAAGTCATAGGGTTAGGGTAGAAGAGTGCAATGTATGGAGCTATAGAGATACATCTCTAAGAAGCACAGCTATCAATTAAAAAATGGGCCAAGGAGCTTAACAGACACCTTACCAAAATAGATACACAGATGACAAATAAGCATATGAAAAGATGTTCCATATCATGTCATCAGGAAACACAAATTAAAACAACAATGAGACACCACTACATACCTATTAGAATGGCCAAAATCTGGAACACTGATAACACCAAATGCTGGTGGGACACGGAGCAACAGGAACTCTCATTCACTGCTGCTGGAAATCCAAAACGGTACAGATACTTTGGAAGACAGTTTGGAGGTTTCTTACATTTGTACCATCATACCATCCCAGCAATCGTGTTCCTTGGTATTTACCAAGAGGAGTTGAAAACTCATGCCCAGACAGAAACCTGCACACATACATTTATATCATTTCGCTCATAACTGCCACAACTTGGAAGCAAACAAGATGTCCTTAAGTAGGTAAATGGATAAATAAACCGTGGTACATTTAGACAATGGAAGAATATTAGTCAACTAAAAAGAAATGAAACTTAAATGCACATTACTAAGTGAAAGAAGCCAATCTGTAAAGGATGCATACTATATGATTCCAACCATATGATATTCTAAAAAAGGCAAGACTACAGAGAGAATAAAAAGATCAATGGTTCAATATTCACTGAAGCATTATTTACAATAGCCAGGACATGGAAGCAACCTAAGTGTCCATCGACAGATGAATAGATAAAGAAGGTGTGGCACGTATATACAATGGACTATTACTCAGCCATAAAAAGAAAGGAAATTGAGTTATTTGTAGTGAGGTAGATGGACCTAGAGTCTGTCATACAGAGTGAAGTAAGTCAGAAAGAGAAAAACAAATACCATATGCTAACGCACATATATGGAATCTAAAAAAAAAAAATGGTTCTGATGAACCTAGGGGCACAGGGCAGGAATGAAGACGCAGATGTAGAGAATGGATATGAGGACACGGGGAGGGGGTGGGGAGGATAAGATGGGACGAAGTGAGAGAGTAGCAGTGACATATATACGCTACCAAATGTAAAACAGGTAGCTAGTGGGAAGCAGCTGCATAGCACAGGGAGATCAGCTCGGTGCTTTGTGACCACCTAAAGGGGTAGGATAGGGAGGGTGGGAGGGAGACGTAGGAGGGAGGAGATATGGGGATATATGTATATGTGTAGCTGATTCACTTTGTTGTAAAGCAGAAACTAACACACCATTGTAAAGCAATTATACTCCAATAAAGGTGTTAAAAACAAAGAATTAAAAAAAAGAGGGAGGGGATATGGGGATATATGTATGTGTATAGCTGATTCACTTTGTTGTACAGCAGAAACTAACACAACATTGTAAAGCAATTATACTCCAATACAGATGCTAAAAAAAAAAAAAAAAGATCAGTGGTTGCCAGTGGTGTGTGTGGAGGGAAGACGGGGGATGAGAAGAGGCAGAGCACAAAAGATTTTTAGGGCAGTGAAAATACTCCATATGATATTATAATGATGGATATGTGCCATTATACTTTTGTCCAAACCCACAGAATGTACACCACCAAGAGTGAAGCCCAAGGTAAAACTATGGACTTTGGGTGATTATGATGTATCAGTGTAGGTTCGCCCTTCATAAAAACTGTAACACCCTGGTGACTGATATTGATAACAGGGGAGGCTATGTTTATATGGGGGAAGTAGGGATATGGGAAATCTCTATCCCTTCTTTTCAATTCTGTTGTAAACCTAAAACTGCTCTAAAAAAAAGTCTTTACAATAAATAGCACAACTAAGTGATAGCTAATTCTAGGCATCCAGTTATAAATCAACCATCTCTGAAAAGCACAATTCATTAACATTTTAAAGAAATCAATTATGGAAGAAATGTTTTTCTGTTTTTGTTTTTTACAAGAGGGATTTTCAGAAGTTTCCTGGGTCAAGCTACGCAATACCATCTATCTTTAACATAAGGTCCAAAACGATTTACATTTAAGCTAATATTGATCAATTCTTAGTCCTCATCTTACTTGACATGCCAGCAATATTGAACACAGTTGGTCCCTCCTGCCTCCTGGAAACACCTCTTCTCCTGGCTCTTACTCTCCTGGATTTTTCCTTCTTCACTGGCCATTTTTACTCAGTCTCCTTCACTGGTTCCTTCTTAGTTCCTCACCTTCTAAATGTTGAGACACAGCATGACTCAGACTTCAAAACCCTTCTCTTCTCTCCCCAAACTCATTGCTTAAGTACTTTCATCCATTCTAATGATTTCTAACTGCATCTATATGATGAAGCCTCTCTCATGTCCATCTTCGGCAGACATCTCTCTCCTGAACTCTAGATTTCTTTACCCAGCTGCCTACTCCACAACCATGAATGGGCATCTAGTCCACATCTCAAACTTAACGTCCATATTAACATTCCCCCAACCTTTTCTTACTTCAGTGTTTCCCAGCTCAGTAAATGGCAACTCCAACCTTCCCAGTTTCTCAGCCCTGAAGCCTTGGAGACATTCTTGGTTGCTCTTTGTCTCATACACCCAAGCCAAACTCCTGATAAACTCTGCAGGCTCTATCTTTAAAAGCCAGGTGGAATTTAATTGTTTCTCAACCCCGCCACCACTTCCTCTCTGAGCTGAGTCCATCTCCCCCATCGTCTCCTTGTTTCCACATGTACTCCCTTAATTCAAGAGATTCTCAAGGCAGCCACCACAGCAAGCCTTTGAAAAAGCAAGCCAGATCTTGTTACTCAAGAGTGCTAAGATTATGCTAATGTTTACAAGGGAGGAAACGGGTGTTTTTTTTTAGGAAACAGTCTTAGAAAGGTTAAGTAAACAGTCACACCACCAGTAATCAGTAGAACAAGAAAGTTTTAAACCCAACTCCTTGTGAATCCAAAGTCTGTACCCTTACTCGTAATACCCTACTGCCAAGAAACCATTGTGTGCCTTAAAATGCAAACTACATTTATATCCTAAGCCTTAGTGGAACTGAAATTTATCATTTCACATAGACAAGATTTTAAAGTACAGAATAGATTCCTTCCTTCCTTCCTTCTTTCCTTCCTTCCTTCCTTCCTTCATTCATTCAACAAGTACTGTTTGGCACTCTATTACATGTCTGGCAATATTCTAGACCTGTTTGTTCAGCAATGAACACAGAAGACTGTCCTCACAGAGCTTAGAGTCTAATGAGGGAGATGCACAATAAAACAAAATAGATAATGCCAAGTGGTAATAAACAATAAAGAGTGATAAAGCTGGGTTAAGAAGACAGAGAAACAGAGAAGGACTAGTGCAAAGAAGCAGAGACAGGGATGTCCTTAACGCACTGAAGCAACAGCAAGAGGCCAGCTATTCTGAAGCAGAGTAACTGAGGGGTGAATGGTAGGAGGAAACATTGCATCTAATGGTGAAGGGTGAGGAGAGAAGCATTAGTTATTCCCTGCCTCATAACCTGAAAGAGAAGCTGCAGAAATTCTTCTGGTCCCTGAAGCATTAAAGGGAATACTTGTAACCTTCCATCCTATTAACAGATTAAAGTGTCTGTAATAATACCTGGCACATAATATATGCTTAATAAGACAATATCCAGGAGTATAATATCTGTCACTTTGTTGTTCTTCAAAATAGTCTTCACTATTATTAGACATCTGCATTCTGATATGCACATTTCAGAAGCTGTCAAATTACACACAAACACACCCACACATGTTAGAATTTTGAGCTGGATTACACTGAATTTATTGTATCATCTGCAAAAACAACCACAACAATATTTATAAAGGTACCAAGAAAAGATCTGTAGATTGTATACACAAGAACTACATATCAACAAGAAAAAGGAAACTCACTCAAGATAAAAACAGGGCAAGGGATATGAACATGACACCTAGAAGAGAAAACCTGAATAGCCAATAAACAGATGAGAATAACCTAACCTCAAATGCATTCAGGCAAATGCAAATTAAAACAAAGATGCGGAACCATCATTCTATGCCCACCAGGCTGGCAAAAACTAAAAGTATAACAGTAATAAATGATTTAATTATTGCTTTTTATATGGAGCACAGGGTACTCATGTCCTGCTGGTGGATATATAAATTGGAAAATCCACTTTAAAACATAATTTGGCAATACCCACTAAAACTGAAGATGCGTATATAGTAAGATTCAACAATCTGGTCCTAGATATTCTACCTTGCAACACCGTCTCATACGAGGCCAAAGGGACAGATAAAGGATACTTATTAAAGCTTTTTTTTTTTCCTACAGCCATATATTGTAAACTACCTAAGTGCTCATCATCAGAAGACGAAGTAGGTAAATATTGTTATATTCATTTAACCAAATACTAAGTAGCAGTTAAAATGAATGAATTAGAACTACTTATATCAACATGGATAAATCTCAAAAATGATGTTGAGCCCAAAAAGTAAAGAGATAAGTTCATATTCAGTATGAATGCATTTTTGTAAAGTTTTAAAATACATAGCATCTAAAGCACATTTTGTTTTAGATATGTAATATGCAGTAAAATTTTAAACTCTTTAAGAAACGTCAAACACCAGACTCAAAATACTGATTTCCACTCAAGGAAAGATGGAATAGGTTCAAGTAGAAGTATCACAGAGGCTTCACTCACATCTATAATATTTTAATTCTCAAAGGAAAAAAATCCAAATCAAATAAGGCAAAATTTTAAGCCTTGCCAAAACCAGGTAGTAGGTATACTGAGGTCTATTATATTATTCTTTATATTTATCTGTATGTTTAAAATCTCCATAATTTTAAAAGCAACAATAAAACATCAGAATGTTTTTTTTCGGGTTGCAAGTGAGACTTTTTCAACATTTTGGTGGCCATCTGTAGAACTATATGGCCATATGCATCTTCCCAAAATTATGTTTCTGCTTCCAAGCAAAAGTAAACACACTGTATTACATTCATTGTCAGAAGAGCTGAATTTGCCTTTTTTCTATGTGGGGTGACTTTGAGATGAGTAAGTGCCTTTCAGTTGGCCTCTGTCGGAAATAAGAGCACCTGACTTGATGCCCCAAACCATCTCTCCAGTCATCAGAAGGGAAACGTGCAGGATTCTAAGATTTCAGTTATGCACCGTTCCCACGTTCCTTATTTGGTCTTTGTCATCAAGACTTGTTTATTGAAGCATACATTTCTCCTTCCTAACACATGAAAAACATGCGACTATTGCACAGCCTTCTATATTTCAGTTCTGAACTCCATGAACACCCAAGTAATCTCTCTCGTGATTACAGATGATTTCTCTAGCAACCTAAAATTGAGCTCTTTAACTCTCATTCTGACAGTATCTACATTATCCTTTTTTTATGCAAGCTAACAGCTACTCTGAAAATGTGTCAGCTACGACTCAGAGATTGCTTTAACCACTTGTTTTGTTTTCAATGTTGAAAATGATTAAGAAAAAGCAAAAATTCTCCCTAAAGATTACAACTACCACCCCTTCAGAAAAAATAAAACAAAACAGCTGCTCCAGATGTTAAATGAATTAAATGACAACAAAGATATCAAATGTACTCATCAGAACTCGAAAATAATGTCATCCTGATACGGAAATAGGATCATTAAAATTAAATGATTATATAGAAACGAACAAACATCATTTCCAATATTCTAATTTGGATTTGCAGTTAACAAACTCAACCATGTTATTTCTTTTTTTTTTAAATAAAGAGATTTCTTGTGACAGCATAATGTTCTCTTATAGAGCATGAGCTTTGAAGACAGACAAAACCGGTTCAAGTCACAATTCTGTAAATTATTAACAAGTGACCTTGCAGAAATTACTGAACTTCTGTAAACTCCACACTCCTCCTTTGTAAAATGGGGATAATCAAACTGTTATGGGATAATAAAATATATATTATGGGAATCTGTGAAGAATTAACTGACACAATGAATGAAAAGGCTTAGAAAAATGCTTGTCACGTAATAAAGATGAATCAATAATCATTAGTTGTATTTTTAGGTGCCATAAATATTAGCTATTATTATCATCACTTGACACACATAATTGACACATGTGAGACCTTGTTGCTATCTATTTTCAATAGATCTTCAATCAAGAGCTCCTGTTTCCTACAACTCAAATGTAGAACTGAAACTTTTAAAAAGAAAAGCCCACACAGCAGCATACAAAATATCAGAGAACATTTTCTTTCCCCAAACTGGGTGAACACAGGCATCTTCAAAATACCTGAGCTGGAGTGAAATGGATGCCTTCCCTGACTCCCCAAGACAGAACTGAGCATTTCTTTTTCTGGACACCCCCAGTTCTGTATTTCTAGTATATTTCACATAGAAACATACTGTGGGGCTTCCCTGGTGGCTCAGTGGTTGAGAGTCTGCCTGCCGATGCAGGGGACACGGGTTCGTGCCCCGGTCCGGGAAGATCCCACATGCCGTGGAGCGGCTGGGCCCGTGAGCCATGGCCGCTGAGCCTGCGCGTCCGGAGCCTGTGCTCCACAACGGGAGAGGCCAGAACAGTGAGAGGCCCGCGTACAGCAAAAAAAAAAGAAACATACTGTGTTGTCATTTACCTTCTTCACTGCTCCTTCTGCTGCTCCGCCAGGAACTCCAGGGGAGAGGAAACCGTCTCTTTCAGGTCTGTATCACCTATATCAAGCACAGTGCCTACCAAACTCGAGGTGCTCAATGAATATTTAATGACTGACCAGGAATGAGAAAGAGAAAATCAAACAAATACTTACTGATTACCTGCTGTGTGCCAGACACAGAGCTAGGCGCTTTACATACCTATCACCTGATCCAGTCCTCATAGTAACACTGTTATTAACCACATATTAAAGATGGAGGGCTTCCCTGGTGGCGCAATGGTTGAGAGTCCGCCTGCCGATGCAGGGGACGCGGCTGGGCCCCTGAGCCATGGCCACTGAGCCTGCGCGTCCGGAGCCTGTGCTCCGCAACAGGAAAGGCCCCAACAGTGAGAGGCCCGCGTACCGCAAAAAATAAAATAAAATAAAATAAAAATTTTAAAAAGATGGAGAAATCAAGACTCAGAGAAGTCAGTCCAGAGTATGAAAGTAGTAAATGATGGCACGAGTTTTCGAATTCACATTGGCCGAATTCTAAAACTCTTATTCTCTCTATTCATCTAGATCACCCGCCTTACAGAACGAACTCTCTTTGGGGAAAATGGAGGTAGATTGGAACTTTTAGGACGAAGACCCTCATCTATGGGACCCTAGAAGTGAAGTATGTTTCTGACTCCCCCGGCCCCCTCTCTGATATCAGATATCAAGCTCCCTATCCCCTGGCTGCTTCTCCTGAGTTTCTCACTCACTGGGTCTGTACACCATGTCCCCTGACCTGTACAGTTTCTCTATTTTGCCTAAGCTGACCTCCCCAGATCTCAACTCTTAACAGCTTAAACCTGAGGTCTAAGGGAAGCCTTTGGATTCTGAGCTCTCTCACCAACCCTTGGTGGCCACTGCCAACCATATCCCATCAGGACATGTAATTCATTGACTGGTCTATACCCCAGGTTTTTACATAACACACAAGAGCAAAAACACGACTAATTGTCTAGGGGTCTGATGAGCCAGGAGCAACAAATGCATCGTCACTTCCACACCATCACAGCTGATACACTTGTCAAAGGCAGTGTATCAGCTGCCTGGTTTATTTTTGCATTAATCATCAGTGTATTTTATTTTTAAATTGAAGTATAGTTGATTTACAATATTAATTTCAGGTGTACATCACAGTGATTCAGTATCTTTACAGATTAGACTGCATTAAAAATTATTACAAGATAATGGCTATAATCCCCTGTGCTATACAATATATCCTTGTTGCTTATTTTATTTTTTTATTGGAGTATAATTGCTTTACAATGGTGTGTTAGCTTCTGCCCTACAACAAAATGAATCAGCCACATACATACATATGTTCCCATATCCCCTCCCTCCTGCGTCTCCCTCCCTCCCACCCTCCCCATCGCACCCCTCCAGGGGGTCACAAAGCACCGAGCTGATCCCCCTGCGTATCAGCTGCCTCTTTTTCCTTTTTTTTGCACAAACCCCATCAAAATGAGCATAAAAGACAGTAACACATGTCGAGGATCTCTTCATTAGTTTCATCGACATTAGTTTATTCATCCATGCAGTCATTTATTCAACAAATATTTACTCCGCAACTGCTACCTGCTGGTCACCATGCCAGGCAATGGGAATACGAAATGAACAAGACACATGGCCGACCCTCATGAAGCTTACTTACATCCTTAATATATTGCTTGAGCGCTAACAGATGAAATGTGCCTTAGGATTAACACACGCTCCCAGTTTTAGAGGAAACTGAGACCCAGAAGTCAAACAGCTAGTAAACGCCTGTTTCTCTGCCATTCCCAATCGAAATCTCTTTCCAATACACCAGATGGCGCCCATCTGATGAGCAACATGTGAGCTGACATTTATTAGGCGCCATGAAAGCAGGGACATTTCAAAAGGCTTGGCATTCAGGGAATGGAGGGTTTTTTCCTTTTTCTTTTCTTTTTTTTTTTTTTTTAAGTCCTCAATTCCATTGTCAGCAGTTCCACCGGAATCAGTGGAAACTAATCTGACAGTGTGGTGCGATTTCTTTGGAAAGACAGCAGGAGCCATATAAATTTTTTAGAATGGGACTGTCATTATCATGACCATGTCCGGTCAAACATCCAGCAGGTGGCCAACGCTTCTGAGGAGTTTCAGTTGCCTTCCTTTGTCTCCTTGAAGGTGTTCATTGCATGATTTGTTACTAGTAGAATTGAGTGGGCTGTCTTGAGAAAGGGGAACTGCTTTAAAAATAAAACTGAGGGCTTCCCTGGTGGTACAGTGGTTGAGAGTCGGCCTGCCGATGCAGGGGACACGGGTTCGTGCCCCGGTCCGGGAGGATCCCACATGTCGCGGAGAGGCTGGTCCCGTGAGCCATGGCCGCTGAGCCTGCACGTCCGGAGCCTGTGCTCCGCAACGGTAGAGGCCACAGCAGTGGAGGCCCACGTACCGCAAAAAATAAATAAATAAATAAAACTGAACAGGAAAACCCGAAAGACACTGGCACCCACTCCTGAGACTACAATGGAAAACCAAGTGCCGATGCTCAAAGCTGGGATCCCTCTCTGAGTCATCCTGCTCCTGTTCTGCACTGCCTTTTAACTGCCTCTCTCCAACAGCTCTGTCCACCGGGGGAGGATTCACCCATCGCAGCAATGCAGCTGCAACTTTCTGCTCCTGTTAACAAACTTATTTTAAACCTGCTGGTGTCAGGTGAATGGCAAGGCCTCCTCCTCGGACTAAGAAAAGAAAGAGAAACTATAGACATGGGTGTGAGTGGGGAGGTAGAGCCCTGGGGAGCTGATTCATAAGGGTTGAGAGCTGTTAGATATAATAAATGCCAGGCTCACGCTGCCAGCCACCAAAATGGGCCAATTTAGGAGAAAGGTAGGGAAGCATTTCCACCGACATCTACTCCAAGGTCATGGGGCCTTTGTTGAAACAGTAAAGTCCCAGCAATCCACTGGAAGAATAATATGTAATGTATATAACGATATATTTTATACATCCAGGCCTTCTCGTGATTATGATGATTAAGAAGGCCCCTAGGGGCTTCCCTGGTGGCGCAGTGGTTGAGAGTCCGCCTGCTGATGCAGGGAACGCAGGTTCGTGCCCCAGCGCGGAAGGATCCCACATGCTGCGGAGTGGCTGGGCCCGTGAGCCATGGCCGCTGGGCTTGCGCGCCTGGAGCCTGCGCTCTGCAACGGGAGAGGCCCGCATACCGCAAAAAAAAAAAAAAAAAAAAAAAAGAAGGCCCCCTAATTGGGTGTGGAGAAAAGGGAACCCTCCTACACTGTTGGTGGGAATGTAAATTGGTACAGCCACTATGGAGAACAGCCTGAGGCTCCTTAAAAAACTAAAAAGAGTTACCATGTGATCCTGCAATCCCACTCCTAGGCATATATCTAGAAAAGACAAAAACTCTAATCTGAAAAGATACATGCACCCCTATGTTCATAGCAGCACTATGTACAATAGCCAAGACATGGAAGCAACTTAAATGTCCATCCACAGATGAATGGATAAAGAAGATGTGGTATATTTATACCATGGAATGTCAGTCATAAAAAAGAATGAAATAATGCCATTTGCAGCAACATGGATGGACCCAGAGATTATCATACTAAATGCAGTAAGTCAGACAGAGAAAGACAAATATTATATGATATCAGTTAAATGTGGAATCTAAAAAATAATACAGATGAACTTATTTACGAAACAGAGACAGACTCATAGAAAACAAACTTATGGTTACCCAAGGGAAAAGGGGCAGGGGGAGGGATAAATTAGGAGTTTGGGATTAACAGATACACACTACCATATATAAAATAGATAAGCAACAAGGACCTACTGTATAGCACAGGGAACTCTACTCAATATGTTGTAATAACCTATAATGGAAAAAAATCTGAAAAAATATATATATGTATAACTGAATCACTTTGCTGTACACTTGAAACCAACACATTTCAACTATACTCCAATTAAACAAATAAATAAATAAATAAGGCCCTTAACTCAAGGAGCTCATAGTCTAGTGCTGTAACTCTACAAGTGTGTACCTTAAAAGCATCCATGAAGTTTTTTAAAAGAGAGTTACCCAAGATCACCCAAGACCTTGAATCATGATGACTGGGATCAGGATATAAGGATCCGTATGGCAAGTTCTGCCAGTAATTCCAATGTGCACTCCTGGTTACAAATCACTGGTCTATGGATGAAGTGCACACTCTTATAAGAGGCCGCCCTTCCTGAACATTCTCACCATGACTGCCACCGGTTCTATGACCTTGGGCATGCTATTTAACCTTTTGGCCTCAGTTTCCCAATTTGTAAAAATCAGCATGGCAATAAAAATAAGACAGAGGTAACATTTTTTAAGTGTTTTCTAAATGTCAAGAATGGCGCTAAGGGCTTTACAGGGTTTTTTTTTTTTTCCATTTCTTCCATAAAATAACCTCATCAGGTAGATGCTTTTAACTAACAGACACTAATGTAAAGCATTTGTATTAGTTTCTGATTGCCGCGAAAAAAGTTACCGGAAATCTGTCAGCTTAACGCTTAACCCGACCCCCGTTCATGAGCTCACAGTTCAGTAGTCTGAAGTCCAGGCGGGCTCCACGGGCCTCCTGGCTCAGGGTCTCATCAGGACAAAATCAAGGTGCTGGCCAGAGGTGTTCTCATCCGGGGCTCTAGGGAAGAACCCACTTCCGAGCACATTCAGGTTGTTGGCAGAATTTGCTTCTCTGTAGTTGCATCCGTGAGCTGGTGTCACTTACAACTTCTTGAGGCCAAGGTCATCCAGATCCCTTCTAAGGGGCCCCTCCAACTCTAAAACAGCATCAGCACTGCAAATCTCCCTTGTGCTTCGAATCTCTCTGATTTCTCTTCTGCCATCTGAGAAATCTCTCTGCTTTTAAGGGCTTGGACAATTAGAGTATGCCCACCTGAATAATCTCCCTTCTTTACGTATACTGCACACATAACATAATGTGATCACTAGAATGGTATCTCATCATAGTCATAGATTTCAGGGATTAGGACATAATATTTGGGGGGGGGGGCAGTGCCATTATAGAAATTTTGCTTAGCACAGAGCTATAGCCAACCAAGTGAGTGGGAAAAGTCTCAGAGTTGCAGTTGTACATACTGGGTTAAGACTCCCACTCTGCCATTTAGTATCTGCTTGCCTTTAGACAAGTTACTTAACCTCTCTGGGCCTCTCTGTCATCACAGTTAAGTGGAGGACGTTATCACCTAGTTTATATGGTATGAGGATTTATTGAAGTCCCACCTGGGAAACTAATGTTTGACACAGGAACAGAAATGGAGAGAAGGGTCTAAGACAGGAGATGTCATTTTGTGGTAATGATCACATTTACATATTGAGGATCCTGATAGGAATTAAACGTGATACTACACCTAACAGGCCTAGTACAGGGCCTGGCTCACAGAAAGTACCTGATAAACAATAGTTCCTTTCTTCCCGGATTTTATGTTTTAAATGGTGGTGTGTCATTTCATGTAAGTATCACAAATCCATGTCAGGTAGTGAGGTATTATTACCATTATTACCTATGTTCTACAGGTAAGAAAATTTCAAGTTATTTACTCAGTGTCCCTCATTAAATGAGAGCAGAGTCGGCCAAAGCTCAGACCTAGATCTGTCTTAGTCCCTAGCCCTGTGCTTTCCATCTAAAACTTTCAAAACACAATCGCCCTGTGCGATGCTGAATCACGTCTGTTGCGCCCACCACAGTAAGCACAAGTGAATGGCCTGCACTTTAATCCCCTTAGTGCTAAACTCACAGAATAACGTAGACTCATCACAGTGCCAGCGTCCCACCCTGCTGCAGCGTGCACAGTGCAGAACTGATAGCCCACTTCATTATGAGGATACACAGAGCCTGTTAGCAACATCTGTCTACACGGAAGCCAGCGTGCCTCCTCATCTCCTGACCTACACTTTCCTTGAGATTATTAACTCGTACTTGGGGGCAGTGCCTTGGCATCTGGCTTAACACCCTGAGTTCAAAGGTATTTGTCTGTGGATGCTGAGAGATCACCCAGAATTCTACAGCCAAGAAGAGAACAGAATTGGACTGGGGATCCAAAGGCTTTTACAAAGCTCTTTAGTGCTCATTTGGCCTGGGGAGTCTAGTGTGTTCTCACTCTTTCGTTTATCCATTTGCATCGTAATTTAGTCATTCACGTGGGAACCCATTCATTCAACCTGTCACTTTCAACATCGTCTTTTATCAGAAGCAGGGTGTTCAAAGGTGACTAAGTGAAGTCTTGCTCTCAAGGAAGGAGCTCACCATCGAGGAGGAAGAGAGACGCGAAAAGGGGTCATTACAGCAGGACAGGAGAAGTGCCGCAGGAGAGCTCTGGAAGCACAGCAAAGGAAGAGACCAACTGTCAGGAGACATTTAACCAGCTCCTTGAAGGATGTGCACAAAGAACGCAGATAGGAGGGAAGGGGGGGCTGCCCTGGGGGCGCAGTGGTTGAGAGTCCGCCTGCCGATGCAGGGGACGTGGGTTCGTGCTCTGGTCCAGGAGGATCCCACATGCCGCAGAGTGGCTGGGCCCGTGAGCCATGGCCGCTGAGCCTGCGCTTCACAACAGGAGAGGCCACAACAGTGAGAGGCCCTCATACCGCAAAAAAAAAAAGAAAAAAAAAAGAGGGAAGGGGTAAGAGGTAGGCAAAGGGCTAGTAGAAAGAAAATACAAGGCGTGATTGAAAAATGGTGAATTCAGGATAGCAATAGCACACAGGACAGGGACAGCACAGGGAAGAGTAACCCACGAATGCTCGTTTTATATCATGCCAAAGACTTTATCTTTTCTTCTCACTGCATAGAAAGTTAAGGACTGATTTTCTTCTAGAATGGGAAATCCTGCCATCTGAGAGTAGAACATACCACTCTACTCCCAGAGTAGGTCAAGCTGAAGGGGCAGAAAGCCAATGAAGCCTGATGTCATGGGTCCCGCCAGGCCCTTGGTCGCCTAGAGAAGGTACAGGAGCTGGATGCCCAGAGCTGCCCCACCGGACTCTCTACCATGATGGAAACATTCTGTGCTGTCTGATAGGGTAGCCACTGGCCACATGCAGATTTTGAGCACTTGAAATGTGGCTAGTGCAACTGAAGAACTGAATTTTTCATGTAAATACATTTAAATTAATTAAAATTGAAACTCGCCACATGTGGCAAGTGGCAGTTGTACTGGAGAACAGAGAGTTAGAATTTCCTTGGATGTTTCCATCTCCACTCTCTCAAGTGCCCTAGCCCCCCCATTATTTGGGGATGAGAGACATTGCCCCATGCAGGGGGGGGTCATTTCTGACACTTAACTGTCACTACTGGACTTAAATTCTTTGAGGGCAGGAACTGTCTCTTTTCTATGGGAGTATATATCCAAACTGGCCAGCGTGGGCCCTGATGCGAGGAGCGCCTGGTGAGCTGAAGCGGGTGCTGTCCAGATGAAAGGCAACCTTTCCCAACGGGGAGACAATTCATCTTCTCTTAGGAAAGCTTTACAATTAAACACAAACCACCTCTGAGACTTTTTTTTTAATAGCCCAGAGGTGAGTCAGATTGGAAAATAAATTATCCCTGCTTACCTTTATCATCCATCAAAAAGAACTTCTTTCCTTCTTTTTAGCATCAGGTCTCTACACAAAGAAACAGGCAGATTTTCTTTCTTTCTCGTAAGGTCACTCCCTTTTTCTACTGCCTAACCCTAACCCTAACCCTAATGAGCTAAGCAAAGACATTAATTATAATTTTTCTAATAGCCCTGAGTATATAGGAAATACTCTAAGAAAAGATAATAGCCCGAATAACTAGTGTTTAAGAGCACTTCACAGTTTATGAAACATCTGTCCATGCACTGATGGGTTTGATCCCAACAATAGCCTTGTAAGTTTCTAATCACCATTCCCACTTTACAGAAGAAGTAAAGGCTCAGAGAGATTCTCCAACTGTTCAAAGATTCAAAGCTTCAAAGAGGTGGTTAGATCTGAAAACCAGGTTGATCTAAGCAGCCACCTACCGTGTGTAAGGAAAACACTTTGAGCCAATGGAAAGATGAATTATATGTAGATCTTGAAGAATGGATTCAATTTCAACATAAGAAAATTAAAGACAAGTTTTGTCTGTTCTGTTCTCCCTGCCTGGAGAAATACCTCCTCTTTTTTTTTTTCTTTTTTTCTTTTTATTTACCCGAAAGATTATTTCATCCTCAAAGAACCCGGATCGACTAATTAGGGTCCTCTTCAGGGAAAAAAAAAAAATTCCACCCCACTAATAAATTCTCTGCCTTCTGATTCTCAAAGACTTTTGCTGTTTGTCAGGTCATTTGTCAGTTAACTAATCAATGTATCCATCCATCCCACTAGCAAACTTTTAAGGAGCCCCTGTTGTGAACTAGTCCCTCCACCAGGAATTCATAGATGAGAAAGGAAACAGCCTTTATCCTCTAGAAGCTTACTTGTCTCTTGACCCTGATTATTTTGAATTGAACTGTTATTCATTTTTCAATTTCATTTGTCTACAGCACACAGCAAACCCCACCTCCCAACCATACTAGGCATGGCAGTGATGTCTTTATATATACCTATGACAAACCTTTATTAATTGGTGATAGAAAAGAAATGAGAAACGATATATTACTATTTGCTGAGCATTTCTTAAATCCCTACACTTGATAAGACCTGGATTGGGGGAGGAAGAGGGACAAAACAAATAAAAGGAAAAGGCACCTCCCTAAGGACTAGAGAATCTGATTAGGGAAGCAAGACATTTATAAAAACAAGCTGAAATGTAATAAATCAAAGAAGAATACACTCAAAAAGGCAAATTTGAATCTCATACAACACATACAACGAACAATGGTTTGACTGCCCTACTTATCAATCATCTACAGTGTGCCCTACACAATGCTAGGTGTTTCGGAAAAAACAGCTGAACTCTTAAGCCATCTTCACACATCATCTGACTGGACCCACCAACCCTAAAATGCCAGCGTCATTACAGATGAGGAAAACCGAGGCTCAGAAAATGTTAAAGGGACCAAAGTCACAAATAATTGGAGGCATCAAGACCCAAACTCAGGTCTTCTGACTGCACGCCCACTGTTGTTCCACTAGACAACACTGTCCATTTTTACAGTTTAACTAATGAAAGGTAAGAATGATGAACATAGGCTAGAATGAGCTGAGGAGGACAGGCTTAGAAAGTGAAGGATGGATATGACACTACTACGGAAATTAAATTTTCAGTTATTACATTGAGCTTACCATTGCGGATTCAATGTCTGTGATTAAACCACAAGAACCAATTGCTATCAATGTTTGGTTAATTATATCGGGGTTGACCCCAAGGATTGACCCTTGTTCTGGGAAAGGCCCTATTTAAGATAAACACAGACCTCATGTCTTCTTGCATCCCCTGGTAGGATTTTCCTAGCTGTGCACATCCAGGTACATTAAATAATGGACAACAGTTACATGTACATGTATTTGTACTATATATGCAACCACTAGCAAGGTGGATGTGCTAAGAAAGGAAACTGAGGGTGGGATACAGAAATCTGGCAGTGATTATCTTATTCACCACTGCATCTCCAGCACTTAGCAAGGTACCTGATCCAGATTAGGTGCTCCATAAAAGTGCACTGCATTAATGAACTTAACTGCTTTTTTTTTTCTTGTCAACTATCAATCAACACAATCTCTGTTGCACAACAGCCAGAAGGGAAACACAAATACTCCATGTAACTGGGAGAAGGAGGAAGAGAAGGAATAAAACCCTCAGAAATATACTGTTCTATACTGTCATGACCTCTGTCAGCCTGCCCTTGCCTTCTCCAGTCCTTCCCTGAGACATATGACCTCTGTATGAAACACCCAGGTTCCAGCCTATCAAATAATTTAACTGTAAATTATTACGTTTAAATTATTAAATCCTAACCTCTATCAATCAGAGCAGAAAAGAGATCATCAGGCTCACTAGCAAGTAACCTCATCACTCACTAACCTCTTCATCACTAGCAAGTAGGGCCCGGAACTGGTCATGTGGCCATAGACCTAACACCCGCTGGGCTTAGAACAGGGTCTGGACATCCAGGTAATAACTGAGTTACTGTCTGTCTGTGAACTTGGCTAGAGTATAGGACTGTACTGCCAACTTGGTCTGCAGCTGCACTGTTCTTCATTGGAAATGAGAATGCCACCATTTACATAGAGGCTTCCTCTGAGGCTAGCTAGCCCTTGCCAGATCCTGTCCTGGGAATTAGGCCCTTACTCCCCACTCCCCTTACTTTGAGCTCTTGGCGGGGTTCTGCCATGGAAAGGATGCCGTGGGGTTTTTCCTTTAACCTGCAGAGCTTCAAACACCATTGCTTATCCCTTCTGCAGTGAGGCCCCAGCTACCATATTAATCCCCTTGCATTGTGATACCAGCTGAAGGAAAGCCCACCTTCCCAAGAACTATGACTATAGCTTGTTAATGCCTTCAGTCTCAGTCAAGTAATTTCCCTGAATTCCTATTTCTCGATCTTACATTAAAGTTACAAAATCTCATAGAAGAGCCTGCCTGAGTTATGTCAGCCAGAGGTTTGAGGGACCTAGTTTTACTTTTATGATCTCTCCCTCTCTCCCTCCCTCCCTCTCTCTCTCTCTCCCTCTCTCTCTCTCTCTCTCTATATATATATATATATATTTTTTTTTTCATATACCTTTTTCTAGGTACTATATACGAAAAAGATATCACAAGTAAATGGTTATAGATTTACGGTTGAAATTATTAAAGCCCAACTCCAAGACCCTACAAAAAAAGCAAACTTCACCTTACCCTGAACTTTTTCTAAGAGTTAAAAGCATCTTCACAGTTTTTTTCCCTTCAGGGATTCAGAGCATCTTGGTGACAAAAGCATTTTCAGGTGCTTCCCTTCTGCCTTTAATCTTCTAACTATGGGCAAAGGTATCATAAAGGACTTTGCTTGGGCAAAGGCAGAGAGAAAGAAAGGGATTCCTCTGGAGTGGAAAAAGGGCCAAGGCCCTTTCCTGGGGGTGTGGTGGTGGGGTAGATATACATCAGGGAGCTACAGGAGGTGGCTGCATTGTTTTTTTAATATCTTTATTGGAGTATAATTGCTTTACAATGGTGTGTTAGTTTCTGCTTTATAACAAAGTGAATCAGTTATACATATACATATGTTCCCATATCTCTTCCCTCTTGTGTCTCCCTCCCTCCCATCCTCCCTATCCCACCCCTCTAGGTGGTCACAAACCACCGAGCTGATCTCCCTGTGGTACGTGACTACTTCCCACCAGCTATCTACCTTACGTTTGGTAGTGTATATATGTCCATGCCACTCTCGCTTTGTCACAGCTTACCCTTCCCCCTCCCCATATCCTCAAGTCCATTCTCTAGTAGGCCTGTGTCTTTATTCCTGTCTTACCCCTAGGTTCTTCATGACATTTTTTTTTCTTAAATTCCATATATATGTGTTAGCATATGGTATTTGTTTTTCTCTTTCTTACTTACTTCACGCTGTATGACAGACTCTAGGTCCATCCATCTCACTACAAATAACTCAATTTCGTTTCTTTTTATGGCTGAGTAATATTCCATTGTATATATGTGCCACATCTTCTTTATCCATTCATCCGATGATGGACACTTAGGTTGCTTCCATGTCCTGGATATTGTAAACAGAGCTGCAATGAACATTTTGGTACATGACTCTTTTTGAATTATGGTTTTCTCAGGGTATGCCCAGTAGTGGGATTGCTGGGTCGTATGGTAGTTCTATTTGCAGTTTTTTAAGGAACCTCCATACTGTTCTCCATAGTGCCTGTATCAATTTACGTTCCCACCAACAGTGCAAGAGGGTTCCCTTTTCTCCACACCCTCTCCAGCATTTATTGTTTCTAGATTTTTTGATGATGGCCATTCTGACCGGTGTGAGATGATATCTCACTGTAGTTTGATTTGCATTTCTCTAATGATTAATGATGTTGAACATTCTTTCATGTGTTTGCTGGCAATCTGTATATCTTCTTTGGAGAAATGTCTATTTAGATCTTCTGCCCATTTTTGGATTGGGTTGTTTGTTTTTTTGTTATTGAGCTGCATGAGCTGCTTGTAAATTTTGGAGATTAATCCTTTGTCAGTTGCTTCATTTGCAAATATTTTCTCCCATTCTGAGGGTTGTCTTTTGGTCTTCTTTATGGTTTCCTTTGCTGCGCAAAAGCTTTGAAGTTTCATTAGGTCCCATTTGTTTATTTTTGTTTTTATTTCCATTTCTCTAGAAGGTGGGTCAAAAAGGTTCTTGCTGTGATTTATGTCATAGAGTGCTCTGCCTATGTTTTCCTCTAAGAGTTTGATAGTGTCTGGTCTTACATTTAGGTCTTTAATCCATTTTGAGTTTATTTTTGTGTATGGTGTTAGGGAGTGTTCTAATTTCATTCTTTTACATATAGCTGTCCAGTTTTCCCAGCACCACTTATTGAAGAGGCTGTCTTTTCTCCACTGTATATTCTTGCCTCCTTTATCATAAGGTGACCATATGTGCGTGGGTTTTTCTCCGGGCTTTCTATCCTGTTCCATTGATCTATATTTCTGTTTTTGTGCCAGTACCATACTGTCTTGATTACTGTAGCTTTTTTGTATAGTCTGAAGTCAGGGAGCCTGATTCCTCCAGCTCCATTTTTCATTCTCAAGACTGCTTTGGCTATTTGGGGTCTTTTGTGTTTCCATACAAATTGTGAAATTTTTTGTTCTAGTTCTGTGAAAAATGCCAGTGGTAGTTTGATAGGGGTTGCGTTGAATCTGTCGATTGCTTTGGGTAGTAGAGTCATTTTCACAATGTTGATTCTTCCAATCCAAGAACATGGTATATCTGTCCATCTACTTGTATCATCTTTAACTTCTTTCATCAGTGTCTTATAATTTTCTGCATACAGGTCTTTTGTCTCCTTAGGTAGGTTTATTCCTAGATATTTTATTCTTTTTGTTGCAATGGTAAATGGGAGTGTTTTCTTAATTTCACTTTCAGATTTTTCATCAGTAGTGTATTTCTAAAGGAGGTGCTCAGAACACAAACTATCTCAGAACCTTTTGGCCCTTACAATTTCCTTATTCTTACTTCTCAAAGAAAAAGCCAAAACAGGAGGAAGAAAAATACAAGGACATACACAATGGCAATAGCAACACACATGTAATTCCTTGGGTCTACATACACCCTCTTGCTGGTTGCTTTATCATTTTTAAATATTCCTCTATGTAATTTAGTTTTTTCCCAACCTATTCAACATTTTTTTTTTTTGGAGTCACATATTATTAAGATTCCTAATTTCTGCCAGCAAATACTACAAGTCAGGACCTTCTGGCCATTCTTCAAGCAAAATTTAACGTGCTTCTCACTTATAAAAGAGCCAAAAGTCTCACTAAGCATTTCAAAACACATCTACACAGAACTGTGTTTTTAGACTATCTCCATTTGTCATTCCCTAGAGCCACAATTCTAATCATCATAAACCAACTGGAAAAAACTTCAAGGAGAATTTCATTCAGATCAGTATCCTTTGATCACTGTTATCCTGGCAGCACAATTCGTGTGCTTAGTAGACACTCAATAAATACTCATTAAATTGACTTGAAATGGGTTGTCACCAGCTGCTAGAGTCCTAAACTGGGTGCTAGGAGGTTCTTTTGACTGAATTACTCTAGTTTATGTTTGAGCCATCACACCTGTTAATAGTACTAATTATCCACCCGCTAAATAGAAAAGATAAGATTGATCAGCCATGGGGCTTCCCTGGTGGCGCAGTGGTTGAAAGTCCGCCTGCTGATGCAGGGGACACGGGTTCGTGCCCCGGTCCGGGAAGATCCCGCATGCCGTGAAGCAGCTAGGCCCGTGAGCCATGGCCGCTGAGCCTGCGCCTCCGGAGCCTGTGCTCCACAACGGGAGAGGCGACAACAGTGAGAGGCCCGCGTACCGCAAAAAAAAAAAAAAAAAAGTGGCAAGATTGATCAGCCATGATGGATCAATACTTTCATGTTTATTGCTATTATTTTTATTTTAATCATTCTTAAGGGCTACCTTACGTGGTGTAATTATGGCAGTCCCTGAAATCACTGTGAATGAATATAACAGCTGAGAGTACTTGAAAAAAATCCATAGAGGGTTAGTAGTTAATGGTGCACCTCTCCCATGCACCCTCACATGCACAGTAGCTTTGTCCAACACTTTTTTGCCCCCCAAGTCTGTGTTTTTTCCTTATGACTAAGCTAACCAAATTCTAAACACCCAGTAAGCTCCCAATAAATAGACTCTGAAGCCGTGTGCGTCTGTGTGTGTGTGTGTGTGTGTGTGTGCGCGTGTGCACGTGTGCAGGCACCTTTTTGGGGAAGGAGGAAGAATGCGGGGAATGGGGAGGGGAGGGTCAACCACGCTCCAAGCCAATGGCCTGGCTCCCCACCCGCCCTGTCCCTGCCCTGCTGCTGTCTCCTCTGATCTGGCATCTGTCCAGGGTCTGACCTCTAGGACTCCCATTGTGCATGTCAGCCTTGCCTGCGGGACCGGGCAGTTTTTGATGCACTGGAAATTTACTCCTTGGTCAGCTCCTGTCTTCCCTTGGACCGCTGGAGAGGTCCACTGGGGGCAGCTGGATCCTGGCACTGCCCACTATGTCACATAAACAGTGGTGGTGGCGTCCTCCACACCAAGGGTACAGACCAACCCTGACAACCACACGGGAGCCCGGCTCGTCATGGAGGCAGACGTAAAGGACATCAGCCCTGAGCGTGCGCCCTTCTTAAACATTCAGACCCAATCCGTGCACGTCTCCTGCTACTCCCCACAGCCACTTACCCCGTGGCTTTTGTTTTTTAAACCAATCTTGAACATACTCCATCTTCACATTCCTCTTTTCCTTTGTCTGTGCTGTTTCCTCTACCTGGGATGTTCTGCCCATTCCTTTCTTAACTTGGGAAAGCGCTTCAGTTCCCCAAGTCTATTTATTCCCTTTTTGTGCATTCTCTCTTGGACTGCTCTTTGGCAGAATCAGCTTTGCCATCTCTCGGCCCAATTTCATTTTCTGCCTCATGCCCTTTCAAAATCTTACATTTTAATTATCTCTTTCCATGTCTGACTGTCTGATTTCACAGTGAACTTGTCAAAGGCAAGGCACCACATTTTCTCTTGGTATTCCAAACACCTAACACAGTGCTAAGCACATTCAGTGGGCGGAGTAAATATTAGACATGTCTGATAAAAGAAAAGAATGAACAAATGAATGAACGAATGAACAAACAAATGGACCAATGAAGGAAAGATGGATAGACGGGCAGACAAGTAATCGAGACTCTGTTCCATGCCTTATAGTAGTATCACCAGCTAAACTGCTATTGGAAGTCACACATCACCAAACAAGTGGTAAAGAGCAGATCAGAACAAGGGCTGATGCTCTCCAGCTGAAAACTCTGTCCTGAGAGGTACAGAATGGTATTTGTTGCATTGTTACTCTTGACCAGTGAAAATAATATTAATTGCTCTGCAAATCAGACACCGGGACTGCATCAAACCTTCCTTTCATTTTCTACCCGCGGCTTCAAACAAACACCGTCAAAAGTTACTTAAAATGCCCCAAGTCTTCACTTCTTCTTTTGTAAAATAATTTTAATATATAACTTGAAGTTTCTTGGAGGACAACATGCTATAATTCATGTGACAGTGTAAAGCAAGGGGCTTATCACCCAGTAGCCAATAAATGTACATGGTCCTCCTTTCTCTTGTATTACCATGGGTTCTGAATCTAACTTATCTTCTGTAGTAGTTTGCTACGGTAGAGACCGCAAGGTGCGCCCCACCCCTGGGTACACAGCTGGGCCACATTCCCAGCCTCCCTTGCAGCTAGGTGTGGGCTTCTGACTGGACCTAGCCTGTATATATAAGCCTGAATATAAGTAGAAGTGATGACTGCCATTTTCAGGGCTGGTTTGTAAAGACCACCTCTGGATGCTCTTCTCTTCCCTCGGTCCCTTTTGTTTGTCTGGAATGGAGACCAGCCCCAGGAAGGCCTTGGACCCACTTGTAGAAAATGGCAGGACCTCCTTTAGTCTATATTCCTGAATGACTGCATGGAAAAGAGATGCCCGCCAACCAGTTCATCTGCCCAGTACTGCTACACGAGCAAGAAGTTGACTCTGCTTTTTTCTGAGTGATTACACATTTTGGCTGCGTGGCTGGAATTCCCCTAAGACAACTGCACCCTCCTTGAGGGCCGTATCCACAGCACTGAACACACCACAGAACTAGAACAGTGCTTGGCCAAGGGCATATACTCATCCTACGCTTCTAAAAGAAAAGAAAAGAAAAAAAAAATAAACAAACTCACACCTATATCAGCTAATGAGTGTCAGTGCTAAAAATGTGTCCTTGAGTTTGAATTTGTGGACCTTCCCAAAATTGACTATAAAAACAGTGTTCAAAGGATTATAGTTCCTGGCTTTCCTGCCGTGTAATTCTCAGCACATACTGATTTTGAAGCTCAATTCCCTGATAATGCTATTCCTCAGAATAATGAAGCAGGAAGGTCCCTAACGCCCACAATTTTGCTGGGAGCGTAGGAAGTGGGATTTTCTTTAACCACAGGTATCTGCCTTTGCTTAGGCCCTCATTATAGTGTATGGAATGTTATTTAATCGCCAATGAATCTTTCCCTAACACTTTTTCTCCTTCTTATGAAAGCCAGTCAAGTCTCTTGCAGATGCTGTGCTGCCTTCACTAACAGGCTTCCCAGGACAATCCTCGCAATTAACCCACCTGATTTCTGCTGCCCCTCAACAAGGGAGGTTATGTTAAGCTCATGGTCCCCAGACATGGGCAGTGCCAAGTCAGACCTTCTCTAAAGGTTTCATTCAATGCTTCAGGCCTGAACCAATTCTTCAATTGTCAAGGGTCTACTGAAGGCCTTCCAAGTGCTTTCTGCTGGCGAGGAATGTATGATTTACTTGTGAAATGCGACAAACGATCAAAAAAGCACAGTGACTGAATTTTGATGTGGTCCTTGGACATACAGAGAAAAACATCCATCTTTTGCATTACGCCAGTTTATCTACTCTATCATTTATTAGTTTATTGAGTCCTAGGAGCTGGAGCTATATCTGTGAATAAAACAATGTCCCCACTCCCACGTCCCATGAAGCTCTCAACAAAATAGTTCTATTTATAATTTGATGTGAACACGCCCTGCCTTTTCTAACCTTGTATGTGTTATCTCTCTACCCAGAATGCTTAGTACTCTTTCCATCTATTGGTACCCCATCTACTCAACTTCCTGCATCTGACAACTAGTATCTGCATTCAAAATTCTGCCCAGACATTTCCTCCTCTAGTATGTGTCTCTGATGACCTTTTTTTTTTTTTTAAGATTAAAACATGCCCTACTCTGTGTCTTGCCATAATTTTCTTTTTGCATTTGTCATTATAATTAGGGATGTACCAGTCTACCTTTTCTCCAAAGGTGGCACTGGAAAGCAAGGCCTGAGTCTCATCTACCTTTAGGTCCCCGGGCCTGGAATCGGCTGGCCCACAATAATTCAGCCAACGTTTGCTGTCCTCAACTCAACTGCAAAGGAGGAAGTGAAACCCCACTGAAATAGAAGTGCCTGCCCAAGACCACAGAACTGGTTGGTAGGAAAGCTGAAACTAGATTCATGCCCTTGCCCAGATGAATCAAATTCATTGCCATGGACCATGTGGTTTGCAGGAGTTTTGCCTGGAGACAAATGTTAGTTCCTCACCTCAACTGGCAGAATACAATACACCCATCTGTCTAGGTTTGGTACTGTAATTATTTACGTCACTAATCTTTCAATCTTTTATATTCCAGGTTACAATTACTAAGGAATAAAAATATGTAAAACTAAGGGAGCACCTATACAAACAACCTAGTAGAAACCAGAAAACATATTAAAAACTATAATATTTATCTTCCTCCTTTTACCTCATTATAAAATCCTCTAAGTGCAAACTTAGAAAGTTCTTCTGCGGACTTTCCTATTGCCTAGCACAGAAAGCTAGGTTCCAATAAAGTCTATTTAAAACAGCCTCACTCCAAAAATCTTTTCAAGATTTTCCATTTCCTTCCATTATAGCAAAAATCTATAGCCTTTCATAATTTGTACTTGCCTATCATTGCAGAATAATGGGCCCACAGCTAAGATTCATTCACCAGCCGACAGTTTTTCACTAATTCATTTTGGTAAATACACTTAGTTTTGTTTCTTTAACCTCAATAAATTACTAAATACTTTATATGCATAATTCCATGTAATTCCTTTAAGGGAAATGCTTCTATTCCTCATGTTACAGATGAGAAATCAGATACCCATAGAGGTAAAGTAACTTGACTAAAGTCATCCAGACAGCATTTTTCAGACCCAAGATTTAAACTTGGATCTTTCTGGATTTAAAGCTTATGTTCTTTTTTTACCATATCAGAATGGTATCGGTGTGTGTGTGGTGGTGCCTTGCGGGGTAGGGGATGGATGAGGGGTAGCATTAACTGGTTGGAAAAACAAAATGTGGTATCACTGAATTTATAGAAAAATCATACATTATTTTAAATGAAGGCCTTGAGATGTCTAGTTGCCTATATGTCACTCTGGGTCACCAAAAAAAATCCACCACATCTTACCAATGTGAATGACTGTCCCATGAATATTCTAGTTTAAAAAGTCAACTGCGGGCTTCCCTGGTGGCGCAGTGGTTGAGAGTCCGCCTGCCGATGCAGGGGACACGGGTTCGTGCCCTGGTCTGGGAAGATCCCACATGCCGCGGAGCGGCTGGGCCCATGAGCCACGGCCGCTAAGCCTGCACGTCCGGAGCCTGCGCTCCGCAACGGGAGAGGCCACAACAGTGAGAGGCCCGCGTACCGCAAAAAAAAAAAAAGTCAACTGCGTGTATACACGTGAAATTTTTTTCGAAGTGAAAGGTCTTACTGCAAAGCAGGGCTTTGGGGCTGCCAGCTCACAGGGCCATTTCTGAAAACGCAGTCAATGAATTGCCTTGACATCACTGTTAATCACCAGTGTCCTTAGAACCTACTGAAATGCTGAGATTTATGAAATATTTTGTGAGCATGTACACAGCTTCATCTTCTACCCAGACGGCTCCTTTAGAGACCAGCCTTTTGAAACTGTCTAGCCTGCTGGAGCTGAATAGTTTTGTAAACAAAGTATTTAAGGGTTTATCATGTGATACAACCAATAACCCCAAGAACACTGAAATGGCCAGGAAGAAGCTTAAACATGCTCTTGAGACAGAAAAAGACATCATTAGACAAGTGCTTATAACTGCTGCCCCCTTGATTTTCTCATTTTGAGACTTTTATCAGCTCAGCTTCAACAGAAAGCAAAGCAAAGCAAACAAAGCAAAAAAAAAAAAAAAAAAAAAAAAATCTCCCCTTTTAACTTGCTTATTGAAAGAGAAAGGAAGTTTTTTTTCTTGCTGGTCCCTGAAACCCTTTTCTTCCAAACAAAACCTACTGAGAGAAGTTTTCTTTCTTTCTTTGGAGACAGTGATTTTGGAAACAGAAAATGCTGGCCTTTCTATGCGATCAGAGGGTTTGGGAGGGGCCCACGTGCACTGATGCAGAGGCACTAATAAATAGGGAATGACCTTTGTCATCGTGAGCCCTCCAGTAGCCATGCTCCACAGAAACCTGGACAGCAGGCGTGAAAACTGAGAACAAAGTCGCGGGACAGGATGAAAGTGAAACACACCTGCGGCTGTCTTCTTTTTCCTTTAAGTCCTTAAGAGTAAATCACAGCCATCGTTACCCCAATATTAGTGAGTCAAAGACTTCAAAGAAGGGCTCTCTGTAACTGAAAAGAGTAGATTTAACAATAGGAGAAAATTCCAATTATAGCCAATATAAAGATACGTTCATCTCTCCTTCCCTTATTTAAAAAAAGAAAAAAAA
The DNA here is from genome assembly GCF_963455315.2 of Globicephala melas. NCBI lineage: Eukaryota > Metazoa > Chordata > Mammalia > Artiodactyla > Delphinidae > Globicephala > Globicephala melas. The sequence goes on along the minus strand of NC_083314.1, from coordinate 139,765,155 downwards.
AAACTTTCATCCATCGCTAATTTTCAGTACAAACCTGGCCCACAGCCCATGTTCTCCTATTTAATTCTGCAGCAAGGTAGATAAAATGTCATCCAAGTAAAACCAGTCCCTGTAACCTAAGTACTGGGTGAAGAACTCATGCAGCTTACCATGAAGGAGCCGAGATGAGATGAGGGCTCTTATTCTATCTGATTCCACGGATAGTAATAACAAACCTCATGGCTATTTTAAGGATATCTCTAAACAGTGAAGACTTGCATTAAGAAATATTTATTTCCATGAAAACAAAAAAGCAAAACACAACAAGAAATCAGCTTGACAACCTCCTTTCGGATGGATTCGATGTAAGGTTAATTGTTCTATTTTTTTTTCCCAAATGTTCATTCATTTACGTACCCAACAAAAAGCTAATGAACATCTACTCTGTACCAAATACGTCCCAAATGTCTAGTTGGAGAGATGGAGAAATATACTAACAATGAAAATATGCTGTGATAAGAAATACAATGGGTGTAAAATAAATATAGATGCCTGGGTCACTGAGAAGAAGGGCACCCAACCCAGGAGAATAGGGGCATTTATTACAGGCGAACTTTCAGGGCTGAGAGAGCAGGGGCTCTGTTTAAGATCCTATCAACAAACAGCTGGGCATGGCTGGTGCGTAGCTATGAATCAGGGGGAGCAAATGGCAGGCACATCACGAAGGGGCTTAAAACCATGCTAACCTGAAAGACCAGAAAGTAGCAGAGTGGCAGGACCAGTTTTGTGTTTTAGGCAGATGAGTTCAGACAGCCAAGGGCCAGGCGGATGGATGGATGGATCCAGGCTGAAGGGAGCCCATGCAGTGGAGCCCCTCTCCCTCTTTCAAATGCTGAGAAGATAGCATCAGCCCTTTCATCCCTCCCTACTGCCACTTCCCATAAGAGGAGTGAGTGATCTGATCCTTGGGACTGGGGAAGTGGTGAGGAGTGGAGTGCAGCCCATCTAGGGTTCTGCTTCGGGATCTGCATAATGAGAGTAAGGACACTGGTGTCGGGCCAACCAGGACAAGTCCTGCCCCTGCCCCTGTCCCTGTGTGTGTGGGAGAGAAGCAAGGGGAGTATGTGAGTAGAACACTGTCTTCACCCCCCTGACCAGCTGGGTGACTGAGAGCTCTGCAGACCTTATTTTGACTTCAGGAGGTCTCCAGATATAGACTTGGAGGGCAAGGAAGAGGAGGACTGATTCCAACCTTAGATCTAAGCCACATGCTCCAGCCCAGCTCTGCCAGCAACATGCGGGTATTTTTATCTCTATCTGGTTCCCATGTCGCATTTGCAGTTGGCTCACAATGCAGAGGGAGAGGGGAACGATTAAGCAACGCTCCCAAAGGTTCCCCAAGAAGAACCCAAATCTAACAAATGGCAGTGGGGGTGAGAAGGACAAAAAGAGATTCCAGAGATACTGAAGGTTGGATTTAGGATCTGGATCACCAGTAACTAACAGTAAATGATCTGTCAAAATCACCACAAAGCAAACATCTAAAACACCTTGCAACTGAAAAGAGGAAACCCTGGAATTTAGCACTCTTATTTCTCTATTTCTTGATATTGTTAAAGTACTTTTCATATAAAACTTTCTTGTGGGCTACCCTGGTGGCGCAGTGGTTGAGAGTCCGCCTGCCGATGCAGGGGACGCGGGTTCGTGCCCCGGTGCGGGAAGATCCCACATGCCGGTCCGGGAAGATCCCACATGCCACGGAGCGGCTGGGCCCGTGAGCCGTGGCCGCTGAGCCTACGCGTCTGGAGCCTGTGCTCCGCAACGGGAGAGGCCACAACAGTGAGAGGCTCGCGTACCGGAAAAAAAAAAAAAAAAAACTTTCTTGTGTCGAAAAACATATTAAGATCATTTTCTACTCCCCATAATTTCAGTCTCTCTGATGAAAAATAATTGCTTTGAAGGGGGAGGGGCGCCATGTTTGGACACTCTTAACCAGCACGTTACCTGATAGGACATTTATTAAGGATAAAACATTTCTTTTATCCCAATAGCTGCCTCAGCAGTTGTTAAGATGAGGAGGGGGAGGGGAAAGAAAGCCTTTATCATTTCCTGATCTCTCTAGCAAATTGCCAATTTATGCACAGAATATTACAAATACTGCTGAATTATTTGAGCCTGGAATTAATTTAGAGAATCTTCTCCTTCTTTGACTGCCCAGGGATTTGGCTTATCTTTATTTGCTGAAGGAACCATGTCACTGAAAGCAGTCTCGGGATTATTTCAAGTGAATGAATAATGAAATTGCCCGGCTTTCTAATGGTTTCCAAATTCCATGACTAGCTCCGGATGCTCTCGTGGGCTATTTCATCAGCTGCGTCCCCTCGCTGTGGGTGAAGCACACCCAGACTTGAAACAGGAGCTTCTGCATGGAGTAATTAAAGCCAGTGAGGAAAACCCAGTGTCACCAGGGTTTACTGAAGGCTGCTTTGGAAAATGGAGAAAAGATATTTCATCCTTCAGACAGCATCATTAAGGTAACACACACAAAGCAATCAATTACCAAAAGCAGCTAGTTTTTAATAATCCTTCACTAGCGTGAAATCCCTTAATCATCTCGGAAATCACTGCTCTTGCCAGAGGTAAGAATGTGCCAAAGAAGAGAGAGGACTTCTTGGCTTTAAAACACAATAAACAAAGGATCCAAATAAATTACTGTTTTACACAAAGTTTTCTATGTACCACAGCTAACCTCCTAAAAACACTCCACTCATCCATGTTGGTCAATTATGTAACCAGTAGCCATTTTGGACTCTCATTTCCTTTTCTCATCTTCCTAAGCCATGAATATTTATTGTGGAAAACAATATAAATACAAAAATGAAAACAAAATACATCCTTAACCTACAAAACCAGAATATACACGTTTAATATTTGGACCATTTCACTCTAACAATTGGTTCTTCCACTCCTACCCAAATACATACACACACACATAGATAAAATGGAAGATGTAGACATTCATTCTGCTTTTGCACTGAGATTTTAAGTACCTTGTCAAGTCCTTAACCATTTAAAAAAAAAAAGAGAAAACTATGGCATATGATACTCTATCTTATGACCATAACATAGAACGTAAGAGACTACTGATTCTTTTTTAACTACTGAATCCTCAACACTCAAAACAGTGCCTGGCAAATAGGGGGCACTCAAACAAATGTCTGATGAATGTATGAATGAAATAGCATGAATGAACAAACGATTGAATGAACGGCTCTTCCCCGGAAAACATTGAAATATTCAACTGGACAATCACACTGCTTCTCCAAGAAACCGTTATGTCAGAAGCAGGCCCCCATCACAATAATGTCTGGAGTTAATAAAGTACGTGTCGAACCTGGTCACGAAATTGTCTTAACCCATTTTATTATATACTTTATATATATTCTCTGAAACCCAAACAACACGTCTCTTCTAGCATGATAAGAAATATGCAGCTCCTCTGTTCTGTTAAAAAAAAAAAAATACCAAGTCTTTTCTTTAAGAATATTCTGGTCTCTTTTCCAGTCTACTGACTAAATCAGAATGTTACCCCAGCACACTCACAAGCCCCTCTCATAAAAGTTCCTATAATTCTGCTGAACTGGGATTTCAAGGCATTAAAATAAACAGTTGTAAATATCTACTGATTAAGCATTAAACCTAAGATATCATAAAATCGCTGAGTTCAAGGGGCTGTCATTTCCCGACTATTCAGCTCTTTAGGTGCAATTTTGATACATTTGCCTTAATGTGCCATTTGTGAAACGTACATCTCAAAATCAGCAGTGAAATGAAACCAACATCATTAATTCTACAAAAATCAGGGAACCGCCACATGTATTATCCCGCCCCGTGCAATGTTATCAGCACGTTACTTCCCAGGCTGGATAGTACAATTGCTCAATATTAACCCTTATTACTTTAAAGGCAATTTTACATTTCACATCCAAATTAATGGCTAATCTCAAGAGACTTATTATGTTTAATTACTTTTTATTCCTGAATCCTCCCTTTCTCCCTGCTCATTCTTTCCTTAAATCATAGTCAAAAACTTGAGGTGTAATCAGAGAGCACAGAAGTTGTTAAACTGTGAGTGCTGATTAGAACAGAGTCAGGATCTGGAACTTAATCTCTGTAAATTCAAGAGCAAAGAGTCCCTGAAGCCTACAAAATAGGTCATATTTGACCAGTTAAAAGAATCTGGCCAAGGACAAAATGTCTAGGTTCAGCTTCATGTCTAACATGCCATGTCCTTAAGCAAGTTGCTAAATCCCTCCGGTCTTCATGTTCCATATTCATCCGTCAGAGTCTCACTGTGTCACAGCCAACTCTGCACCCATGCATGCAACGGGTCCATCCGGCCCTGCCTTGGTCCACAGTCTTAGCTAGAACTGCCTGCTTGTACCCATCTGGCATTCAACTTTCTAGACATCACTGATCTTTTCAGATCCCGACCTCATGCCTCACTTCCTGTCACCTTGCTTTGACTTGACATCAAAAACTTAGGACTTGGCATTAAGTTGTCCTTAGAAACCTAGGCTCTGGGCCCAGCAGTCTTTTTTTTTTTTTTTAAACATCTTTATTGCCGTATAATTGCTTTAAAATGGTGTGTTAGTTTCTGCTTTACAACAAAGTGAATCAGCCATACATATACATACATCCCCATATCTCCTCCCTCTTGTGTCTCCCTCCCACCCTCCCTATCCCACCCCTCTAGGTGGTCACAGGGCACCGAGCTGATCTCCCTGTGCTCTGCAGCTGCTTCCCACTAGCTAGCTATTTTACATTTGCTTGTGTATATATGTCCATGCCACTCTCTCACTTCATCCCAGCTTACCCTTCCCCCTCCCTGTGTCCTCAAGTCCATTCTCTACGTCTGCATCTTTATTCCTGTCCTGCCCCTAGGTTCTTCAGAACCATTTTTTTGTAGACTCTATATATATATGTGTTAGCATACAGACAGACTAGGTCCACCCACCTCACTACAAATAACTCAATTTCATTTTTTATGGCTGAGTAATATTCCATTGTATATGTGTGCCACATCTTCTTTATCCATTCATCTGTCAATGAACATTTAGGTTGCTTCCATGTCCTGGCTATTTTAAATAGAGCTTGGGCCCAGCAGTCTTACCTGAGTTTATTTCACTGGCAATCAGACCTGGGATCAAGAGTCCCCAGCATGACTTCCCTGCCTCAAACCCTGTTCCTAACCTGAGATACCCCCATCTCGATCATGGTGCCAGCTCCTGGGTTCTGCTGGATTGCCCTTCCTACCACCCCAATCTTCTCTAGGACACGAGCCAGACTTGAGCCCCTTCTCGGTGCCATGGTCCTGCCTCCTACAGACAAACTGCCCAGGTGTCATCCACACTCCCAGCTACCTCCATACTACTGACTCTTACCTCCATCCTCCAAATCTGTGCCCTGACAGCTTGTCTGGAATTCTGAGTGCCGACTAAACACTGCCTGAGTTAAAGCTCAAAACTATGCCTAGCATTGTTAAAACGTGTCTATGGTGGATAAGGTGCATGTGTGAACCCTTTTACATATTCCCAACAATCCATATAAGGAACCTACTATTATTCCATTTTAAAGGTGAAGAAACTGAGATCAAGACAGATGACCCAGGCTTCCACTGAAGTGAAAATCAGAGTCTGGACCTGACCCAGAAATCTTCTGTACTGGCTGGATTCTTTCTCTTCAGTTTAATCTCCTGTGGCCTCTGTAACAAATTACCACAAACTTAGTGCCTTAGTAAAACAGATATTGATTCTCTCAGAGGTATAGAAGGTAGATGTCTAAAATCAGTTTCACTGGGCTGACATCAAAGTACTGGAAAAGCTGTGCTCCCTCCAAAGGCCCTAGGAGAGAATCCTATTTTTGTCCCTGCCCTCTTCTGGTGGTTGCTGGCATTCCTTGGCTTATGGCTGCATCACTCCTATCTCTGCCTCTGGGGTCCCATTACCTTCTTATATGTCAATCTCCCTCAGTCTCCCTCCTTGAACAAACATTTGTGATTGCATTTAAGCCACACCTGGATAATCCAGGCCAATCTCCCTACCGCCAGATCCTTAATTTAATCATGTCTACAGAGTCCCACATAAGGTAACATTCACAGGCTCTCAGGATTAGGACACGTATCTTTTAGGGGGTCATTATTCAGCCTGTCATATTAGTAAACAACCCATTTCCAACTTCCTTTCATTAAAAGCACTGGATTCCTTTTTTGGCATCGTGAATATAATATTAATATTCATAAGAGTGAACTTCCTCCGTTTCCAGAAAAACTTGCATGTACTTCTCACATCTGTGATCTCATATATTCTTCAAAGCAGCAGGAAAGCAGGCATTAGTCTGTTCGTGCTACAGTATGGGAAATCGAAAATCAGGGGGACACAGATTTTCACTGAGGGTCACAGGTAAGAAGGAAGCAGGTGAGGTGTGCACCCGATAAAGTGACCATGAATGCTCTTCTGCCTGACCACTCATCATCGCATCTCCCAGGCCCTTCTCCACCCCGCCCATTCCCTTTCTTGCTTCAGGAAAGGTCCTCTCTCCCGCATTCCAAGCAGCTAGGGCGTCACCAGGGCACTCTGCGCGCTCTGTCTCTGTTACCCAGGGCACTGCTGTTTGTCCTTCGTTTCTAACACATCAAGATAACGATTTCAATGAGCTTTTCTCCCAAATCGCTTTCCTCATCCATAAACTGCGTTACTTTTTCCCCTTGTAATTATTCTACATTTTTGTACTTTGAACTACATTTACCATCTGCTAGCTCAATTACGCAAATGATCCAAATCCTTTTGAATCTGGTGAAACTGCTCGCTTTCCCCTTCTAAAATTATCTGTGAACCTGGATGTGACACAGCGAGTCATAAATAGACGGACGTGGGAAGGTGGGAAGTGGGGTGGGGGAGACATGTCAGGATTATGTCAGGGACAAATGGTGCAGGCTCTGTGAGGGGAGTAAATTCTGGACCCACTCCCCCAGGAGCTGGGGAATTCATTGCCTGAACCTCCAAAGGCACAGGTTCAGCACCTTCGACGCCTCATTTCCTCATGCTACAAAAAAATGAATTCTACTTTCTTGCCTCCTTGGAAGATTTTTGTGAGGATTCATAAGATGATTTTGATTAAGCACCTTGGAGAGCAACACGATATAGGTTGCTGGATGACGTCACACAGTAGCTGTTGTGAAAAATGTAAAGTCCCTGTGTCAACATAGTATCCTTTGGTCTCTGCCTTCCCCGTGCAGGGTGCCCTTTGCATCCAGGCACCCCCATTTGACCTCTTCCAGTTCATGAACCATTCAGCCAACAAAAATATATTAAGCACCAGCTGGGGACCTAATGGCCCCAGACCCAGCCCTTGCCCTCAGGAGACTCAGGGTTTGCATGTGAGGCAGACCAGTAAAGAGGTGATTGAAACACAGTGAAGTGAGGCCTGCAGGAGGGAAGCAGGAGATTCTAGAAGAGCAGAGAAGAAAGTTACCTAATTCAAACTGGGGCCAGCCCATCAGGGCATCGGATTTCGGAATGAGGAGTAGTTGAACTAAGTCTTAACCAGCAGGCAGGAGTTGGCCTTGAGAGAGAAAGGCAAGCACTCCAGGCTGAGGAGACGGCACATGCGAAGACCTAAAGGAGGAGAGGACAGGGAAGGTTCCAGGAGGTTTGCGGCCCTACTTTTTCCTGGTGAGGAGAGGCAAGGCAGAGCGACAGTGAGAACCTGCAGAGCACACAGAGTAAATGACACACATGTGAAGGCACTGTCACTTGTAACTTACTTGGGTCACAACGCAACTAGCGTGCAATAAAGAGATTATGAACCCGTTCTAAGAGAGCCAATTGCTGCCAGTGATTTTGGGGTTTCTGCGACCCTGCTGTGTGACCCCGGGCAAGTTATTAACCTCTTTGTGCTACAGTGTTCCCTTCCATGAAATGGGGCTCGAGCTAATAGCTATCAGCTGGGCTTGCTGTGAGGATTAAGTGAGTTACGACGTGTAAGGGACTCAGATCAGTGCCTGGATTATGGCAAGCATGCAATAACTATCAGTTACATTTATGACTCCTACTCCAACCCTCCTAATCTGTTCGTATACACTGGCACACTCTGGTCCTCGGGTGGCCTGCTGCAAGCCCCTCCCCAGCACCGGCGAGAAACACGGACTGCCTGGATTTAATTCTTTACACCTTGAAATGAATCTCCTTGGGATCGGGCATATATTTTCGCAAAGTGCAGATAGGGACACAATCAATATCAATCAATATTTGTTTTATAGCAAGAGATGCTCGAGGCTAAAGAGTCCTTTCAGAGGTCTCTGAGCCCTTAACTCATTTTTTTCCCATATTCTGTATCACCTTCTAATGTTCTCGATAATTTACTTATTTTTAACAAACGTGTTGTTTATCCCTGCACTCTGCTCCCACTAACTGAGAGCAAGCTCTGCGAAGGCAGTGATCCATGTTTATTTTGGTGAATCCCAAGCAGCTAGAGATGTTCATTTAAGTGTTGGTCTCAGCAAGAATCAAGCCTGCTTCCCATGGGAAGCGCCACAGGCAGCCCTACCTCCGCAGACACACAGGAAATGCTCCACACACACTTGCTGACTAGTGAATGAAGCGTCCGACAGGCCTTGTACCAGTAGGGTGACCTTGGGCAAGTCACTGCCACCTCAGTAAGCTTCAACAACCTAACCTGTAAAATGATAATAATACGCCCCACCTCACAGATCACTGAGCAGACTAAATAACAAGTGAACACTAAAATTACTTTTCTAAAATGAAGTGCGTACAGAAATGTCATTGTTGCTCTTATGTATGGAATGACGGGGATGTGGAGAGTCATTCATCATTCATCCATCCACGACGTGCACTGAGCACAGCCACTGTCCTCACAGAGTTTACTGGCTTGGGGTGAAAGAAAGGAGGCTTTGGGGGAGGGGGTGGTTTCCAGCCAGTCAACAGAGGAAGTGACCATCAAAACAGATGGAATCTAGGAGTGCACGGCAGAGAAGGGAGGAAAGGATGCACCCAGTGAGGTGAGAAGCTATTCAACGTGCCGGGCAGCTTGTACCTGTTAATACTCAGAACCACTCCTGTCACTGAGCATTGCTATTCCCATGGCACCAATGAGGAAACCGAGGCTCAGAGAGGTTCAGTGACTTACCCAAGGTCACACAGCTTTATGTGGCAGAAGCCACATTTGCACCAGGCCTGCTGGACTGCAATCACATCAGATAACAATCATTAGGTAAAACAGTCCGAGAGAAGTTCGGTTTCTCCTGAGAGCTGTGAACAACACTGGTGCCACGTGATGTGGCACCTCAGGGCCCAGGGCCTGTGCTCCGGCCCCGGATGCTTCTTCCCAGAGCTGCCAACAAGGATGAAGACGGAGCACCAGACCCCAGACCCACAGGTCAGCCCAGGTCTACAGGCCAGCCACCAAGCAGGGCTGGCACCGCCAAGGAGCTGGCAAGTCTCCGAGGGAAGCTTCCTCCTTTTTTTCAGTAGTCAGTGGTTTTAGTCACTCAGCCTTTCAGCTCATACCCAGAGCTCTTTGTAGAAAAGTCATTTGCATCTCTAAGAGACTCATTTGCATCCAGTCAGACCTCTGGGGCTGCTCTTCCTCTTTGTAAGGTACTGAGCCCATAATGTGAAGTGAGCATCCCAGGGCCTCTTCCTCCAGGTGCAGGGGGCAGGGGCTCACCATCCTCACATCTCTGCCCCTAGACCAAGTCTAAGAGAGAAGGTCCCTTGGAAGTGCTCTCTGATACTGGAAATATGGGTCCCACGCTCCAAGAGCACCAGGGCAGGCCCTGGGTATAGGGCCCAGGCTCTTTGCCCTATACCACAACAGGCAAATCGGAGACATCAGGAATATAGGCTCCTATTCTGGCCTGAGAGAATTCCTTCTTTTATGCTCCACAACTGTTTTATATATATTCACTATAAATATTTATATATCTTCTGTATTCACTTCTTACTTTTTCTCTCTGTATATCTCTGTATCTATCTATAACTTCATATATATGCATATACATACAATATGCAATATTTTATGCATATAATGTATACATCTTCTGTATATATCATATTCCTCTTAGCATTTTGCTTTAGACCCATCTGTTCATATGTTTCCTCTCTATCCCCCCACCAACCAAACTATGAACTCTTTGAAGGATAGCAGTCTTTTCTGTACCCCAGTACCTGCCCCCATTATAATGCCTAACATGTAACAGACTTAACTCATGAAATATCTACTGTTCACCTACTAGGTGGTAGGGACTCTTCTAGGCACTTGGGAAACTTCGATGAACAATACACACAAAAACATTCCTGCCTTTGTGGAACTTAACATTCGATCAATACACAGGAAACATTATAAATAAGTAAATATATGATTATTTAATAAGGTCAATAAATGAATGAATGATAAAGGCTGGGTGCCTGACCTGCCTCTGACCCCTTTCCAGTTTGATTATGATCCTATTTTCAATCAGAAACTTTACACTGGCATTATAATTTCCAAGGCATATCTGGGATTTTACCTGATTTCACATCAGTTCTGTGGAGAAGGTAATCATAGAATCATGTGCCCGATTTAGTGGAGAGGGAGGCTGAGGGTAAGAGCCATCCTGTGCCTTGAACAAGTGGAACCCCTAGAGAGTGAGGACCGCTGAGCACACAGCTTAAACGCTGAGGGCAGGTCTCCTGATCTCCCCTGACCCTGACCCCTAACCTCCCAGGCTCTCAACCATGTGAGTGTGGCTGAGTGTGCTGTTCTCAAAGGTGAGGCGAAGTTCAGATTTACTCTCTGGCATTTCTCTTTGATCCCCAGATGTCTTGGCCTTAACATCTTTCTTTCTTTTTTAATGGATCTTTATTGGATTGTAATTGCTTCACAATACTGTGTTAGTTTCTGCTGCACAACAGAGCAAATCAGCCATATGCACACACATGTCCCCATCTCCCCTCCCTCTCGCATCTCCCTCCCACCCTCCCTATGCCACCCCTCTAGGTCACCGCAGAGCGCCCAGCTGATCTCCCTGTGCTATGCAGCTGCTTCCCAACAGCCAACTGTTTTACATTCGGTAGTGTATATATGTCCATGCTACTCTCACTTTGCCCCATCTTCGCCCTCCCACCCCACGTCCTCAAGTCCATTCTCTACGTCTACCTCTTTATTCCTGCCCTGCAACTACGGTACTTCATCAGTATTTTTTTTTTTTTTTTTTTTTAAGATTCCACATTTCCATATATATACAGATAGAAGTCAGAAAGAGAAAAACAAATACCGTATGTTAACATCTTTCTGATCACCCACTCTATCTCTTTCTAGTTGTTATCAACAATAGTCAAGTTAGTAACAAACTTGATTTTGTAATGAAATCTTGTCAGCTTAGGTATGTACAGTCTTTTCCTCTAACCTCATTTGATGCCGCGGATAACCCTCAGAAGTAAGAAGCAGGAACAGCAGAGCCCGTTGCTGCTGATTTCATTTTGCACGTGGGGAAACAAACCTGTACCAGGGAAGATGAGACTGGCCAGGGTTTGTGTGGTGCTGCGTGGCAGAGCTGAGACGGGATGCCATGCCCTTCTCCCGTTTCTGTTGGTTCCCCTCCTCCTACCAGCCCCACACCCAGCCCCCAGGCACAATGGATCTGTTCTGAACAACTCATTCAGCACCTCCCAAGCCCTGCTCCCTTCCAGTGAGTCAGCGGCTGCCATCCACGCACATCTTTATGCAGATGAGACTCGCAGGATGTGCGTTCTTGTGTGGAAGCCTGTAAAATCTATTTATGGACCTAATTGTCAGTTTTCATGAGTGACAGGCCTACAGTGCTTTGACTACCCAGCCTAATGTGTCTGTATCTGACATTTTAAATAGAACTCTCTCTTCTCCTCTCTGTTCTTTTAGGAAGTAATTTGAGAGAGCAGGTATTTTTAAATTCATGTATCTTTAATTATATCTACACAACTGTCAGAGATTAATGATTTCCTCAATCTGCTGCTTCTTAAAGGAGAATTAGGAACTTAGGAAATGCTGAAAAGAGCTCCAATGGATACGCTGTCAGTGACAAAGACAGTCGCAAGCAAGGGTTTCAGCTTCAGTCAAGTTTAAGTTCTTGTTGTAGATTAATTTTGCGCAACGTTTCTATGAATTATTGAGAAAGGAGCACTCGTGGACAGCAAACGTAAATAGATCTATACTCGTAAACCAATAAAAAGGCATGTGACAGACTGGGAGCAAGCTCTGTGGGGAAATACTCCCCTGCCCCCCAGAGAAATAAGTAACCATAGGCCCCAGGTGGTATCCATGTCTTTTAAACCCAAAAGAAAATCTCACCTTCCCCGGTAAGCAAACTCAATCTAGAAGCTCGAGGTCGGGGAGGACTTCACAAAGAATTGCATCCAGCTCTCCTGTTTGGTGCCAGAACTTCTGCTGAAATAAAACTCATTTAACAAAGATTTCCTCTATGCCTGCTGGGTGTCAGGCATAATGCCGGCCAGGGGCACATGCTAGCCACAAGGCATGGCCTCTAGAATCAAAGCGACCACAATAGAGAGAGAATAAAAAAACCAGCTTAGAATGCTCCGCAGACAGTGGAGGAAGGGCACTGAGGGATGCTTGTCTACTGCCATCAGAAAGGAGAGGCAGGCAACTGGGCACAAGCCCGCCTGCTAACCAGGTATGTGATGCTGGGCGAGTCCCTTTCTCTTTCTTTCCCAGTAAAATGGCATCAGTACTATTTTCCCTTTGTGAGCATCACACGAAATCACACGAAATCTATGGCTGTCTCATCTCCCTCGCATAAACCCTGTGCCCCTGCATCCCGAACTTCTCACCATCCCTCCAAAACGCTGTGACCCCTTATGCCTCCATACATGCAGCATCGCAAGTGGCTCATGCACGTCCCCCTTTTGTTTAATAAACTCCTGATCAACTTTCAGGATCAAGCTTGAATGCCACCTCTTCTGTGAAGCCTTCCCCAATCCCCCGCGTGCATTTATCATTCCTCTAATCCCTGGTAAATACCACCATGAAGGTGTGTATTACACTGAGTTATAGTCATTGTCTATTCTCACAACCAGCTTGTGTCTCAAGAGAGAAATTACGTTTCATATTTTATTTCTTCAGGGCTTGGCTAGTGACTGGCCTGTGGTAGACAGGTATTCCATCAACTGCTGTTTAAATGAATGCATAAAGAATTAATGGATAAATGATCAAATGAATGATGAATACTACGTGCAAATACGTTGTAAACTGTAACAAAAGAAGCTACTGTTTAATAAACGTTTACTATGCCCCAGACACATAGGTACCTGCATACAATTTCAATTAACCACAACAACTCCACAAAGTAGACTTGTTTTTAAGTAATTCATGGCACCGGTACTGGCCAACCTGAACTGCTGCCAGTGACAGACAACATCAACCCTTTAGAAACCGTAATGGGCTAAATGGCAGTCCCCCAAATGATCTTTTTCATGTCCTAATCCATGGATCCTGTGTATGTAACCGTACTTGGAACAAGGGTCTTTGCAGATGCTTTTAAGTGAAGCATTTTGAGATAAAGAGATCGTTCTGGATTATTTGGGTGGGTCCTAAATCCAGTGACAAGTGTCCTGATAAGAGACACACAGAAGGGAAGACAGAGCAGAAAGAGATGCGGCCATAAACCAAGGGATGCCAGCAGCTGCCAGAAGCCAGAAGAGGCAAGGGACGGATTCTCCTCTAGAACTTCCGCAGGGACACACTGATTTTGGACTTCTAGCCTCCAGAATTGTGAGAGAGTAAATTTCTGTTATCTTTTTAAGGCACTAAGTTTGTGGCAATTTTTTACAGCAGCCTTGGGAAACTAATACAGAGAGTTACTTTTATCTCTGTTATCAAGACAAGGAAACTGAAGCTGAGAGAGGAAAGGTTTTCCCCAAGGTACACAGCTATCCATCATGCATCGGCAGAGATGAGATTCAGATCCGGACCTGTCTTACTCTGAAGCCTTTGTGCCCTCTGTGATGTCATGATTCTCTCAGGGGCAGCCTTCCTAGAGAGACACCTCCTGAGGTTCTCTGGGCAAGCTCTGATGCATACAGACGCCCGGGCCACAGGGCCACAGCACCTGTGTTTTTTGATAAACACTCTAGGTGGTTGTGGTACACGGTACGGCTGAGAAAGGTGGGGTTTTCACTCTCACAGTCCTGCACGAGTGCCCACTCCAAAACACACATCGTGTACTACAGAAGGCAAACTCAGAAGAACGAACCAGACCCCAACTTAAAAGCTGAGCCCTGGGACTTCCTTGGTGGCGCAGTGGTTAGGAATCCACCTGCCAATGCAGGGGACACGGGTTCGATCCCTGGTCCGGGAAGATCCCACATGCGTGGAGCAGCTAAGCCCGTGCGCCACGACTTCTGGGCCTGCGCTCTAGAGCCCGCGAGCCACAACTACTGAAGCCCTCGCGCCTAGAGCCCGTGCTCCACCAGAAGAGAAGCCACCGCAATGAGAAGCCCACCAAAATAAATAAATAAATAAATTTATTTTAAAAAACAAGCTGAGCTCTCCATTTCTTCCACAGGCATCCCCGCCGCCGCACGCCATGCTGCTACGTCATAAGACGTAGATGCGGGTCGGGGAAACAAATATATGGGCTGGTTCTAAACCAAAGCCATTCTAACTCCCCAAAGGGGTTGTTAAATCATTTCTAATTCCAAGAAGCTGAAGTAAATATTTAACATCTGATTCCTAACCCATAAGTATTTACACGTAGGGATTTCCCCATGTTTGACAAGCCCACCCGAGGTTGTACAGATTGAGCGAGTGTGACTAATGAAACCTTACAATCCCCCACGCCAAAGTGGGGAACATCTGGCCACTCCTGTAAGAGTCCTGATGCAGGGAACAGTCTGTGTGTGCCCGGGGTACAGCCATGATGGCTGAGAACTGCTAAGGGATTGAGGTTTGAACAGCTAGTTTAGGGAAGGAGAAGAAACAGTGACCTCCCGCCAAACCCCCCGCCAAAAAGAAAAGAGGAAACTGACCATGTTGCTAGAGTAAGTATCTTCCAAAGGGTCCTGTGGTATTTTCCATTTATTAACTTCATGGTAATTAACATTTAAAATGGGTTTCCAAAGTGAAAATAGTGATATAATTGCACTAGAAAATTCACCAAGAAATTCGCTTTGAATCTTCCTTTGAGAAACCTGGAATAACTGGAAGGATGTTAGCAGAGTCAATCCATCCAACCCATTCAGTTGAGATATCTGTATGTATACATAAAACTTTATTACGTTTACTTACTTTATTAAACGTGAGGCATCCTGCTAGGAATTGAAAAATAAAAAGACCAGGTTCCTTCCTTGAGAGGTCCTTACTCTCTTCCTAAATGCCTTGCAATAAAAAAAAAATTTTTTTAAAAAGAATTGTCACTTCTTAAATACCTACTATGTGCCAAGCCCTCTGTTAGGTTCTATTCATATACGGAATCTCTAATTCTAAAATCCCCATTTTCTGTGTGAGTAAAGAGGCTCTGCGGGTTAAGGAGCTTGTCCAGAGTTCTATTTCTCATATAGTGTGGAGCCAGGTTTCAAACAAAAGATCAGTTAGGGGCCAGTCAGATGAGCAGAGCCCTTGCCAGCTTTTCAAAGAGGGAATTTAATGTGGGGAATCCTTACAATGCTGTTGGAGAAGCTGAAAAGCCAGGGAAAAAGGAAGTGATCCGGGGATTAGCGAGAGCAGGAAGCTGCGACCAGCCCAGGGATTTACACCAACAAAAAGAGAGGAGGTGCTGTGACCAGAGCGCAGGAGATGGACTCAGCGAGGGGCGGCTGGAACTATGGCTGGGTTGCCCTAGAAGGCTGCAGCCATCAAGAGAGGAGCCACTGTCCAGCAGGACCTGGATCCACAGAGAAGACGCAGGGACTGCCACAGCCAAAAGCGGAAGCAGAGGGAAGGGGAGAAGCGCCCCAACCTCTCCCCTCGCCCTGCCCTCCAATCTCCCTCCAGGGCCTCCTACTGGCTGAGCCCAGCCAAAGCCCCAATGTCTGCAGAGTTTAGGGAAATGGAGTTTGCAAGGTCAGCTCCCTGGGGTACACAGAACACCCTGCCATGCACAGGTAGAGAATGAATGTGAGAGCAAACCGGCGAGTGATCAGGATACCAAGACCTGTCTTACTTCTCAGCCCTTGATCCTGCTGACAGAAGAACACTACGCCATCAGAATAAGCTGGGATCCAGTCTTGATGATCCCATTGTTCACCGCGTGACCACAAGAAAGCCACACAAGCCCTGGGCCTGTTTTGGAAGAGCATCCTGGACTTGTTATGCCTGGCCCCGCCCACTCACAGGGCTGATGTGAGGGCCAGGCAGGATGGCCTAGACAGTGGTGCTTTGTTGACTGTGAGGCCCATGTGTGCTTCTGAATTACACAGCAGGTTTTCTTTCACTTAACAATACCATACATCTAGACTCAGCCCCTCCTCCCTTCCTCCAGGATACTCCCATCAGCCACTTACCCTGAGATGCCCTTTGCTCTGCCCCAGCTACCTTGCTCACCTCTCCTCTTTCCAAGGATATTTTCTAGGGGCTGGAGAAAGGAGCAAGATTTCACATTAGGAAGTAACTGGCTGGTAGGGGAGAGGAGGTTAAGGATGGACTGAGGCTGCTGCCTGGTAATCCTCTCTAACTCATAAATGGCAAGAGGTAGCAGACAATCATTTCTTGTGACTGAAACAAGATCAAAGGATTAAGGGGTTTTCAGTAAAGAAGGGTTGGCGCTCCGTCATGAGAATTATAACAGTCAGGCTGCTGAAAAGAACAGCTTGCTAGGTGAAAGTCTGATAATATAGCCTAGGATGCCTGTGAAAAGCCTGAGTTCTTTCAGGGAGAAAGGCCAAGGAAAGGGCAGAGCACTGGGTGTCTGCCCAGGAAAGCTGTCGTCACATCCCAGACAAGCCTGTTTGTGAACCTGCCTGCTGCCCCGGGAGGTGAGGGGTTACTGTCTGAGCCTTCGAGGTCTTCTACTAAAGGTGATGGCAACACCCACCGTTTCTCAAGCGCTGATCCCAGGCACAGCGCCCTGGATACCATCTCATACTAGCCCTCACCCTGTACAGCAGACAGAAGTATTCTCCTTCAATAAATGAACAGACTGAGACACGGTAACAAGCACTTTATTTAAAGTCACTCCAGTAACAACAGAAGTTACTAAGAACAGCTATATTTGTTGAGTACTTACTACACACCAGGCACCATGCTAAAGTGCTTCACAGTTAGGCCCCAAACCATGAGAGATACTGGTCTTCTCAATCAACAATGAAGGACCAGGATCTGAGAGAGGCTGAGTAAGGGGCTTGTGGTTACCATGTTCAGAAGTGTCGGAAGCAAGATTCGAATCCACGTCTCTCTCCCACGAGAGCTCTTAATGGCCATTCATCATGGCTTCGTTTGTTCGTTCACTCAGCGAATACTTACTGGGCACCTGCTTTGTACCAGGCACTGGTGGAGATGCGGGCTGCACTACAGTGGACACAGCAGAGTCCTCAGGAAGTGGGCGCTCTCATCTGTGACACCGCAGTGTGCTGGGGGACAGGTCCTCCACCAACAGGCCTGGAGCACCTTAGCGCCAGGTACCACACTTGGCCCTATCACACTGTTCCTAAGTGGCAAGGCCAGTGGGAAGGTCACGCCTGTGCTGTGTCATCGACTAACACCCTGCCTCCGTCTCAGCCCCTCAGCTCTCACAGGCAGGCTCTGGGGTGGGTATTCCGGGGCGGGTATGGCGTGAGCCCTGGGTTTTGAAGACTTTTCACTCCAAGACCTTTAGGTCAGTCACCCAAAGTAAAATGAAACTTGGAAAAAGCTAGAGCAAAAACGCCTTTGTAAGCCCTTCCTCAGAAAGGTTAAACCTGACACCTTCCAGCTGGTTTAAGCAGCTCAAGAGATGCTGAGTGAACAGTTGCCAACCCAGCTCATTAAGTCCCCCAAGTTTTCATCCTTCCCAGGCTAATTGGCATTAGTGGGTGGGGCACTGGACGGCTATCAAGTGGTGAGCTGCGGCAGGCTCTTTAACATTCAAAACCTAAAGACTTTGGGATCAAAGACACAGAACATGACTCTCCATGAAAAGTGGCAGTCCCGTCCATGCTCTGCTCCTGTCCTCACGGATGTTTAGGGCATCTGGGCAGGAGAGGGCTGGGGACAGATGTTTCTCTGCCCAAGGGACCATTTCGTGTTGTCACTAGGAAGTATTTCTCATTGCGCGTTGCAATTATGTGTCTGTTTCCCCAGTGATACTCAATTCTGTAAACATTTACAGAGTACCTACTGCATGGCAGGCACTGGGCAATGAGAGGGGTTTGCAAAGAGGAGCTAAATCCCATCCCTGCTCGCTAGAGGCAGGACCTGATGGGAAGACAGACACGGGTTGAGGAAAGTGCAACACAACCTGAGAGCTAATGCAACAAAGGCCACAGCCCAAAATCCAAGTGGTGCAGGGAAGGGCCTAGCCATCCTTGTTCCGCTGGTCCAGGAAGGCTTCTTGGAGGAAGTGACATCTAAACTGAATCTTTTTAGTAACCATAGGTATTCAGCCCATGCCTCTTTACTTTGCATAGTGATCCCCTCCCATCACCCACAGGGAGGGCTGTAACCCCTATTGTCACATTATATGTCCCTAACTCTTGAAGAGATCAGGGGTGACCACCGTCAGAACTGGGCAAGCTTTACAGATTTTCTTTCCCCAGAATATCTGGAATTGGGATCCCGTGACTCAGTCTTAGTTGGGAATCAGTAAAGCTGGCCATGAGCACAGTGACCAAGGCAAGCCTGCTGCATTGGGGGGCACAGCAGGGGGCTGGGGAGCAGGAAGTAGGGCTAAAGAAAAGCAAAGGACAATAGCTCTGGAGAGACAGGAGGGGGACACATCAGTGTCTGGCTTCCCAGGGCGGGGCTCACGCGTGCCCTCAGGACACCCAGCCTTCCAGATTGCTTCTTTTATGAGTAGGTTCTATTCCAAGCAACAAATGACTCTGGAGGGAGGCCAATGTGAAGGCTGAGCAGGGAGCCGTAAAGCGGCACGGTGTGCTTGGGGACCGACAGGTGACACTGGAGCGCTCAGCTGTGACCTCCTCGAAGGCATGCAAGGGGCAGGCGGTGTCTTCTCACCATCAACAGCACCTCCAGCACAGAGCCAGGCAGAGATGGATGCGTGCACATGGTCTTGACGGTCCACGCCTCACAAACCTTAGGCTCCCAAGACTCGGCATGATACATGGGCTTTGGTTTTCTCATGGTCACAAGAGCAGCAAACTAGTGTTATATATATATATATATCTATCTCCAAGCATGCATATATATATATATATATATATATATATATATATATATATGCGCTTGGACATTTATACATATGATTTCATTTGGTCTGAATTATCTCCCTAAGAGATGGGTCCTAACACTTCCATTTTACACATATGGACATGGGGGCTTAGAGAATTGTAGAAGGTGCCCAAGGTCACATAACTTAATAATGGCAGAGCTGTGAAAGTTCAATTTGTAATTCTGAAGACATTAACACAACTGCTAGCCTATACTCTAAAGAACACTTGCCTCACTGTTTGTGAAGGTTGACAGAGTTGACTTAAATAAGGCCCTGGGCACGCTGGCCATTGGAAAGATGTTCAAGAAATGTGACTTCCCGGCCTTCCTGGCAACGGGGAGTGGTGGGTACAGGGATTAACGGGCCGGCCATTCTCCTTGTGTGCGTGTGGGAAGAACACTGGGTACTAAGAGCGCTTCCTTCTCAGGCTGTCCATCTCCTCTTTTTTTGGTCCTTGCAGGCTGGGAAAGGGCAGAATGTTCTGGAACTTGTTGGACTAACTGGCCAGAGAATCTAGGACCCTGATCTCATTGAGGTTCACCTTTTACCCCACATTTACCCACCTTTGTCTGAGGGAGGGTGACCCGTGGAGAGGAATCTTAATGGCCAAATTGCACGAAACGGCGTCTAGTTGAAGAAGTTAGAGGGAACGTCTCATAGCAACTTTTGTATCAGTTTGGTACAACGTGGGGGCCATGAGAATGCATCTCGCAGACCACCAACTGCAGGGAAAGAAACAGACCCATTGCCCCAGCGGCTGCACTCAGAAATCCACTAAGGAGAGCAGTATGGAGTTTCCTTAAAAAACTAAAAATAGGGGCTTCCCGGGTGGCGCAGTGGTTGAGAGTCCGCCTGCCAACGCAGGGGACACGGGTTCATGCCCCGGTCCGGGAAGATCCCACATGCCGCAGAGCGGCTGGGCCCATGAGCCATGGCCGCTGAGCCTGCACGTCCGGAGCCTGTGCTCCGCAACGGGAGAGGCCACAACAGTGAGAGGCCCGCGTACCACAAAAAAAAAAAAAAAGTCTGTAATAACCTGAAAAGAATCTGAAAAAGAATGGATATATGTATATGCATAACTGAATCACTTTGCTGTACACCTGAAACTAACACGACATCGTAAATCAAATATACTCCAATATAAAATAAAAACTGAAAAAAAAGAGAAAGAAATCCATCTACACCAAGACTATGCTTCCCACAAGCTGTTCCCAGCCAAAGACAGAGCCGGGCAGGGATACTCTGGCAGGCCCATTCCCAGGAGACAAAGGACTCCTCTGATGAGTGACTTTGGTTCACGAACTCTACAAAGTCCTTGTGGATGTCTAAGATGCTTCCATCCATCCTTTCTTCCTTCCTTTCTTCCTTCCTTCCCTCTTGCTTTCACTCAGGGTCAAACCGGCATTATGGTCTGATGGCTCCCCTAAGGCTCTTCTGGCTCCCTCCCCATTTTTTCTCTCAGGCACAAAGAAATCTCTTCATCACCCCATGTCCTCACCTCCTATATCTGATTGGAATCCTACAAGCTCTTGACTCCGCCAGCTGCTGTTGAAATTGGAGCCTGGTGAGCAGAGGCAGAAAGGAAGAACTTGAGGCTCCTGTTGCAAATGAAAACGCCTGACGCAATAGATAAGCTGGGACCATGTGTTAAAGGTGTACCCTCCTGATGCAATCTTACTCCATTGATTTTCATCGCTGAAGTTACTGGGTACCCTGGGCATTTTCTGAAGTGTACCAACCTCTGCAGCTGGCTTCGGCAGGATTTTAGGATGATTTCCCCCATCAAGATGGATAATCCTTCAGCTTGGAAATGGAAGATCATAATGCTTTGCCAATCTACTCTGATCCCAGAGAAAATGGACCGATAAAAGTAGATGATACCAAGGTTTAAAGCCACCCCTTCTAACGCAATCTGCTCAAAATTAAAACTCAGCAAGGCATAGTGAGACGACTTTTCAGCCTGTCATTCTTATAAAACAGAGATACTAAATAGGTCCCCAATTTTCTTACTGAAATAAATTTTCTTTACTAAAAATAAAAATAGAAGCTAGTGTGGTGGGCAGAGTTCTAATTTGGAAGTGGGAGCTACACCCCTCACTCAGCTTTGGGCTCTGAGCAAGTTGCCTCCCATGAATGTCAGTTTCCCCTTTTAGAAAGCAACCTATGGGCTTCCCTTGTGGCGCCGTGGTTAAGAATCCGCCTGCCAATGCAGGGGACACGGGTTTGAGCCCTGGCCCGGGAAGATCCCACATGCCGCGGAGCAACTAAGCCCGTGCACCACTACTACTGAGCCTGCGCTCTGAGCCCACGAGCCACAACTACTGAGCCCACATGCCACAACTACTGAAGCCTGTGTGCCTAGAGCCTGTGCTCCGCAACAAAGAGAAGCCACCACAATGAGAAGCCCGTGCACCAGAACGAAGAGTAGCCTCCGCTCGCTACAACTAGAAAAAGCCCATGCTTAGCAACGAAGACCCAACACAGCCAAAAATAAATAAATTAAATTAAAAAAAAAAAAGAAAGCAACCTATTATTATCTTGAATGAGTTGTGACAAGTAAAACATAGAACAGTGCCTGGTATGTAGTAAGTGCTCAATAAACATTAGCTATCACAGTATTATTAATAACAGTGTCAGGATCATTGGTTTATCATGCAGATTAACTGAGATAACAGTATCTGGCATATTTCAGGCCCCGGGCAAATGCTTACTTTCTCTGAATCTAAACCATGAGCTTCAATACTTAAAAAAAAAAAAGTGACTAATGCAAGTTTCCTCTTTTAGAGGCAGGGGAGGGGAAGGTGGAGGAAGAGAACTCATGTTGAACTAAGGTCTGGAATAGGGTGTTTGTCTTCATTTCCTTTCAAGATCTTTGTTGCATTTTTTGTTTGATTGCAAGCAGTTCTGATCCTCCTGATGGGTATGTGTGCTGTGCTCTCAAGAAGATAAAAAGAGCGAGCATAAAACTATATATACACAAACAATGATGCATGCCAAGGACAGAACATTTCCAGTAGACCTGGTCTATAAATTGTCATTTAAATTTGCAATTTAAAAACACTGTCTGACTTTTTGATTTAGCTGACTGTACGTGAGAGACAAATAATGGAATCCTAATAAGCAAGGTTTAAATGACATCTCCAGTCTCCCAGACAGAGAGGGCAATGGGAGAATTCTAAAAAGAGAAAATAAATCTACCAAGAATAGGAAAGACGACCAGAACTAAATAGTTACCCATATCACTTGATGACAGATACCAGGAAAATGTATTTTTGACTGTTTAAAATTCAAATCCTTAACAGACGAAGGCTAGGTTATCAGCTGGAAAACCCCAAAGTCATTGTGAGGGGACAAGGCTGAGCTTGGTTTTTACATTTCATCACATTAAAATAGATGAACCAAAAAATCAAGGCACCAGGACAACGTATTAAAGTTGATAAGCTGAGGTTAAAAGATTTGAACGGCAAAAAGCACCGGAGCTCAGAGGCATCCATTGGCAAAGCTCAATTCCAAGGCTGTACCAGAATGGTGGCCCCCCCTGGTGGCCCTCCCACAAAGGGAAGCCCATCCCAAAGTCTCGCTTTCCTCTCGCTGCAGGAAACGAGTTAGCATCTTCCCCCGGCCACAAAAGACAAACCCTGCATCGGTTCAAGGAGGAAAACAGAAATGAATCATCAGCTACTGAAAGCAATTCTGTATGCCCCAGCTTCAGGAAGATTTGGCAAAGTTGGGAATCGACCATTGAAAAATGGCAACAATGACAGAAGAGGTGGAGGAGGTGTTTCGTGACTAAAAGCTAAAGAGAATGAGATCACTTGGCATTTTTGTAAATGATGATTGTAAAAAGTTTATAATGACATGGAACAGCCTAAATTGTAAGGTTTAGTGAGAATTAAATATGCAGGAGGACCAAACTAGAATGTATGTGTTTGCATGCTTAAGTGCGTACACTCTTGTGCAGAAAAAAAATAAAAGATTGAAAGGAAATATACCAGAGTCTTAACTGTTCTCACTCAAAGCCAGGATATGACTTCAGAATCCTCTACACAGTGCCTGAGGCAGCTGTTAAAATCGACTGGCATTGGCAAATTACACAAAATCTATTTGCAATCTATAACTTTGAGAGCAAGAGGAGAAGCTACAGTAATCATTATTTTAAAACATCAAAGGAAAACTAATGGGATATAAATTACTGATTCTAGGATAATGTAGGCCAAAGGCCAAAGAATTACCTCTGTAATACAGCCTGCTCTATTGTTCAACACATGCTTAATGAGCACATACTATGTGCCTGGTCCTAGGCATAACAAGAAATGAATAAAATTTGTATATATCTTGAAGGAGCTTTTACTCAAGAAGAGGGGGCAGCAAGTTGCTGCCCAGCGAGATGTCTGATCTGCTGGCCTTCCTTCCGTTCACTGGAAGACAGGGTAGGATTTATTTTTCACAACTGGGATTTAAATCTAATAGGTAGATAATGTCTATAATAATAGATATTTTGCAAAGCATCCATTGAACGAGAAAAAGAAAGCTGAACTCCAAGAGTCTTTTAAATCTCACAACCCCTGGGAAGTCCTTGGAAACTTGGTTATCTCTGCTCTGGGATTTTAACTTACTGCAATGAACTATAATTGCTTCTCAGTTGTCTGTCTTTCATATTAGATTTTAAGTTCTTTAAGCCCAGGACTTGTTAACAATCTTCTTCTGTGGCCAGCACTCTGCATGGCTTTAGAAAAAGTTCACAAATGGAATGAAGGAAAGAAGGTAGGAAAGAGAAGGAAGGAGGGAAGAAAGGAAGGCACTCAAAGAACTCCAGCCAGTAGGTTATTTATTAAAAGCTACTATGGGGGCTTCCCTGGGGGCGCAGTGGTTGAGAGTCCGCCTGCCAACGCAGGGGACACGGGTTCGTGCCCCGGTCCGGGAGGATCCCACATGCCACGGAGTGGCTGGGCCCGTGAGCCATGGCCGCTGAGCCTGTGCGTCCAGAGCCTGTGCTCCGCAACGGGAGAGGCCGCAACGGTGAGAGGCCCGCGTACCACCAAAAAAAAAAAAAGCTGCTATGGTCTACAAAGCACACGGAATTGGAGATCAGACTGCTCAGGTTCAAACCCTCACTCTGCTGGCTTCTAGCCTTGGGCAGGCTACTGAATCTCTATGACTCCAGGTTTCTACACATCCATGTGAAATGTGAAAAGAAAATGAGATTAAATATGTGACATGCCTGGTGCACCATATTCTTCTCCCTATGGAAATGGTTTCATTTCCTACAAACTTATATCCCTTCTACTGTTTAATCACAGCCTCAGCCTGACCAAAGGCCACTGGGTACTCGGCTAAGATAGCAGGAACAAGTCGTGCAGAGCCTCGGGAAGCAAAGGCTAGAAGCGACCTGGGAGAGTTACACATTTCCCATCTGCTATCATGCATCAGGCTACCTTTCCTAAGTCCAGCCTGACTCCAGCACTCACGGCTACCCATCACAGCATCAGTGCTATGTCCGTCGTCTTTAGCACACACTTCCATATTGCTGTTAATAAAGGACGTGGGGATGTTCATTTGCCCAATGATAGGGGTCCTGATCCTTCTTAGGATCACATAATAAGAACATTTTTCATTGTTGGAGATAATTCCCCTTCCCGGGCACCTTTGTCAAAGGCAGTTTCCAACAGTCCCGTACATCATCCTGAAATACATGATAAGATTTAAGATTTAGGTCTGCTATTCATCATATGCTGGGCTTCTTCCAATGCGAGTGCCTGCGTGGCTTTTCTTGCCTCTAGTTTAACAATCGGAACGCACGTTTGCCCTAGAGCAGTAGCGCCAGCCAGGGAAGGCTGCAAGACTCAAGCGACCACAGTCCCCAACTGGAAGGAAGTGAATCTCTAATGCTGATACAGAAACTCTTTATAAAAGTAAAAGTGGCACATATTGCCACTAATATGCAAGAGGAACCAGACCTGTAGGAAATGAGCTTTCACTGAGGTTTTATTCAACGGCCACTACTGGAAAAACGCAGAATGTAGCAAAAAGATCCTGTGCTTTGGATCATTTAGATCTGAGTTTGAAATTCCTGCTCTTCCAGGGACTTCCCTGGTAGCACAGTGGTTGGGAATCCACCTTCCAACGCAGGAGACGTGGGTTCGAGCCCTGGTCCAGGAAGATCCCACATGCCGCGGAGCAACTAAGCCCGTGCGCCACAACTACTGAGGCTGCGTGCCACAACTACTGAAACCCGTGTGCCACAACTACTGAAACCTACGCACCTAGAGCCCATGCTCTGCAACGAGAAGCCACCGCAATGAGAAGCCCACACACCACAAGGAAGACCCAACGCAGCCTAAATAAATAAATAAATAAAGTTCCTGCTTCCATTTACACGATGGGTAACCATGAACAAACTGTGAACTTACCTTAGTATGTTTCTTCATCTGCAAAATGGGAGTATTACCGACCCCATAAATCTCTTGTATTCTCATTGTATTCTCTGCCTGCATTGAGTAGTCATGAAATTAAGGTCATTTTCCATTTTTCCATTTTCCCCACTGGCAACTCTTTAATAACTTCTCTCCTCCCAGCTTTGAGAGGATAAAATGATGCCCAAAACACAGTCCCCGCCATCAATCCAGGAAGGAAGAGAAGCCTATAAGTGCAATCCTAACAGATGGAAGAAAGAAAGGAGAGCTTCATCTGAATTAAAAAACATTTTTTTAAATAGTATGCTGAGAATCACAGGGAAAGGAAGGTTTAATTCCATTTATGAAGACGCTAAGGAAAAGCTTCAGGGAAGTGCTATCTAGCTGGCTCTCAGAGGATCAGATGAAACTTGACAGGCAGACAAGAGAGAAGGGGACTTTTTCCAGGTTGAAAGGAGAGCTGAAACAAACTCACGCATGCTCAGGGAAGGCCAAGCAGGTCACTGCGTGCAGAATGTGCCAGGTGCAGATAAGACACATGTATTTGGTTGGCCGAAAAGTCCGTTCGGGTTTTTCCATAACATCTTTTGGAAAACCCCGAACGACCTTTCTGGCCAACCCAATAACATCTGCTGACTGGATGGGGAAGACGGAACCACAGGGCTCTTCAGAGCATGGAGTCTGAGGTTACAGCATTCACTCCGTCTGGCCTCTCCGATTTCTGTTTTTTCCCCTGTAAACGTGAGATTTCAAATAAGGATCTACCTCCAAGGGTTGGTCTGCGTGAGAAAATACATATAAAGGGTTGAATACATTGCCTGGTATTTTGTAACTGCAGACAGAGAGCAGCTACCTTCATCACCAGCATCCTCGCTATTATTTCTGCTGTGGAGATGCCCACTGGAAGGTAAGCTGAGCTGATGATACTATTCGTAGATTTGGGGCATTTGCAAAATCAGAGCGCCTGCTCCAAATTTAGATCTAAACATGCATTTCGATTTATACACAGTCAAAATCCTTCAAATTCCCCTCAGCTTGACCTCTGTAAAGACTGGAAGACATCTGGAAAGCCTGGACTAACTGGCATCCTCCTTAAGAAAGGGAATTGTTTCCTTCTCAGCCTGTGGAGCCCTTGTGTGTGGCAACCTCCCACACACCACAGTCACGAGGGGTGAAGAGTTAGGGCTTCTGTGCTTTTCTAACTCCCTTTCTGCCTCCACCACACGGTCTGCCGTCATTCCTTTCTGCTGCCAAGGCCACCTCAACCTAATGATGCGGCTATTGGAATCCGCAGAGAGATGTCTTTCAGTGTAAGTATCACTTGGTAATTAATAAGAGGACACCCATTCAATAGGGAGCAGCTTAGTCCACTGTTAAGCACAGGGACAGGCTCTGGGGTCAGAGAGATCTAGGTGCAAATGGGTCCCTAACTTGCCACATGCTGTGTGGCCTCAGGTAAGCTGTTCACCAATCTGAGCCTCAGCTGCTGCTCACGAAAAATGGGAGTGCTCGCCTAGTGGTTGTTTTCAAGCTTAAATGAGACATCTCCACTCCACCCTCTCCTCTGCCTTTGACCTACGGGTGCTCTCTTGATGGACGGGGTAGAAATGTGCAATCTTGTGACATGTATTCTGACCATCCCAGAAGCCGTGTTGCAATAGGAGGGGGTTGCTGACATCCCAAAATACCTGGGACCTTTGCTCAGCAAACCCACTTGGATAATAAAAACCCCATGCTCTGGGCCACTTACTGATTATCTGCAAAGATGACTCTAGGACGCTGGGAAGGAGTGTACCCTTACCTGACTCACAGGACTCGGAGGGCTAATATGAAGGGCTTTGTTCTTCCAAACATCAAAATTCAAGCCCAGCCATGGCCAGGGGCAGCACACTGAGCTTAATGAAGCAGTGGGATGAGCTAATATGGCAAATCTTATAGCTCTTACTACCAATATGGCCCACATCACGCTGAATTATAGCGCCAGATGTGACCGGACACACATCGCAAAAGGAGAGTTTTAGTTCACTGAATGGGAGGAATTTTCAATGCCACGTAATAAGAATCTCTAGAGCCAGCTCTTAGAGGAGATGTTTGTGGTTTTGAATTTCCTTTCTGCTTGTGTAAATCATTCTCCCTCACACTTTATGATAATTAATTCAACAAGCATTTACTGAATACCTACCATGTTCCGAGTGCTGTGCTGGGAACTCATAGTTATTGGCAGAGACAGAGAAATAAGCAAAAAGTATAGGAAAAATGTGGCAGGTGTGATGTTTGAATAAGTGCAGGGTGCTATAGGAGCCCTCACAAATCCAGTCACGTGAGGCTTTCTCAGTCATAAGTTCATTCATTCACTTATTCATTCAACAAATATGGCTACACACCTACATCTTCCAACATTGTGCTTAGTGGTAAAAGTGAAGCCAGACACAGTCCCTGCACTCACAGAGCTCCCAGCCTAGAGTGATAAAGAGGAACAAAAAGATAATGATCAACAAAATAATGTATTAAGATGGGCAAAGTGAGGTGCTTTGAGAGCACACAGACTGGTCATGACCACAGCTGGGGATCACGTCGTTTGGGTTGCAGCAGGTCCCCAGAGCATTTCTGGGGAAAGTAATATCTAACTTGAAACTAAAGCAAAATTGGAGTTGGCTTTGAAGAGATTTCTTTTTTTTTTTTAAGTACTATTCCTGGAAGAAGAAAAAACATTTGCAAAATTCCAAATGTGAAAAACAACATGGCAGGATCAGGGGAATGAAATTAATTCAGTTGAGTCAGGGAGTGGAGTATCATTCTGGGAAGAGCGGTGAGGGATGTGACTGGAAAGATAAGGAGGGGTCAGACCGGGCAGGGCCCCCTTGAAGCCCCGATAAGCCACGTGGACTTTATCCTGAGGGCAGTGGGGCCCGTTCACGGAAGGGTCTGAAGCAAAGGTTGGACCTGATCGGATCTTCCCATTAGTGAGCAGTGTCAGGGACAGCTTGGAGACTGATGATTCTGAACACCTGAGGACTGCTCAAGAGGGGGCCAGGATGACAGATGAAGGTAGCCTGAACTATCTTGAGGAGAGGGGCAGCAGGGAGAGAGAGCATGAGTGCTTTGAGAGTTATTTAGGAGGCTGCAGGGGCTAATATTATTAATTAATTCATCGAGGGCACTGGGAAGCTCAAATGGTCAAGGATGAAGTCTCCGTCAGATGGCTGCTGGGTTCTGAGGGGTGAGCAGGGGGCAGCCCAGTGAACAGGGTGAGAAACACGACCCAAGTGAGGGAGCGGCACGCACCAAAGTCGCAGAGGTGCGTCCCGGGACCCAAGCTCAGGGTGGGTCTGGGCGCAGAGAGGGGGGACAAAGGGACAGAAGGAGCGGCAGGGACCAGATCTCAGAAGGCTGGCTTGCTGGGTTGCCCCCTGCGGCGTGCTGCTGGCGCTACGAAATATGTTCAAGGAGGAGAGGAGGTGTGCGGGAGGGTTTGAAGAAGGCCTGACTTCTTGTGAGCAAACTAGTTAGAACGAAGTCACCAATGAAACCAGAAGCGAGTTTGCCTTCAGGGAACGACCGCAAGGAGTGAGGTGTTCTCTAATAAGTTCAGGGCCACGTGCTCGTGGAGAATACAGAAGTCTCTCCCCACCACAGGTAACGTGATCCGGCAGTCAGTCTTTCCATAAAAACTAGACTTCTAGACCCACAACGGTATTCCCTCACTCTCAAACCCTTCAGCCCAAGAGTTTCATGGACCAACTCCAGAGAAATTTACGTTGTCTTGCTATTAAGTCCTTGATCTTGAATTTCCAAAGCCTGCAAATCACAGAGCCAGTGGAGACCCATTAGCTTACCAAGATCCAAAACCCTGACAAGACAGAACAGTGCCATAAATTTACATGAGGCGGCTGATCTGTTTCCATGCCCAACCCCCCTAAGAAGAGTATAGCCCCTTTGCACATTTCCCGACACCCCCATCAAGGCACAGGGCAAACCCACAGCATGCATTCCGGGAACAGGGCACCGGCTTTCACATCGGACAAACTTAGTGCTTTCCAGCCCACGCAGACAAGCCATGTGACCTGGGGCAAGTCTCTTGATCTCTCTGGACGTTATTTTCTTATGTGTTTCATGGGCCATGTAAGATTTGGGCTCATTAGGGACAACTTATCTAAAATGGCTAGCATGCAGGAAGCATGCAATAAATGATGGTTATTAATGAGTGTAGCTTGACAAAGTGGTCCACTTTCCTTTGTATTTCCTGTCCACCTTCCCAGTTATTCTTGGAACAAGCATCCTTTTGAAGATGGACCAGTACTTTTTTGTCACTGCCTGACTTCCCCATGCACCTCTGGAGAAAAGGGTACCTTCTACCCTTCTTTATATCCTCTGGCACTAAGAAAAGTGCTGCCTTTCAGGTAGTTAGCTGGGGGGCCAGAGGGGAAAGGGAAAATGTCCTTATCTTGAGTCTGTGTACAGAGAACTGTGTTAGCTGTTTGATATTTTTGACTCATGTAGTGTTCATTACAACACTTCGAGATAGGTCCTATTGCCTCCATTTTACAGATGAAGGAACTAAGGCTTGGAAAGATTAAGTAGCTAGCCTGAGATACACCTGTAGAAAACGTGCTGGGCCTTGACGCAAACTTCAGTCTATCGATTCTGAAGCGTGAGCTCTTCCAGGAGTCTTCAATGTAGAGAAGATGCAGCAAACGCACCACGAGCTTAATCCGAGAAAGGTAAGTTCTTGAGAAGCTATAAGCTCAAGCAACACCATCCGGGGAGTCATTCCTGGGTTCCAGCTCTGGCTCTACCACTAACCAACTGAACGACCGTAGGCAAGTCATTCTTCTCTTAAGAACTCATCTTGAAAAAGAGGCCCTTCTAGCCCCCCAAACACTAATTCCTTCTAACCTTTTAGTACTTCTAGAGAAGCTATTCATGTTTCGATGTATGCAGACATTCAGAGTATCGTGTTACTTGTATTTATTAAGTTGAAAATCCACTTGCTTTGGGTCAGGAAAGCAGTGAAAAGAGTTTCCATAAGAATTTTCTTTCTTATGATAAAAAAAGCAAGATTTTAATTAATAAATATAAATTTGGAGTAAAAACAAAACATAAAATTTATGAGTAGTCACAGAATAAATTAACATGAATTTTATTCACTAAAATGAATAAAAGTAGCCAAATGGAAAAAAGAATTTTTTTCAGGAAGGATGAGACCTACACAAATCAGAAGGGCCTCCCCTCAGGTGGAAATTCTTGGACTCTATGGACTGGCTGAAGTCAGAATCTCCTTCCCTGGTGTTTCTCTCCCCAGCAGAACATGGAGCTCCTGCATGGCTCCGGGCTGGGGCTGGATAAACATTTGTAGACAAAATAATTGCTTATTAATGCCTACCTACATTCCAAATTTGGCCGAGCAAATGTAAGTTGTACATCCACTGGGTGCCTGAGGAAACTAAAGCTCACGGCGTGGAAGTGACTTGCCTGAAGGTGAACAGCTAGAGGGTGGGGACCTGGCTTATGAACCCAAATGCAAGGTCTCGATGACCCCAAGTCTGCTTCCCCTGCAGGATAAAAGCAGCAGATAGAAGCAATGAAAAGGCAGCTCTCTCTGCACCGAAGGCCTGGTAAAAGGATTTTTTGAAAAATTAATCTCTCGGGGTCCTAAGGACCCAATGGGATAATAAATACGATAGCAGTTTATCAGCTCCTAAGTGGTAAACCAGGGATTATTAACAGAGGTCCTTCCCAGGGCTCACTGACCAGTTGAGGGATCAGGACCCTGAACATGGGATTCCTGAAACAATTCCTTATCACAATTGACCAGAATTTCCTAAGAAACCTCCCCAGAGTTTGCACAGCTACTGAGGCACACAGCCAGGGTTCAGACTCGGTTCAACGTGGCTCCAGAGCTAAGGTGTCTGCCGTGTGACCAACTTCTCCTGGATTCCATCAGGGCCTTGATTCTCGCAGCCCAGGCTTTCTGGGAGGAAAGATTGTTAGTGTCTTGTTGTTTTTGTTCACTGAGTTCTAATATAAGTAAAGGAAAGTGAATACATTTATTTCCAGGTATTTCTAGAAAATAAGGAGAAAATACTGAACCATGATCTCAGAAGGAAGAGGACAGAAAAGCTAACGTTAACCACATCACTGCCATGCTGCAGATCCCAAGCTGGTCCTTTACCCAAGATAATCTCGCTCGCCTTTCTGATAACAAGCAGAGTAGTAACACACCACACACACACACAATCACACACACACACACACACACACACACACACACACAATCACACACCCTTAAAAGACAAGGGTCAAAGAGGCTAAATAACCCATCTCTGGTTACACAGCAGATAAGAACAAGAGTTAGAAATTAAAAACCAGGTCTGTCTGACTCCAAAGTTAGTGCTCTTTCCAGGACACCAAGCTGCCAGATGGCACTGCCTGAAAAACTCCAGGCACTACCCCCAGAAATGTCTGTGTCTGCTCGTCCTGGGACCCGTTCCTCTACCACAGGCTTCTACTGGGTGTCCTAATGCCAGGATTACCACAGATTGTGTCAACTGATCTTCTCCCTTCGATGGCAGGTAC
Source organism: Globicephala melas (assembly GCF_963455315.2). NCBI lineage: Eukaryota > Metazoa > Chordata > Mammalia > Artiodactyla > Delphinidae > Globicephala > Globicephala melas. The sequence continues at coordinate 139,732,767 of NC_083314.1, read as the reverse complement.
CGAACCTGAAAACACACATTCTCTTCCTCCAGTCCTCCATCAACTTCCACTCCTAGAATAGGTACCGTCTGACAAGCTGTATGTGTAGTGAGTGACACAATCCAATAAAAATGAAATGAAGAAAACAACTTCATTTCTCACTACTTTCAACCCCTCCTTATTTGAATTGTCAATACTCTAGTTACATCTCATACTTGGCCTGTCTAGAAACTCATTTTGTGGTGAAATACGCTCCTGTGTGACTTGTTTTTGAATCTGTCTGACTTGCTTTCAACAGCCTGGGTTAAAGAACTGGAGTGACAGGTTTGTGAGGAATTATAAAGGGCTTCTTAACTTTCTTTTTGCTACTCTTTTTCATGAGAGATGCCTTACGTTGTCAGGTATTTTTTTAAGGAAATAAAATATCTGCCCCAGGAACCACCTAAATCTTGCCAAGAGAAGAAAAAACTTTACGATACTATAATATCAGGTAGTAAGATGAGAAATGTATTTATGACAGAATGTCAAATGACAAAGCACGATGTAAAATTGTATGAACAGTATAATCTCATATTATCCTGGAAAGTCAGTCCAGAAGGAAGTAACTTAGAATGTTAGTAAAAGTTTTTTTTTTTTTTTTTTTGCGGTATGCGGGCCTCTCCCTGCTGTGGCCTCTCCTGTTGCGGAGCACAGGCTCCGGACGCGCAGGTTCAGTGGCCATGGCTCACGGGCCCAGCCGCTCCGTGGCATGTGGGATCTTCCCAGACCGGGGCACGAACCCGTGTCGCCTGCATCGGCAGGCAGACTCTCAACCACTGCGCCACCAACGAAGCCCAATAAAAGTTATTTTTAATTTTTAGGATTATGCATGCTTACTTTGTCTTTTCTAATTTTCAGTAATAAGCATATATAACTTCTTAAAAGTCTAATAAAATTACTAAAAAATTCATATTTTTTCATAAAGAAGTCTAAAATTATTATGTCCTTACCACCAAAATCATTATATGAGGTTATCAACTTTGACCTATATCAGGCACAAAGATTGTTCAAGAAAAGAAAAATATATACCAATCGAGCTGATGAATATAGATAGAAAAATACTAAGTAAAATATCAAATTAAATCCACAGGGTATAGAAAATAAGACATCACAAACAGAAATGAAGATCAGAAAATCTATCAGTGAAAGCCATGACTTACTATTGATTTTAAACTAAAAGAAAATATATGTATAATCATTGAAATAAATATAGAAAAAGCATATGATAAAATTCAACATGAAAATTCAGGATTTAAAAAAAATAATTCCTAGAAATGATAAATGAAGGCAAACTAATAAAGAATATTTAGTAAATACTTAAATATCACACTTACAGGTAACTTAAGGCATTTCCATTAATTTAAGTAAAAGTTAAGGATACCTACTCTCTACTAGATATTATGACAGACCCAACCAATGGAATAAGATAAAGAAAAAGAACAAGTACTTAAGGATTGAAGAGGAAGCCAGAAACTTACTTACGAGGTTACATATTGCCTCAATAGAAAATCAAAGAGGGGTTAGAGAAAGTATTAGCAAAAGAGTTCAGTAAGACTATTGAATTCAAGATTCAAGATTGATATATAAACTGCTTATTTCCTTTCAAAGTTCTACTTATTTTCACCCAGTTAGCAATATTTGTTTAATGGAATACTTACTATCCCATAGCCAAAACTAAAGGACAGGAAATGAATTAACCCTGTTACCAAGCACATTCTCATTCTCTCTTTTTAATGTACGTGTGTGATTTCCTGCTGCCTTGGTCCAGACAAGGGTATCAAGAAAAAAACTATCTGTCACTGTTGCATAATTACAAACAATTGTAAAATCTTGCTCTGGGGCAAATCAGCTGTATACTTTTTAAGATCCCCTTAGGTAAGAGAAAACAATGTGATGATTCTGATGAAGATGAGGAAGAGAAGGAGGATAGAGTGAAAAAGGGAGAAGAGAAATAGGACAAAGAAGGGAGAGGTGGGAAAGATGGAGAAAGATGACAGGGAATGAAGGGGATGAGAAGAAGTAAGGAGAAGAGAAGGAGGGGGAAGGGGGAAGAAGAACACATGTAAACTTTGTAGAGTTTTTAACATATGCCCAGTTCTATACTGTTATATTTGCCTCATTTCAATTAATCTTCCTAGTGAGCCTTTGAGCTCTGTAATATTACATCTTCATTTTATGGGAAAGGAAACGAGGCTCAGAGAGGTGAAGTAACATTCTGAGGTCACACAGTTAGGAAGTGATATAGCCAGAATCTGAACCCAGGTCTGCCTGCCCAGACTTTATGGTATTAGCCACTCACTAGAGGACACTCCTTGCATAGGTGCTGTGCTGATTTTAGAGCTACTAAGGACGTGAAGGTCACCTTCACAGTCCCATTCCAAGTTCTCAACTAAGCCAATGTTCTGAAAAATCTGAATCCCCTCTTTAGAATGCTTCTGGTTTTGCATGTTAAAATTAAGAATGAAAAGATACGCACTAAGTACAATTTTTAATGCATTAAGCATTCAAGAGCACAAGTTCAGTGGAAAGGTTAAATTTGAAGCAAAAATATAACTTGTCAGTTTCCAGTGAAAAAGCATTTGAATTCTAGTACATACTGGGCTCTGCAATCTTTTTTTTTCCCCCCATGTAGCAGTTCTCCCAAGACCTGTTCTCTCACACACGTGCCTTCCTTCTATTATTCTTAGTCCATGATGCATAAAAAACAAGGTTTACATTAGGTTTCAGGGGACAAAATAGACTGCTTCCAAAATATTTGTGCTTCAAATCAACAGCTAAAGCAAAATTTATAGTCCTTTCTGGGGTTCTGGCTGTCCAAGAGCTGCATATGTATTACATTTATGTCCCTTGCTTCCTATGGAGTATCAGACAAATGCCATCAGAAGACATGACTGGGCAGGCACAGCAACGTCTCAAACAAATCACTGCCTATACAAAGCAACCAACGGCATCCTGTTTGCAGGCCCATACTGACAGATTTCAAGACCTGAAAGAGAGTTGTATTAATCCTCTTCCACGCAGTTTTAAAGACAGGGGAGGGAAAGAACTGAAACCACAGGGAGAAAACACACACCACACATACACCCACACACCCCTACACACGGAGCAACAAGTTGCTTACATCTAATTCCAACAAGGAGACGAACTTAATGAAAGACGTGGTCATAAAGCCATAGGAACAAATTCTCCAAAAATCGTGAACAGTGATAGAATTATTTTATTATCACACTATGCTTGCCAGTCTTCTCTACCAAATACCTATGTGCCTCCTCTGTGTCAGACACTTTCCAATTGTTGGGAGTTAAAAGGGTGAACAAGGGATCCAGCTCTGAAGGACTGTATAGTATAGCTGACACAGGGGGAAAAAAAAAAACAGGGTGTTTCTAAGAAAGTGAGCTACTAACAAAGTGCTAATGAAAGAAAACAAACAAAAGCAAATAACCCAATTTGGAGAGTAAGGGAAGGCCCTCCAGGAGGCCCCACTAAGCTCAAATCTGAAGAATAAGTAGGAGTCAGTGTTAAGAAAAAGCGGAGAGCAACAGAAGTATTTCAGGCTGAAGTGACAGTCCAGGGGTTCTCAACGTCTCTGGACCACCAGCATCAGTATCACCTGAGAATCTGTTATAAACGCATCTTGGGCCCCACCCCAGAGCTGGTGAACCAAAAGCTCTGGGGACGAGGCTCAGCAATCTGTGTTGCAACAAGCCTTCTAGGTGATTTCTGTGTGGCTGGAGTTTGAGAATCACCGGTATATGCAAAGGTGAACTACAAGACACAGAATGCCTGGAGGGCAAACAGGGTTGGGTGGGGAGGCAGCGCAGATCTGGGCAGAGATGTTGCTGGAGGGATGGGTAGAAATCAGGTCAGGAAGGGCTTTGTTTGCATATTATGAAAAGAATTTGGGATTTTACCCAGAGAATAAGGACGAGCCATTAAAACATGATACCGTGAATACAAAAAACACCAAATAATCTTGGTGATTATTTAAAAATACATGCAATCACAAAGATAGTACCAAATACCGTTCCAGAGGCAAAAAAACTCATTCCTGTACAATAGGTAGCCATTCGGAAAGGGACAGATTGAGCCCTACCTTTCTTTCTGGAATCTTTCTTGGCGCTGGTTTTCACAGCTACTTGAAGTTCTGTCTCAGTTGACATCCTACTAAATCCTTAGTCCACTTCACACAGATCCTGGGCCTCGGCCAGGCTCATTGAGGACTCCTCTCCAAGAAAACGACTCCGCCCTTCAGAAATGACACCCCGAGCTGCACATTCCATTCACTCCTTTCGAGCGCTGCAAATCAAGGGAAGAGAACATTCAGAATCACCACCCTGGTGAAGTTAGAAATTAGGAGGGAAAAAAGGAACCGTCAAACATACAGAAACAGGAAAACCTTGGTCTCCGTGTATAAACTGTTCACGTGGTTTCACTAAGCCATCAACAGGGTTCATACAACCAAGAGAATGAGAGGCCTTATCCGCAGAACTCACAATAGGTAATGCAAAACAGATCTTTAAAACTCTGGATTTTCAAGAGGAGCAAAACCCAATTCTTTATTTTCCATGTTTCTTATTGTCAAGCACTAGATGTCACCCAGAAGATACAGCACAGGCATATTTCCTGAGCAGCCCCATGGAGACATTTCCAACAACGAGGCACCCGTACGTCAGCCAAGCTCGACTAGAGCTTTGGCAGCTAAAGCAGATCACAGGCAAGTGACCTGTGCTCTGTCTCTCACTGGCAGGCATCAGAGGGAACGTGGAGTTGACATAAAACTGGGCTCCAAGGGTAAGGTGACAAATGGGGCTGAGGAACTTTCCAGCAAGCCCATTTTTATGTCAGCTTTCCCCGCAGCTATAAGAGCAGACAAGCATTTAACGTGGGGAGGAAAAGAGAAGGAAAGAGGCGGGCAGACACGCATTTCAGACCTTCTTTCTTTAATAAATACGACTTGCACACTACTAGGTACTATTAAGTTCAGACACTGTGCTGGGAAGAGACAATAATGATAATAATACCACTTCAATTACAGCCAGTATTTACTATACATTTACTATATCCTATGCCCTCAGCTCCTGCTTCACATACGTTATCTCATTTGATTTCATTTAAATTGAATGAATGTGTTCCCAGTGTCAAGCCAACAATCTTTCCCAGCGACCGTCTCTCTGATAGTTATATGTGAGAGTTCAGTTGAAAATAAACATTTCAGGAGTTATCCATTTTTAAAGAATATTAAGATAAAGCTACTGGAAATGGATCTTCAAACTGTGCAGCCAATTCTTAGCTCATGCCACAGATCTAGAACCTTTTCATCTGAAAAGGCTGACCTTGAACACCAGTTTCAGCTCAAAAAGAATAAGGACCAAAATCTCTTGATCATGCCAATTAAAGATGGCTTAACTAGAAAGGCTAATATAAAAGCCATATAAATTGTAGTAAGGCTTAAATATGGGGAAATTCACACCTTATCCAAAGATATCTGCTTTCTTTGTTTGCTTTTAACAAACTGTTTTACAAACTATTGTTTAGGAGGACACTGGCCCTGAACGAAGGTACTTAAAGTAGAGGATCTAAGGCTACAACTAAAGACAATGGAAAATTATCTTCCTAGAATGGGGTCCATGAAACCATATGTTGAAAATGAGAACTTTTCCGGCCACTTTTGTGCCATCTATCTGCACCATGCCACTAAGCCCTCACCCCCTTCCTAACCTCTTGCCCTCAAAAGACAACATTCCATGAGAGATGGCAGAGTCACAAAACTTGGTCATATAAAGAGATAATTAATTTTATTAATAATACTAGTCATTTCATTGCAACAAATATCTCCTAAGAACCTACAATAGGCCAGGTGCACGTGCTGGCTCATTCACGTCAATAGACGTGTACGGCACAACCATGCAGGCGGAGAGTACAGAGTCAAAGCCTGATTCCTGTCCTCAAAGAAATTCAGTCTAGCAGAGGCGTCAGTCATGTAGGGGACTGCAATACACATGACCAGAATGAAAACAGACAAAAAATGGGCATACTGGGTTACAAAGGAGCAAGCTTTCACCTTTGTTTGAAAGACTCAATAAAGCTTCACAGAGAAGAAGCTCTCCACTGTCTCATCTTGAAGAATGATGCCTCTGTCACATGGATGATAAGGGAAAGGACCAATGGGTACTCAATAAATGCATGTGTAATAAATGAATAAATGGTTATCTCAGGCAGAAGGACCAGCATGTCCAAGGAGGCTTGAAATTAACAACCAAAATAAAAAAAGGACGCGTTAAGTCTAGTAGGGAGGTGATACACTTTCCCATCTTCCCAATCCTCCCTTGTGCTGTTACCTTTCTATGGAATTTTTCTTTTCAATTCTGCTGACATTCTCAAGGTTCAGTTCAAAAGAGGTATCTTAGGCAGAAAGGTTTTCTGATCCCTCCATTAAACGGAACTGTAATACGGAAGAACAAATCTGACTCCATATTGGATCTGTTTCTCTTGCTTTAACCTTCATACTCTATTGCTTTTGCTACAAGCTAAGAATGTTGTCTTAGCCTGAAATATACAGGATAGGCCATTCTCAAGGCTCTGACCTTTAAAGGTATAACACTTTTCCATTCATACAGAGATAAAAAGTTGCACAACAGAGATTAACATTTGCCTTGTTGGAGGTTTACAGAGACATGGTGACCTGAGTTACACTGGACAGCTGCAAGAACAAAGGATTAAAACACCCAGAAGTTTGTAACAACCAGCCACAACCCCTCCCCTTTTATTATAAAAGAAGCCTGAATTCTAACTCAGGGAAGATGGTTCTTTGGGACATTAGTCCACCATCTTCTTGCTCTGCTGGCTTTCCAAATAAAGTCACTATCCCTCGCCCCAACACCTCATCTCTCAATTTATCGGCCTGTCGTGCAGCGAGCAGTATGAGCTTGGACTGGGTAACAGAATCTCTCCTTACTTGTGTTATGATCTGATTCTTGGCCAACTTCGTAGTTTGAGCCATTTACAAGCAATGTGATATTGAGGAAGCTACGCAACCCCTCTTTGCCTCAGTTTCTGTACCTTTACAATGGGGATAACAGTATCAACTTCATGGAGTGGCTGTGGAAACTGTGATCACACATGTAACATGCTTGGAAGGGGGTGTCTGGGCACATCTCCTGGCAAGCACTTAATAAATATTAGGCCCTAATAGTTTCCTGTGTTACAAACACAGGAATACAAGGTCACAACACAGCCTCATATTATTATCCTCCTTTCACAGAGAAGGAAACTAAGGCAGGTTAAGTCTGCTTTCTAAGGACAAACTGTAGGAAATGGTAGAAGCTAAGATATTTCCATGATGCTGGTCTTGCACACAGTAGGTACCTAATCCATAAAACACCGAAATGAACTGAAATATGGGTTTTACACCATTTCAAGCACTCTTAAAGTCGATGTATAGAACTGGATTGGATTTGGGCCATTTTCTTTCCTTCGACTTTGTAAGCCACAATACAGAACCTCTCCCTATTCTGTGGGCAGCTCCAGTGTCACTTGTTTGACAAAATGTGATTGCGTTCAAGTGTTATAAGCATTACTTGTGAATTCCTGAAGTACATCCCCGTATCAATAAAGAAAGGAAACCAGCATCGTCTCTAATAAAAACCTGCATAAGGAAGCTACAGTACGGAGAGAACATTCCACAGCCAGGACCCTGGCATCCCCTTTAATTTTCCAAAAGCCAGAGGTTGAGCAAATGCTGTGAAGTAGCTCCAAATTATTTAGGAAATTCGTTTCTTTGCAATTAAGGAGATTAAAGTCCTCTAGGGCCAGAAACCATGTGACGACTCAAATCATTTTTCCCCAGTAAAAGCTGTGAAGCCCTATCAGTTAAATTCAGGCTCGCCTAGAATTCTGAAATGCTTCAATAATGTTCCTTTGCTCCACACAATCTGCAGTAATTTAATATTCCTGAAGTGTGTCAGGTTTTTTATAATGAGCTCTTCAAATCTAAAAGTGAATTATGTAACATTCCACTACAGACATTCTGTCTACTGAACTGCTTCTAAATGTAAAATCCCACGTTCAGTGAAGGGGGGGGGGGGGGTAGGGAGTGGGGGAGGGGCAAAAACACCAAACCACAAAGCAGAGAAAACAGACAGGCCTTTTCGTTTTTAAACAAAGCACAAAGGTTTGAGCAGCTACAACAGAACAAATGCACGGTAAAACACCTACTATAACGCACGTTTGTGTTCTCTCTCCTCCCCACCCACGCTCAGACCATCCTATGGCAAAACAGCTAATGAAGGCCCATTATTTGCCAGGCACTATACTGTGAACTTTTCACATATTATCTCAGCCAATCCTTCAGTCACTTGAAGAGTTAGATATTATCATTAGGTTCATTTGACACATGAGGAAAGGGAGGCACAAGCCAGTTTTGTAGCTCGTTCACGGTCACGTGGCTAGTAGGCAGCACAGCGCACAAGGCAGGGTACAAGCCTCTCTTCTCCCCAACTTCACTCACGATCCCCCTGGAGGTCCATTAGCTGGGGAATGGATACACAAAATGTGGTGTAACCATACAATGGAATATTATTCAACCATAAAATGGAATGAAGGATTGATACATGCTACAAGGGGGATGAACCTGGCAAACAACATGCCAAGTGAAAGAAGTTAAACACAAAAGGTCACTTTAGTGTGTGATTCCATTTACCTCCAAACTACCCAAAATAAATAAATCCAGAGAGATAGAGAGCAGATCAGTGGTTGTCAGGTGCTGGGGGAAGCCAGGGAGGGGGGAACGACTCTTTAATGGTTACAGGGTCTCCTCTGGAGGAGATGAAAATGTTTTGGAACTGGATGGTGGTGATGGTTGAACAACATCATGAATATAATAAATGCCACTGAATTATAAATATTAAAATGGTTAATTTTACGTTATGTGAATTTCACCTCAGTTTTAAAAAGAAAAAGCAAAAAGTCAGAAACAACTCTCCCAGCCAGGTGCCACACCCTGATTTAAGCCATGTGTGATATGCTAAGGACGCTGAAATTCCAGGCTAAAGAGACAATCCAGCCTTAACGACCAGATGAAGGCGTAGACTTCCCAGAAACAGGACTTTGGGTTTCAGTGGCAGCAATTTTATGGATTAAAAACTGTATGTGCTACTACCTGATGATTCGTAATTTAGGGCATCTTAATCAGCTTCATTCAAACTACAAAGCACTGAAAACAGGCCATCTGTCAACAAGGCAAAAAGGTCTGCAATAGTACAGACCAGGGGTCTTAGTTTCCACATCAGTAAAATAGGAAGACCACCACCAAGTGTGTAAGATTTGGAAGATCAATGAAATTTGGGCACTTAGGAAGCCTAGCTCAAGCTACAGCATGCTAGTTTCATGTAAGAAAGGAGGAGACTTAACTGCTGATCTTTACAAAAAGAAACAGGACAAACACAGCAGAAAACAATGAAGCTGTTTTTCTACACGGGGAGATCCTGGGTCGTAGAATGATGGACGGACCAGGTAGAAGGACAAGGCAAAGGGTGATACTTCTCAGAGCACAGCTTTTTGTTTAATTTCCAAATTTGGAAGCCTATTCATGCTCTACATATCTGAAGAAAGTAAAATTAAGTTAACAGGGGTAGGAAGTGGGGGAAATGCTAAAACTGCAAGTGGATGGAAACAAATGAATCCAATTGTATGTCAGAGACGCATCATAAGCACAAGCACTGAAAGGGTGGGAGAAAAAGAACAAATATGAATAGCTTAGGAACACAGTTTGACTGTTTACACTCGGTCTTGAACAGGATTGGGGCAGGGGGAGCTAAAAACAAACCTCAAACTCTTTTTAGTAGGCTTTTTTGGGTAGTGCTATGGGCAAAGCAATTATAAAACTATTTTAGATGTATTATAAGATTGGACAAGGACGTAAATTCTTTAATGTTCTTGGGAGCCAAGAGTCTCACTATTCAAGAAGAGACATTAAACTATGCAAAGAGGGAGGACAGGAAAGACAACTATGGGACAGACTGGAAATTGGAGATTCCAGGGTAAATTCGTGGTTTATAAAATATACATGTGTCTGTATATGAGTAGGTGTATACATGCGTTTATATGCATATGACTTCCCAGCCCTGTCCACTGAACAGGTCAAGGAGCAAAGATAACCCAATGACAACATGACACCTAAATACCTAGATTTTGGTTTCTACTACCACTCCTCAGTAAAAGGACCCAGGGTTTCCTGGAGAAGTGGGTGATTCCAGAAATGGGGCATGGCAGGTATAAGATGAGTCCAACATATCTTGTTGTTCCAGAAAGTAATGAAGTACTCAAAACCAGCACCAGTGATAGGGGCATGTCACAAGGATACAAATGCCAACTTGGAGGAGCTCTCACTGGCCAATTCTGAAACAGCTTAAACACAAATATAATTTAAGGAAGGTAAATAAATAATAAACCACTGAAAAAATGGGAACCCATACTGAAAACAGACAGATAAACAAGTGGGGGAAGAAGGGAAGGCTGTCTTGTTGACAGTAGAACAGATACTATCTGGTAAATACAGAGGAAGTGCTAGAGTATAAAAACACATTTTGCAGCCATCAGAGTAAACCTTAGCCAGACAAGAATCATCAATAAATGCTAAATCCAGGGAAATTTTTCGATGAGAAGCAAGCCGTTCGTAGGTCTTAAAGTGTCTTCTCACTTGCTGTTTGTAGTTGCAAGGGGAAAATTTGTGATCATACGATGGAGACATTGAACCACACCTCAATTAGGTTATCTAAATTAACATTAGCAAAGACGAGCAAATGGGTATCCGGTGATACCCCAGAGAAGACCACATCATTATCGTGCAGCATCCTGGCCAGGAATCTAATCAGAACGTGCATATAAAAATGCGGTGAAAGTCTATTCTTCAAAAATGGCATAACCAAAGACAAAGAGGGGCTGTGGAAATACTTTAGATTGAAAGAAACAAAACAGGGCTTCCCTGGTGGCGCAGTGGTTGAGAGTCCGCCTGCCGATGCAGGGGACACGGGTTCGTGCCCCGGTCCAGGAGGATCCCACCTGTCGCGGAGCGGCTGGGCCCGTGAGCCATGGCCGCTGAGCCTGTGCGTCCGGAGCCTGTGCTCCACAACGGGAGAGGCCACAACAGTGAGAGGCCCGCGTACCGCAAAAAAAAAAAAGAAAAAGAAACAAAGCAGGTACAACTACTACATGCAATGCTTGTACCAGATCCTCCTTTACTAGCGAGAAAAGAAATGCTACAAAAGAAATGAGTGAGCCAACTGACAAATTTGAATATGGATGGCAAATTAGGTAAAAATATTATTTCAAAGTTAAATTTATTTGATAACTTTCCGATGGCTATGTAAGAGAAATTACCTATTCTCGGGGACTACACTCAGGGACTACAAATATTTAGGTATAAAGGGCTAAGCTCCATGCACCATTCAAATGATTCAGGAAAAACAAATCATATATATATGTATATGTACACGCAGCATATGTGTGTGTGTATCCATGCATATACACAGAGAGAGAGAATACACAAATGATAAAGCAAATGTGATAAAATAGTAGCAACAGGTGAATCTAAGTAAAAGGCATAGAGTATTTTTTGTATATTCTCATTCTTTTACATTTTTCTGTAATTGTGAAATTATTTCCAAATTTAACAAAAAAAAAAATTTTAAAGCCTAGCTCTGACCCAAACACACGGGGATGCAACAAAGCCAATTCTGGTCTCACTCTTCTTTTAAAAAGTTCAGACCCATTGCAGCTCCCTAGATGGCATGTTTTCTAATTCCCAAGGCTACTTGAGTTTAAAATCAGTTTACGACTGTCAGTTCTTATTATAGATTAAACTTCATCCTGTATCTCCCCGGAATGTTTGACTTGACACAAGTCTGTGGACCAACGTTGTTTCTTTCGAGCAGGTCTGGTTCTTACTGAACTCTTGACTTCCCCTCCAGACTCTGCCTCCATGCCAGGAATTGCCCCCCAACCCCGTCCCAAGACTTTTCACCTACTGGCCCCATAGATCACTGCAAACTCCTTTAATTACATAGCCAAAGTCGGCCTTTGTTGGACCATCTCCCTCTGCATCCCTGGGACTATGACTTTAACCTGTCAACCCTTTTTCCGGTTTTTTTTTAATCTGTCAAGGGCTAACTGACCTGATCCAGCCCATTTGGGAACTGCCTAAAATGTGCTCATTCTGTACATTTGTTCTTTTCAGGAACAAGAAAAAAGGAAAGAGAAAGGTTTCGCCAGAGCCCAATGGCAGCACTTACTTAATCCTGCCAAGGGTGTCAGAAGTGCAAGAGCTACAGAAACTTTACCAGAATGATATTTCAAGATACTACATCTCTCCCTCTACTGTTAAAATACCACCATCCTCACAGCAAATGCAAGGCCATCACTTGCTTTGACCAAACCCTTCCAGAATAATACTATATTGATAGAACGTATCCCTGGCTTTAAAACTCCAAAGGCCACAAAGTTGACAGATTAACAACCTCACTACAGACCCAATCAAAACTGTTTTGCCACAACTGTGTGTTTCAAGAAAGGAAAGAAAAATCACAGAAGAAGGAGACGTCTCTTGGCCTGAGAGCTCACATTCATTGTGTTGCTCGTCGGTTATGTCCACCTGACATTATGAAAAAAATAAAAAGAATTCAGGCAGCTTATAGAAAATTTTATAGAAAGTCATTCTCTAGAACAGGATAAAATTAATGAATGAGGAAAACTGAAGTGAATGGGGAACAAAGGATTGGAAATGAAGGTAGAGGCAGAAGCACCAAGTTAAATCTGTACGGTTACAGAAGATAGGATGTAAATATATGAGATTGCTAGAGGCCAAAGCATAGAAGGAAATATGATCAGTTACAGGTTCCACAAAGTCCATGCTCAAGTAACCTTAAACCAGGAACAGAATGAAAAGGGCCTACAGGCTTTCATAAAACCAACGCTGTGTGGTCCCATGGACATTAACATCAGCACTGTCTCTATAGAAAATCCAACAGGGAATTTTCAATGTCCCTTAACTTATGCTGAGAATACAATACTAAAGTATAATAGCAGTAATACTTTTGAATAGGGTCAAAAAAAGAGACTCAAGTCATTTTAAATGCTCTTTGAAGAAAGCATGCTTTCTTTTCTTTTAACTAAATTCAAAAATAAATAATTGGAATCTTATTATACAGATATCTGGTGGTCTGGCATCTCTAGGGCACATCTAGAATTAAAAAACCTACATGGGACTTCAGACTATACTACAAAGCTACAGTAATCAAGGCAGTATGGTACTGGAACAAAAACAGAAATAGAGATCAATGGAACAGGATAGAAAGCCCAGAGATAAACCCACGCACATATGGTCACCTTATCTTTGATAAACGAGGCAAGAATATACAGTGGAGAGAAGACAGCCTCTTCAATAAGTCGTGCTGGGAAAACTGGACAGGTACATGTAAAAGTATGAAATTAGAACACTCCCTAACACCATACACAAAAATAAACTCAAAATGGATTAAAAACCTAAATGTAAGGCGAGACACTATCAAACTCTTAGAGGAAAACATAGGCAGAACACTCTATGACATAAATCACAGCAAGATCCTTTTTGACCCACCTCCTAGAGAAATGGAAACAAAAATAAACAAATGGGACCTAATGAAACTTCAAAGCTTTTGCACAGCAAAGGAAACCATAAACAAGACCAAAAGACAACCCTCAGAATGGGAGAAAATATGTGCAAATGAAGCAACTGACAAAGGATTAATCTCCAAGATTTACAAGCAGCTCATGCAGCTCAATAACAAAAACACCAACAACCCAATCCAAAAATGGGCAGAAGACCTAAATAGACATTTCTCCAAAGAAGATATACAGACTGCCAACAAACACATGAAAGAATGTTCAACATCACTAATCATTAGAGAAATGCAAATCAAAACTACAATGAGATATCATCTCACACTGGTCAGAATGGCCATCATCAAAAAATCTACAAACAATAAATGCGGGGGAGGGTGCGGAGAAAAGGGAACCCTCTTGCACTGTTGGTGGGAATATAAATTGATACAGCCACTACGGAGAACAGTATGGAGGTTCCTTAAAAAACTACAAATAGAACTACCATACGAACCAGCAATCCCACTACTGGGCATATACCCTAAGAAAACCATAATTCAAAACAAGTCATGTACCAAAATGTTCATTGCAGCTCTATTTACAATAGCCAGGCCATGGAAGCAACCTAAGTGCCCATCAACAGATGAACGGATAAAGAAGATATGGCACATATATACAATGGAATACTACTCAGCCATAAAAAGAAACGAAATTGAGTTATTTGTAGTGAGATGGGTGGACCTAGAGTCTGTCATACAGAGTGAAGTAAGTCTGAAAGAGAAAGACAAATACCGTATGCTAACACATATATATGGAATCTAAGAAAAAAAAAAAAGGTCATGAAGAACCTAGGGGTAAGACGGGGACCTACTAGAGCATTGACCTGAGGACATTGGGAGGGGGAAGGATAAGCTGTGACAAAGTGAGAGAGTGGCATGGACATGTATACACTACCAAACATAAAACAGATAGCTAGTGGGAAGCAGCCGCATAACACAGGGAGATCAGCTCGGTGGTTTGTGACGAACTGGAGGGGTGGGATAGGGAGGGTGGGAGGGAGGGAGACGCAAGAGGGAAGAGATATGGGAACATATGTATATGTATAACTGATTCACTTTGTTATAAAGCAGAAACTAACACACCATTGTAAAGCAATTATACTCCAATAAAGATGTTAAAAAAAACACCTACATGGTCCATCAGTTTACTCATCTGTAAAATGGGATAATGCTGGCTATAATTCATGGGATTAAGTGAACAGGAATAAATGAAAGCTATGTAAAAGTACTCTGGGGAAAATAAAATGCTACGCTCCAGAAGGCAGGCACTGTTATTACTCAGGTATCTGTCAGCCTTCAGCAAGGTGATAATAGGAGGAACAGAATGTGTTTCTTTAATCAAACTCAAAGCTCACAAAAGTCAGAACCAGATTTCAGCAATATTAAAGGAATTTATGTGACAGCAGTACGGCATACTTAGGAACATTTCATTTAACTAATGGATCACACAGTTTCACTGAGTATTTATTGCACCATGAAACTTCATTACATAAACTAATAGAGTATCAGAAAAAAATGTGTATAAGCTTAAAATAATTCCATTAGCATTTTCAGTACTTGGAGCCCCACTTCTACCCAACGTTCTAAAATCTTCACCTCTGATTTTACAAAAATGTGTCAGTAAATGGCAGAACCTAAAGCAATAAGCTGAGGGGCTGGGTTGGAATCATGCCTGACTCTTCCACTCACTGCTTACATAAATTTAGGCACTCAAGCTACTAAACCAGTCTGAGCCTCAACTTCATCTATAAAATGGGCATCCTGTGGTTCCTACTGAAGAAAATCCACTGGAGTGAAGACATCAACCTATGTAATATCTACTTACAAACTAAAAAAATAGGAGATAGTTTATTACTTTAACATGCAGATTCACAGTAGCACATGTATATAAATTTTTTTAACATCTTTATTGGAGTATAATTGCTTTACAACGGTGTGCTAGTTTCTGCTTTACAACAAAGTGAATCAGTTATACATATACATATGTTCCCATATCTCTTCCCTCTTGCGTCTCCCTCCCTCCCACCCTCCCTATCCCACCCCTCTAGGTGGTCACAAACCACCGAGCTGATCTCCTTGTGCTATGCGGCTGCTTCACACTAGCTATCTATTTTACGTTTGGTAGTGTATATGTGTCCATGCCACTCTCTCACTTTGTCACAGCTTACCCTTCCCCCTCCCAATGTCCTCAAGTCCATTCTCTAGTAGGTCTGTGTCTTTATTCCTGTCTTACCCCTAGGTTCTTCATGACCTTTATTTTTTTTTTCTTAGATTCCATATATATATGTGTTAGCATACAGTATTTGTTTTTCTCTTTCAGATTTACTTCACTCCATATGACAGACTCTAGGTCCATCCACCTCACTACAAATATCTCAATTTCGTTTCTTTTTATGGCTAAGTAATATTCCATTGTATATATGTGCCACATCTTCTTTAACCATTCATCCGATGATGGACACTTAGGTTGCTTCCATGTCCTGGCTATTGTAAATAGAGCTGCAATGAACATTTTGGTATATGACTCTTTTTGAATTATGGTTTTCTCAGGGTATGCCCAGTAGTGGGATTGCTGGGTCATATGGTAGTTCTATTTGCAGTTTTTTAAGGAACCTCCATACTGTTCTCCATAGTGCCTGTATCAATTTACATTCCCACCAACAGTGCAAGAGGGTTCCCTTTTCTCCACACCCTCTCCAGCATTTATTGTTTGTAGATTTTTTGATGATGGCCATTCTGACCGGTGTGAGATGATATCTCATTGTAGTTTTGATTTGCATTTCTCTAATGATTAGTGATGTTGAACATTCTTTCATGTGTTTGTTGGCAGTCTGTATATCTTCTTTGGAGAAATGTCTATTTAGGTCTTCTGCCCATTTTTGGATTGGGTTGTTGGTGTTTTTGTTATTGAGCTGCATGAGCTGCTTGTAAATCTTGGAGATTAATCCTTTGTCAGTTGCTTCATTTGCAAATCTTTTCTCCCATTCTGAGGGTTGTCTTTTGGTCTTGTTTATGGTTTCCTTTGCTGTGCAAAAGCTTTGAAGCTTCATTAGGTCCCATTTGTTTATTTTTGTTTTTATTTTCGTTTCTCTAGGAGGTGGGTCAAAAAGGATCTTGCTTTGATTTATGTCATAGAATGTTCTGCCTGTTTTCCTCTAAGAGTTTGATAGTGTCTGACCTTACATTTAGGTCTTTAATCCATTTTGAGTTTATTTTTGTGTATGGTGTTAGGGAGTGTTCTAATTTCATACTTTTACATGTACCTGTCCAGTTTTCCCAGCACCACTTATTGAAGAGGCTGTCTTCTCTCCACTGTATATTCTTGCCTCGTTTATCAAAGATAAGGTGACCATATGTGCGTGGGTTTATCTCCGGGCTTTCTATCCTGTTCCACTGATCTCTATTTCTGTTTTTGTTCCAGTACCATACTGTCTTGATTACTGTAGCTTTGTAGTATAGTCTGAAGTCTGGGAGCCTTATTCCTCCAGCTCCATTTTTCGTTCTCAAGATTGCTTTGGCTATTCGGGGTCTTTTGTGTTTCCATAGAAATATGTATATAAATTTATATCTAAAAATTCATACGCTGCTGCTAGGTGCAAACTTCAAATATGATTCGTCAGTGGGTGGTGACTATTAGCAGGTGACAGGCGACCACCGCAGTGATTGAACAGGGCAGCGGCTGACATATTTCAGGTTCTTTAAAAATGACATATTTCAGGTTCTTTAAAAATAATGGTAACCCAGCAATCACCCCAGGGCTGGAAGCCAGTGATATTGGCGGTCCAACTAGGAGACTGCTTGCAACAGCAGAGCTACTGAATTTAAAAGCTTATGCTCTTCAAGTTTTCTTTCCAAAGATGTCCTAGATAAATGAATTTGCATGAAGAAATAGTAAAAAAGCAAATATTCCCAACTCCTTCAGCACACAGCTGTTAAATTACAGATTCTGTAAACCAAATCAATTCTACATACATTTCTAAGCACATACTCTGTACACAGCAGACACTGGGCTACATGGGGGAGGTACAGAGAGAGACGAATCAAGGCCTGGTGGCTGCTACACTTTCCCAAGCATGGGGGCTGGCCTCAGGTGGCCTTCTTACCTGTTCCCCAGCACTAATCCTAAAATGGCACCCCCCTCATCACCTGGCTTTTTAGCTGATGCCTGTCCTCATTTCAACCCCACTAGCCACGCGACAAGGCGGGGCACGCTGTCTGTTTGCTCTTGGAGACTGAACGCCCTCTGCTATCATCCCAGTTCCCTCCACGATGTGTCTGAGTAACCTGGAGCTGTTGCTGTTCCCTGGGGTCTCGCAGGAAGGAAAGACAAGTATTTAATGAGGCCCTCCCAGTGCAGGGGATTTTAACTAAATAAACATCACATTCGGCAGCTTCACCTGCTGATTTACCTAAAATATATATATATTTACCTAAAAATATTGACTCTCCTTTCCACAAGCTGCATTTCATTATCTTCAAAGGTGACAGTGGGAAAGAGAACCACACGGGCCAACATCTGTCAGTGGCAAGCTGGGCGAGTAAGCAAGAGATGTCCCCATGCTGCCTGGTTCCCAGGGTGGCCCTGGGTGGTGGCTCATCCCAAGGAGGTCCACATCCCAGTACCTGTCCTGATCACAGGGGGCACCTGCAACAGCCCTTCCTGTTGGTCCCACTCAAGGGAGGTCTTGGCCCAGATGTCACCCTCTCCCTGCCCAGAGAGCCAGAAGACAGGCATTGCTCTCTCCCATCACTGACATCCCATTTTAATTCTTCTCTCTCTTCTCAAACATCAAATTTTTTTCCACCTTCCTTTGGAAAAAAAATAAAAAGCCCATCAACTTCCTTTGCTTCGCTAATGATTTGCTAGTCCAATCTCAATTACTGTAAAATGGGATACACAGATAGCTCAAATTTCCTCCACAAAAGGATCTGCACTTGACAGGAAGCGACCCAATTTCCACAATTATCTCCCTCACAAAATCCATCCATAACAGTGCTAACCACAGGGCTGTGTTTTGCTCAAGCTGTAAATGGGGATAGATGCCTGGACAAAGGAGCTCTTCTTTCCCCGTCGTTTCCTGATTTGTGAATGTATTTATTTGAACCTTCTCACGGAAACCTAAAAATTCCATCACACTCAGCAAATACTGAGCAAATCGCCAACATGGAAAGCTGTCGCCTCTCCGTGAAATGCCCTCCTCACTGTTACACCCTGCAAATACCTTCGACTCTAAGTTCAAGCTCCCCTTCATGGGGAAGGTTTCCCTGACCATGTGCACCCTTCGCCTGGAGCACCATCCTTTAGTGATGAGTAATGCAGGGCAGAGGCTCCCACGCTCTTCTGCACATTGGAATCACCTGAGGATCTGGAACGACTACTGACTCTTGGCTTTCACACTGGGATTCTCATTTAACTCCTCTGAGCTGCCACCTGGGCAGTGGGATGCTTAAAATCTCCCCAGGTGATCCGAATATGCAGTAACATATACAGGAAACAAGCATAAAGGTAAAGG
Source organism: Globicephala melas (assembly GCF_963455315.2). NCBI lineage: Eukaryota > Metazoa > Chordata > Mammalia > Artiodactyla > Delphinidae > Globicephala > Globicephala melas. The sequence goes on along the minus strand of NC_083314.1, from coordinate 139,713,545 downwards.
GAATTCACATGTGATTTCAGGGCTGGCATGACCCACTCCCTCGTCCCCCACGACTGGGCCTGTTATTGAATTCCCCTGAGCCTGAACACGTCCACCGCAAAATACGATGGCTCTGAGAATAGGCACCAGATGTGGTGAGTTTATTAAACGACATAATCTATTTAAGATACTTATCACATAGTGTTAAGTGCTGGGGACAGTCAGGAAAATGCCCCCCCCCAACCAAGATGCCTATGCCCTAATCACTGGAATATGGTTTCGATAATTTAGATCATGAGAATCTGGACTTTTGAACTGATGACATCACAGAGAGACCTTGCCTGTCTTCTGCATTTGGGCTGGATGTGAATCTTTGGGGTCCAGAGGTGGACTGGAAGAGACAGAATAATGCCCCGCCCCCAAAATGTCCACTCCTTAATCTGTCCCAGCTGACTGCACCAGAAGTCCATTCCTCACCCAAGGACAATTCACTGGCTGACCAGAGCCACAACTTGGCCTGGTAGGAAGGGTTAGATCCAGACTGGATATAGGAGAAGACAGGCATATTCTCTCTCTCAAGAATCTGAACTCATTAATACAGATTCTGTCCAGGAGTAACGGGGCCAGAAGTGAAAAGATGCACAAGCTCTGAGGCAGCAAGGGGTCAACTGAGCAGAAGTTATGACTCAGTGAAGTGAAGGCTGGCAGAAGCCAGCAGGCAGAGAAATACATGTACAATTAGGGAGTGAACAATGTCCTGCGCAATGGGAACAATAAGATGCCCTGGTCCCTGAGAGACATCCAGGATCCTTCCTGTTATGAAATCATACCCCAGTCTCTGGGATGCCAGGCTGTACGGCTATTCGGAGATTCTAGAGACACTCTTCCTCCTGCAGAAATTCCTGCTGTGCATGGCCTTACAATGCCACACCCCTTCTTCCTGGGGTGGGGTTTGGAAGGGGGGGCTGTAAAAACTAGCCTGAGGCTCACTCTGGTGCACTTATATGTACCTCGCATCTGAACCCTTAACTACGTCACTCTTCACATCTCGCAGCTGGCAAAGTCACAAGATCATGAATGTCACCGTCTCCCAGACTGGCCTTGGGTTTTCAAATCATGGCTCCACTAAGTACCAGTTATGTGAGCTTTGGCAAGTCCCTTGAAGTCTTTGGGTCTCTGTGAAGCTGGGAAGTTGGTACCTTGCCCCTAATGGTTGCTGAGTAGCATAAATACGATGATATATGCAAACTGCCTGGTGCTACAGGAGAGATTCATTCCATACTGTTTGCCCTCCCTTCCCTCTATTTCATCTGCATATCATTCTTAGGAAGGAAAAGGGAGAAATTTCCGATATTTATTTCCTATACCATATACATATTAGTTTTTCGATACATATGCGTCAAAATGAAGCAGGAAACAATTACCAAGAACCATTTCTGCTGTGATATGAAATCTGATATGTTAACCTGACTCTCAGGCTCTAGTCCAGCACATCTCCCCAGACTCACAGCTCAGTCCACCCTCCTCACAGGAAATACACACTATGGCCACACTAGGTTGGTCACAGACCCTAGAGCACACCTTGGTGACCCAATGCCACACCTCCTCACCTAATCAAACTCAGCCCACTCTTTGAGGTCCCATCTGGAAACAGATGACAAACTCTAAACAGTATTATTGCCAAGAATTAATACACAGATTATGTACCCAAGGGTGGGCTGTGTTGAAGGGAAACACTGAAGGACAGGCCAGGGTCCCAGGGCTAGAACAGCAGAACTGTTACCTCTCCTAGGCTTGAAGGGGTGAGAGAAGGGATGGGCGACTGGAACTGAGAGGGGACCCAGTAGAAAAAGTTGCCTTAAAAGGAGCGGTGACCTTCAGTCTAGGATACAGCAAGCCCAGGGCAACCCAGCCAAGAGAAAGTCTAAAAGCCGATCAAAACACACAGACTTGGGCTTCCCTGGTGGCGCAGTGGTTGGGGGTCTGCCTGCCGATGCAGGGGATGCGGGTTCGTGCCCCGGTCCAGGAGGATCCCACGTGCCGCGGAGCGGCTGGACCCGTGAGCCATGGCCGCTGAGCCTGCGCGGCCGGAGCCTGTGCTCTGCAAAGGGAGAGGCCACAGCAGTGAGAGGCCCGCGTACCACAAAAAAACAAACAAAAAAAAACAACAAAAAAACCCCACAGACTTCACTCTGCTTCCCGCCCACCCTTTAGCCTCCTGCTAGAACTCAGCAATGGCTAATTCCAAGAAGAGGCCAAGAGGCCAGGAAGCCCATGGATGCAGTCCACCCAGGTTAGCCTTCCTCCCGGAGGGAGGAAAGGAGGATGGAGGGGAGCAGAGTGCTCTCAGGAAGGGCAGGCCGAAGACAGCCAGCTCAAGGTCCAAGGGCAGCCCCTCCTCCATGAAAAATATTCTGTCACAGACCATACTCTTCAACATTCCTAAGGAACTTCAAAGACCACATGTCGCCTTGTGACAGAGCATGAAACAGAAGGGAGACACAAAGAAAGGAAAATATAATTGCATTTGTGATTATACTGCTGTGTGCCACATTCTGTGATTAGCATTCGACATGCCTCGTCTCATTCATCTTTACAACCTGGGGAGGTATTATTATCTCTGTTTGTAGTAGTGGAAACTGAGGCACCGAACTGATGAAACATCAAGTCCCAGGTAGATCCAGATCTAGAACCCAAGTGCATCTGTCTCCCAGTATCACAAAGTTTCCATAAATCCAGCCTGCTGTGCATACATTGTCATTTTCTGATCTACCTACATCTTGTCCCTTGATGAGTATGAAGGCCACCTGAAGGCACAGACCATCTTCTATTCCTCTTGCATCTCCGTTTGCCCCGTGCTAATGAGATGCAAGCAAGTCCCACATAGAGCTGAATAAATAAAATCACAAAAATCTTTGAAATCCCCACAATCCTATTTTTCTTCAGTTTAAAAATAACCTGTTTTGCCAAACAGTCAGAAACTTCTTTTCCCTCTTTAAACAGATTCTTTTTTTTTTTTTTTTTTTTTTTTACACACATCTCATATTGGGATTCACAACTCATCACTCCTGCAAGAAATACCCCCAGGCTCCTTGTCTATTCAGGCAAGCACTTGGTAAATTTGGAAAGCAGTTTAGATGAATTTCTGCCTGCCAAGTACAAGGATTCTGGGTAGACTTCTCTTATACAAAGTTTGAAAAGAAATATTATGCTCGTTTCCTCAAGTACATCCAACAATAGCTTTTTAAATGGACTCTGGTTAAAGTCTTTATTACTAACAAAAAAAACCCCACAAAATGATTAATAATACAGCAGTGCAGTTCTGTGTCGCTGACGTTATGTGTGTGTAATGTTACCTGGGTGAGTGTTTCTAAAACCTCCAAGTGCCTTTCTGACACTTCATCATTAACTCCTTTTGCCTTCTCTGCGGCGTAGCAAAGGTGAGCTGGCCTGAGCTCCACGTGGAGGTTGAGGCCTGAGGCCCAAACAGCTCGCTTCCTCTGTTCCGCACTTGGCTCCCATTTTAATTTGATGGGAAGACAACAAGCCTTGTCAGAACACAACAACAGGGAGAGGAAAAGGTCTCCAGCTTCTCTTAGGAGGGTGCCCTCAGGTCTCCCCTTTTTCTCTGAGCGCATTTGACACTTCCTTTCTAACGACTGTCACCGGTTGCCAAGCACTTTCCTGTCCGCACACTCATTTCATCTTCATGACAACTCAGTAAGGTGAGTTTTGCTGTCCCTATTCTGCTATGTTTGGATAAGAAGAGATGGGCCAGCAGTTTCTCAGCCGGGAAGTGTTGACAATAGGACCGGAATCCATGTCTTCTGGATTCCAAGATCTTCTTTTCACACCTTGACTCCTAGATCTACATTACGCTTTCCTGTAGATTATCTAGAGTTAAAATTAATACTGTGGGGGTGGGGATGAGGGTGGGATGAGAGTAACAGGGCAGGACCCTTTTGCTAGTATGGCTAGTAGGTTAGCTGGTCCCATCCCTCCTCTCTCAGCCCCAGCTGGTAAGACACACCTTCTTTGTTTGCTGACTCTAGGCCACACCACTTCCCCTATCTGATGAATCTGTACCTTTGCACAGCCATCTGGGCCAAAGCCGGTGGGGTCACTGACCCCAATAAAATGATACCTTTTCCCTCTCTGGAGGCAACTTCAGCCTCTGGTCATTTAAATTTACAGTCTAAATTAGTATTCATTAGGGATAAAAAGATCAAGATAGAGATAACAATATTAATATTAAATGGCTTCCAAGACCCAAATTGGTAAATGAAGGACTCCAGATTTTTAATTAGGTTTATCTCTAAAAAGTGAGCCAGTCTCCATTAGGTGCCCATTAACTGGAATTTTCCAGAAAGCAACCAGCTGGTCCTGCAAAGAGCCACTCACTCGACATTTGTGATTCTCTAGGTATTACCAGCCAATATCCGTCCACGGAGGAAGGGATAGATGATCAGAGGGAGCCTGAAAAGATCTCTTCCCTCAGGAATTCCAGGGGGAAACACGCACAAAAAAATCAGCGCTTAAAAGTGGGGACATTAAATACTCCTTTGAAAAATTTCATGAAAGCTATGTCTGAATCCCTTGCCCCAAGCTCAAGTCAAGAACTTAAGATGGGAATTAAAAAAAAAAAAAATTCAATAGCGAAACGTAACACCCATATATTTTAAAAGTACCACTTAAAAACTGTCAGGATGATGTACAATGACTTTTCACCTCCTTTGATCCATTTTGTTGGCACCGTACCATGAAATCACAATTAAAATAAGAAGTTGCTTCTAATAAAACCAGGATTCTACGGCTAAAAGGTATGTTCACCTTTGTGTGTCCAAATAAAATTCTCTTAATGCCCTTGGAAAAACACAAACTAGAAATCTGGATCCTCATTTGAAAGACTGAGAAACTGGGGCTCTGAGGAGGAAGGTGACTTACCACTTACTAGAAGTGGCTGTATCCAAGTTAAAATTGAAGGCCTTGGGCTTCCAGCCTTGAGTTTTAAAGCTAGAAAGGATCTTGGATATCATCAAGACCATGGCCTAGAGTCTTCATTTTTCAAATGAAGAACTGTATCTTAGAGAGGTTGAATGGATTGCCGGAAGTCACTCAACTAGTAAGTTACACAGAACAATTAGCCAGGTCACCTGATTCCTAGTCCATTTCTGACACCACTAGGGTCCAATGTGTACACCATTCGTAACATGAGCTACAGAGAGAACTTCCATATGACTTCATATTATTAGACAATTTCTAACATCATTCACTTTTACAGAATTCCTGTTCCATGAACAAGTTGTTTCTGAAACATTTCAAAAAGCATAAAAGAGCCCTTTAAAAGAATTCAAGGAGAGTAAGACTTCCGCCCACACTACAGAAGGTGCCCTCTGCTCAGAGTTTACCAGAACTCAGCTTCGCAGGATGACATTCTAGAAACTGTTTCCCTAGAACGTTTCAGGCAGAGGAGAGAGAGCGCTCAGGGAACTATCTCCTACCCAGAGGAAATAACCTCAGCATGCTACAAGCAAATAACTCCCAACAACCTGGGCCAATTAATTTCTAATAAAGAGCTCTACTCAGAGAGGTTAAAAAATTAAATTAAATGTTACATTACCCATGCGATCAGACTGCGAAGCACAGCTCCTGAAGAGACAGCTGTCTTGGACCTTGTGGGAGCCCAGAGCCACCCCGCAAAGAAGGAAAGGCAAAGTTCACGGCTGGGAATCATAATCAGGAGTTTCAGTGATTGCCAGAGAAGGGGTTTGGCAAGGTGTGATCACATGGGAAGAAACTAAGTGTTCTGCCATGGACACCAATCAGGGCAAGGGGCATTCAAACACAGCTCGACTCCCACCTCCAACTCCAGACATATTGCTTTACTCGTTCAGTCGACAGAGTTTAACGTACTGACTGCAGGCTGTTTGCCATGCATTGTTCAGTTGTGGTAACGTGGCTTATGTCCTAGTGAAGGAAGACAGACAAAAATGTATAAATGCAGGCAGACCTCGGAGATGTTGTAGGTTTGGCTCCAGACCATCTCAATAAAGCAAATATGGCGATAAAGCAAGTCACATGAATTTTTTGGTTTCCCAGTGCATATAAAAGTTATGTTTACACTAAAATGCAGTCTGTTTAGTGTGCAATACCGTTAGGTCTAAGAAAACAACATACATATCTTAATTAAAAAACCCTTTATTACTAAAAAATGCTAACCATCATCTGAGCCTTCAGTGAGTCATCATCTTTTTGCTGGTGGAGGGCTTGAAATAACTTCGAGAATTACCAAAATATGACACAGAGACATGAAGTGAGCAAATATTGCCAGGAAAATGGCACCAATAGACTTGCTCAATGCAGCGTTGTCACATACCTTCAGTTTGTTAAAAAGCAGTATCTGAGGGCTTCCCTGGTGGCGCAGTGGTTGAGAACCTGCCTGTTGCGGGGGACGCGGGTTCGTGCCCTGGTCCGGGAAGATCCCACATGCCGCAGAGCGGCTGGGCACGTGAGCCATGGCCGCTGAGCCTGCGCGTCCGGAGCCTGTGCTCCGCAACGGGATAGGCCACAACAGTGAGAGGACCGCAAAAAGAAAATAATAATAATAAAAAAAAGCAGTATCTGAGAAGCACAATAAAGCGAAGCACAAATTAAACAAGGTTTGCCTGTATGCAATATGTCAGATGTTGGGAAGTTCTGGGAAGGAAAATAAGGCTGGAGAGGGAATAAGAAGTGCTGGAAAGGGGAACATTCTCCAATGAGTAGTCAGGGAAGGCCTCACTGAGATGCCACTGAGCACAACTTTTAAGAAGGTAAAGGTGACACCACGCAGACTTGGGGGAAGAGCATTTCAGACAGGGGACAGCAAGCGCCAAATCCCTCAGCAGAAATATGCCCAGCATCTTGGAAGAGCAGTGAAGAGGCTGTGTAACCGAGCAGGACCCTCTGAGGCCTTCTCAGAATAAACCTCCACCTGTGTGCTCTGCCTACCCTTTGTCTGTGGAAAAACTTCAGTCACAGAATAAATGTAACCAGAGAAGTGAAAAAATGCAGAAAAACATAAAAACAGATAAGCAAGACAAAATAGTAATACTTTAGACATTAAACAAAGTCAGGGACCTCTAGTTCCTCCTCAAGGACTATAGATAAGATTCTGAGCCATGTCCTTTGACCTGTTATGCAGATACTGAACCCCCAGCAGGTAGAAGAAGTTAACTGTATGCTGCCCACAAGCACACAGACCCCAGACCAGCTGGAACCAGAAGGTTAATGACCATTACCTCACCACCAACCGATCAGAAGAATGTCCATGAGCTGACCACGCCCTGCTCCTTGAACACTGTAAGACTCCCCACTACCCCCTCCAGGGGAGCTGGCAGGGGAACACACAGTCTTGAGGGCATTAGCCTGCTGTGGCCCCCTTTGCCTGGCAAAGCAATAAAGCTCCTTCTGTCTGCTTCACCCAAAATTCTGTTTCCGAGATCTAATCCAGCACCAGTATACAGAGGCCGAATTTCAGCAACAGCTGGTGTGGACCAGAGGGGAGAGGGAGAAAGAAGCAAAAGGTGAGGCCTCAATGAGGCCAGAGCCAGGCACCGGGGCAGAGAGGATGGGGTCCTTGCCCTTAAGCAGCTGACAGTCTAGTAAAAAGCAACGCAGCCCACCAGGCTGGGTTTTTCTGGCTTCACCATTCTTTTTTTTTTTTTTAAGTTATTTATTTTATTTATTTATTTTTGGCTGTGTTGGGTCTTCGTTACTGCTCGCGGGCTTTCTCTAGTTGTGGCGAGCGGGGGCTACTCTTCCTTGAGTTGTGCGGGCTTCTCACTGTGGTGGCTTCTCTTGTTGCGGAGCATGGGCTCTAGGTGTGGGGGCTTCAGTAGTTGTGGAGCGCGGGCTCAGCAGTTGTGGCTCCCCGGCTCTAGAGCGCAGGCTCGGTAGTTGTGGCGCATGGGCTTAGTTGCTCCGCGGCATGTGGGATCTTCCTGGACCAGGGCTTGAACCTGTGTCCCCTGCATTCACTAGCCAAACAGTGCTGGAAAGGAAAACCCTCGTGAATTGAGAACAGTCATAACTTCATCTCATCTATCCCACTAATCCTGCTCCTGTCACTAGAGCGAGATGATTTCAAAACACTAGCCTCCCACGTGTCATCTCTCTTCCTCTGCAGAGCAGCCACGTGGGTTTAATATTTACATCTCCATGTCACAGGTAAGAAACTTAAGACACAGAGAGTTCAGTTCTTGCTCAAGAAAATACAGGTAGTGTCAGAACCAGGATCTGAACACAGGTCTTTGTGACGCTGAAGGCCACAGCTATGAGGTCCTTGTTATGACAGCACAGGAAAATGATGGCTGGTAGCACCATGCAACATGGAAAGGGCCATATGGCCTCTTGACAGCTGTGGCTGTCCTAGTGACTCAGCGTGTCACGCAGGATGGTGGAACAAAGTGTTCTCTCCCACACTGAGAGCTGGGCAGTCCCACGTGGGGATGTCCCCATTCCATGGGTGGAAGACTAAACCTGTCTGGCTTCTACTGGTAAGTCTGGCTTCCAGAGCCTGATCACACTGGGAAACTGAGGCAGCTAACTAGGTCCCCCAGGCTTAGAAAGCTAAGCTTTAAAAGAGACAGACAGACAGACATCAAATTCTCTGTAGCTGTCTTAGAAGGATGGGGTTTATTCCTCTCTGAAGGGAAGACTTCCTGCCTCCAACCCACCTGAAGAAGAGGAAAGAAAATCATTTACGCAGATCAGCACATGTTTATGGCACTGGACCTTGCTCCCAACATACCAAGATCCAGTTTAACTCACAGGAGAAATGAACATGTTCTGGTTGCTTTTCTCCCTGGACTGTCCCACACCTTTTTTTCCCAACAGAAATCTATATCCAGGCAAAGGTCACCAGTGGACACCCCAACTCAAGCCAATTTAACCCGATATGACTGTTGTCAGTGTGTTGTCGATACGTACACATCTTTCTTCTCAATGGACTGTGAAACAAAGGCAACACATAGCATGAGGATAGTGATGATAAAAATAACAGTAGCCATGAGGTGAAGTCAATCTTAGACTGAATTCCTGGTTCTGAACCTGTTTCTTAACCTCTCGGAGCCTAAATTCCTCATCTCTGAAATATGAATACTAATATTTATCTCACAACTTTACTATTACAGGGGACAAAACGTATGTAAAATTCCTGGTCCACAGTAGTTCCTAGTAACTGAGGGCTGTTATTCTCCATTAGGATAAAGGTGAATATGATTTTCATGGCACTTTTTCCATCCGTAATCTCAGTTGATCCCCCAAACAAGTCCCTAGCCCTTAATTTGGGGTCTTTCACTTAGTAGTTGCTCAAAAAAGAGAATTCAGAGCTAGAAGAAGAGTTCTGAAACCATCTCAGCCTCTCATTTTACAATTAGGAAACTGAGGCTCAAAGAGGGGACATATTATACTGTCACCTAAGCAGTCACCTTCTACAATAATTCAGAGACCTCTTCTTGATGACAAATTTAGCCAAAGACATCGTGGCCTCAGAAGCTAAATGCCATAGGGAACATCACCAGGGCGTGGACAAATGCACTCAGGATCAAATGTAGTTGTCGTGATATCCAGAATGATCCAAAGGCTTTATTTAAACTCCGTTTTACATAGGCGAGTGGGGGAAAGTGCCCTGTGCCTCGAATGCAAATTGGCCCCCGTTTTACAGTGGACTCTTGCTCAGGGAAATGAAGGCCAAACTTTTCAAAGGTTCTAATTGGCAGAAAAGTGGCTGGTGGGCAGCAGGGCTGTGTGCAAACCTCAACCCTGTTGCTTTCCACCTGTTTCTCCACTTGCTTGTTATCCAAGGGCTCCAGGAGGCCAGTTCCACACTCGGTCTAATTGAACAGGGGCACTTCTGCAAGACTGAATTGTCTGCTTGAACAAGGCAGGGCCGGTAGAGTCCGACTCTCAACCCTCCTCCCTCTCATCAGGACCCTGGCTGGGCTGGTGCCTTTGCCCAGGAATCCTGGGATGAAGCCCTCTGTAAAAAGGTTCTGTGCCTCCCTGTCTCATTCTCCCAGAGCAGACGGGGTGCTAAAATTAAGGATGCAGAGGGACTTCCCTGGTGGCGCAGTGGTTAAGAATCCTCCTGACAATGCAGGGGACACGGGTTCGAGCCCTGGTCCGGGAAGATCCCACATGCCACAGAGCAACTAAGCCCACATGCCACAACTACTGAGCCTGCGCTCTAGAGCCCGCAAGACACAGCTACTGAAGTCCGCATGCCTACAGCCCACGTTCTGCAACAAGAGAAGCCACCGCAATGAGAAGCCCGCGCACTGCAACGAAGAGTAGCCCCCGCTCGCCGCAACTACAGAAAGCCCGTGCACAGCAACAAAGACCCAACGCAGCCAAAAATAATAAATTTATTTTTAAAATAAATATAAATTAAATTAAGGATGCAGAGCCCCAGTTTTCAAGCACTTACTGTTTCTGTGGAAAGGACACTTAGGCTAAAAGTTAGAAAGAGTGGGGTAAAAGCAATTGAGAATGGGGCCTCAGGATGGGAGGGAAAGAATGCAGGGTTGGGACTGTGTTCATCTGTGTCCTTCTCCCTGCATGGCTTTGAGCAAGTGTCAACTTTCCTGCAACCTCATGTGGTCCCCACATTGTGACTTTCTGAGGCCCCATGGACTTCTTCCTCCATGGCCTTTCTCCATAAAAAAAAAAAAAAAAATGTTAAAAATTCCATTCTATGACTGTGTTGGTCTAACAACAAATGTAATCTTCAACCCTAAAAGTTCATCTCCTTCTTCTGATTTTAAAAGAAATTGAAACATTTACCGTGGGCTACTAAAAATACGGTAGGACCTGAGGCACCATGCTATTGCTCTAATGGCTAAATGACCATGGTTTTCTAAACTGAAAAACGGAACTGATAGCATCCTCTCAACACGTTGTGAGCATTAGTGGTTTAATCTATAATTCATCCAGCACGATGCCTGGGATCCAGCAGATGCTCAATGGCTCTTAATATTACATTATTGTTATTACTGAGAAAATGTAACTCAGCCATTCTTCAAAGACTGTGAGCCTTTTGGAAGGAGAGAGGCATGAGTTTGCTCCCTGTGTGATTTACTCATTTATCAGCTCCTCCGAATATCCCCATAGCTATGGGACCGTGGCCAGTACTCAATAGAGGCACATACTGAAAAATGACAACGAACTTGAAAGGAAACATTTTCCCTCCAAAGAGAAACTTTACCAAAACTATCTTCATTGGCTATTAATTAATTAATATATTATATACATAAACATATGTATAAATAATTTTTATATGTCTATATATATGTATATATATATAAATATCAGAGCACTTAAGAAAATCAATGTCCCAGGCTCTGTGGGCTGAAACTGAAGCTGGGGTCTGGAAGACCCCCAGGGTTTCCCACAGATCTCTCTATTCCTTAGGATGCTCTTTAAAAATAAGAAATGGGCAGATCCGGAAAGAATATATCGATATCTATCTATCTACATATATGAATCACTTTGCTGTACACCAGAAACTAACACAACATTGTAAACCAACTATACCTTAACAACAAAAATAAAAAAAGGAACGGACAGACGGAAGGAAGGAGAGATCAATGGAAGAAAGGAATGAATCCATGGTTAAACAGTTGTGAAAAGACTTCATTATATAATGGTCCCCAATCCCTTGAAAAATCATAATGAATATGAGGATATTAAAAATTGCTGAAAGATCATTTTTTTAAGGAAACCCGCTTTACCTTTATGACCCCAAATTTCACAGTGTGTTTAAGAAGTGTTTTCCCTAGCATGACTATAAATCTCCCATCTGATCTGGGAAGTGCCCACCACCCCAGCTGCCGTCCTGTTCTTTCTACATCAGGGTCTCTTTTCAGTTGCTGTTCCTTCCTAGGTTCCTTCTTACCTTACAGGTCTCCCCTCAGATGCCACTCTTGAAGGGGGCCTTTCCCAGGTCACCCAACCTGCAGCAGCCTCCCAATGTCCCTCCAACCAGTTATTATCTCTATCATTTCAACCTCTATTTTACAGTATTTATTGATATTTCATCTAAAACGTATCAGTAATGTTCTTGCTTATTGTCCATCTAACCCCTTGAGGGCAGGCAGTTTTCCTGACGTCTTCGTGTCTTTATAGCCACTTCAATGAGAACGGCAGTGTCAGAGAGCACACCCCTCAATAAATACTGGCTGGATGGGCGGATGGGCGGATGGGTGAGTGGGTAGAACACAACTATTACATGATCTGTAGAAAATGCCTTAGCCTTCTGGGTCTTCCCCATCTATGATGAAGGACTTAACATTTAAAGTTCCTTCTAGTATTGTTATTTAAAGTACAGCATCGATAAAAACACCATCTATTAAGTATTTATTATGTGGCAAGGAACTTCTCCTGGTGTTATTTTATTTAACTTAATCTTTAAAACAACTCTGAGAAGTGTTTACTATCCCAATTTAAAGATGAAACTGAGGACGAAACCTGTTGTCTCCGACAGGTTGAATCCATCACCCAAGCCTACTGCCCTGTCCTAAGCCAGTGCTGTTTCTACTACATTATGAATCTATAAGCCAGAAGGAAATAGTGGTGCTCTCTATTGCAAAAGGAACAGGAGTGAGGGAACAGGTGAGGCATTTTGCACATAATTCAGTTCACTGTGTACTAGTCTATGCCTGGAAAACAAGAAGCATTTCCTGAGTCAGTAGATTTTTAAAAAGCCTAGCTTTAGATCTATACAAACGTCTTCCACTTTTTAATAAAATCTTTGGCATTTTATTTGCAGCACTTGTTCTAAATCATCTCTCTACTTGACAGTCAGGCGCCATCCACCTTCCCCCTCACGTGGAGAGTTTATTTTCTCTTGGAGAGCAATTACCGGACAAATGCCAGGCTACAGAAGGTGTTTCTCCAGCAGCAGCATCTGTCTCCTTGGCAGGCTCCTCAGGCAATTTTACTGGCAACGTTAAAATGGCCAGGGGGTCAGACAGAGCTCAGCTGCCCACAAGCCCACAGGCGGCCTACCAGCCTCTGCCCGAATGTCTCCAAAAAGAAGCAGGCTTGGACCCACCTCCAAAGTCAAAGATCGGCCAAAGCCAGCTCTAGCTCCATGAGGACCAGTTGGACCATCCTGGTTTCTGCTGGGAGCCAAGAAATTCCCATGATCCTCTTTGCTAAACAAACTGGCAATAACAACGACCTGTTTAAGGGCATAAAGGCACCCAGGTTTTTGTGATGATCGGCAAATACACGCTGGGGTAGGCAGCCTCTAAAAGGGCCCCCAGCAAGCCCTGACTCATGGTACTCATGCCTTTGGTAACCCCCTCCCCTCTGAGTATGAGCTGGACCTAGTAGCCCATTTCTAGTAATTAGAATATAGCAAAAGTAATGAGATGTCACTTGATAAATCAGGTTACAGAAAGGCTCTGGCTTCCTTCTTGCTGGCCACCCCTCGCCCTCCCGTCTGCTTGCTCTGATGGAAGTCAGCTGCCATATTTGTGATCGGCCCTACGGGGAGACCCACGTGGCAAGGAGCTGAAGGAGGCCTCTGGCCACCAGCCTGTGAGGAATGGAGGCCTGCCAACAGCCACTAGAGTGAGCTTGGAAACAGATCCATCCCAGGCCAGCCTTGAGATGGATGCAGCAGCTCTGGCCAACACCTTGACTGCAGCCTTGTAAGAGATCCTGAGCAAGAACACCCAGCTAAGGCCACCTACCAAAACCGGGGAATCATCAATGCCTGTTGCTCTAAGATGCAAAGGTTGGGGGCAGTTTGTTATGCAGCAATAGTTAACTAACAGGTGTTTTTAAAACAGAAAATTATATATATATATGTATCTGTGTATATATATATTTTTTAATCTTGTCAATATAATCACCTTTTTCAAGTCTGTTCAAATGTCACCTCCACGGGCCTCTCCCAATCCCCCCGCTGAAAATTACAACTCACTTCTACCGGCATTTCCATGCCACCATATAATGCATTGGCTTTTCATATTTCCTCAATTCTTAAACATTATCTTTGACACTTTGCTACTCAAAATGTGATCTTTGAACCAGCAGTATCATATCACATGGGAGCATGTTAGAAATGCAAATCTTAAGGACCATTCCAGACCTACCGAGTCAAAATCTGCATGATAGGAAAATCTCCAGTTGACTTACAGGTACATCAATGTTTGAGAAACTCTGTTCTAACATTCTATAAGACTACCTTATTTATGAAATTTTATTGGGTTTTTTTTTCTGTCTCCCACCTTTCCCCCAACCCCAATGAGAAGTGAGATATGGAAATCTTTTTTTTTTTTTTGCAGTACGTGGGCCTCTCACTGTTGTGGCCTCTCCCGTTGCAGAGCATAGGCTCCCGACACACAGGCTCAGCGGCCATGGCTCATGGGCCCAGCCACTCCGTGGCATGTGGGATCTTCCCGGACCGGGGCACAAACCCTTGTCCCCTGCATTGGCAGGCGGACTCTCAACCACTGCGCCACCAGGGAAGCCCTGGAAATCATTTTTGATCTTGGTTTCCACCATTTGGAAGAACCCAGCCTGCTTTTGTAAAGGTAAACACAGAAATGAGAGACATAGAGGGACTATGCTTATGAAATTTTACAATCAATGCCACTTTGATCTAAGCTCATTTGAACTGAGTTTCTGTCTCTTGTGGTCAGGAGTATTTCCAAATGGCTGGGGTCAGAGCCCTCAACAAATCCCACACCTTACTCTCAGTTTGTCCCTAGTGATGAGCTGACTGAAATCTCTCTCCCAGATGCAGCTTAAAAGATCCCAGGGATTGTAAATCAACTATACTTCAATAAAGTAATTTTTTAAAAAAAAGATCCCAGGGCAGATTTTGATTGGTCCTGACACATCATTTGCATCTAGTCCATTGTATCTACAGAGCTAGAGCCGAATACTAGCTCCAATCCAACCACACAATTGAGGTGGTAAAGAAACATCTCCAGAAGGAGAAAAGGGGATTTTTTTTTTTCTGAAGAAGGGGAGAAAAGTGCTTAGTAAACAAAATATCAGATGCTTATTGCATTTTACAACTTTATGCCCTTTAGGTGCTGTTACTCCACCTGGAATACCTACATAAAAGCCCTGATACCTTCACTACCTCCATTTACCTCCATAAGACTAGCAGGTTGCTACTCAGCTTCCCTGAATCAGTTCAAGAGTTATGTCCTCTTTGAGGCTCTCCCTAACTCCCAGGGGGGATGTAGAAGTTCTTCACTGATCTTACTGTATCCATCCACTCTATGGGAGAAAATAATTATTACAGTAATTTAGTGCATTTTGATTCAGCACGATAAATGCATTATTAAACACAACCTTTTATTTACCAATAAATATGCAAAGAAAAAAGAATGTTCATCCAACTCCTGAGCCTCTGGATTAAGTACTGAGGAGATGGAGCAAGGCTTGGGCTTTGCATAGTGTGTTCACATTCTGCATGTTTATTTTGACATGATTGCACCATCACAGTTCAATGGATTCTCCGCCTGCCCTTGAGAGTAGCACAGTTTGTCAAGGTCATGTATAAAAATAGGTTCTTCCATCAACAACAGACATGCAGCCTCCATGTCCACCTGCTTTGCTTCTGTCCCACATCTTCCATCCCTTGCCCTCTAACGACTGCAGGTTAAAGGCCTCCCGTCATTAGCATTGGAGATCCCCACATGTCTCTCCATCTGGGAAACTCTCAGGGGTAGTGACAGATCTTAATGAATCACCTTGTCCTTTTAGAAGTGTTGCAAGGCCCTGGGGCTGCTGCTAATTACTAGACCTGTTACTGCTGTAGGTGCTGTTCTCCTTCCCCAGGAACAGCTTATTTGGAGAGTTGGGGGAGAGCTATGGAGATGGGCATCTGCATCCTGGCAGAGCTCACAGACCGGCTCCCAAGAGCTACTATCAGCAGCTGAGGAGTGGCGGAGGGCAAATTTGGGTCAGTAGGAGTAGCTGCAAATAAGAGCAACTGGCTGACTCCTCAGTAGTTTTTCTACTCATGTATCTGGAATCCAGGCACTTCCTCTATATTACTCACTGATGAATGACGTGTGCTTAGGGTAAAGCATCTTGAAGGCACTGAGAGCTCTCCTTGTTTCCCCTGCTCCTTTCTCTAGGTGTTGTCCATCTCTTAGCAAACAACTGTCCCTCCCCTCAACATTCAAGTACTTTGTGTGCCTCTCTGTGGCACATCAGCTCGCACATTTTCTTTGGTACACTGATGCTAGAAAGTTCTTTAACCAACACTGCCTCTTTCCCTTGCCCACCTCCCTTAGAGATGCTGAAAAAGCCAGATACTTGCTTTCTTGGCCTCCCTTCTGGCTGGAAGTGGTAATACGAATGCATTCTGGCACATAAAGAATAAGCAGGGATGGAGGTATCTTGTTTTGTAATCATTCCTTCTGGGGGATTTTTTGTTTTGTTTGTTTGTTTTGGGTTTTTTCAACCTCTGATAAAAGAAAGGAGACAAATAATGAAAGCTCTATCATACCACCCTGGCTGTCCTGGTTTCTTTCTGTTTTCAGTTAGGTTATATGAGGAGGCAGTACTTGTTTCTATGGCAGCTATCCTGGGACCATAAAGCAATTAATCTAAGGATGACACAGAGCAGAAAGAACTTGAGCCCCTAATCACATCCCTGAACTACTGCACTGATCTTGGGACCACCCACCTCTGACTCTTTGTTATACAAGATAACAAAATGACTTTATTCCTGGTCACTGTCAGCCAGGGTTTCATTTTGCTCTTACTAACAGTTTCATGTTCCACGTCAAATTTCTTACACTAACACTTCTTAAACTTTATACGGTCAGAGAGCAATGAATGAAGGCACAGATCTTCCCCATATAAACATGCAAACCCCCAAGTCTTGCCTACAATTTCAGGAGCATCACAGACCCCCTACAAGTCCACCCATGGACATCCCCCAACCCATAATCTCTTGCTCGTAGAGAAACCTTTCTATAGATTATGTACACACAGTATAGGATTATATAATCAACACTTACACGATAATCAACACCGATACGTACAATAAGGAGCACAAGGCATTTTAAATTCCTTTGTCCTACAAGATACTGTGTACCATCATCATCATCATCATTTGTTGAACGCCTACTATGTTGCAGATCACTAGGCGTCTTCCTAAGCGCTCTATATGTGTAATCCCATTTGATCTCTAAGCCCTTTGAGGTAGGTATTACTATTAGCTCCACTTTATTCAAAGGAACCGAGGCTTAGACAAAGTAAACTGCCCCAGGTCACAGGACTAGTAAATAGTAAAGTTAAAATCTAAACCCAGGCAGTCTGACTGCACAGTCCTTCTTTTAATGTCTACTTTGTGCTGCCTCAATTCTGTATAGTAGACTATGTACTATGATGAGGAAGTAGATTAATACAGTTTAGAAACTGCAACAAAATGGATGGAAATAGTAACCTAAAATGTTTGATTAACTAAGGGTATCAGCTGTGCGTCCAAATTCTTTTAAATGTAAGTTGAATTTATATAGTGTGCCTCGATCTGAATAAAGCGGACAGGCTATCTTAAGTAAACTATTCCGTCTGTGGTACCTTCAGGGTTTACTTAGATTTAATAACTAATCTGAATATAAACACCACGTGCTTTCCATGTGTCAGCCACTGTTCAAGCACTTTACGTGCATTATTCTACTTAAGCTTCGTGATGAACCCATGGGATAGGGAGTGCTATCATCCCCATTTTACAGATGATGAAATCGAGGTCCAGGAAGGTAACGTGTGGAAGGACACATAGCTGAGAGTAGCCGGGTTCAGATATCAAGCCAGGTGGAAGCTTTACCTTGAGTTAGTGTTATACCGACTCCAATTTCAGCCCTTGACTTGCATAGTCTCCGTCTAGAATCTGAACATTTATAGCCGCATTCGCATTTTACTGAGGTTAAAAATCAAGTCTCCAACAAGTAACAGTCCATTCCTTCCTACTTAGGACTCATGGCTTCTCCCGTGGCTTGGATTTCCAGCAAAGGGGAGTCGGCCTACCCTGACGTCTCTGGTCTCGGCAGTCACCACCTTGGGAATCTTCTCAATGCAATGGCATAAACCCTCACCTGTTGGTAGAGCACACTCAGGTCCACTTCTGCCATCCTGACCACTCTCTCAATTCCCAAGCATTCACAGCCAGCTCTCCATATGACCTTTTCTACACAGATGCCTAAAGGTCACTTCAAATCCAGTGTCTAACTGCATCTGAAATCACAGAATCTTAGAGAGCAAAGGGACCACACAAGGCATCTGGTAGAGCTAAAAGAATATGGTTTGGAGGTCAGAAAGCCCAGGGTTCAAATCCTAGCTCTGAGCCCATTTCTTCTGTAAAACGGAAGTAATAACTGTCCCTTTTAATAGGGCTGCAGAAGGATTAAAGAAGATAATGGATACAAACTTGCCTAGCACAGTACCTGGCACATGTCATGGGCACTCAGTGCATACTAGTCACATTTACTACTACGATCATCAACCACAAAATTTTTTTCATCTACCGCATGCATGCATCTTTCCACAATACCCACAACAGATGGCCATCCAGGCTCCGCTAGAACATTTCCAAAGATAGAGAGCTCGCTCATCGCACCATCTTCCCAGGCAGCCGGTTCTATTATTGGACGGCTCTCATTGGCAGCCAGTCTTTCCTACGTTGAGCCAAAATCTGCCTCTGTGAATTCCATTGGCCCTAGCTCCGCCCCGTGGAGCAGCACAGCACAATTCTGTTCTCTCACAACAGTCAGTCCTTCTGAAAAAAGCAATCGGGTCCTCACCACACCCTCTCTTCTGCAGGCATTCATTCCCACACACACCCTCCTTCCATGACATGATTTCTACATTATCCACTATGCTCACTAGTTCCTCAAAGCGTGGTACCCAGAGGAGATACAGCCATTCAGTACCTCGTATGAGTGAATACTGTACTTCCATGAATTCATTTGAAAATTGTACTGTGATTTTCTTAGTAGCCAGAAAAATAATCACTGTTGCATCACCCAGGGCTTGAGGTGAACTAAACCTGGAAGTCTACTCCCCTCCTATTAGAAGAGAACATGCTGGGTCTTCCCCGCCAAATCCTCTTCCCATGAAATCTGGGCACCACGATTTGATATATTCTGTAGACTCTGACTTTGGCCAACTGAGAACACTCTGAATCATTCTTGTGCCATCTATACTAATAACCAGGCCTCAATTCTTCATCCAAGCTATTGATAGTACTTTTTGAAATAAGTTTGCTCCAATGTAGTCCTCAAATTCGGTACTCAAGGCCTCCACTCTGGTTCATTTCCATCCACTTTAAGAAACAATTATTCAGTGAGAAATACTATGTTAGAGTCTCAGGATGTGTAGAAGAGTCCTCTCCCTTGAGAGGCAGGGAAGACAGACCCATAAATGAAAATGACTATGAAGCCCAGCAAGTGCTATGATAAGAGACAGCAGTTGAGAAACATGAGCCCAGAGGTGGCTCACGTGTGTGGCCGCATATTAGCATCACCTACAGAGCTTTTAACTGGCCATACCCCAACCAAGTGTATCAGAAGCTCTGCCCGTGGGACCCAAGCATCAGTACTTTACAAAGACCCTCAGGTGATTCCAGTGCACAGCCAAGTTTGAGAAGCAACAGCCTAGACCAGCCCAAGTTCTTCCCAACCTGTCATGGGAATCACTGGGATCTGTTAACATTCAGATGCTGAAACCTAAATGTCCATCGACAGATGATGAATAAAAAAGATGTGGTATATATACACAATGGAATATTACTCAGCCATAAAAAAGAATGAAATAATGCCATTTGCCACAAGATGGATGGACCTAGACAGTATCATACTAAGTGGTAAGTCACACAGAGAAGGACAATTATCATATGATCACTTATATGTGGAATCAAAAAAAAAGATACAAATGAACTTATTTACAAAACAGAAACAGACTCAGAGAAATAGAAAACAAACTTATGATTACCAAAGAGGATAGCAGTGGGGGGGGGGCGCAGGGGGGTAAATTAGGAGTTTGGGATCAACATATATAAAATAGGTAGACAACAAGGACCTACCGTATAGCACAGGGAACTATACTCAACACCTTGGAATAAACTATAATGGAAAAGAATCTGAAAAAGAATATATATGTGTGTGTGTGTGTATATATATATATATATATATGTATAATGGAATCATTTTGCTGTATACTTGAAACTAATACAACATTGTATATTAACTATAACTCAATAATACAAAAAAATTCAGATGCTGGGTCTGTAGGACTGAGGTGGAGGGTGAGATTCTGCATTTTTAATTCACTGCCAGGAGACACTAACGCTGCTGGTTCCTGGACCACACACCGAGGAGCAGGGGCCTGGGATATACCATCGAATTCTCCTAAATTCCCTCTTCAGTCTTGCCTCTCTATTTATTGCAAGTTGAACCCTTCATTTCAGCTGATTGGAAGAGACAAATAAATGGTAAGATAAATACAATGATGTCTGTTTATGACAGGAGCTGTGAGAGCCCAGAAGAGGGCACCTAATGAGACGAGCGGGGGGCGGTGGCCAAGGAAGGCTTCCCAGAAAAGGGTATGATTTCACTGAACTATACAGAGAAAAGTATTCCAGACCCAGCAAAGGAGGGGGCATAGACTTAGAATCATGGGAGGAAAAAAACAAAAACAAAAACAAAACACAGAGCATATTCAGGAAACTTCAGTATTTCTTAGTTCCCACGGATTCCATCACTCATTTAACCACAGATGTGGTCTGGGATTTTCCTTAGTGTTGATTTGAACCACTGCTTAACTTTTCATACGTTGAAGCCGTTTCACCAGAACCAGACCATGACCTCCTCAAGGGCAGAACCAGGTTCAACTACATTGCACACCCTCAGTATCGAGCTGAGTGTCCAGCCCCTAGGGATCTCAGAGTATGTCTGTAAAATAATTAAGAATTACATTTTTTTAAATCAGATTTTTCAGTTCCAATCTTTTTTTCCTGAAGCACAGACTGGTGTAGAGTTAAAGGTATTTACCAAGATTAGGAAAATGATGTAAACCAGTGAGATTGGGGTGGAGAAATGTTACCAAGGCTAATTAGAAGAGGAAGGCTTCAGAGAGAGGTGTCAGGGGGTGGAGTCGGTGTGAGGATGATACGTATTTGTATTTGCAGACGGTTGGTGGGTTTCTCTCTAATCTGAGAGCAACACAGCCCAACCCATTCAGATGACTGGCACGGAGGGGAGAAAAATTACCCGTGTTCGGGGAAAATGAAACCGCAAAGGGCTGAGACAGAGAGAGACTCAGCCTAATTCAAGCAGACATTATCGTCAACCCTGGTTAATGGGAAACAATTAATACGATCCATTTTTATGCAGATTAAAACATTTCAAATTAACAGGTCAATCGCGCTCATATGTTCTGAACTTGGGCTCCACCAGAGCCAGGTGAACCGTTACGTGAACCAATCTAAACTTCATTACAGAGGAGGACTCCGACTCTCAGATATTCACATGAACTCAATTCGGAGTTAATCACTCACATTTTTCTCTCATCTACCAGATATCCTAATTTAAAGACAGATCTGCTAGGCTCTCATTTATGACAAAAGAGAAAATGAATTATTCATTAGTAGAAAAGGTATCGTTTTATCTGTTTAGTTTCCAATTAGGTGAAGTCAGATAAAGAAGGAGTCAATAAAACCAAGAGATTTGCCCCCCATTGTATGGAATTAAAAGTAGACAGCATTAATGTGGGTCTTCAAGTCTATAAAAAAACATTCAATTAGCAGTGTGTATTGGAGACGGGACTCTAGGATGGGAATTGCTCATGGTCTAAATGCCTCCATGTGTCAGGGCTCTAAAGGTCCTCCAGGGTGGCCCCCACCTGCCTTTCCTCCCGCCTGTATCTTCAAGCTGCATCACTAGTTAGCCACCGCTGTCTCCCGCGCCCTCAACATCCATTCTCCTTCTCAGCTTCTAAGCCTTTGCCCAAGCCCTGCCCTGGTTTAGCCATCTCCTCTCTGCTCCCAGTAACCTCCCAATTATTCTTTAAGGCACTGCTCCCTGCTCTGCAACCCGTGAAAAACTGTCGGGGTCCTCTCCCGTCTCCCAACACCCTCCACGCCTGCACGGCACAAAGAGGCTCCCCTCCTCCATGCTTCAGTCACTCTGTGTGTAGCTCTGTTTGGGTTTCCACGGATTCCTTGAGACCCACTCGAGAGCCAGGGCTGAGGCTCTCTCCTCTTTGTATCTTTGGTGCCCTGCCCAGAGCAGTGCTCAGGGAATGTTTGCCCTGTCCCCACATAAGCCTTGCTGGCGCATCACATAGATCCTTGAGCCCGCACTCCGTCATCGCCTTCCTCACCTTTCACTTCTCCTTGCCAGCGAAGCCACTAGACTTCCTTGGGATTCCATTCCAAGTTCCCTTCAGGCCAGCCTCGGGCAGAAGGCAGGCATACAAGAGGCAGGAGACAGAACAGCTCGCCCTCTGTTGGCACTCAATGTACGCCTTGCTGAATCCCCAGAACAAATCACCTGCCCCTCCTCCAGGCTCTCAGACCCCCATGTTGTTGCTGCAGTTAAAGGGGGTCGGTCTGTTCTGTAAGCGTGCATTACACAACGGACCCAAGGGGGAAGCAGGGCAAGGGTCAGAACCCAGCCCTGCTGCTTTCGGCAAATCACTTAACCTTTCTGAACCTTGTTCTCCCCACCTGCAAAAAGGTGATTAAACCTCACCTGCATGTAGATTTGGTGTGAAGACTAAATGAAACACTATATATATAGTGCCTAACATGATACCTGGTCCTGAGGAGATGCTATTATTATAACCAGATGTTTACATACTTTACTAGACTGTGAGCTTCAGAAGGATAGAGACCATATCTTATTTGTCTCTCTTCCCCCTCAAGCTCTGGAGCCAAGCTGCTGTTTGTGTCCCCCTAAAATTCATACGTTGAAATCCTAACCCCCCCAATGTGATGGTATCAGGAGGTGGGACCTTTGGGAGATGATTAGGTCATGAGGGTGGAGCCCTCACAAATGGTATTAGTGCCCTTATAAAGAGGCCCCAGAGAACGCCATCACCCATTCTGCCATATGAGAACACAAAGTCAGCAGTCTGCAATCCTGAGGAGGACCTTCACCAGGACCTGGCCATGCTGGCACCCTGATTTAGATTTCCAGCCACTAGAACTGTGAGATATAAATTTCTACTGTTTATAAGCCACGTAATCTATGGTACTTTCTTACAGCAGCCCACACTAACACACAAGCCAATCACTAGAAGTAGGTAACAACAGTTATTGAAGTGAATGACTAAAGGTAAAATGGGATAAAGGGCAAACTCAAAGGTTGAAATATCTCTGGCCTCCCTCACATTTCCATCCCCACAACACCCTAGCCCAGAGAACATATTCCTTATCTAGAATCCACCTCTAGAAAACATGAAATTCATGATTTCAAGAAATCAAGAACTGGACCTCATCATTCTTTTTCAAATCCACAACATCAGGGCCATTTTAGCAGCCCACTACTGATAATCAACAAACACATTTTCCCTCTGACTCTTGGTTTCCTTGTTTCTAAAACAAATTTGGACTAAATAATTGCTTGGTTTCTTTCCAGCATTAAAGGTTTATGAATCTATTATCCCCAACAAATGATTTCATTTATTCAACAAGTATTTACTAGAGATTTCTTTGGGCTCTGCATGTTTGCTAGGCATGCGCTTAATGAAGAGGAGACACTCCCTGACCTCAAGGAGCTCACAGTCCAGCAGTGAAATGCTTGAAGATAATTAACACTGCACAGTAAACTGACCGACCATTCTAGTACTTTCCATAATTTCCCTTTATATTCAAAATGTCGTGTCATACCCAGTCCCCCTTATTCTTCTCAGCTCCCAAACTGGCCAAAGCATACATAGACATGAACTTTGGGACATGTATTCTCATGATCAAACAAAAAGGCAATGCTCACGTTCTGCCTGATCCAGACATAAACTCTAAAGGTAGCTGGAAGCAAAGGAGGGCAAGTTATGACCTAATCCATCTTTTCCAAAAGTGACCTCTGGTGAAAACTAGAAAACACAAGTGTTTTGAAAATGTGTTCTGTGAACAGGTGCATGTGGGAAGCATCCCCCTCTCCACTGCAGTACTTCTCAGAGCCTTTCATGTTACCATGCACACTGTGACTCTCTGCTGGGAAAGGCAGTCTCATGCATGGAGTCCTTCAACCTCTGCTCAGCCACATAAGAATGGGCCCTGAGCCTAGAATTCTCTCTTACCAAGAGCTAACAGTCATGCCAGGTCTCCATGCCAGGCGATAGCCTTGTATGGAAATAGCTTTCCCTGTTTCAGATTCAGTGTGTTCTCCTCTGTTCTGTTTAAGGCTGTGCATCAGTGGCCCTCAGGTACACCACCAGATTTCAGTATTTCAGACTCCACGGTGGGGGTGTGTAGGCCAACTGCCTTGCTCTGGCTACCAGCCTTGGGGGACCAATGTCCACTATTGGGGCGGATCTTGCTCTGTCTCTTCTCCATGTAAGTTATGTTGTTCCAGCCAGTGCCTAACTGCATTGTTTCTTTGGCAACTCTGATACCAAGATGCAGTGTACAGAAGTGCTTGGACTTCTATCCCTGGTGGCTGGCACTGTGATGATCTTGGCTCCCCTTCATGGAGTTGGGGTCCTCCCTGGCACTGATGCGTGATGTTCTGCTTGACACTCATTAAGAAGATAACGGAGCAGGCAGCTTCTTAGTCCGCTGGGGCTGCCGTAACAGAAGACCATAGACCGGGGAGACTTAAGTAATACATTTATTTTTCACAGTTCTGTGGGCTGGGAAGGTCAAGATCAAGGTGCCAGCAGATTTAGTTTCTGGTGAGAGAGCACTCTTCCCAGTTTGCAGATGGTGCCTTCTTGCTGTGTCTTCACGTAGTGGGGAGAGAGAGCAAGCTCTCTGGTGTCTCTTCTTACAAGCACTAACCCCAACATGGGGGCACCACCCTCAGGACCTCATCTAACCTAACTGCCTCCCCAAAGCCCCACCGCTAATATCATCACATTTGGGGGTTAGGGTTTCAACATGTAACTACTGCGAAACACAATTATTCGGTCCATAACTGGCAGCGTTCCCCAACCCTTTTCCACACAAAGCCCTCTTTATAAGAACATTAGGTGGGGCTACATGCCCAAGATCACACTTGGAGACCTGCTTGGATAACTTAGAGTATGAGCTGTCAGAGAAGAGAGAGAACGAAACATCAGTCTTCTTTAGGGTTAACCCACACGTCACCATTCTGCAGCACCAGGTTCCTTGCGCAGAGAAGTCTTAGTAATTTTCCCGAGTGTGTGAATGCACCTCTACATGACCCACAGGGGAACCGTCTTCTGGTCTTCCAGGGCTGCAGATGGGGCCTCTTGAGACCTGCTGCTAAATCTGGCAATCAAATGCCCCAAATGGTTCACTATGCCATGCGAGATGTCAAAGAAAAAAAGGTTAAGAGATCACCAAGATGATAGCCTGTGGCAGAACACACCTCCTATGTCTTGGCAGGAGAGGGGTAATGTAAATGCTAAGACAAATCATTTTGAGCTTGCCAGGGAACTGAACCAGAACAGGACTTCCATCGTCCCATGAGCTGCGTGGCTCCACAGTGGCCCCTTGAGATGTGAGTGGCTGAAGAATTGACTTTGCCAAAGTTATACTTCCCCAAAGCCAAAGAGATTATAAGGTTTTAAAAAATGAACGTTGGGGCTTCCCTGGTGGCACAGTGGTTGAGAGTCCACCTGCCGATGCAGGGGACACGGGTTCGTGCCCCGGTCCGGGAAGATCCCACATGCCGCGGAGCAGCTGGGCCCGTGAGCCATGGCCACTGAGCCTGCGCGTCTGGAGCCTGTGCTCCGCAACAGGAGAGGCCACAACAGTGAGAGGCCTGCGTACAGAAAAAAAAAAAAAAAAAAATTGAACGTGGGACTTGACTGATCTGAAATTCAGGTCTTGAGTACCTCTAGGATATTAAAAAAAAAGAAAACCCCAATTTTTAAAATTGGTGTCTCTAAGTGCCTCACAGGTCACATTTGGGGGAAGGAATCTAATCATGACAGAGTATGAATTACTGAGTCTCTAGGGTCTAAAAATGCATATCTCTTGGCCTTGTACCAGGTAGTTTGCTAACCATGACGCTGGTGCGTCCTGCAGCGTAACATTTCTCACAGCTGCCACCTAGCTAGGAGCACAGAGCACACCTACCTAGCTACTGAGATGGATGCGTTTGTGAGTTTGAGGGGCCAGATCTCTTGAATCAGAGGCAAGAGACATGACCATCTCTGAGGAGACGGAGGGAGGCTAGGGGCAGGTCTTGGGTCTAACATCTGGGCCAGGGCTAAAAGGGCAGGTGAGTTTTCGACTCACTTGCCAGGTTTGATCAACTGGGGAGTGGCAGCCTGGAGTGTTGTACTGAAAAGAATTTTAAGGCTGTACGTGGACTCATAGAAAAGAGTGCCACAAAGGATTAGAAATACCCACCAGGGAGGTGAGCGGTGGTCTCCTAGATGCCAGGTACACGGCGTCCCCAGGTGAGAAGAACCCTATACATTTGCACTATCTTTCCCAGTAGTGAGTACTTTCATACACCTTACTGAACTACATGGATGTGTCATTTTCTTGAGCAGGTTTACTTCAAAGATTTTTTTAAAAAATACAGACCACAAGACTTTTACAACTTTGACTAAGGTCACAAAACTAATAACCAGAAGTGCCAGGATTCAATGCTAGGTCTTCTGACCCCCAGTTCTCTCTCCAGCCCACCGGGTTCCACATCTGAAGGCCAGGGTAGGATTCTCGTTTCCCTCACTGACTTAAAATTATTGGGGAAAGTACTTGGAGGTTGGACACCTGCTCAAAATAACGTCTGCCCATATGGGGTATGAGATGAAATAATATATCTAAATATTCCTTTGACAGTTATAAATCACTGGGTAAATTCTGGCTATTAAGAATAAAATTATCAGTATGAGTATTCATATATGGAGAGGGCTAACAGGCTGACATGGAACGAGGGCCTTAGGAAAACATGTTCATGTTGACGACATTTCAAGAAACAAATTTCAACCAGATCTGCCTGCGTGAGAAAATTTGTCATCCCAGTACCCCACCTTTCTATTAATCTATCATTCATATGCTGTACTGGTATCAAAACCCTCCCACAGCCTAGAACAACATCCTACAAAGAAGCTGGAGTCCAGTGTAAGGAGATCGAGGCTCTGGTCAAGAGATTTGGCTAGTGGACCAATGCATCCCACGGTCACCAAATTAATCAGTGTGTTCATAGCAGCCCTATTCCCAAGACATGGAAACAACCTAACTATCCAGCAACAGATAAATGGATAAAGAAGATGTGGCACATATATACAATGGAATATGACTCAGCCATAAAAAGAATGAAATAATGCCATTTGCAGCAACATGGATGGACCTAGAGATTGTCATATTAAGTGAAGTAAGTCAGAGAAAGACAAATACCATACGATGTCACTTATATATAGAATCTAAAATATGACACAAATGAACTTATCTATGAAACAGAAACAGACTCACAGACATAGAGAACAGATGTAGTTACCAAGGCGGGTGGGGGTAGGGGAGGGATGAATTCAGAGTTTGAGATTAGCAGATGCAAACTATTATATATAGGATGGATAAACAACAAGGTCCTACAGTAGAGCAAGAAAACTATATTCAGTATCCTGTGATAAAACATAATGGAGGGCTTCCCTGGTGGTGCAGTGGTTAAGAATCTGCCTGCCAATGCAGGAGACACGGGTTCGAGCCCCGGTCCAGGAAGATCCCACATGCCGCGGAGCAGCTAAGCCGTGCGCCACGACTACTGAAGCCTGTGTGCCACAACTACTGAAGCCCACGCACCTAGAACCCGTGCTCGCAACAAGAGAAGCCACCACAGTGAGAAGCCCAGGCACTGCAACGAAGAGTAGCCCCTGCTCACTGCAACTAGAGAAAGCCTGCGTGCAGCAACGAAGACCCAATGTAGCCGAAAATGAATAAAATAATTTAAAAAAATGTAACAGAAAAGAATATGTATTTTTTAAAGAATATATATATGTATATATGTATATATATGTACATATGTGTATGTATATGTGTAACTGAATCACTTTGCTGTACAGCAGAAATTAACACAACATTGCAAATCAACTATATTTCCATAAAATACATTTTTAAAAATCTAATCAGTGTCACGAGAGAAGTGGATGCCAGGCAGCCTGCTTCCAGCCTCCTCCTCCTTCCTCCCTGCACAGCCCATGAGCAGCCATGGGAACACTCACACATCCCACAACACAAGCGAAACGGACATGATTCCCTATCGCTTTCTAGTTCTCGGCTACAAAGTCAGTGATAGAGATGCTTTAATGGGCTACTTCTCCCAGTTGATACTGACACTAGTTTTGCCACCCACTCTCCCTTTCCAGGGTTGCCTTTCTGCCTTTTGCATATTTAAATAGCAATTCTAATTGTCGGGGTTTGATGATCTGCCTCTTTGAAACCTTTCTCCAGTGTCATCTGCAGTTAGATTCTTTGTCACACTTAGATTCAGCAAGCTTATGTATGCATCACATTCATTAACTCCAGGATGGTCTGCAATTTGTCTCTTCCAAAAAGAAAAAATATATATATATACACACACACCTCTATATTCAGAGGACGCTCATAATGGAGAGCGCAGGTGCCTGAGAGCTAGGCATTAAATCTTCCAAAGAGTGAAAAATCTGCTATTAAATAATCTGGAAGAGGTCAATCAATAAAAATAACTAAATAATTGATAGTGTTATATTAGGTTAACGTATAACATATGATCTTCATTAACCCGTCGAGAAATATCGCTTGAGTTAGGCCACATATCTCAAATAAGCTTTTCTGGTGTTAATTCAAAAGGCAATAGCAGTCACCCAGGGGATGTTTTTAATGTTTTATGCTTTCATTGCGGTGGTGTTTATAGAGGGGTTAGCAGGGCAGAAAGGATCATATTTAGGCAGGCGGCTGGGTGACAGCTAAGGCATTGAACTACAATCAAGTCATCCGTCTTTACGTGAGCAACCTGGACAGCTCCACTCTGGCTAATCAGCCTGGCTGAGGAACAGCTGACAAGCTGGTAGAAATTTACTGTAGGAGTAAAGGGCTTTCCCTCTTCTTAAATAAAATAAAATTCAATTTAAAAATCCCAGCACTTGGTGTTTATACTGCTTTTGGCTCTGAAGTGCCCTTGGATACTGCTGCATTTTAGCACGGGTCGGGGTGTGGGGTGGGGGTCACTCCCCAGGTTTCTGGAAGCAGAGCAGACAGCATAGTGCACAGGTTCTGGAGTCAGAGAAACTTGAATTGGAGTCCTTGCTGTACCGCTGACTAGCTGGGGAGTCTGGACAACTCATTTAATCTTACCAAGTCTCAGTTTCCTCACCTGTAAAAGGGAGAGAATACTAACCACCTTGAAGTCCAGTGAGACAGTGTCCACAAAACAGCCCTGAATCCGGCACAGAGCAGACAGTTAACAAAATGTCGGTTTCCTCTATTTTTCTTCCCCTTTAGCAAATGAGAAGACAGAGTTGCCAATGGGATGTGCTTCTTGAGAGCGGGAACCGCCCCTCACTGCTCATTGCGTCCCTCGGGCTCGGGGCAGCGCCTGGCATCAAGGAGGCGCTCAGGAATCTTGCCCCCACCCCCGCTACCTTTTAGCCCGTAGGAAAGACTTGCTCTTCCCCCAACAGGCTGTGCAGTCTGACCCTTCTGTGGCTTTGCACCTGCTCAGCATATGCGGTTTCCTCTGCCAGAAACAATCTTCCCTCTTTTCTTCCTGGTGAGCCCAGCCTCATCTTTTTTTGCCACCTAAAGAGCATCATCTCTATAAACACCCATCCCTTCATCCCTGACTTCCTCACCCTTGCCTATCTATTCCCATTCACCTCCAAGGAACCTCAATCCCTCCCTCATCCCTGCTAATGCTGCCCTTCACGCCATCACTAACTTAACCTTGTTGTATATTTTGTTTGACCCTCTGTATCCATAAATGCTGGCACAGAAGCAGTTTACAATGTAACGGTAAAAATGGCTAACATATACAGACATACCTCAGAGATATGGATTTGGTTCTAGACCACCACAATAAAGCAAATATCACAATAAAGAGAGTCACACGAATTCTTTGGTTTCTCAGTGCATATAAAAGTTGTGTTTAAGGATCTGTCTCCTCAGGCAAAGGAAGCAAAAGCAAAAGTAAACAAATGGGACCTAATAAAACTTAAAAGCTTTTGCACAGCAAAAGAAGCCACAGACAAAAAACACAAAAAGACAACCTACTGAATGGGAGAAAATATCTGCAAATGAGGTGTCTGAAGAGGGATTAATATCCAAAATATAAACAGCTCATACAACTCAATATCAAAAAACAAACGACCCGATTAAAAAATGGGCAGAAGACCTGAATAGACATTTTTTGAAAGAAGACATACAGATGGACAACAAGGCACATAAGATGCTCGACATCACTAATCACCAGGGATATTTAAATCAAAACCACAATGAGATATCACCTCACACCTGTCTGAATGGCTATCATCAAAAAGGCCACAAATAACAGGGACCTCCCTGGCAGTCCAATGGTTAAGACTCCACGCTTCCACTGCAGGGGGCACGGGTTCAATCCCTGATCAGGGAACTAAGATCTTGCAAAAACAAATCACACACACACACACACACACACAAATAACAAATGTAGGGGAGGATGTGGACAAAAGGGAACACTTGTACACTGTTGATAGAAATGTAAACTGGTGCAGCCATTATGGAAAACAGTATGCACTTTCCTCAAAATACTAAAAACAGACTACCACATGATCTAGCAATTCCACTCCTTGGGTATACAGCTGAAGAAAACAAAAACACTAATTCGAAAAGATATATATATACCCCAACGTTCATAGAAGCATTATTTACAACAGATAAGATATGGAAGCAACCTGAAGTGTCCATCAATAGCTGAACAGATAAAAAGAAGATATGGTGTACAGACATACCAAGGAATATTACTCAGCCATAAAAAGAATGAAATTTTGCCATTTGCAACAACATGGATGGACATGGAGGGTATCATGCTTAGTGAAATAAGTCAGACAGAGAAAGACCAATACTGTATATTATCACTTATATGTGCAATCTAAAAAATAAGACAAATTAATGAATATAACAAAACAGAAACAGACTCACAGATCTAAAGAACAAACTAGTGGTTACTGGTGGGGAAATGGAAAGGAGGAGGGGCAAAATAGGGGTAGGGGATTAAGAGGTACAAACTACTACGTATAAAATAAGTAAGATACAAGGATATATTGTACAGCACAGGGAATAGAGCCAATGTTTTATAATAACTTTAAATGGAGTATAATCTATAAAAGTATTGAATCACTATGTTGTACACCTGAACTAATATATTATAAATCAATTATACTTTAATTAAAAAGTTGTTTTACACTATACTGTGATCTATTAAGTGTGCAATAGCATTATGTCTAAAAAACAATGTACATACCTTAATTAAAAAACACTTTATTGCTAAAAAATGCTAACCATCATGTGAGCCTCTAGCGAGCCAAAGTAGTAACATCAAAGATCACTGATCACAAATCACCATAATAAATAAAAGAACAACGAAAAAGTTTCAAATACTGCAAGGATTACCGAAATGTGACACGGAGACATCAAGTGAGCAGATGCTGTTGGAAAAATGGTGCCAACAGACTTGCTCAAGGAGGGTTGCCACAAACCTTCAGTTTGTAAAAAATCACGACATCTGCAAAGTGCAATAAAGGGAGGTGCGCCTTTATTTGGTGTGCGCTTATATGCCAGCCACTGCGGTGATTGTTTTATGATTGTTTTGTTTTATTCTCCCAATAACCCAATTGTTTAAATACTCTTATTACTCCCCTTTTACAAATAAAAATATTGGCATAGAGACGTTAAATAACTGGTCCAAGATTCCCAAGCCTCTCTCCAAAAGGGGGACATGGCACCGTAGTCAAGGGTATGACTCTTGGGAGTCTAAATGACACGGCTGAAATACATTTCACCATTCACTAGCAGTGTGACTGGGGCGTGGCTCACTAACACACTTTCTAACACCCTTCTCTGTCACCTTGGCCTGCTCAACTGTGAAGTGGAATTCCAGAATCCTGCTTCCCTTTTAGCTAGGGTTGGTCATGTAGCCCAGTGGGAGGCAAAATGAGATGTAGATAAATGTATCCCTTCTCCCAAAGGGCAAAGCCTCACAAGTGGAAGGATTTGACCCCTCCCACAATTGCTCTTCTCCTCTGGCCCTTCTCCTTCCTCCTGACCTGACGAGACAAGAAAACTGGAGCTACAGCAGCTACTTTGCTCTCATGAGGAACAAAACCTGCACGGTAAGGATGATGGATCAGAAAGGCAAGGGGTCTTGATGACTTTCTTGACCGGATTTCCCAGCACTAGTTTACTCTCACTCTTCTTTTAATATAATAATATAATAAAAATAAACATCTTACTTCTTCAGGCCACTTGTTGAGTTTTCTGTTATTCACAACCAAACACATGGAAACAGAGGCTTAGTCTCACTGTGCCTCAGTGCCTCAACTGTCAAATGAAGGTAATAACAGTATCTATGTCTCATACAGTGATGTGAGGATCAAGTAACAATGCATTTAAAATATCAGGGCTCAGTTTCCCGCACACAGTTAAGAGCCTATTGAATATTTATTCTTTTTGTCATCATCATTATTATTACTTCTACTACTGTGACTACTACAAGTCAATGAGAGACTGAACACCCAGGAACTCCACTGCTCAGCTTCCTTTTTTTATAAATCGGTCTTCCAAAGACTCCTCTCTTTTACACAGATAAACACATCAGGTAAATCAGCCGTCATTCTCTGTGGCTTTTGAAGAATGCCTCTAAATTTCCTTGTGTCATTTGATGTTCAAACAATCCCTGAGATGGAGGCAGGGCAGGGATTACTATCCATATCTAACATACTAAAAATCTGCAGACTCAGACCTATAAAGGGATTTCTCAAGGTCACATGGCTAATTTTATTCTAAGTTCTATGGAAGTTGGTGTAAATTCCCAACTTCTTACCCTGGTACACGGGGCCCTCCTTGATCTGACCTCTGCCTGCCTTCCACCAGGCTTGCTGCCCTTCCTTCTCTTCCTCAAATATCACATACTTTCTTCTGCTTCAGGGTTGCTGTCCTTGCTGTCCCATCTGCCTGGTACTCTCTTTGCCTTGCTCTTTGCATGGCTGTCTCCTTTCCATCCTCTGGACCTCAGAGACGACCTCCCTGAGGACCCTAGCAAAGTGCCTGCTTCTTAGATCAGGGGCTCTCTCTCACCTCTACCCTCTCAACCTCCTACACCTCTGTAGTGACCTGCTTATTTATCTGTTTGTGTCTTGCTCGATTCCCTGTCTAGAACGTCTCTTTTTTCTTTTTAATTGAAGTATAACTGATCTACAGTGTTGCCTTAATTTCTGCTACACAGCAAAGTGATTCAGTTATACATATAAATATACATTCTTTTTCATTCTTTTCCATTATGGTTTATCCCAGGATATTGAATATATTGATTAATAGCTCCCTGTGGTACACAGTAGGACTTGTTGTTTATCCATTCCATATATAGTAGTTTGTATCTAATGCCAAATTCCTGATCCATCCTTCCCCTACCCTCCTTCCCCCTTGGCAACCACAAGTCTGTTCTCTCTGTCTGTGAGTCTGTTTCTGTTTCGTAGATAAATCCATTTGTGTCATATTTTAGATTCCACATGTAAGTGATATCATACGGTATTTGTCTTTCTCTTTCTGACTTACTTCACTTAGTATGATCACGTTGGTCCAACCACGTTGCAGCAAATGGCATTATTTCATTCTTTTTTATGGCTGAGTAATATTCCATTGTATATATATATACCACATCTTCTTTATCCTAGAATGTAAGACTCTTTAAGACAGGCACCTTGTCTGCTTCGTTTACCACTGTAGTCTTAAAACTAGAGGGAGGAGAAAGGGAAGAACTTAAATCCCTACAAAAGGGTGACCCTTTATTTTTTTTAATTTATTTTATTTATTTATTTTTGGCTGCACTGGGTCCTCGTTGCCGTGTGCGGGCTTTCTCTAGTTGAGGAGAGCGGGGGGGGGGCTACTCTTCGCTGCGGTGCGCGGGCTTCTCATTGCGGTGGCTTCTCTTGTTGCGGAGCATGAGCTCTAGAGCACAGGCTCAGTAGCTGTAGCACACGGGCTCAGTAGTTGTGGCTCACGGGCTCCAGAGCACAGGCTCAGTAATTGTGGCGCACGCGCTCAGTTGCTCCGTGGCATGTGGGATCCTCCTGGACCAGGGCTCGAACCTGTATCCCCTGCATTGGCAGGTGGATTCCTAACTACTGCGCCACCAGGGAAGCCCAGTGTGAGCTTCTGTGTGGACAGACCTGGGCTCAAATCCCGGTTTTGCCATGTAACACAGTGTGAGGGAAAGAAATCCCTCACTTAACAGGTCCAGTTCTCAGCGACCTCATCTCTAACAGCAGAACAAGCATACCTATCTCAGATGATTGTTGTCAACATGACATACGATAACATGGGTAAAGGATGGAGACCCGTGCCTAGCCACCAGCATGTTCAATACACCCTTGCTCTGCCCCCTTCTATTCTTCCACTCACATGTATCACCTGCAGAACACGGTGCCAGGTGAATGTGCTCAACCAGACAATTAACACGGAGAAAAAAAGATGAGTAGAATCAAATGTTGAAGGATCTGCCAGTACTGCTCCTTACAAAGTTACCCCGCTCCCTGCAGACCACGGAGATTGCAGACGATATCAGTACCTATCGCCTACGTTGCCATGACTATTAGACAAATTACTAGGTAACTGCTGCTTCAAACAGTTAAGTGCTTAGAACAGGTTTGGCACATAATAAACTCTCAATAAATGTCTGTTACTATTATCATCTGTGTCTTTGTGAACCAATCCAAACACATTTGATATTTTCAATTATCACTGAATGTCTAACTCCGAAACAAACTAAAATCCATCACGGTCATCATCGTTGTCCTAATACCTTTTATTGCCAACATGTATTGTATTGGGAATAACGGATAGAGAGGGGGTTGGAGGAGGTAATGAGGGGGAGATACAGCTGGCACAGGTATTTGGGGTGGGGGGAAAGAAAATCTAAATAGGTTCCCGGGCCTCGGACTCCTGTCCCCTCACAGTAGGGACAACCAGGCCAAGTGGAAGCTTCCGTGGGGAGCATGGGTGGGACAGTAGGTCCCAGGTCACCATGGTGAATACTGAGGCCAAAGTAAGATGCACACAGCACAGGGAGATCAGCTCGGTGCTTCGTGACCAGCTAGAAGGGTGGGATAGGGAGGGTGGGAGGGAGGGAGATGCAAGAGGGAGGAGATATGGGAACATATGTATATGTATAACTGATTCACTTCGTTATAAAGCAGAAACTAACACACCTTTGTAAAGCAATTATACTCCAATAAAAATGTAAAAAAACAAAACAAAACAAAAAACAAAGTAAGATGCACAGCCCTGTGTGTGAGGGAAGGGCCTGGAACACTGCTCAAACAGTATCCATCTGGGGTAGACTCCCAGCTCAGGGCTTTGGGGCCTGAGCACAGGACTGAGGAGACACAGATGTGAAAGGGCATTTGCTTGGAGGCAGACTGCTCTGCCCTCTAGCCCTGACTGCTGTTCACTCAGCCTGCTACCCTCCCCCTGGGAGGACAGGGGTGGCTGAACTTCTCAGAGCCTTTTTCCTCATCTGTAAAGTGAAGTTAGTAACTCCTCTTCCTCACAAGTTGCTACAGGGATTCCTAACCTAATGCCTCACATCCAGCGAGCACTTAATAAATGGTAGCTAACTGAAAATAAAAATCGTAGCAAACACTTAGAGGACTCACTACACACTAGGGTTTGCTGGAAGTACTCTGCAAATAGGAACTGATTTAATCCACACAATAACCCTGTGCGGAAATGTTATTAACAATAAGAATGATGATGATAATATAATAGCAGCATAATTAGCACTTTCCACAGGCCAGGCATTGTTTACAGCTTTCCACATATTAACTCTTACGAACACCCTGTGGAGTAAATACTATTAATGTGCCCACTATACAGATGAGGAAACTGAGGCAGAGATTGGTGAACCTGCCTGAGGTCATCTGGCTAGTAAAGGTGGAGTTGGTCTTCTCACCCAGCTTAGCTATGGTCCCTCTCAAAGGATAAAAGCTCAGGAAAATCCTAAAGAAGGTAAGAGGACATTGTTGTCCTTCCTTTATAAATAAGGAAACAAAGGCTCAGAGAGGTGAGGTGTCACAGAGCTGCAGACTGGAAAACTGTCTTTCTTTCTGGTAACGATAATCAAACCACAGCCTTTCAACCTGTGGTCCAGAGCTACCCTTCATTTCACCACAGTCCTTTCAACAATCAAGTAAGTTAGCAGAAATGTTCTACCTATTCTTCGAAGCTGGGCTGAAATCTGTAAATGTAGAAACAAGAATTTAGGAGCTTTCTGGCTTTCTTCCAGAGATAAGCGATCATAGCTAGGTGGGACCTGGACAGTTGGGGGGGAAAAAAAAAAGCACAATGTTAAAAAGCAACTTTATGTACTCTGATAATTAACAAGAACAAAATGCATCTGACCCAAAATGGGATGTAGTGTGAACCAAACGAGGTCTTCAATCATTTGGAAATGCTAACAGGCCAACTGCCTGATTAAACACAATTTGTATTGTCAATAAAAAAATGCAAATGATTATATCACTGGCAAATACAGCATTAGACTTTGCTTGATATGAGGATTAAATTGCATTTCAAGAACAATTCAGGAGGTCAAATTATAAATGAACATCCCCTTCCATTGTCCTTAGGTTCTGGAGGCCAGGATAGGAAATAAAATAACAAAAATAATTGCCTGCCACTGTGTGCCATTTCAGTTGAAATCCACGCCAGTTTTATGTAGTGGAGAATAATATTTAAGCCCCCAAATGGGTCCCGTAATTTAGCGCATAATTCCTTGAAATTTACATGGCACACTCCCACTCATCTGAATCAACTGATAAACTCTCTTTTATTTGTATTAAAGAAAATGGGGATTAAAAGGTCGGGAATCCACACAGTGTAGATACTGAGAGCACGGGCCTCATTTTAAAACCTTTTAGTCAATAATCTGGCCCAGAGCTAAATCAAGTTCACAGGAATTACGTTTGACCGCAAATATTCCCCGGTAACAGACAGGAATAAGACATGCATTCTGGATCCCACAGAAAAATATGGAATCACAGGTGCTGCTTTTGAGCATCTTTATTTCTGAAATTACAAATAATCATTGTTGGCATCTGCGAGCAGAAAAACTAAAAAAGCAAAGAAATACCTCATCACCGCATTATGATGTGATAAAACCTCAGGATGGCAGGCAGCCGGCAAGGCATGAACACAGTTGTGCATTTTACATTCAGAGATGCACATGTCATTTTGATTAAACATCACTGCCCAATTTCCCAAATTTCCCCTTTTTATTTTTTTCTCTACATTTTTCACATTAACTTCAAGCAAGACAAGTTTATACAGCCTCTAATATCTTGTTACAGCTATTGTCTTTTTCTTTCTGAAAGCTGGAATATATTGTTAGAGCTGTTGGTAAACACGACTAATCCAAGAAGAAATTAAAGAGACACTCAGATTGCACGGGATGAGCAAACAGAAAACCAAATAGAAGGGTTTGATTTCTTTGCAATTCTTCGACCATTAGGTAAAATTTGGATTCAGAAAACATGGAAATTTAAAAACAAAAAAATGCCCTGGAAATAGGTACAATGCAGCTCCAATATGCTAATGATCTGAGGATATTCTGAGCAACTTCCCCGGAACTCACAGCGACACTAGGGACTAGTTTTGATTACTGTATGTCAGGCATGTTCTACATGCTTACATATTAATCTGGTAGGCAGGTATCCCCTTTCCCATTGTACAAATGAGGCGTGGAGGGATTACGTGATTTACCAGCGATTACATCGTTATAAAGGTTGGAGGAGGTCTGGCTTCTGAGTGGCTCTTACATATCAATATAACATGATTCGGCCACTTAAAAGTCTCTGGATGTTACCTCTCTGTGCCTACCCTATTTATTAAGATGATTTCCCTAAGCAATTTGTATTTGTTGTTTATATGCATAGGAAGTACACAAATAGTACTTTCCCATTTTGCAGATAAGAAAATAGAGGTTAAATGGTTGCTGCTCTGGACCCCCGCCCAGCACGTGGTAGGGCAGGATAGGAGCCCTTAGGGTCAATCTCCTCTCCCACACAGCACGGCCTCTCTCCCCAGTTTCAGTCTCTCTGGGGAGCATTGTCAGAGCGCGTGTTATTTACTCACTCTTGAAGGACGCTGATGCCCCAACTCTTCAGTGCCCTGCACCTCAGCGCCTGGCACCTAAGCACTAACTCCATAAGCACTGGAGAGACTCCATCTAGAATCCAAACTTCTCCTCAAGGCCTCAGCTAATACGCTGCTGCAAACCGCCATCATCTTCTTTGTGGATTATCGCGATATCCTCCTAACAGTGTTCTCTGCCTCTGCTCAGACTTCCCTACGCGGGGGTTTCAGAACAGGATCGGATTCTTCGACACTAGGACAAAGCGCTCTATGACCTTCCTGCCTGACCCCCTTTATTCCTCTGACCTCCTTGGCCACCATCCTCCCCTCCGTGCCCTGTCCCAGGCACATGGGCCGCCTTGCCATTCTTTCCACACGCATGGCACGCCCCCACCTTGGCACCTGTGGCAGCAGGCCCACGCAACCTCCTTCAAGGCTCAACTCAAACGTTACTTTCTTAGGGAAGCCTGCTCCAGTGTCCCTGTTTAAAATTACAAACCCTACCCGCTATGGGCACAACCTGTCTCCTCTGCTATGTTTTCCTCCAAACACTTTCTATATTAGAAACTCGCACATCAGTTGTGTTTCTTGTGCAAATCTCCCAACTATAGTGTAAACCTCTCCATGGCAGAGACTGTTTCACTGACTGCTGCATCTTTAGCACCTAGACAGGGCCTGTCTCAGGAGCAGGTGCTAATGACCATGGGAGGGAGGGAGGAGGGGAGGGAGGGAGTAAAGAAAGAAGGAAGAGCATCCTCACACTTCCAGGAGGGTCCACGACACACTAGTTCCCCCCAGAACTTCAAGGTCTTTTTTTTTTAATTGAAGTATAATTGATTTACAATGTCGTATTTCAGAGGTACAACACAGTGATTCAGTTATTCATATATGTGTGTATACATATATATATATATGTATATCTTTCTTAGATTCTTTTCCTTTATAGGTTATTACAAGATATTGAATATAGTTCCCTGTGGTACAGTAGGTTCTGGTTGGTTATCCATTTTATATATTGCAGTGACCAAGGTCTTTCTGTTCACTCTTTTTTCTTCTCCTTTCCCTCCCTCTCCGTCCCCCTCGCCTACTTGCATTCCTTGTGTCCCAGTTTGGAAGAACAGAGTTTTCCTGAAAAACCTAAATCCTATAACATAATCAAGGACATACTTAGATGTGTCGTTTTGCTCATTTTAGATGATGGCCGTGGTATGTGTCCTCCTTTGCCATTTCAACCCCCTCCTTATACTGGCCATTCTCAATATCAAGCTGGTAGCCTAAACGTAAGCATCTAGATAAGAAGGCTCAGGTTTTCAAAGTTTCTTTTCCAAAATTAGAAATAAGTTGACATCTAATATCACCTTATAAAGGCAAAGGGACCTGGTTCAACACATATACGGTATCTATTTCTGCTTGCCATTATATAGTAATCTGGAACCCCATCTAAGCCCGTAACTCTTCACATAACGATGGCTCAGCGTGCCACAGTGTGATATTATTCAAGTGCACTCCTTTAGGTCTAAGGTCCCATGTCACAGCCCCAACCCTGACAGGTCATTGGACAAGTCATTGGACAAGTCATTCCGGCTCTGTTATCTCAACCATAAAACTACTAAGAATCCCTACTTCATAAGTTTACTAAAAGGAATGAATGAGATGTAGTTTATAAACTCTCAGTGTTTAGAAGCTATATTATCTTTCTTTCCGATTATAATCACAGCTCAAATTTTTTCTCCATCGTTAAATTTTTTTTCTTTTCCTTGTCTTACTGCATTAGCTAGAACCTTCAGCACAGTAGTGACTGGAAGTA
Source organism: Globicephala melas (assembly GCF_963455315.2). NCBI lineage: Eukaryota > Metazoa > Chordata > Mammalia > Artiodactyla > Delphinidae > Globicephala > Globicephala melas. The sequence goes on along the minus strand of NC_083314.1, from coordinate 139,673,244 downwards.
TAAAATACTTTCTTGTCTCATTTCCAGTATCAGAGATAATTTTTTCATAAAAGCTATATTACCTTGGCCAAGTTAATTACCACTTTTAAGGCTCAGTTCCTCATCTGTGAAACAGGGTGAATGAACAGTTGACTGCTGAGTGACGATGAGATGAGAGGAAGCACAGAGGAAAGCCTGACACACCATCCCTCCTCAGCACCTGTCCATCACCACCATGTTTCTGCCCGTCTCCTTCTTCCTGACTTAAGAAAACATAGCACTTCTTTTTTAATCAACCGTTTTCAAAGTCTTTAACAAAGCCCTCCGTTATATTCTTATTCCTAAACTGTCATTCCTAAACTGTCTAAGAAAAGTGAGAATGAGAACTGATTACAGACCAACGATTTCAGGCTGACACGTGAATTGAGCTGATACGTTTAAGGTACTCATGGTCTCATTTTTTAAAAGTCACCTTTTAATCAAAATCCAACCTGTATTTGCTGAACCTACCCTAGGTGCACACTACCATATTAGATGCGATAAAGAGTTTTCAAGGATTATAAATAGAAATATGTGTTGAATTTAAAAATTAAGATATGATCCCTTATAATCTAGTTATGACATTTAGTGCCAAAAAGTGTCAACAAAAGGTTTTCATGTTTAAGCAATAGACGTTATTCTGAAGTAGCACTTATTAACTTCCCAGTGAATGCCAGGGAGGCAACACTCTGGGGCTTTATGGGGATGGTAGAGATAGAGCAAGGTCTAAGATACCTTGGATTCATTCAACGAACTTGTCCTGTGATGGACATTTCTGAGGTTGGTCACTCAGGCTTATTTGGAAGATGCCAAAGAGCAGAGAAAAATCCCTTCCAGTGCCCTTCCAGTTACCCCAAGTAGAAGGGAATTTGCATAGTAGACGTCACTGCAACCCTACCCTCATTGATCATTTGAAAAGGGGAAGGAGAGGTAAGACACTATTTATATGCCTTAAGCCCCTCTCCAGAAAGAAAAAAAACCCCAAACCAAAACACATAGCACAAAACTCTGGAAATCCTGACACTGAACGAAGACAAATTAATGCTTGTACACGAGCTCATTCTTCTTGATTATATCTAAAGGCATGCGCCTGTTGTCAATTTGCATGTGTTCTGTGTCGGAAAATAAGCACCCTGGGTCTAATGAGAAGCAAACAGTGAAAATCCATCCTGCTGCTGTGGCTCAGGAAAACCTCAGATCCACTCTCTGCATCTGTGTGTCGTGGTCCGTGAGGTCTGTCTATCAGATACACTGTACTGGAAGTGATCGGGCAGCCATCTGTATCGATTCCTGAGGCCACTATGGAAAGGCAGCCACCGTAACCATTCACTGGCTACATGGAGACACAATCTACATCTGCTTCAATCCCTTTGGAGGCTGCAGTATGCAGGCTCTGTCTGGCCAGCCCGGCTCAGTACATAACCATAGGTAACACTTACTGAGCATCAGTCTCTGGCCTGGCCTTGTGCTAAGCATATGCACTGCACGTTTTATTCCTCACAAGCCTGCTGTGTGTGTGCACGGAGGAAGCAGAAGCACAGAGGCTTTGCGGCTAGTAACCAGGTCTGTCTGCTCCCAGCCCCTGAACTCTGCACTAGAAGGAGAGTCATATCCTGAGCACCCACTCGCTTTACCTCTTTTCATCCTCCCAACAGTTCTAGATGATGGGCATGATGATCACAGGAAACAGAGGCTCAGAGAAGCGGCTTAATTTGCTCAGGAAGAGGAGAACTGGCTTCCCCCTGGCAGCACATCCATGGCCCTCCCAACATCAGGTGCTATTCTAAGAACTTCACACGGTAGCACTCAGCAGCTCCACAAAGTGGCTACTGTTCTTCACCCCCATTTTACAGACAAGGAAATCGAGGCCTGTGGAAATCAGTACTTGCCTGAGGTTACACAGCTGGTAAGCGGCAGAGATTCTGAGGTAGCTAGTCTGATCTCAGAGCATGTGCTCTTAACTCCCACGCTGCATCTCTGATCGCTGCATCTCTGATCAGAGAAGCTCCCTATATCCAAACCCCCCACCCTTCCCCCCCACCCCAGTTCCTCCCTACATTCAGATCCATACAGTCTGGTTGATTCATTCTCTGGCACATGGCTGGAAAGAAGCTGGGAGATCACCTGGCACCAAACCTTGGTTCTAGTGCTAAGCAAACAAACAGGCCATAAGACGTATTTCTATGCCTGTGAATTTTGCACTCGTCCACACCATGCCATAGACTCCCGTACAATAAAACTATTAGCTCGACATGAATATCAGGGAGACATTTAAAGAAACAAACGGAGATTCCTTCTAAACCTTCAGGTTCTAACCCCTCTGAATGTGGGTTTTTATTCAAATGCCAAGTATTGGTGTGTCTGTGTATGTATGTGTACCAAACAAGGGGTCCCTAAACAAAAAGAAAGAAAAAATCCTTGTAATTTTTTTCTCTCTCTTTTTTTGAGCTATTAGACTCTCAACTAGGTTCATTCATCTGAGAACAAGAACACAGATCTCGTCTGCTGCATCTAACCACAGCTTTTCCCAAACCTTAGAGCACAAAGGTCCTGAGAAAAGATTACTACCAAGAATTCACTAAAAACAAATGTTCTCCATCCAGCTATTGGTCAAATAGGTTTAGGGAATACCACATGTAAGAACCCCCTTTTGATGACACAGAATGCACCCTGACATTATCAAAGTCCTCAGAAGCTCTTAGGTAATGACACCTATTAAACACTGTTCAACACTACTTCATGTTGAGAACATTCTCTGCTACTTTGTGCCAACTAGTATTCCAGGAATATCTTTTGACTTGCTTCATTTTATCCTGACAACAGGATATGAGGCAGGTCCTATCATTATGCCCATTTTACAGGTGAGGAAATGGAGGTAGGTTAAGTTACTTCTCTTACACAGTTTGCCCTAACCATTTGGAAGCACCCAAAAATTCACCAAAAGAACCTTACTTCTTCTCACTTCCTTGCCTCTGTCATGGGTTATTTTCTCTGCATGGAACTCCCTTTCAATGCCCCCCTTACCTCACTGATTCCTACATATCTTGTGAAACTTTGCTTCTCCCCAACGTTTTCTTTTCTTTTCGTTTTTATTGAAGTATAGTTGATTCACAATGGTTTGTTAGTTTCAGGTGTACAGCACGGTGATTCAGTATATATACATAATTCTTTTTCAGATTCTCTTCCCATTTAGGTTATTACAAAATATTGAGTAAAATTCCCTGTGCTATACAGTAGGTCCTTGTTGGTTATCTATTTTATATATAGCAGTGTGTATATGTTAATCCCAAACTCCTAACTTATTCCTCCCCCTGCCCCGCCTTCCCTTTTGGTAACCGTAAGTTTGTTTTCTATGTCTGTGGGTCTATTTCTGTTTTATAAATAAGTCCATTTGCATCTTTTTTTCAGATATAAGTGATATCATGTGATATTTGTCTTTGTCTGGCTTACTTCACTTAGTATGATAACCTCTAGGTCCATCCATGTTGCTACAAATGGCATTATTTTATTCTTTTTTATGGCTGAGTAATATTCCACTGTATATATATACCACATCTTCTTTATCAATTCCTCTGTCAATGGACACTTAGGTTGCTTCCATGTCTTGGCTTTTGTGAACAGAGCTGCAATAAACATTGGGGCACTCGTATCTTTTTGAATTATAGTTTTCTCTGGATATATGCCCAGGAGTGGGGTTGCTGGATCATATGGTAATTCTACTTTTAGTTTTTAAGTGACCTCCACACTGTTCTCCATAGTGGCTGTACCAATTTACCTTCCCAACAACTGTGTAGGAAAGTTCCTTTTTCTTCACACCCTCTCCAGTATTTATTATCTGTAGACTTTTCGATGATAGCCATTCTGACCTGAGTGAGGTGAAACCTCATTGTAGTTTCCCTAAGGTTTCTTATCGCCACTCCCTCCAAGGTGAACAGAGGCTGCTCTGCACCCACCACTGCACTTACCATGCTATATCATAAGGCTGTTTTTATGTGCCTGTCTTTGCGCAGACAGGTCCTTCATGGCAGGACTGTGTTTTGTTATCAACTTATCTCCGGCGCTGGGCACAGCACTTGGCCCAGAGCAGATGCTCAATAAATGTTTCCTAAGGGAAAAAATTCCCTAAGACAGTGAGCACTGTTCGCAGGAAAACAAAGTTCAAGATGACGCTAAGAACAATAGCTCTAACTGACTGAGTTCCGCCACTGTGCCAAGCTGTGACACACAGCGTGTCATTTTACCCTCACCAGAGCCTTTCAGATATTTGCAAATATTATCCTCATTTTGAAATGAGGCAAACTGAGGCTAAAGAATGGTAACTGACCTGCCCCAATTCATGCAACCAGTATGCAAGAACAAGGCGCTGCTCAAGAAAACTAGTATGCAATTGAACTAAGATGCAAAACCCAAGACCATCCAGTTCCAAAGTTCCTGCTCATCACACGTGCGGTTCCATGCTGCCAATGTGCCATTTGCAGATATGATTCTTTTAGTAACTGAGATCTCTTCTAGAACATTCTTCTCTTAAGGAACACAGCCTCTGCCCAGGCTCTTCTCTAACTGCTGAAGGAAACGAGCTGAGAGAGCCTTCAGCTATACCATCGTGGCGATGGCTGGAGGAATGAATACTGTGCCGTTTTGCATTTGCTGCTTGTGAACCAAACTGTGAAAGCTCATTTTAAAACTCTCACACTTGGTTTGAATGAGGGCTGTCAGCACTTTGCGAATGCTAAACTGTACACAATCAGCTCAGACAGTGTGAGTTTAGGCATACCCGGCAGCCTCTCAAATGAAAAGGCCCCCATGGTCACCCTGATGAAACAAGGGGAAAGTTAGAGAAGGTTCTAGCAAAAAGAAGTATCAAGAAGCGTCAGTGGCTTGTGGGGGACTTGGGTACTGATACATCTGTCCCAGTTTGTAATCCCATTATGATGGAGTTCCCCCCAACGCCCCAGGAGCGCTAGTGCTTCAGTGAGATCACAGACTCTGGGGCACACACGCCTGGGTAAGATTCCCAGCTGTGACGGCCACGAACTACACATCCTGGGGTGAGTTATGTAAGACACGGAAACCTTTGTTTTGTCATCTGTAAAACAGGGATAACACTACACAGTCATCATAAAGCTTTGCTAGGATTTTACAGGATGCGTGGAACACCCCCAGCATGGTGCCTCCCGGGTCAGAAGCCTGGTGATAACTTGATGCTGTTGTCATGCCCGTCGTGTGCTACCCCGATAGGATGTGCATACCTTGACGGCAGAGACATAGTCTTGTTTACCTATGGTCCCGGCACATCTGTACTATCTTACAGCCCAATCTTCTTCAGGATGACTATTATCATTACCATTAGTAACAATACAGTTTGGACCTTGAGTGGGTCCCAAGTCTTTGGCAGAATGCAATGGAAGGAGCACTGACGCTGGACCTGGGGACCCGAGTTCCCACCCTGGACCTGCCTTCCCTCCTGGCCAGGGGCACCTGCACAAACTGTTTGATCTCCCAGCACAGCACCTAACTTAACATAGCCCATCACTGGTAAAGTGTTTTGGATGAACAAATAATAATATACTTGACCCTCTATTTTCTCATCTGAAAAATAAAAAAAATAATTAGCAACTGCCTCAGAGAAAACGGACCAGAGGGCAGTCTGTAAAGGGGGAAAAGAAAAGCACATCAGGATAAAGGTGAGGAGAAGTGAGCAGGAACCAGCAGAGATGACAGAAAAACCTGCTTCCTCTCCAGGCTCCAGTGTTACCAGCAAGTCCACGGTCAGTAACGCCATCTTTTTGGACCTATTCCTGTATCTAAATAATAAGAGCTTCTATCTGAGTGATGTCTCGTGCCCGGTTATCTGACTCGGAAATTCTACAGTCTTTCATAACTACCAGAAGGGAAAAAAAAAGACTTAATAAAATAATCTTAATAAGAGCAGTTCAATTTTAAGGCAAAAATAACTGTAATTACTTAGAGCCTCATAACATCTAAAATCTGATTAAAATGTACCATCGTTTATGAGCTGAGATTAGATGGTTATCATGTATCACGGCCCTGCAATTACTGCTAGCACCTGTGCACAGAAAAGGCTCTGGATTGCTTCTTTTTCACACTTGCATGGTACTCTAATCCCTCAATAACAGCGGAATTTTTAATGCATAATAGATACAAAAGAGGATGAGAAATGAATGTTTGTTGAGTTACTGTTGTAGGGCAGCAACTGAGAGGCACGTTAGAAATACGGCTAATGTAGAAATTAACGTCGTCACTGGAAGGATGAAAACCCTGGAACTGGGAAGGCCACACAGGTGGAAAGTGGAAGAGGTGAACCAGATGCTGTCTGGTTGCCAAGAATATGTGCTTTCACTCCCAAAGGGCTGAACTGGGCCGAGCAATGTCTACATCATGGCTTCACTGCGGTCAGTTCCCATGTGGCAGTTCTCACCCATTTCAGAGGAGGAGGGAGAAGGTGGAGGAGGAATCCACGTGCCAGGTAATATTTGAGCTTCAACTTGATTTCATAGGTACGATCCTGAAAGCCTACTATGCATTTTACTTGAAGCATGCTACCTCACAGATATTTTGGTGCAGAAACAATTAGGATTTTAAAACATTCATCCTTTCAACACACAATTACCGACTGCACGTTCATTCATCAAACAGTGAAAAGTCAATTCTCAGAGAGCCTTTCTTGACCACCCCATGTAGAATGGAACCCCCATCCTTCTTATCTCTGCTTTGCTTGTCTCCTCATATTTTTTTTGTTTGTTTGTTTTTTTGCGGTACGCGGGCCACTCACTGTTGTGGCCTCTCCCGTTGCGGAGCACAGGTTCTGGACGCGCAGGCTCAGCGGCCATGGCTCACGGGCCCAGCTGCTCCGCGGCATGTGGGACCCTCCCGGACCGGGGCACGAACCCACGTCCCCTGAATCGGCAGGCGGACTCTCAACCACTGCGCCACCAGGGAAGCCCCGTCTCCTCATATTTTAATTCTTATCCTACACATACAGATGCAAAGTTACACATTTATTTATAAATTCTATTTCTTAAATTTGTCATCTCAATGACCAAAAATAAAAAATGGAAGCTCTCCTTTGATAGGAATTTCTAATCTGTTTTGTCACTGTGGCTTCCAAACACCTGGAACAGTGTCTAGAACACAGGAAGAGGATTTACTGTGAAATATCTGTTTGATGAATGAATTACTTAAAAGCTGAGGCCACAGCACAGCAAATAGAGAGGCTACTTTTCTGACCCATCTAGCAAGTTCTCAAAATACAGTGAGGTTTTTTTCTAAGTCTCTTTACCCCAGACTATCCGAATTTGCCATCTCCCTCTTTAATTATCCATTCAATCATTTAACAAGTATTTATTGAGTACCTGTGGTGGGATAGGAACTGCTTCAGGTGCCTAAATTCTAGCTGTAAACAAAAGAGATATTCCAGTGGAGAAAACCAACAGATAAAAGAAAATATACCTTCTATAACGTAAGGTAGTAATGAGAGCGATGACATCAAACAGGGCAAGGAGAGAGAGTGACGGAGTGAACGAGAGAGGCTAATTCAGTTCAAGGGCAGAGAAGGACCCTCTGAGCAGGTGGAGTGTCAACAAAGGCGGGTTATTCAAACTAGGAGAGGACCTGGGGTCAGCAGGACAGCAGCAGCAGAGTCTCACCCCACTGTATCAACAGGGCCCTAACACTCATCTTCGACCCTTGGCTTCCTCACCTGGTACAGTGGCAATAATAATACTCGTGCTGCCTACCTTGCAAAATAGGCCTGCCGTGACCATCAAATGAAATATCCCAGTTCCAGGGGCGGGGGGAGGGAGGGCAAAATGGGTAAAGGTGGTCAAATGATACAAACTTCCAGTTATAAGATAAGTCCTGGCATGTAATGTATAGCATGTGACTACCGTTCACAAGACTGTATTATAAATAATACATTTGTATTATAAATACATGTATATTAATATATAAATATATGTATTATAAATAATACATAATATAATAAATAAATTTGAAAGTTGCTAAAAGAGTTGATCTTAAAAGTTCTCACCATAAGAAAAAGAACTATAACTAGGTGTGGTGACGGCTGTTAACTGAACTGACCGCGGTGATCAGTTTCCCAAATACACACATACTGAACCATTATGTTGTATACCGAAAAGTAACACGATGTTGTATGTCAATGACATCTTAATAAAAAAATAACTCCTGGTTGCTTTTTATACTTCAATTTTTAGTGCTTAGACTTAAACTATAAATGGCCTGGTTCAAAATGATGCATATGAAACATCTGTAATAAAATACAAGAATATCCAAGTAAAGCTGTTTTGAAGTAATAGTGGTTCTAATTTTCCAGGCATTTTGAAGTGATTTTAAAGCAATGGAAAAAAAAAATCCCATTTCCCCCATCTATGAGATGAAGGGGTTGCATTACAACATGATTTCTATGATCGCTTCTTGTTCTAATTTGCTAAGATTCTGTTGATATGAAAGAGGCTTATAAACTCTAATTTGCTGCACAAATGTGTGAGATGATGGTCATCACGATGCTTTTTAGCATTACTCCAATGATCTACTTTGGTGCTGGAGTTCAGAGCCCCCAGCATCAAGGCGTTGTTTAGACTCATTTTATTGAAGTGATTTCAAGATCTCATTGAAAATGTAACTTGAATAGTAATTTCATTCCTAGAGATGTTTTGTTGTCTAAGCCATAATTTAAATGTCCATCCTTAATTCTCCTAATTATCAGCACTAATGAGAGACAAAAATGGCACAGCTAATCCAAAAGGCCTATTCTAATTTGGTTTTAGGCTGTAGTTTAGGATTTTGTGTTTACGTGTTAGGTCTGCCTTCCCAGTCCTATTGTGGCTAAGTTACCACTAAAAAGAGCAAATTCCGGTAAGCAAGAGATGCAGGGAAAAACAAGGGTGTTACCACACTGCTGTCTGCGGATGAGCTTCGGGGCTCCATCACTCCTCTGACACTGCAGCAAAACTTCTTTGTTTGCATTCTAACCTCAGGAAAATGAACTAATCTCAACAATGTTCCAGGTTCTCTTCTAGATGGAGCATTTGGCCCTTTGATCAACATGACCTGGAGCAATCAGCGACAGTATCTGGGGAAGCACAGGACTATAAATTCACCTCACATGACGTAGCAACACAAGCCTAAAAAAGACAAACTGATGTAGCACTCAAAACTTACTGTTTCCTCTGCGCCAGGGAAGTTGCTGAGAGATGGGAGCACAGACATACCTCAGAGATAGACATTGGGGGTTTGGTTCCAGACCACCAAAATAAAGTGAGTCACATGAATTTTTCTGGTTTCCCAGTGCATATAAAAGTTATGTTTACACTATACTATAGTCACTAAGTGTACAACAGCATTATGTCTAAAAACATACATACCTCAATTAAAAAAGATCACTGATCACAGGTCACCATAACAAATATAACAATAATGAAAACGTCTGAAATATTTCGAGAATTACCAAAATGCGACAGAGACATGAAGTGAAGAGATGCTGTTGGAAAAATGTGCCAACAGACTTGCTCGATGCAGGGTTGCCACACACCTTCAATTCGTAAAAGACACAGTATCTACGAAGGCAATAAAGCGAAGCACCGTGAAACGAGGTATGCCTGCACAGAGATGAGTAGGTTTTCTCTGGCCCTCAGAAGCTCAGCGTCCACTGCAGGAAACAGACCACTGAGAAATTCACAAGTCGGCTAAACTGTCACAGGGACTACAACAGAAGAGGACACAGGAGAAGCCAAGGAGAGGGGGCAGCTGTGCCTTCACACAGGAGGTGACCCGTGCTCTGTGTCTTGCAATATAAATAAATGGTTGCAAAATACTGGAGGGCGTGGCTGAGAAGCAGGAACCAATATTTATGGGTCAGGCTCGGCACGACGTACGTATATACATGTGTGTGTGCACACACACGTATGTATACATATATGTGTGTAGATATATATGTGTGTGTGTGTGTGTGTGTATGTGTATATATATACATATACAGGGCTTGTAACTGTTGCCTCGTTTAAGGTCTCAAGTACTGGTGACACAGGTCTTACCACCCCATTATACAGGTGAAGTAACTGAGGCACAGAAAGGTGAAATAGCTCCCCCCACATCACTCCCCTTGCCAGAGTCAGGAATGAAAACCAATCTACCCTCCAGGAACCAACCAGGATGCTTTTCTCCCCCCGCGCACCCCGCTCCCGCCCCCCACCCCGACAAGTACCTCCACCATGCTATCTCAGTATCTGATCAGCAGCCCACTGTCTCCTGCCTGACTACACAAAAGCCTGAGCCACGTCACCTGGCTTTTCCCCCTCTGGAAGCACCTCTCTTGTTTATCCCTCAATCTGTAGCTTGGGTTCTTTTCCCACTCCAAGAAGACCCCAAAGTTCTCCACGGGAGAAGCCACTCTTGCCCTTGGCCTAGCTCCTTCATTCTTCCCCCAAACAGCGTTCCGCCTACAGAGGTAAGAGGTAGGTTCAGCCATCTGTAGGGGAGGCCATGACAGCCAACGTACAGTTCAGACCCATTTCCTTCCCAACCTGGGAACAGAAAATCTTTAGTATCTCCAGTTCTAGGCAAGTGATCCTGACCCTCCCCCACCATTCTAAAGAGGGCCAAACCTTCTTCCTCTGTGACCCTGGCTCCTTCAACACAGCCTTCCTTTTTGTTCCGTATTTCTTTGCTTTTATCTCTTCTTCACGTTCTAAGTGGGATATTTCCCATCCCAAACCATCAGGCATTGGTAGAATTTCTGAGCACTTCTCTAATCCTACCCTTGCTTTCGTGAAATCACCACTGTGCTTTGGGTAAAAGGTTTTTTCTTTTTTTTGGTGTGTGTGTGTTAGGGCTCTGCGTAACACCCAGACTGCCTGAGCCTCACACATTTTGCCTTTAATTTTCTGACATTAAGCTTCCTTCACTAGACTTAAAGCCCTATTTCTAAATCATGGGAAGCTGTGGTACCTTTTCTCTAAATGGGTAGTGGAAAAAAAAAAAAAAAAGGAAGTTCTCTGAAGAGAGTCCTCAGGGTTTTGAAATGTTTGAAAATAATCTCTTTTCCATTAATGCACAGAGTAACATATTTCCCCTGCTGTTAAATGACACCTTTCAGGACTGATGATTAACATATAGTCCTACCACTTAGGCACCTTCAAGGAAAAAGTGACATGCATTAGTTCAGTGGCTGCAGAGGAATTCTGCATGAGGTACGTTCACGTGATGGGGAGAATTTTCCCTCCTAAGGGGCAAAGAACACATAAAAGAAAGCTATGGACAAAAATGAATCACATTCATCTGCAGTTTGTCCAAGAGTCACGACAAAAGAATATATTTTTATATGAATAAAACAGTGATTGTAGCCTCTTTTCCTTACCAATTATGTCTGCACAATCTCACACCATCATGTGGCAATCCTGAGATAGACACACTCATTCACGGGCAAGAAATGACAGGCACGGAATACTTCATCTCAACAGAAGGAAACCGTTGCAAATGGCACCAGCATTTTGAAATGGACCTGATTCCTCCAACGGCCACACGGGCGAGAGCCCAGCGCCCTTTCTCCTAGCCCACAAGGGCGCATCATCCCGAATCGCCATCCTGATCAGCTACCCTTTATTCACAAGTTACCACGTGGTGAGCCCTGTGATAAGCTCCGTATCCATCAAGTCAGTTGGCTTTCATGCTTATGAGGCAGACACTATTTGTATCCTTACTCTTGTTTTGTTAATTCTTCATTGTTTTTATTTTAATTTTTTATTGAGGTATAAGATTTACAATGTTGTGTTAGTTTCTGGTGTACAGCACTAGATATTTGTTGTTGTTTTGTTTTTTTCAGATTCTTTTCCATTATAGGTTATTACAAGATACTGAAAATAGTTCCCTGCGCCATACAACAGGTCTTTGTTGTTCATCTGTTTTATATATAGTACTGTGTATCTGTTAATCCCAAATTTATCCCTCCTCAGCTTTCCCCTTTGGTAACCATAACTCTGTTTTCTATGTTTGTGAGTCTATTTCTGTTTTGTAAATAAGTTCATTTGTATCATACTTTTAGAGTCCACGCATAAATGATATCATATGATATTTGTCTTTCTCTCTCTGACTTACTTCACTTAGTATGATAATCTCTAGTTGCATCCATGTTGCAGTAAATGGCATTATTTCATTCTTTTTTATGGCCGAGTAATATTCCATTGTGTATATGTACCACATCTTCTTCATTCATCCAGCTGTCGGTGGACTTTTAGGTTTTTTCCATGTCTTGGCTATGGTAAATAGTGCTGCTGTGAACGTTGGGGTGCATGTATCTTTTCGAATTACAGTTTTCATCTTTGCTGGATATATGCCCAGGAGTGGGATTGCTGGATCATATGGTAACTCTATTTTTAGGTTTTTAAGGAAACCTCCATACTGTTCTCCATAGCGGCTGCACCAATTTATTTTTTAATGAGGATACTGAGGCACAGAGAGCTTAAGGAACTAGTCTTTGGTCCCAACAGCCTGTAAGTGGCACAGCCAGGATTTGAACACAGATCTGTTGGATTTCATCACTCTCTACTACTTCCTTACTTGCCATTATCATCCACCAATAGAGCTGACCACCCCGGTAGGTTCAAAGCTGTGTAATAACAAACCACATGCTAATGTCTGTTTGATGGTGTTAAATGTTTCATGAAAGGTACACAAGAAAAGGACAAGGTAGCTCCCGCTTGGCCCCGAAGCCTGAAAGGAATGAGCTTTCTCTGTACTCAGATCGACTTGGTAGGATGCTTCTCAGGGAGAATAGCAATAATTATAAGTTCCTTGTCTGGCTGAGCCAATCAAAGTCATGCTTATACTTCCGGCCAGCACTAAAAAGGTACAATGACCTTGGGAATGAAAGAGAAGTAAATCCCAAAGTCCAGGTGACTCCACACAAAATCAAAACATCTGGTATCAGTTGCCTTCAAAGAAAAATAGCTGTTCCAGTCATATGCCCAGACACTATGATAAAATGAAGATCTCCTTAGTGAAAGATCATGGTGAAGTTTGCAAACCATAGTCTGTGGGTTTGTGAAATGACTCTATGGATTCGGCTCATACAGAATTTACTAGAGATTTACTGAGCATGCTGTGCTAGGAGCTAGAGATACAGAAATAAAGAGGACAAGGTCCCTGACCTCAGAGAGGCTCAAATGAAACCAAAGAGAAAAGACATATTGAGGTAGTCACGCCAGCACCCCACTTCTTGGAGGCTCGCCATGGGACAGGCACTGTGCCAGCTGCTTCGTGTTTATTACCTCCTTAATGCTACAAAGAGATACGCTATTATATGCAGTCTGCAAATGAGAAAGTTGTGGTCCAGAAGCGTTGAGTCACATGTTCAAGTTTCAAAAGCTAGTAAAGAGCAGATCTGGACTCAAACCTAGGTTTTTCAGACTCTAAGGACTGTTAACTACCAAGTTGCACTGGCTCCATGCTCAGAAATAATTGTACTGCGCCGTTGTAAGGACAAAAACAGAAGTATACATAAGTCCAAGAGGAGCCACCAAGGAGAACGGAATTCATTTGCGGGCACAAAGGAAAGGGGGGGTATCCTTCAGAGGACTGATGTCTGAATCAGGTTTTGAAGGATACATAGGAGTTCGTCAGGCAGATAAAGGAGGGAGCCGAACATTCAAGGCAGGAAGAACTCAGGAGTCCAGAGGCAGAGTAGATCACAGCCCACTAAGGAGTTGCAAGGAATTCTGTGCAGCAATAGTATCAAGTGATACTAGGCAGAGGGATAATAAGGATAACAAGTTGGCTGCGAACACAGGCAGGGAACAGGCTAAAGGGTCAGACATACACGTGTGCACAAACATTGTACATACACACGTCTTTTTATGTGATTTCCCCAAGCAGGGACGAACTTGAGTTTTACTGGTCCCTTAATGTGAGTGCAAATATGTGGAATTCAGCTAAGGCCATCATTGACTTTCATGGGGCCACTCACCTGCAAAGAGGCCAGTCTAGTGACACTGAGCTTATATAAAGCACCCACACGTGTTTGTCATTTCTCCCTGTTCAGAAATAACTACTAGCCTACCTACCATGTAAATGGGGTATTTTGCACCTGTCCTTTTCTAGGGGACCTAGTTACAGTCAAAAAGGGAATGAAGCAATGTAGAGAAAGAATCAAACCAAATGTAAAATGAGCATTATTTCATGTAAATGATCCCTTTACATGAAAAGGAAACTTTCAAATTTGAACACCCAAAATAACTGAATTTCCAAATGCAAAGAGGCAGAAAACTCAGGCCTCGGTGACTCTGTCCCACCCAACATCACGCAGATGTGTATGAAAAGATGGAAAATGAACCAGGTGAACAGTCAAGAGAATTCCAGTGGAGACCTCACTCAGCCACTGAGTCACTGTACCACCTGGAGTGCATCATTTAACCCTCTAAGCCTCAGTTTATCATCTGGAAATAGGCACCTTACTCCACGTTTCTGATAAAGATTACATCAGAAAATGCACATAAAGTACTTAAGCACAGTGGATGACAAACAATACGTATATGGCAATGTGAAAATTTGTTAATCTAAAAATTACTTTTTCCTAAAACATGTTTTTAAAACATAAGGAGAGTTTAAGCTTGCATAGGGTGTGTCTATGCTTAAATGCTTGTAAATTTCTAATACTACCAATATTAGCAGCTCCAGTTTATGGAGTATTCACTATAATGCCTTGTACTGACTCGCTTAAACTTGACAACCACTCTGTTGAGTAGGCACTATCATTACCTCCGTTTTACAGGTGAAGAAATCAAGGCACAGAAATTAAATTATTTGCCCAAAGATAACATGGATAGAAACTAATGGTATTAGATTTAATCTCAGACATTCTAGTAACTTAGAGCCTTTCCTGATGCATCTCTTTAGAAATTACTCCTAGGGTGAGATAGTTAATTTTATGTGTCAACTGGGAGGGTGTTTTTGGATGAGAATAACCTTTAAATTGGTGAATTTTGAATAAGCAGATTGCCCTTCATAAGGTGGGTGGGCCTCATCCTATCAGTTGAAGGCCTAGCTAGAACAAAAAGACCATCCTCTCCAAACAAGAGAGAATTCTCCAGCAAATGGCCTTCAGACGTCATCTGCACTATTAGACATCAACCCTCTGAAGGATACCCTGCTTTTCCTTTGTGCCCCCAAATGAATTCTTCTCTCTTTGTTGGCTCCTCTTGGACTTGTATATACCTCTGTTGTTGTCCTTACAATGCCGCAATATAATGAATTCTGAGCATGGAACCAGAGCAACTTAGTTGTTAAGACTTTGGAGTCTTGAACACGTAGGCTTGAGGCCCAGATCTGCTCTTTACTAAGTAGTTTTTGAAACTTGAACAGGTGACTCAACCTTTCTGAACCATGGCTTTCTCATTTGTAGACTGCAGATAATAGTATATCTCCTTGTAGCATTAAGGAGGTAATACACATGGAATCAGGTTTTGAAATATACAAAGGAGTTCATCAGATGGAACTGCCAGATTCCATAACTGCAGGAAGCCAGTTCCTTAAAATACATCTTTCTATATATACACACATCCTCTTGGTTCTGCTTCTCTGGAGAATACTGACTAATACATAGAGTCTCTTTTTTTTTAACCTTCTAATCCCATTTCTTACCTTTTCAACTCCATTTATTCAGCAGATAATTTTCTGAGAGCCCCACATGAACTGGCCCTACACTATGCTTGATTACAAGGTTGAGAAGATACTCTCTGTTCAGTCCTCTTCTACCCCTGGTTTCCTACCCCTTGTTAGTCCACCCATCTCCTCTCTGGATTACAAGATCCTTGAGATCCGGGACCAGTCTCTGTAGAACATCAAGTACAGACCTTCAGATAGACCACAGAGTAAATGCCCATCGGTGCTGGTAAAATAAGTACTACTGATGCTTGCCATTGTGTTTGTCACCCTTTAGTGAGTATGTACAAGGCCCTATGCTAGATGCCCAGCATTCATCTCCAGCTCGTTTTGCCCCAATTTTAAGGAACAGAAAGGGAGATGCCAAGAGGTTAGCTTACCTAACTGGGACCACACAGAGTTATTCACACTCAGGTCTGTCTGAATCCAAAGCCAGCGGACTTCTCATCACCACTTCTGCTAAGGCTTCCTGCCCCTCCCCCTTCCAAACTACAAATAACAGATGAGGCCTGGGATGAATGAGCACCCCCAGAGCTCCAGGGCCTTCAGCCAAACTTCACAGATGTACAACTTCGTCGCCTACACGAGGTGGAGTATAAAAATGAAGGCAGTGGGATGTTATCTACAAGCACCTCAAAGCTTCTTTTCCTTTAACTTAAAAATTCTTTGGTAATTGTTTTTACTGCTATTAATCATAAAAATGAATCACCTCAAATTTTTGAAAGAAATTCTCCTTCAAAATATGTCAACTTTGTGCCATGAATTCATTTATTATGAGACCACATGATGCCTCCAAGTACTGCATTTTATTTAAACGTGACATTTTTTCACTCTGTTTTGATTCCACAGCTGAAAATCGCTTCTATCAATCTTTCGCTGGAGCCAAACATAACTGTTTTGCTCACTGAAACATTACAGACTCAGGGTCCTAGAATCAAATTAAAAAATAAATAAACTAGTATCTGGCTGACATTCATAGCATCATCATATCCACGGAGACCACAGATTTCAGGACTGCTGTGAACCCACTTCCAAGATCAAAATCAATCAATCCTAATCCTTTGGGATCTTAGATCACTTCAGAAGTCCAAAGACTTAATGTGGGCTGATTTTTCTTTGTGAGATTCAGTTTTAGAAACTGTTTACTATTCTGATTTTGAAAAGGGTATGACATCTCCAATGAAATCACCAGACTCTGCCGGGGCACTGATGGTGATCAATGATTTTCTCCATCAGTTGCTACTGGGTTGAGGGTGAGGGGTTGGGAGGCTCGCTATCTACTTACTTTACCCATAATGCACTGTTCTCTTTCTAAACAGCAGCAGCAAACAGGCACATCCAATACGGTATTACTTCCTCCTTTCATTCATGACGATGTCCCACACAGGCCCTGAGAGCCTGAAAAAAGAAGCATGTCCCAGGTTCTAAGGATGAAGGGAACCCCGGCCAATCCATCATGCTTTGTCTGCTAATGATAGACTCCTGCATAAGAGCCACCATGCTAGAGAGAGGCAGCGGGCATGAAAAGGAGTGAATCAACTGTCAACGGGTCGGGTCTGCAGGACGGCAGAGCTGTGATTAGAATTTTCAATCAGGACTTCCACGATTCACCATGCTTTGGGAGGGACGAGAAAAGTTTGCAAAGGTATATTCCCCCATCAGCCCTATCTTCCCTCCTTCTATCAGCAGAGTTCAGTCCTAGGGGCCACAGAAAATTCAGTGTCTTATTGACCCAGAGGATGAAACTTTAAAAGAGCTGCCAAAGTGGGGGCAGATATGTGTCAGGATGAAACGACTTCCTCTCCACAATTAATCTCCAGATTAATGTCCTGAAAATACAATTCTGATCTTGTCATGTCTGATCAAAAAACCCTGATTTTGGAGAGGGAGGGAAGGATGGGGAGTTTGGGATTAGCAGAAGCAAACTATTATATACAGGATGGATAAGCAACAAGGTCCTTCTGTATAGCACAGGGAACTATATTCAATAACTTGTGATAAACCATAATGGAAAAGAATATGAAAAAGAATACACACGTGTAACTGAATCACTTTGCTGTATAGCAGAAATTAAATACAACATTGTAAATCAACTATACTTCAGTAAACTTTTTTTAAAAACTCTGATTTCTTCTTTCCCTTCTCCTCCTCTTCTTCAGTCCTCCCTTCCTTCCTTCCTTTCTCCCGTCCTTCCTTCCTTTCTTCCTAACTTCCATCCTCCTTTCTTAACTTTCTTAACTCCCTTTCCTTTCAGGCTAATCTTCCTGTCTTTCCCTCCTTCTTTCTTCCCTACCTCCTTGTCTATGTATGTTCCCTCCTTCTACATGTATTAAGCATTTACAAAGGAAAATCATTTCCTAATGGAAGAATTCACTGTCTGCTGGGAGAGGGACACAAACACAAATCCAATAGAGTGTGAAATCAGACACTGGTGCTATGGAACTGGAATGCAGTGGAACGGCGGGGAGAGGGTAAGCAATGTCCAGGAAAGCTTCCTAGACGAAGTAAGAATGAGTTGCCAGCACAGGAAATGACACACGCAAAGGCACAAGGACAGAAGGGTGTGGTATTTTCAAGAAAATAGAGCTGTATCAGTGAAGCTGGAGCACAGTTTATGGGGAAGTGCTATGAAATGAGAAGTAGACAAGACCCTGTTATTAAAAGCTTTGCACATAAGGAGTTTATGAAAGCAATGGAGAGAAATCATAGGCCCTAAGCAGAAGTGGTGGTGGTGACTAGATTTTTAATTAAACCTCAACACACACACACACACACACACACACACACATACACACACACACACACACACACACACACACACACACACACGTACTCTCTGAGCACGCTATTTAAAACTGCATCCTAACTCACTACTTATCTCCCCCCCTTCCCTTCTTTATTTCTCTCCATCACTCTTATCACCATCTGGTACCAGATCTACTTATTTATTGCCTATCTGCCTCCACCAAAATGTAAGCTCCATTTTGAGAGCAGGATTTTGGTCTTGTCCACTGCTGTATCCTTTGGACCTAGGATACTATTTAGCATGTAGTAGATATTCCATGAATATTGCTGAATAACATGATCTTTTCAGAGACAGTAAAACTCAATCATCTCGACATCTTATGTGGAGAAAAGACTTTGCCTTTAAAGCGCACACATCACTTAAACTCGCTCAGACTCAAGGCCCTGCAGAATGCAAGTGAAACACCTATTTTTAAAGTAGTTATAATAAAAAGTTGTGTAAAGAACTCAGAATGGGAACTGGCCTATAGTAAGTCCTCAATAAACTTCAACAACTGTTTTCTGCTTTTGTTGTTATCATGTAATTCCCTGGGAAGTCCTTGAGCTCTTGAGGGTCTTAATCATCCAGCACACAGTGGGGGCTCAGTGAACGACTTCTGAGACCATCAACCCAAGGGGTCCTCTCTTCAGGTCAAAAGGTGAGTAATTTCCCTAGAGTGTTCTAAACATCACAAACAAGCTCTTTTTGGAAAGAAAGAAGTCTTGGAAATGTAATGTGCTTTTCAAACAATGCAGTTTCAGGACCAAAGCTCAGCAGTGGCCAATGACAGTCCTAGAACCATGTATCCATGCTTCCTGGAGGGAGGGACCGATGATCACCTTCCATGACACCATCATAAAGCCACCACAGCCATGTATAATATTGCTTTGAAACTCTGACTGCCTCCTGCATGGGACCATACATGCCCCTTAATAGAAGGAGATCACTGCTGGGGCGCAGTGAGATGTAGAGTGAAGAGCCTGTGAGCTAGTGCCCAACTTTTGGGTTTGAATCCCAACCCTGCCACTTTCTAGCTGTGTGACCTTAAGAGAGTGACTTAATCTCTGTGCCTCAACTACACATTGGGAACGATAATGATCCTACCTCACAGGGTCACTGCGTGGATTAACTGAGTCATCCTGTGAAGCGCTTAGAACAGTACCTGGCACGTAGTACATGTTCAAAAAACATTATATTTTCGCATCAGTACATCCTAGAACAGAAAAGGTGACCAAACAATGCTAAGAATTCCATTTTGCTACCCACTGAAAATGAATGGAAAGGGGCTTAGGCACAGCTCTATTCCTATCTCTGCTCAAGAAGTGTTTAAAAAGATGAATAACTCAAAAGGCTCTGCCCCTTTCGGGTTGCAGGCTTTGAGGCGTAACCTAATTTAACTGCAGAACCTCAATTTCTTCACCTGTGAGACTCACAGAGCAAGCCCAGGGTTGCTCTGTGACTTGATAAGGTAACCTCCGATGTTTCACAAACCCTAGAACACTATAAAATATGAAGTTGGTATCACAACCAGGGAAGCTCCAGTCACTCGGCAACAGAGAGGGTTAAAAAAAAAAAAAAAAGGCATCTCAAACTACTTTGTCTTCTTACATTTGTGCAAAATTAAAATGACTCTTTGCAGCATCCAATTTGGATAAGCCCATGTCAATACTACTAATACAAGCCATCACTAATGACAAGATTGATAGCTCAGGAGAGCAAGCCATTTCATGTTCACTGTGCATCATGTTTAATTCGCCAAAAGGAGTTTGTGTGTATAATTAATGCGCTTTTCTTTCTGGCTTCATTTGGAAACATATACAGGGTCTCGAGGGACCTTCTGTAAGTCAGAAACAATTAATAAAATAAAACCACTTAATTAAAGAGAATAATTGGAGCCTATTTTAGACCAGAAAATGGAGGGATAGAATTCACTCTGGAAACACATTGTCTAAAAATTGCTGAGTTTTAAAAGCAAGAACAGTCTGCAGCTGGAACACATGTAAGTCATGATAGCGGACAGATTTCCTAGGCCCTTTGTTCTGGGATGATATAAATCCAACTGACTTGACACGGACATGAAATGTAAGATTACTGACCCACAATGACGTGTCATTCTTATGTAGGAAAACTTCAACTATTCATTATTTCAGTGCACATTTACAGCCCCTTCTCTGTACCGCTGTAGGGACCCACAGCTGAAAAGCAGCCCCTCTCCCTCTGCCTTCCAGAAACTCTCAGTTTAGTTAGGGGAAGAGAGAAGTCCACGCACAACTAAAATGCAGAGACATAAGCACTGAGGCAATAGAGGACACCATGGAGCAGTGAAGGAGGACCACCACAGCCATGTATAATATTGCTTTGAAACTCTGACTGCCTCCTAGCAGAAACAAGTGATGCTTTCAGAGGCCCTGAGTATTCAGGAAAAAATGAGCATTTACCAGGATAGAAAGAGGAAAATGCAATTAGAGATATAACATTACACACCAAGTCACAGATTATGAATGTACACATTGCTTTGGTAAATTACATAAAACTCAGTGTGTCCCAAGAATACAGTATACGTTTCACAGCAGAAAGAGATGAAGTTGGAAACCAGATGGGGAACGAGCATGTACATGGAATCAGAAAAACTAGTTCAAATTCTGTAATCCTGTATGTACATAACACCTCCAGGCTTCAGTTTTCTCTTGAATAAAAGTAGAGTTCTAGGATCACTCAGATGGTAACATACTGAATTATGATATCCAACTATCTGTGTCCTTCCCGGTGAGAGGTTTACTCATCTATGCCCTTGGCCATGTGACTGCCAGTACTTCAAGGTAGGTGGAGGATACTCCCTGCCCCATTGGCAGGTTTGGCCATATGACTAGTTTGTCCAATGGGATGTAAGTGGACATAATGCACATCCCAACTGAGCAGAGACTTTAAAAGCACTTATGTTGTTCAGCGCAGACTTGCATTTCCACCCTTCGCCATGAGAACCACAGAGCCTGGGTTCCCGGAATGACAAGACTCTTAGAACTGAGCTGAGCTGAGCTGCAGCTGACCTGAATAACCACTGACATTTTGGGGGTGGCTTGTTACTAAAGCAAAAGATCAGTCCAGAGATAAGTGAAGAGCTCATAACCTAAGAGTAAGGTAAAGCTACAACAACCAGAAAAATGCCATGATAAACATATGCATGGGACAGTACTGCAGAACCAATAACATACGTAAAGACACTTATCCTATGTTAGGCATTTAATCATGTTTGATTCCTTCACCTCAGACCTCCCAGAAAGAGGCAAAAGTCTCAGAATTAAGGAATTATAATGAAGGTCATGCCAAAGAGTGAATATATCAACTAGCTCCATATCCTTGTAACTCTGATACCTGCCGTCAGAGTTAACTGGACGCATCCTAGCCTGGCTCTCAGACTCAACCCTGGGCAAGTCCTTCAGCTCTTTGCACCTCAATCTTCTCATCTGTAAAATGAACAAAGTAGCTATGCACCTACTTCAAACAGCAGTTCTGGTAATTATATTTGTTAATTCATGTGGAGTCCTAAAAAGAGAGCCTAATACAACATGTGCTCAATAGATGCAAACCACTGTTAGTATTAATTGCAATTACTATTCAATTACTAATACCTACGGCAATTTACTAAGAAGGGACTGCTCCTACACCTTCTCAACTATAAAACACCACATCTTAGGCTTTATTTTTAACTGTAAACTGATGATCCACCTAAAATATAGGCCTACATATGCACACAAACACATACATATGTACACACACAACCCTTTATCCTTTACTGTGAGAACCTGTGTCACCACTTCTGGTGATAAAAAGTTGTTTTCAACTGCTTTGAAAATGTTTAGTGAAAAGACATACTGGTGAAATATTTGGACTAAGTATAGTTTAACTCACAAAACAGGTTACTACTTTGGGTTCCTAGGCAAATTCCTTACATCAAATTTCCATTGTAACTACACAACTCCAAAATATTTGGTCATATTATTAAAAAGCAATCAATATAAGCCTTTGAAAGTTTAATCATTCACAGGAAGAATGGATCTATTTCCTTGTCTTCAAATGGCTGGTTGCAGTGGTTTGCTGTCTTAGTGACTATAACATGAAGTCAGTGATTCTTACACTTTGGAGGTGACAGATCCCTGTGAGAGGGACAGAAACCTTGATCCTCTCTCCAGAAAAATGCAAATCAAGAATTCAGAACCCTAGCCATGTTCTTTTTTTGTGGTTCTACAGCTGAGAGATGGTGTGATGGCTAGATGTCCACTGTGAAAGGGGGTCTGTGGGAAGGGGGACACCTAGAACATACAACAGTTCCCATTCAAAGTATGAGGGACCGGGAATTCCCTGGCAGTCCAGTGGTTAGGACTCCACACTCTAACTGTTGAGGACCCGGGTTCAACCTCTGGTCAAGGAAAGACCCCACAAGCTGTGTGGCACAGCCAAAAAAAAAAGGAAAGAAAGAAAAAAAAAACAACAACCAAGTATGACAGACAGAGGCCCAAACAGATCTCTCCCAGAACAATTCCCTAATCCCCTGTCTCCTGGGGATTGGTGGGCCAAATGCGCCTCAATTTTCTGTGCTCAATTTCCTCCTTATACAATAAACATGGTAAGAGTGCTCGTCTCATGGTGTTGCTGTGAAAACTAAACGAGGTGATCCACGCAAAGTGCCTGGCACATTACAAGCTCTCAACAAGTACGAGCTACTATTCCCACAAGATGCAGGACGCTGAGGCCCAGAAAGAGGGATCACTTGCCCAGCGTTGCACAGCTCCTGGGTAGCAGAGTGAGATGAAACACCGAGAGGCCTCCGAGAGGAGAGCTTCTGAGTAAGCCGCACGCTGGAGTTAGCAAACCAGGGCATCTCGAAATAAGAAGTGCTAAAATCGGCTGCTGTTTGTTTGCGCCTCAGCTGTTCCACCGCACCAGCTGCTCAAACTTTCAGGCATGTCTTACCACAGAATCACCCCATCCTATATTCATTCCATCAGCCTCCGGTCTAATTGCGGTCCTAGAGAGTTTTTTTAAAACGGGGCCTAAAATTGAATATCCATTCCTATTAATAGTAAAGGGACATTTCCTAAGAAAGTGCTTTATAAGGATTCAGATCCCTCTTTCCTCAGCAGTTTTTCCCCCTGGCCATCTTGGGTCTATTTTGATCCCTTTCCTGATTGAAACATGTCTCACAGGCTCTCAGTGCCGAAGGGGTAGAAGCTTATGACAGGTCCACAGCCACGGAGTGTGCCCAGGGCCAGCATTAATAGGACAGAGCCCATGAGAAGCGAGCACTGACCCAACTTCGGAGATGGGGAGATGATCATCTCGACAGCAAATGCCAGCACATTTCTAGGAGAGTATTAAAGAGCCCAAATAAAAGTTCCAAAATTGTAATATCAAGAGGATGGGAAACTGCTTAAAATAAAAAGGCAAACCATCAGACACGGAGCCTTGTCACAGCAATGAGCCAAACTGGGACAAGAGACTTGCACGACAGGCCCCACACTGTCATTAACGAGCTGTGAAACCTTGCAAATCGCCCTGCTCTCAGCCGTCTCATATATAAAACAACTAGGCAGAGGCAAGATACAAGAATAAACTGTCTAGAAAGACTTTTTCAGGTTCAGAATCAAAGAGAAAGAAGAATATTTATAGCAACATATTTCATAATAGTAAAAAAAAATGTAGAAACTAGCCAAATGCCTCCATTACTAGATGAGATAAATAAAGGGATACCCTAGGAACAGAATACTATATATATAATGAACTATATATAGTTCATTAATGAAAATTAATGAACTATATCTACATGTATGAATATCAAGAAACCTTGAAAATATAATGAGAACCAAAGTCACAAGCATATTTTACAACATGTTTACATTTATGTAAAGTCCAAAAGCAGGCAAAATGAAATCAAATAATAAATTGTTTAGGGAGACCTATGAAAAGACATCAAAGAAATGATTGACATTTCAGGCTAGAAGTTACCTGGAGAGCAGGCAGGGGGATGCTATCAAGGAGGAGACCTTAGGAAGCTTCCAGAGACTCATGGCATCCTCTTCCGTGGCCTGGGGAGTGGGTACCTGGGGTTTTCTTTTAGTTTTAATTGCTTATTGTTCATTAATTGTCCACATATGTGGTCAACAGACTCCTGCACATATTCTGCATCTCGCAATAAAAAAAACAGGTCTAAAGGGCCACATTTTAATTTAAACGGACCACTACATTCCAACCAAACACATGATACACCATTAGACCCTGCAACAGCCTGGCGAAACAGCTAACACTGTGTTCATTTAGCAAATGAGGAAACTGGGGTTCTGAGCAGTGTGGTAAAGAGGAGGGACCAGGAGTCAGGTGGGGTCTTTTTGTCTGCAAAGCCCGTGCACTTCCTGCTGCACCAGGCGTTGGGTAGGCAGGCCAAATGTGATTCTGTCCCCCATGCTCCTGAGAAGGAAAGAGCCTCAGAAAGATGTCACATCTCGCTCAAGGTTGCCCAGGAATTTATAATGAAAAGAGCAGTAGTCATCATCTGACCCTAGAGTCCAGGCTCTTTCCACCATGTGTGGCTAAATCCTGTAAACTAGAGGCAAGGGGAAACTGGTATTTATGGGCTAGTTCCCAAAGAGAGGAGAGAAGACTAAGTCTTTCCAGTTTATCCCCTTTTGATTTGGTTTGCGTGAGGTCCGGGACTTTATCTCCGATCCGTGCAGCAGCGGAAAGCTGTGTGGAAAGACAGGACTATGCTAATATGATGGGCTGAAAATAATTTTCATTACCAAATGCGTCCTGCTGTTTGTAGGACCACTCTTCCCCAAGGACTCTATGTGCAAATATGTTCCTGCCTTCCTTCTCCCGGCCCCCAAATAGCAAAATGGCATTACTCCATTTGCTGCTATCCGTGGATTTTCTCATTTAAATAGTGCTATTGTCTTTCTTGTTTATGAGTTTGTTTCCCAGCTCGGGAAACTTCAACCCACACATCAGCTACAAATGTGCTCCCTTCCATTTTTTTCCATTACTCTTAATTAGGTAGTAAAATACAATCCACCTACGCGAACAAGATGGGTAAAAGAAAGTAATAGCTACATGCATTTCTCATTTCACACATCACAATCTGTAAGCAGAGAGTCAGAACGGCCCCCGAAGCGAACCACACGGTGCTTCCACCAGCGATGGAGGGTCTGGCTGTTTACATCTGTCACTGAACATCAGAGCTGAAAGGGACACCAGGAATCCACCCCAATCTCTAGCACAGTGTTTGGCACACGGCAGTAGCTTATTAAATGTTTGAAAGGTAAATAATGATAGCTTGTAATTATAGTAGCTAATACATATAGCAAAAGTTTTATCATATGTCAGATACTGTCATAAGCATTATACCTACATAAATTATTTCATCTTGACGATGATATCAAAAGGTTGATATGGTTATTATCCTCACCTCAAAAACTAAGCCTCCAAATGATTACGGAACTCGTCCAACACGATACAGCTGGGGAGCAGCAGAGCCAGGATCCAGGGTGTTGACGCCGGCGCCCACGTTCTTAACCCCCATGGTTATTCTGAGCATCTCTTAGAAGGGATGGGAAGAATGAAGTGCAGGAATGTAAAATGACTATACAAAGCTCACATAAAATGGCACCTTGGAAACAAGCAAGAGCCCTGGAGTGTGAAAGACAGTTTCCAATCGGTGCTAGGTGCTTTACTTGTTTGGGGACCTGAGCAACACATGTGTCCAGAGACCCACTGGGGCTGTGCACCAGTGGTTCGCAGATTGTAGGACTGGTGTCAGCTTGTATTTGCATGTTTCCATCTCCTCCTCTGTAGAATGAAGGCAGTCACACCTACCTCAGCAGACTGCAGTGAGAATCAAGTCAGCAAGACGGCAAACACTCCCCAAACTGCAGCTATGCAAAGACACTGTGTAAGTTCAACTGTAAGTATCATGCCAAGCACTCGTCCTCCCGTCGCATATGGGCAAACTTCCCCAAGAGGCATTTTTTACCTCTCACCTCCCAAAACTAGCCAAAGGTTGATATTAGAAACACACTAAGAAAAAAGTCACACATTGAGGTGGGGGACAGCTGAGTAGGGGTTGAAAGGAAGTAGCTTAGGACTCTGGAAAAGTGAATATTACATTTGCTCCATCGTGAGGCCAGAAAAATTGCCCAAGTGAATTACATCAAGAGGACAGACAATATTGCTTAACGGCCGAAGCTGAGATGATGGACCTAGACAGATCCCGGGTGGCATGCTGCCTCCTTCACTCGCTAGCAACAAATTAGGCAGCCTCTCCAGGCCTTGAATTCCTTGTTCCTCCTACGAATGCTGCAAGGACTTATCACAACGGCGGGCACAGAGCAAGAGCTTCATCAGTGGGAGTAAAAACTCAAAAAAACATGGGATGAGAGATGGGCAGGAAGAAGATCCAACCCTCCCTCTGGGGTTGGTGCCCAGGCAGTATCAAAAGTCAAGGGATTATATAAGAAGGAATTAAAAAGTCAGGAAAAATCTTTTTCCTCTCCAGGACCAAGAACTTGATACTCTTAATAAAGATTTTCCTTGTCCATATTTTACTCATCCATCATGAATAGATAATTTGTGGATAAGAAATACGAGTGATGCATACACACGTCCCCAAACAAGGGCCTACCAAGTGGACATAGAGGAAATCTTATCATATAGAACAATGAACATGCGTATAATGTATACTTCCCTGTGATAGCATCAGCCCATTGAATCCTCAGAAGAGTCTTATACTCCCAGAGCCAGTACAAGCCAGTTCTAAGCTTGGGTTCTGGGTTTAGGCTTGGGATGAAATCATAGTTCTGCTCTGACCCTAGGAAACTTCCTTCTCTGGAACATGGGGGTAACCTCATGTGGTCATGATGAATATCCAAGCACATTACAAGCCCAGGGACCTAGCGGTCACAAAAGTATATATGTGTATAATGAAAGTAAGGGTTATTATTAATAATCATCCTCACTATGCCAAATGAGGACGACATCAATGAATGACTGAACCAAGGTCATCCAGCTAAGACGTTAGGAAGCTGGGTCTTGAATCAAGGTCCGTGTTCTTACATGGCACTACGCTAATTAACTCTCTTTCCAGGGCTTTCTTTCTGGCTCAGCACTCCTCTCAGCCCCTGTGATGAACACTCCTCCTGAAGTGACCATCACATTCCCCGGTGTCACCTCTGACAGGAATCTTCACTGGCAGCCTCCATCCACAGCCCCAAAACAGTCTCCTTATCTTGAATATAATGTTCAGCGGGCACCGTCCACTCGTTTCTCAGTTTCCCTACCAAACAGTGAGCTCCTAAAGGCAGAGACCATGTCGTTCTGACCACTGTGTCTTGTTGACCAGAGTATAAAGCAGTTGCCCAGGAAGTATTAGCTAACAAATGGCTGCAATAGGCGAGTACAAAATACGATGAGAAAAAGGCTGCCTGCTTTGTGAAAGGATAACTCAACAGAGAGGACCCCTGGATTCAAGTTGAAGCTTTGCTAATAACTGGCTTTTAAAAAAAATTTTAACAGCACAATTCCCCTTATCTGGACCTCTGTTTACTCATAAAGTAAAAGAAAGTAGTTGCACTTGACTATTTCTAAGTTATCACATCTAAGTCCAAAGTTTTAGCAATCTAGGAAAATCACTGCTTATCTGTGCAAGTGAATCTGGGTCTAATTTTAGTGGAGGGGGTGGAGAAAGAGTGAGATAGATTTAAAGACAAGCCAAAAAAAAAAAAAAAAAATCTGTGACCTTGGACAAGCCATCTCATCCCCCAGTGATTTCCAGTGTCCTCATCTGTAAATCGCAAAGCTTGGACCAGGTCATTTCTACCATCTTTTCTGATTTTAATCAAAGTGCCTTTTTTTTTTTTTTTTTTTTTTTTTTTGGCTGCGTTGGGTCTTCGTTGCTACGCATGGGCTCTCTCTAGTTGCGGCGAGCAGGGGCTACTCTTCATTGTGGTGCATGGGCTTCCCATTGCGGTGGCTTCTCATGGCGGAGCACAGGCTCTAGGTGTGCGGGCTTCAGTAGTTGTGGCTCGCGGGCTTCAGTAGTTGTGGCTCGCAGGCTCTAAAGCTCAGGCTCAGTAGGTCTGGCGCACGGGCTTAGTTGCTCCAAGGCATGTGGGATCCTCCCTGACCAGGAATCCCCTGCATTGGCAGGTGGATTCTTAACCACTGTGCCACCAGGGAAGTCCAACCAAAGTGCCTTTTGATTCCACTTTCCTCCTCAAGCCTTGAGTCCTGACCTAGAAAGCCACTGTACCTTGTCAATGTTTTTTCAGTCCTTTTAAAAATCACACCATTGTAGTGGTCAAGGCTACAGAACAAATTTAAATCTAAAGTTTAAAAAGTGATTTCCGACACTTTCCAATAACACTAAACTTTTGAGCCATTTCAGCATCAATCTTGGGAAGGGTTGCAATGTTCTGACTTTTTTATAACTTGAAACGCAGGCCTTCGAAATAGAGTCATCATGGTGAGATCAGATGGGCCGCTCTGGCAGGGCAGTTAGGGGAGTTCTGGGACTTAGAAGCAGCTGTATACACAGCTGTGATGATCTGGGAATGTAAAATAAAATAATCCATCCCTCACTGAACACAAAATTCTCCCTCTTGCCTGTGTGGATTCAAAAAGACTCAACTGGCCTCCCTGGACCTGGGCCCCAGAGCCATTGAGTGTAAAGTTCAAAGGAGGCAAAGGATCTGGCCTCTTAGGTGCCCATTAGGGGAGTATCCCACATCCAACAGCAGACTGTCACATAATTGCCACAAAAATGCATCTCTGATGCCATGTGACCATGGATGTTCTGTTAATTCATCATTTTAATGTAGTTTTTACATGCCAGGTTGCCATTCAACCAACATCTACCGAATATCTGCTATGTCAGGGTTGTACAGATGCTGGGATAGAAAAGAATATTAAAAACTCTCAGTTAACTTTTTTATGGAAATACATACATACATACATAAAAGCATACGTTTATGGAAGCTAAACAGGTGACAGGTAACTGTTTTTTCTTATTCATCCAACAAATACTTCCTGGGGGCCCATTACTTGACGGGCAGTCCCAGGCCACGGGGATACGGAAAACTCACAGCCCTGCCCTCGGAACTCACTTGCCAGAGGAGAAGTCAATATATGACAAGGGTTTGTAACCCTGGGGTTTGCGTTTGCCTTTCCTTTTAAACTCTCAGAGATGTCACTGCATTCCGTGTTTAGAATGTCGAAGGGCCTTCACTGAACACCACATTAACGCAGGGATTCTCAACTGGGGGCTCTTTTACCCCCCAGAGGGCAACATCTGAAGACATTCTTGGTTGTCACAACTGGTGGGACAAGATGTTACTGACATCTACTGGGTACAGGCCAGGGATGCTACAAACCATCCTATGATGTACAGCACAAAATCATCTGGCACAAAATGTCAATGGTACTGAGATTGAGACATCCTAAGTTATGTTTGGCCATTCTAAAAATGTTAGGGTTAAACTTTAAAACTCAGGGACATTTATAGAATTGGAAAATCGAGGAAAGATGCCTGTGGTTAAGTTTAAAAAAAAAATCTAAAGAATCGAAAAAACTATTCAGTTGGATTTGCATGGAAATAATAAACATTTGCAGGATGCATTAATGCTTGCCTTACCCAAGAGGAAATGCGGAGACATTTACAAATTATGACAATTTCTCTCATATATGCCATAAAATGGTGTGTTTAATACCTCGTGATTCACCAGGGGGAGAACAGTATTCCAGTCTTCCTTTGGTTTGCCACCTTGTGGGGCTCACTGTTTAAGACCTTACATCTCTCAGTTACAAGAACTTATCTCCAAAAAGACACATGCGTCCTGAGGCCTCCTTCAAGATTTGAAGAAGGCTATATAAGTCAGGCATCAGACAATCAATATTCCAATTTGGAATTTAGCGCTTTGCAGCCAGAATGTTCAGAAACACACATAAAGGATCTGCTTATGATTGAGGCCCAACTCATATGTATAATATAATCACCTAACAAAAACGGTGATGACCTCCGGCTGACTTAACACAGCGTGCTTTGGCACACAAGCTCCCTGAAAGGATTTTCACAGCCCTTGCCTTCAAGAAAATACATCTGAGTTCCTGTTTTTTCTATCAAGGCTGAAGAGTCCAGACAAAAATATATATATATATATCATTTTGCTTTCAGAGCGCTGACAAGCACAGTATGTATGGCAGATTACGTTGTAATAATATGATATTGTCCTCAAGAACTCTCTCTATTCATACATGTGACCTTTAAGGCGAACGTATAATACACTTCTTGGTTCATCCCCTTTACAAGCAAAATTCAATCTCTCTCCCCTTCCATGGCTACCTTACAAATAAATCAAGATGCCCACTGATTGACATGGTTAGCTGCTGGTAGGTTTGCTCCATCCCTCTGCCTCCTCTGACCAGCTTCCATGACCCCTTAATGATGCTCAACAGAGATAAAATTTTAACAACACATAGCTGGGCTGATTAGCCAAGTGAGCAGTTAAGAGCATATAAAGTTCCCTGAAAGAGAGAAAGGAGAGAGAGTGGATGCGTGTATGTGTGTGTGTGTGTTTTAACAGCAACAGCCCTGGTACCACCCCTCCAGGCCCAGCTGAAAGCATTTGGATTTAATGGAAAATAAAAGAGAATAGTGCAAATGCAAAGCAGGGTGGAGTGGTATGAAGAGATCTCAACTATATAAGTTTACCTACCTCCCAAATTGCCCAGACTCTACTTTTATCATCTATGAGCTACTGTTTCCACACCCAAAAATTACTTCCTGAATCTATTAGCAAAAGTGGATGGAAGGAGATCAGCAGTCACAAACTCTGGTCCAAGAGGAATAAATCAGGGAGGGTGTCTCCCCTTGCCACTGGCAGAGGCATGAACATATTTCAAGAACATAATCGCTAGGTTCTTATAAAATTGCAGTTCATTTTTTCCCACTGCAAATTCTGTATCTGCGGCACCATTCTGAGATGCACATCAGAAGATACTTAAAGGATTATTAAAGAAGAATTGGATATAACTTTTCCAGCCTATTGCAGGCCCCTCCAGGAAGCATATCCCAAAAGGGAAAAAGCAGTATGTGCTTTTCTCTAAAGCAGGTAAAATTCTGGCTTGCAAAGCCTTCATATGGCATGCCCGGGGAGACCCGTCCCTTTGCTAGAATTTGAATTTGTTGATACAGGCATGCTAAGTGCGACAAATTAAAATACAAAAACCAACCAACAAACAAAACAAGACTTTGTTTTAACAGTAAACATTTGTTCAATGAATGAACAATGGATTATTTTATGACTGATGATAAGGCTAAATGTTTTGGCAGGAAAGTAAACAAGAATAAACAAAAAAGTCCTAAGATCGGATAAACATTTTCATCAAAGCCATTATAATACGGATCACCTAACAGAACAAAGTTTTGTCATTTCAATGCGTGATTCGCTAATAAATCAAGAACATGTACACCTTTATTAATTTCTTTTAAATGTCTATATTAAGAAAAGTATTATTTCTCGCCTGGAAAGAAAACTTTTGGTGGAAGTAAATGATCGCACAAATTTATTAGCATTCTACTAATAATTGACATAAAAAGAAATTTATCCCAGAGTAAATCACCTTTCCAATCATGCTAAATAAATTCAGAGCTGCATTATTTGGAAATACAAAATGAAGTGTTTAAGTTGCAGAGAGCTTTAACCTTTCAGAGAGACCTGGCCGATTCCCTCCTCAGCCCCTGCCCCCATCATCTCTTTGGCCTCTCCTCTCAAATAGGACAACTTAGCCCCACCTGAAGGTTCTGCCTCGGTAGCTCTCAACCCTG
Source organism: Globicephala melas (assembly GCF_963455315.2). Taxonomy (NCBI): domain Eukaryota; kingdom Metazoa; phylum Chordata; class Mammalia; order Artiodactyla; family Delphinidae; genus Globicephala; species Globicephala melas. The sequence goes on along the minus strand of NC_083314.1, from coordinate 139,640,875 downwards.
ATGGCACGTTACAATCACTTATGGATCTTTCATAAAATACCTAACTTGCACTCCCCAAGAATGATGATGCAATTGCTTTGGAACTGGCCCATGCATAGGTATTTATTACAGAAGATTTAATGTGCAACCAGTGCTTGGAGGGCTCTGCCTCAACCCAGGAGTGTAGCTGCCGCCCACCCTGTAGGGTGGGAAGGCTGAAAGTCCCTCCCTAAATTCTCACAGGGCTCAGCATCCCATCTCTTAGTGGCTGGTCCTGCTATGACCTGCCACCCTGTCCCAGGTCTCAGGGTTCTGCCTGGTTTCAGAGACACTGATCCTAAATGATGGTACCTTCATTTAGGGCTTGTTCCACCACGCTTATAGACCCTTCTGTCTAACCCTGGCAGTGTCACAGGATGGCACATGGGGCTGCTGATGGGGGCAAAGCGGTTCCCATGGGCTCAGTCTCGAGCTTACCCTCCCTGCAAGCAGGTGGCCGTCTCTTCTCCCACTCATTTCCTCCATCACAGCTAAGGAGTCCTTAGTACCACGCTAAGTGCTTGACCTACAGGACCTCACTGACCCCTCAGAACTGCCCCTGAATTCAGGCAACGCTGTGAGCACCACTTAAGTAATGACAGAAACTGAGGTGATGTCCTCGCCTCAGGCCACAGGGCCAGGAAGTTGCAAAGGTGAGACATGAACCCAACTCTGATATCAGACAGGGGCCACTGTCTCGGTCTGCTCAAGCTCCTATAGCACACCACCACAGACTGGGTGGCTTAAACAACAGAAATGTACTTCTCACAGTGCTACAAGCTGCAAGCTCAAGGTGCCAGCAAATTTGGTGTCTGGTGGGTCCACTTTCTAGTTCGTACGCAGCCATCTTCCCACTGTGTCTTCACCTGCAGAAGGGGGAAAGCATCTCTCTGGGGCCTCTTTGTTAAGGGCACTAATCTCGCTTGTGAGGTCTCCACCCTTATGACCTAAGCACCTCCAAAGTCCCACCTCAAAATATCACATTGGGGCTTAGGTGAACATATGAATTTTGAGGGGACACAAATATCCCGTCTGTAGCAGCCATGCTTCCAAACCCTTTGTGCTTGCTCTGTCCCAGGTACTGTGCTAAGCTCTGTACACAGATTTACAAATTTTATCCTACCAGACCCCAAAAGGTTGGTCAGACAAGGAGACTGAGGCATGGACAAAGATATGCCATGTGGCCAAGGTCACAGAGCTAGTAAATGTCTGAGGCAGGAATTGAATCCAAGCCATCTGGCTCTAGAGTCCACACTCTGGCCACTCAGCCCCATTCCCTTCTCAACCACCACACTAGGTTGTCACTGAGGTGACAGCAGCTGTCATCATTCTCAGGACCCTGCACAGCAGTAATGTGTGCATGTGGCTGCTTCTACCACAGGCTGAAGCCACTTGAATGTACTAACTTCCATCTCCTTTGAATCTAACAGTACCTAGCATAGAGGAGGCATTTAATAAGGAGCTGTTCAATCCACGTATCTATTCCTTCATTCAACTGACACTTTGTGTACCACCTTCCGTAGCTTTCAGGGATAGAAGGATGAAATGATCATGGTCCCTGTCTTTCGGGAGTTTATAAGTGCAGAGGCAGGGACACAACTAACTGTCACAGGCCATGATGAGTGTGCCAACAGAGGTATGAAGAGGCACTGGGATGTGCTACCAGTGATTCGGTAGTAACAGAAAGCCCAGCGTCCCCTGCATAGCTCCACTGCCTTGTCTTCCACGGGCACCCAACCCAGAAAGTCTGCTACTTTTCTTAAAAATCTCCCAACACAGGGCTTCCCTGGTGGCGCAGTGGTTGGGAGTCCGCCTGCCGATGTGGGGGACGCGGGTTCGTGCCCTGGTCCGGGAGTATCCCATGTGCCGCGGAGCGGCTGGGCCCGTGGGCCATGGCCGCTGGGCCTGCACGTCCGGAGCCTGTGCTCCAAAACAGGAGAGGCCACAGCAGTGAGAGGCCCGCGCACCGCCAAAAAGAAAAAAAAATTTCCCAACACAAACAGCTATGCCAGAGCTGATGGCAAAGCACTGCAGTTTTGAAGTATGCAGCCCATGGTTGAGTCCTTTCTACTGCCAGCCCTGGGTTTCTCTAATCTGTCATTGTATATTTACAGTGATTGGCTCAATGGGCAGGGAATCGTGCTCCTTCAGTGCAGCCTGGTCTCGCTCACTGCTGGTATCTGTCACAGTGAAGCTGGTGCTGCCTGGTGGAATAATGCCTGCACTGCTCTAGCTTGCAAAGGTCCCTTAGCCCGCCCCGGAGGTAGAAGGAAAAATTCCATCCTTTGTTTCTCACCATATTGCCTACTACTAGAGGACTAGTATGAACTGCAAGAATTTAAGCTCCATGAACGTAGGGATATTGGACTGTTTTACTCACCACTGTATCCCCAGGGCCCAGAAGAGTCCCTGGTAAATATTGGGTGTTCAATAAATATCTGTTGAATGAATAAACAAATACCTATTTTTCTGTACGTTTGTTTTCTTGGGGACAGGGATGGCTTTTTATCTCTAGTACCTAGCAAAGTGCCAGGCACATAGTAGATGCTTAATAAATGTGTCATGAATGAGTAGATGAATGGACAGGTGGACGGAGAAATAGAAAACTGTTCCAAGACAAAGAGACTCATCAAAACACAGAGCCTGGGGTTCCCTGGTGGCGTAGTGGTTGAGAGTCCGCCTGCCAATGCAGGGGACACGGGTTCGGGCCCTGGTCTGGGAAGATCCCACAAGCCGTGGAGCACCTAAGCCAGTGTGCCACAGCTCATGAGCCTGCTCTCTGGAGCCCGCAAGCCACAACTACTGAGCCCATGCACCTAGAGCCCGTGCTCCGCAACAAGAGAAGCCACTGCAATGAGAAGCCCGCGCACCGCCGCAACTAGAGAAAGCCCGCACGCAGCAACGAAGACCCAAAACAGCCAAAAAAAAAAGAAAAAAACCACAGAGCCTACTGAGAAATTACCATCAACAACTAGTTTTATTAAGAGAAAAGACCGGGCACTATCTCGCTTAATGGTTCTTTTCAACAAAATTTCCCTTCCCTTGAGCACACACATGCGTGCATGCCCACATGCACACGCCTGGTACACAGAACGTTAATGAATTATGTTAAGTCCACCTGGAAGACGTGAATTTGATTATGGAATGTGACAGAGTTAAAAGGCCAAAAACTGATAAGCAGACTATGGCATAAAGAAGTGTTTATCAAAGGTGATCTAGGGTCTACCTACCTCAAATTCATCTGGAGATCTTGTTAAAAAGCAAGATTTCTGAGCCCTACTCCTGTCTATAGAATTAGAGTCTTTGGGGAAAGGCACCCAGTAACTGGCAATTTTGACAAGCTCCCCAGGTGATTTGTATCCACATGAAATTTGAGAATCATAGGCATCTATATATATAGTCTTCAACTTTAGCTACTGCCAAGGATGTATCTGAAAGTTAGGGAAAGGGAACTACCTAGAAGGTAATGCAAAGGACTTTTTCCAGTGAGCACTCCCTCTTAGTGACTCAAAGACTCAAAATGTAGGGCATTATAGTTGATGCTATGTTACCTAAGAAACTTCTACTGGTCCAGGCCCAGCAAGATCTAAGACGACCTCCTCAAACTGGGTGACCTGTGCAGAGGTTGATACAGGAACTAGGTACAGAGGTGCAGGTAGGGTTTCAGGGAAGCCACACGGGCATTGCAGGGCTAGGAGCCATGGGGACTTATTACTGGGGAGCTGCTACCACCCCAAGGCCTGAAGGGACAGTGGGGCGGAGCGGTTACTAGAACTTAATACAGAGAGGCTGGGTGGAGAGGGCCATTCTATGGGTCTGTGACCTCTGACGGAGAAAAGCAGCCAGGCTGCAGTGATCCTGAAGTGACAGAGGTGGGAGAATAAGGTTTCCACCTTTACTTGGGGCCCTCTGTCAGCCCACTGCCAGTGTTCCCACCAGCCAAAGAAAGCAGAAGCCAGAGGACAAGCATGTTAATGGAATCACAGAGGTCCGCCTCCCAGGACCCAGAGGGACAAATGGAAGATGTCCAGCACAAACCCCCAAATCTCTGCAGAGAATTCGATCCTGACACTCTGTATCGGTGACTCCTCTGCCGGAGGCCAAGTGCCTCCAAATAATTACAACTGGAAGAGCCATTCTATTATCATTCACAGTCCTAAGGTTAGTTTAGTGACAACGACAAAAGCTGCAAACACTGCGCCTCTGCCTAAAATTGACAGGGAAGCAGGCAGCAAAGAAATAAGAGGAGTTTTAGAGTTGAAGACCTTGTTGAGAACCCTGGGGCACTGGAGCCTCAAATCTGAATGTCTTTCTTAACTCTGAAATGGGTATAAATCAAGCCCCCTAACTGCCTACCTCGGAATGTCTGCCCTAATCACCACATGAGATATGGGGTCTTGTAGTGCCTTCCTAAAATTGGCAAGCCCTATAGGACGTAAGTTATAACTGCCCCCCTCAGTACAGTACAGATGTGCAAAATCCGAGCATGAGGAGGAGGGGGCAACCGATTCTGTTTTCACACTTGGATGATCTGTGCCCAAATCAAAGGCGAACCACAACATATGCTCTCGCGTGAGTTTCTGTATTTTTAGCACCGCGTTAGGGAGATGGGGTCCCTGGGATGTACTGAAGCTGGCACCGCGGCGCAGCATGCCTCAGCAACTTGGAGGTGGGCTACGAGCATATGTTTAACAGCCTTTTTCGTGAACCCAAAAGGGGAAGAGAGAGGATGTCACTGCTTACTAAAATTGTGGCTACTTGAAGAATTTTCTACCTTTGATTAGCTTTCCTTTCAAAGTAAATGAATGGTGGGGGAGTGAAATGATCACTGGAAAAAAATGTCAAAAGACCCTGCTTTGCGATGCTGCCTTTGTCACCAGCTTAGCTCTACCTCTTGAGGGTTGAAGCTAATCTGGAGTTTCCAAACTGTGACGGACGTGGGTGGCCCTAGGGTGATTTTTTTGCAGTTGTCTCAGGGCCTAACAGGAGGGTCCCTGAAGTTGAGGACGAGGAGGTGGTGCAAAGGGGCTGCTAGCTGAGAACCCCTTCCCAGGTCTACCAGTTTCATACAGTGGAGTTATGGGTGGAAGGAATCTCACTTTTAAACAGGTTCTTACTGCCTAACATACAAAACAAATGAGCAAAAAGAAAACACTTAAAGCAGATGATCTTTAAGATCCCTTAAAATGTAATATGAGATAGATTTATGAACTCCATCGCATCTCATTGCATTCGGAGCTGTGAAGCCAGCAGTATTTGCCCAAATCTCCCTTCCAGTCTAAAGCATGAACCAACGTACCTAATGAAGCTACAAAGTAAGAATCATCTACTCAGAGTGAAATTAATACTACGGCTCACAGGCAGGTTTGTACTAAATATTTTTTACAACAAAGGTAGACTGGGTCTCCCGCCCCAGGAACGGCTTAGCTGCTTTAGTGAGAGTTTGATCACTGCCTGTTAGCAACCGCCTATGGCTGGAAACAGGGGAGCCAACGTCCATCATTCAACCAAGCGGCGCCCCCAGGGAAACACAGACGATGCTGTCTGCATGCTCACCAGCTGCAACAACCACCTCCCACATTATACAAATGAGGACAGAGTCAGCATCAGTCACTGGATAAAGTTTAATCTCCAAGTTACACACCAAACATGATTTACCACTCTCTCCATTTTGCAGACAGGGAAACAGACATGGAAGCAAGAAATCAAACCTTCGTGTTGAAATTCAAGGACTTGCTTTAGAACTCCATCACTCACGAACGCCTGATTTGGGGTCAGTTATCTCACCACTCTGGTCCCAGTTTTTCCAATTGCCAAATGCAAACGGGGACATTACTTCACGTGTGACGCCACGTGAAGTTCTTAGAAAAGCGCTTGGCGCGTAGAAAGCACTCCGCTAATGCTGGCTATCGCTTTTATTATTTTAGTTGTCAATAAGTTAATACGTGCCAAGCACTTTGCAGAGTTTGAACAGACCATTCAACAAACATTTACTCAGCACCTACAAGGTGCTAGACACCATTCCTATTTCATGTAATGCCACAACAATGCCGTGAAGTAGGTATTATTATCTCCATTGTACAGATATGAAAATTGAGCCTTAGAGAAATTAATAACAACTAAAGAGTAAAATCGTCTGACCCAAAACAAAGCTTTATCTTTTCTTGAGGCTGCTGTTAAGCTGATCTGGTATTATGTAAATAAGTTACCTAGCCCAGAAGAGGTCCTAATAAACAGTGGCTACCATCATTAACAGAATCATTTCTGTTACCACACTGTTTAGTATGCTGTTTCCCGAATATCAATCAATCATATACCTATTTCTGTACTTTTAACACCTGTGTCTTTACATATCAATTTTTTTATTTGGTATAGATTTATGCTACTGTAAAATGGGGGAACAATTTTTACAACACTCAAAAACTATATCTATGTTATTTATATGTCTTGGCACCTCAGAAAATCCTTGTGGGACTTTTAAAAAATTATCTCTTGATCTTAAAAATTTTAGGCCAGTCAGCTTATGTTTCTGAAATGTGAGGAAATTAATTTATTACAGCTTTTAAAAATGACTTTTGCCACGCTCTATATATGTAAAAGAAGTCTTTAATAGTTGTCACCACAGAATGATAATCGACACATTAACTTCTGATAAAGTGATTTGTCTAGATTTTTTTTACTTGAAGTATAGCTGATTTACAATGTTGTGTTAATTTCTGCTGTACAGCAAAGTGATCCTACATACTGAATATTTTTTAATAAGTGATCAGCATGTGAGATAATTCAGATAAACTTCGTGGCACAAAGCCTGAAACACTGTAATAGTGATAATAATAACAATGTGTTTACTATTATTATTATTATTACTGCATGTCAGCACTAGGGATACAAAGGTGAAATAGCATAGGTCTCTCTGCTCATACAGGGCTAAGTCTAGTGGGGAGACACATAAACCAGCGCCAGGCACGCGAAGGAACATTTTACAGCAGGAGCTAAGATGTGGGTCTGGCGAGAATAATCAAGAAAGGCTTCACACAACCTACGTGTCCATCGACAGATGAATGGATAAAGATGTGGCACATATATACAGTGGAATATTACTCAGGCATAAAAAGAAATGAAACTGAGTTATTTGTAGTGAGGTGGATGGACCTAGAGTCTGTCATACAGAGTGAAGTAAGTCAGAAAGAGAAAAACAAATACCATATGTTAACACATATATATGGAACCTAAAAAAAAAAATGGTTCTGAAGAACCTAGGGGCAGGACAGGAATAAAGACGCAGACGTAGAGAATGGACTTGAGGACACGGGGAGGGGGAAGGGTAAACTGGGACGAAATGAGAAGCGGCAGGGACATATATACGCTACCAAATGTAAAACAGATAGCTAGTGGGAAGCAGCTGCATAGCACAGGGAGATCAGCTCGGTGCTTTGTGACCGCCTAGAGGGGTGGGACAGGGAGGGTGAGAGGGAGACGCAAGAGGGGGGGGATAGGGAGATATATGTACACTATAGCTGATCCACTTTCTTGTACAGCAGTAACTAACACACCGTTGTAAAGCAATTATACTCCAATAAAGTCGTTAAAAAAAGAAAGGCTTCACAGAGGAGGTAGCCTTGATTTACAGCACACAGGATGAAGAGGACTTTGTCAGATACACAATTAAAGGGCACTCCCAGCAGAGAGGCTGTCTAGGTCCTCCTCCAAACCCCACCCCTAGTACAGGCATAACAGCCTGCAGATTACATCTGAAATGTAAAGAGTTGATGACTATGAATCTCCTATACCTCCTCCAAGTTTCTGGTTCACCCCTCTCCTAAAATATTTTCATTCCAGAGACTTCCAGAGAGAGAAGGGTGAAGAGAAAGAGAATCTTGAGCAATCTGCTTATTGCAAAGAAATACAACCTTGAGTTCCTTTGTCATTCCCGAAGGGATGCTTCTGCAACAGGCTAATCACCTGCAAAATTCCCGCGAGGAGCTGATTCTTAGTTATACACAAGCAGAATAGTATTCAGAGCATCTTCACATCGTTGGTTTTGTAACTCAAGAAAGACTGCTCTGATTTAGCTTATCTTTCTAATTCAAACTCGGAAGATAATGGAACAAATGGATACGGGTACCTGTCACATGAGAGGGAAACAGAAATGCAGGAAACAAGCCTTGGGTAATCAATCCAGGCTTCTCACATCTAGGCACGGAGATGGTATAATCATTTTGGAGGTCAGAGCATAAAGCATAAGGTTCTTGAGTATTTTTATATAGAAGATGTTACTCTTAAAACACTGATGATGTGTCAACGTCTGTAGATTAAGTACTGCCTGTATCGCGGAGCTGTACACGTCACTCATGCAGATCACTCACTGTGTTCTCGCTTGCTGTCTGTTTTTACAGGTCCAAGAAGCATCCCCACCTCAGCCTAGCAAAGCTTTTAATGGAAAATTTTTATGAGGAAAACAGTCTCCCCACTATTTTCTCCCGCACACACCATCTGCCTTGGCTTGCCTGCCATGCACAGAGGCTTCAAACTCCACTGAAATAGATCTGTGGTGTCTGTATAAGCAAGTCTCAAAAAATACGACTTTACAGCTCCTCGGCCCCTACCAACCCCTTCATATTAACAATTGGCCATTGCTGTCAAGATTTCTCTCAAACCTGATAGTGTGAAATTAAATTTTTAGCTCACTGCTTACCCAGATCTAACACTAGCCCCTGGTCCTGGGATGCCCTAACCCAGAGAGTTTCCCAAGACAAGATGCTAAAGGCAGATATGGCTGCTTCTTGTAGGTTCCAGCAAAGAAGCTGCGGGATGCCACTTTTTGTGTGTGTGTGGTACGCGGGCCTCTCACTGTTGTGGCCTCTCCCGTTGCGGAGCACAGGCTCTGGACGCGCAGGCTCAGCGGCCATGGCTCACGGGCCCAGCCGCTCCGCGGCACGTGGGATCCTCCCGGACCGGGGCACGAACCCGCGTCCCCTGCATCAGCAGGCGGACTCTCAACCACTGCGTGGATGGCACTTTTGTTTGTTTGTACAGAGGAACGGAGCAGGTGCACTGAGGCTGAGGTTTTTAATTATGTCTCTAAAGTATACAGGGCGTCATAATGCTTTCATTCTCCTTTGCCCGTCTCAGCCAGGAGACACACCCACGCTGCAACCCACCTTATCCGAGGATGAACCAATAGGAGACTTGCTGTGCGTGGCTGGGAAGATCAATGACAAACCAACATCCTCACACATCAGCAAGGAGGAAACATGGGGGGTGGGTGACAGTCAGGTTAGAGATCCCGCTCTGCTAATCACCTACTCTGAGCCACTGGCCAAGTGGCTTCACCTTGCCGAGTCGGTTCCCTCTTAATGAGGATGAATCCTTACCTCTCTATGCTGATAGGAGGTACACTCGTTCATTCTTTCAGCAAATATTTACTGAGTGCTGTATTAGTTTTCTACTGCTACCCTAACAAATTACCACAAATTTAATGGCTTCAAACAACACAACTGTAATTATGTTCAGTGCTGGAGAAGTCCAACAAAGGTCTCACTGGGCGAAAAGCAGTTGTAAAGAGGGCTACATTCCCTTCTGGAGCCTCTAGTGGAGAATTCATTTCCTTGCTTTTTTCTAGCTTCTAGAGGCCGCTGATTCCTTGGCTTGTGGCCCCTTCTTACATCTACAAAGCCAGCAATGGCAGGCTGAGTCCTTCTCATGCTGCCATCTCTCTGGTTCTCTGCAGCCAGGTACATTCTCAGCTTTTAAGGACTTGTGTGATTAGACTGGGCCCACCTAGATAATCCAGGATAATCTGCCATCTCAGGGTCCTCATCTTAATCCTATCTGCAGAGTTCTTCTGCCATATAAGGTAACTTACTCACAGGCCCTGAGAAGTGAGGCATGGAAGTCTTTGGGGGCCGTTATTCTGCCCACCACAAACACACACTCTATACATACATCAGTGACCGAAAGGAAAATCCCTGCTTGAGACAGTAAACATTCTAGTGGGTGGGGACAGACAATAAACGTTGAAAAGGAAGCAAAGTATTCAGTATGTTAGAAGGTCTGAGCACTGTGGAAAAGACATAAGCAAAAGAAGGTAAAGAGGAATAGGAGTGTCAGGGTCGGAGGACAGATTAGGATTAAAGATGGTGGGAATATATATTAGAGGGTGGAATGCATGCAATTGAGATCACGAAAGGGCTGCAATTATTGGGAAATTATAAGATCATTAATTTTCAAAAATGTAGTTAGAGGGCCTAGCAGATACTAGTTTCTTTTTCCCTTCCAACGGTGATGATTCTCCTATGAAGAACCCTGGTTAAAGTCTGTCCCTCTGATTCTTAGGGTGGGGTATCTTGGCCCAGGAGGCAACAAGCTTTGTAGCACAGTGAAGAGTGCAGAGGTCCAGCTCCACAAATTACTGGCTGGGAGACCTGGAGATATCATTTTCCCTGTCCGGACCTCAAAGTTTTCATAGATTGATTGGCACTTACCCCTGGAACCTCACACTATTTGGAGAATAAAGAGCAGTAAGTGTAATCAAAACAGTGTGGTAGTAGCATAAAGATAGACCTATAGACCAAAAACATGGAGAGGCCATAAATAAACCGTCGCATACATGGTCAAATGATTATGGACGAGTTCCAAGACCATTCAGTGGGGGAAAAGATAGTCTCTTCAACAAATAGTGTTGGGAAAATTAGATACCCACATGCAAAAGAATGAACTTGGACCCTTACCTTACACCATATCCAAAAATTATCTCAAAATGGATCAAAGACCAAAAGGCAAAACTGTAAAAATTTTAGGAGAAAACACAGGGGAAATTTTTCATGACATTGGATTTGGCAGTGGTCTCTTGGATATGACACCAAAAGCACCGGCAACAAAAGAAAAAAAAACAGATAAATTAGACCGCATAAAAATGTAAAACTTCTGTGTATCAGAGGATACCAACGACAGGATAAAACTGCACGGGAGGAAATATTTGCAAATCATATATCTGACAAGGGGTTAATATCCAGAATATATTAAGAATTCATATAACTCAACAACAAAAAACCCACAAATAACTGAATTTAAAATGGGCAGAGGACTCTGGAGATTTCTTCCAAAGAATACGTATGAATGGTCACAAAGCGTATAAAAAGACGTTCAACGTTACCAATCATTAAAAAGATGCAAATCAAAACTGCAGTGGGATATCACCTCACGTCCACCAGAATGGCTACTGTCATAAAAACACATCCCAAGTACAGGCATGGATGTGGAGAAATTGCAACCCCTGTGCACTACTGATGGGTACATAAAATGGTTCAGTTCCTATGGAAAACAGCATGGTATGCCTCAAAAAATGAGAAATAAAACCACCATATTACCCAGTAATTTCGATCCTGGGTACATACCCAAAAGAACTGCAACCAGAGTCTTGGGGAGGTATTTGTACGTTCACGTTCATCTCGGCATTATTCACAAATAGCCCAGCGGTGGAAGCAACCCAAGTGTCCAACAGTGGATGAATGGATAAACAACACGTAGTACGCACATACGGTGGAATATCGTTCAGCCGTAAAAAAGGAAATTCTGACATATTCTACAACGTGGAAGAAACCTGAGGCGATCACAGTAAGTGAAATAAGCCAGTCCCCACCCCCCAAAAACACGAATGCTATATGATTCCACTTACATGAGGTACCTAGAGTCCTCAAATTTATGGAAACAGAAAGTAGAACGGTGGTGGCCCGGGGTGGGGGAGGGGAGAAATCAGGAGTTGTTACCATGAGTACAGAGTTTCAATTTTGCAAGAGAAGAACGTCTAGAGATTGGCTGCACAACACTGTGAGTATCCCCAGCACTTATAAAGTGGCTGGGGTGGCAAATTTTATGGCATGTGTGTTTCACCGCCATAAATTTTTTTAATTTATAAAGCAGTAATGTAAGATCAGTAAGGAGGTACGTGTAGGATGTTTGTAGAGCACCAACAGAAATGTAAGCACTGCCCCCATGCTACGATGTGCTCCTTGATGAGAAGTGACGGGTTTTATTAAGAAGCACACGCCCCCTCCCAGATCTTCCATGATGAACAGCACACAAAATGGGGTGCCTGCCCACGGCCCAGAGCAGCTGCAGGACACCATTTCTCAGGGTTTCTGGGGCAGACTGTGTACTCCCCCCGGCCAGATGAAGTGCTAATGGAGTGGCTATTATTCAAACACTGCAAATCAACACACATAAGATACGGTACTATGTTTTGAAACAGGAGACTCAGGGCAACCTTGAGTTTCAATGTTTCACATAAAATTCTTCCTTGGATCTGTGTTAGCTCCTTTCAGTTCTTCCAGATTTCACGGGCAGGGACCTGGCTACGCCTGTGTAAAACAAGATGTGTGGCTGCACTTAGCTTCACAAGCTCATTTCTCTGGGCAGGTTCTGGGTGTGAGAAACATCACTTCTCGGATTATCTGTAACACATTCATTCAACAAACATTCACTTAGCAACTACCATATGCCAGCTCTTAGCCAGGTAAATAAGACATAGCCTCTGCCTTCCAGGAGACTCAGTGGAGTTGAGGGGTCAGAGACAAAAACCTGTGATTCCATTTCAAGGTGTGCAAAATCCAGAGGCAGAGACAGCATGACATACTCCGGGAAAGAGTAAATAGCTCAGTAAGGGTGGAATTCAGGCTTCAAGGCAGGGAAGGAGAAAGAGAAGGGGCTAAAAAGCTACTGGATTAGAACACAGTGCAATTGAGCTCTAGCCACATGGCAGTGTTTCCCATTAGAGACGTCCTCAAAATGGCAAGGTGCCGTGGAGACGGCCCACTGGTACTTCATTCATCACTGATTCTATTTTGCTTCCTAAGAAGTGGATGGTTCATTGATCGCTCCCTTTGGGAGGTATTTATCGGTGTCCTCAGCCTCCTCTTGAGAGAAGCACATTCCAGAGAGTTAAGAGCACGGGTTACAGTCAGCAACAGTCAAGGTTTTGATCCGAACTCTGTCACCCGTTGGCTATGAGGTCTTGGGTGAGGGACTGAACTGCCCAGTGTCTATATATACAGTATAACGAGGGGAAAAAGGAAGGCTCCTATCTCATTGGATTGTTGTGTGGTTTACAAGAGGAAATTGGTGTCAAGGGCTTAGTACACAGTAGGCACTTCATAAATGGTACGGATGGTATTCGTCCACCTATTCATTCTTTCATCAGACATTTAATAGGCACTGTTCCAGACACCAGGGGTTAAAGATAAATAAAGCACAGTCCTCAGTCCTCAAAAGCCCTCAGGCTAGTGGGTCAGATAGACATAAATACACAGGATGACAGAACGTCAAATGCCTGGCACCAGGTCATCTCACTAGAAAGGCAAGAAACAGATTTGAAATGAGGTGTCTGCAACTAAACCCATAACCCATCAGCTATATTCACCGCATCCTCTTTCTCGCATCATACAACAGATTCTAAACAAAAGCTTCAAAGGTTTACTTGCTGTCCATTTCCAGGTACACAGATGACCCGCCGGAGCCCCCTCCCAACCAGGACCCTTCCCCTGACGCAGTGAAGACCTCAGATCCGTGCATACATCTTCCCTTACGTGTTGCTCCTTGTGGGGTACATACATTCATAACTGTGATTATTTCCCCTTCTGAGCAAATAAACCTTGAGACCAGATGTCTTTCAACAAAGATGTCCCTCCACCCATCCACCTGACGTCTGTTAAACAACAATCCTGTCCTTAAACGATTCTTCTCCTACTGACCAACCGTGCAGTCCCGATTCACCCAGAACACTTCCATCACCCTAGACAGCCTTGTTCCTTGTGCTAACATTATAACAGGCTTCTCCTCTGCTGGAGCTCCATGGGCCTTTTGTATTTCATGCTATTTGTGCTCCCGGGTCCGTGTGCAGGTTTTTGTTCCCATTGTGATGTGATCTCCTTGAACTCCTCGAGGCTCCTTTGTACCCCCTTCTTCTTTCTCAGGTTGCCTCTGACTGCCCACCAGCTCCATCCCAAGCTCCAGGCTCCCTGCCCTCTTCTGTATCTCCTTATCTCTCCACCTTCTGCAACTCGGGTTGTACCTACAGTTGGCCTATCATCTCCATCTGCTTTAGTCTCTACCTCCGTCTTTCTCTGAAGGCTCCTCCCCCTTCCCCTTTCTTTCCTCTTCTGTGCATTTCAGACAGAGACAGCCCTCTCTGTTTTTTGTTTTTTTGTGGTACGCAGGCCTCTCACTGTTGCGGCCTCTCCCGTTGCGGAGCACAGGCTCCGGACGCGCAGGCTCAGCGGCCATGGCCCACGGGCCCAGCCGCTCCGCGGCATGTGGGATCTTCCCGGACCGGGGCACGAACCCGTGCCCCCTGCATCGGCAGGCGGACTCTCAACCACTGCGCCACCAGGGAAGCCCGAGACAGCCCTCTCCGAAGTGAGCAAGTGAGTCTAGCTCCCCATCCGCACAGCTCATTTCCCCTTCTGCTCTTTTTCTTAGGACTCTTGTTTATCCCTCATTACTGTATCACCTTCCTTCTCTGTGACCCTCAATCTTGCATCTCCACCGAATCCCACTCCCCCCTCACAAAGTTCTCCTTCTCCTACCCACTCTGAAGCCTCAACAACATTATTTCAAAATGTGTCACTGGCTCTGCTTTGCTCCCTCTTTCCACCGGTGCCCTTGAAGCTGTCCCAGCTGTGCTTGCCTCATTTTTATGTCATCCTTTTAGAAAAACGTTCAAAGATATTCTCTTTTACGCCCCAAGGGTAATAATCAATTCGTGCTTCAACGCTTCATTTTATTTTAAATAGGAGGCATAGTTGGAACCGCGCTTTGTGCACCCCAAACACACACATCCTCTCCTCGCCATTCCTGTTGTCACTATCTTGGCTCTGGTCCTAATTATTTCTCTCCTACGCCCTTCACCCACATCTCTGACTTATTTTTTGTCACTTTCCATCTGCCCTTCACACCCTCTACTTGAGACTGGTTCCAAAAAGCAAATGTGATCAATTAACTCCCCAGACTTACAAGGCTCCAATAGCTTCCTGTGACTTTCAGCACAGAGTCTAAACACTCCAGGATGGAACGCAAGGCACTTTGGGATCTGGTCCCTGCCTACGACTGCAAGCTCACATCCTCTACTCACCACCATCTAAGCTCACTGGAGACAGTAACATGGGACCACTCCATGGGTACAACCAGAGGAAACACATTATGGTAGTTCACGCTGCCATGCCTCTAATATGATGTTCTTGTGTTGGGAATGCCCATTTTAGGTAGACAGACAGATAAACTCCGATTATCTTTTCTCTTTGATCCCGTTATCCTTCTAGCCTCAAGCCAACAGAAGTAACAAAGAATAGATGGAGGGAGGGAGAAGTGACACAAGGAGACAGAGAACAAGCAACTGCACGGTATACTCAGATAATTTCTTCACCAATAGATAATTTCTAACCCCGTATCAATTATAACTAAATTGTTCTTCAAATGAAATGGAAGGCGGGTAACTAGCCCTATACTTCCCTGGACACAGTCATCTGGATACCCAGCTGTCCCCATATAAACCAGCATGACAATAAGAACAATAAAAATAAGAACTAATGGACCATACTCCGGAAAACGTCCGAGTTCTTTACCTACGTTAACTCATAAATGGTGAGGAGGCACAAACATCTTATTTGCTCAAAGCCGTACAGCTTTTCGTGGAGGGCCAGAGTGCAAACCCCAAAGCCAATGCTCTTAACTGGCAGTACACCAATACTGCCTCTGTGATCTGCTATTTTAAACAGCACTATTAACACATACCAAACTTTCTTCAACAGTCTCATTATAGACAATGAAGGTTTGGGCCCCGCACAGTCCTCTTAAATAGACCGTAGCATTCTTCCAGAAGCACATCAGAGTGAAAAGAATACAGAGTTTGAATCAGAAGGCCTGATGGGATTCAAGTTCTATCTACGTTACTCAGTAGTGGTGTGGCCTTAAGGCAAATCATTTAACTTGGTCCTCAATTTCCGCCTGTAATGGAGATACTGACACCTACCCTCACAGGGACGCTCCAAAGTATAAATGAGATAAAGTCTATAAAAATACGTTGCAGAGGCACTCATTTCAATTCTAGCAGTCCTCATCGGACACCAAACTATCCATGATTATTTTCCTGATACGAACAGCACCTGGAGCTCCTTAATTCCTGGACACTGAAGTCCTGCAAGCATCTGCCCTGAATTTCATCCCCATGGTGTGAATAATCAGAGCCCTGGCAGGTAGCTTTTTCTGGACCACAATGTCTTATCCTGTATGAACTTACTTCTCCTTTCAAATCTTCCCTCGAAAGGGGCCTGTAGAGATGATTTCAGCTCCCCCTCAAGAATGAGATAAGGAGAAATCAAAGAGAAAGAGAAAGAAAAGCCAGCTTTGGTCCTTTTCATTTCATTTTTCAACCTATCATGACCTGCATCATTTTCATTTTTTCTGCTGTATTTTCCCTCTTCTCCCAACTCTCTGTTCACAAACTGTTACCATGCTTACTACAGTCCTAGCTAATGCCATTAAGGAAGTCTGCTTTCAGGGTATCCAAATTCCCAGCTTGCTTTCTCCAGCTGTGGCTATCTTTCCTTCTACATCCTCATGCCCCATGGCTCACATAACCATCTCAGTGGCATCCTCCCAACCTCTAAGGATCCACACAATCATTTCCTGTAAATAATTTAAGTCCTTCAGCCATGTTGCTGGTAACCATGCTTTTCCTCCAGCTGTGCAGGAGAAACTAACTCACTGATCCTTACCACAGCCAGCCAGTGACAGAGCTGGGATTTGAACCCAGGCTCCCTGCCCACAACCAAAGCTCATTCCAGAATAACACACTACTCTACATTCTTAGTTCCAAGAATGTTCAGTAATTCACAAGTATTCAATAGCCCAATACTATGCTTGGTACTGGGGATGCTCTAAGAGGCAAGAGGGATACAAAATACATTCAGAGAGGTATGAAAAAAGAAGAGGATGCAACAGAGCCATCTGACAGTTCTTCATCATGTATTCTGTGGCAAGGATGTAGCACTAATGAATACAGTAACTCACAGGTGTTGATTATAGAATTTATCATACGTAAGACAATCAAAAGGAACAATCAAGTCATGGTGTTCACTGCTGTATCCTCAAGATCTAACTCCCTGCTTGGCATATGCCAGGCATACTAAAAATATCAATTAATTAATGCTTTCATTACTTAGTTAAGCTTGAATCTCTAAGAGCATGGGTCTTGAATGTTTCGTGGTTCATTTATTTATTTAACAACCATCTTTTACTGAACATTACTATGTTGGGAAAGGTTACTATAATGACCCCTGAGATATCTTGATGCTAGCAGGTAAAAATAACTTTCTATAAGACATCTGAAGCCATTTCTCGACGCGTGCATTCTACACAGGCAGATGAATATATACATACACGTGCACACAGAGGATGCCACTTTATGTTCCTGGAAAACCGCATTTTTAAAGTAATATAGTGTTCATGCCCAAAGTAACTCTGATCACAGTTCTCACCGATTGCCTCTCTTCGATAAATTTAGTTTGTATCAGGCTCTTGGAATAAAAAAGAAGGGAGGAATTCATTCTGCCCAGTGGTATTTCAGAAAACAGAAAAGATATTTTTGTTGGGTCTTGAAAGTCGAGTACAGTGGTGAAGAAGGGAAAGAAGGCCGGGAATGTACTCCCTTTATATGGGACAGCACTTCCAAACCCTGATGTGTGAGAGGTATGTTCTAGAAGCAGCCAGAAGACCCATGTGGTTCAAGGAAAACTGCATGTGGGCCTGGGGAGGCGGAGGTAAAGACAAGGGGATGTCTGTGAAGTCCAAGGAGCACCGTACTAGCTTGTAAACCAGCGAGGCCTGTTTTTCCAGACGAGAGTCTGGTGCTGGGGGAAGAGCAAAGGCCCTGGGGCGGCACCCCGGGGCTGCACAGTCAGGCCCAGCCACGGCCTCCCTGTGTGACCTCTGGCAGGCTAACTCCTCAGCCTTAGTTTCTGATACAAAATTCAGATGATAATTATAGTATCTAACTCATCGGGTTGTTGTGACAGCCAAATGAGCATTTAGAATCATGCCCGATGACTAAATACTAGCAGTAACGATCCACCTATAAGCAAAGCCATTACTGCCCGAGATTCACTAAAAGGACTTTTGGTTTTCCCAAAGTTCCACATCAGCGTAAGGATCTGATTCAGGCAAGCATTTCAGAAACTGCCTGTTAACTGGTGCTTATACTGATTATCAAGGAGATAGATCCTCCGCAAACTCCGGCCTGTGGGCCAAACCTGGCTCGCTGCCTGTTTTTGTAAGTTTTATTGGAACACATTCATTCGTGTATTGTCTATGGCTACTACTGAGCTACAGTGGCAGAGTTGAGTAGTTGCAACAAAGATCCTATGGCCTGCCGGGCCGAAAATATTTACTATCTGGTTCCTTTCAGAAAAAAGTTTGCTGACCCCTGAGACAGATGACTGAATGATATAGAGAGAGAGATGACATCCGTATATATGGTACATGAGAGAGAAATATCTCTACCCAGAATCCAGAATCTTGATTCAAGAACTTGCTACTGAGCCTTTCCTGCTTCGGCTGCTCTCTTAGACAAGTAGTTCTCAATGGCCCACCCTCCTGTGATTTGCTTATATGAGTGGGTTTATCTGTCAGCCTTTATCAAAGGTGGTACAGAGAGAGAACAAAATTGAGAACACTGCCTTAGATCTTAGCAGATTATTCGAGCCAACCCAGGCAGAGCTTTATTCAAAGTAATCATTTCCCTCACACAGGTTGAATTACTTTCCCCTTTTTCTATCAGACCAACGTCAGACCCAGTGGGCCCTGTGTTGCCAAGACAAACTGGTGAAGGCAGAGAGCCTTGCAAACCAATAGAAACACATGGCTACATTAGCCTCTAGTCCTGAAGTACAAAAGCCACCTTTGTGGTTGTCTGAAATACAAGAGATCTCAATCGCTGTTTACTGAACCTTAAACCTCGACAAAATAGGTTACTTTTAGGTCCTGAACTAACTTCCAATTTATCTTTTCCTTAAGGAACTACAAAAGAGATTGAGCTGGATACACCACATCACTTTTGTTATGTTAGAATTAGGGATTAGAGCAGAAGCAAATGCTTTTCTTTTTTGGCTGCATTGGGTCTTCGTTGCTGTGCACGGGTTTTCTCTAGTTGCAGTGAGCAGGGGCTACTCTTCGTTGCGGTGCACGGGCTTCTCATTGCGGTGGCTTCTCTTGTTGCGGAGCACAGGCTCCAGTAGTTGCAGCACACGGGCTCAGTAACTGCAGCACACAGGCCCTAGAGCACGCGGGCTTCAGTAGTTGCACCGCGTGGGCTCAGTAGTTGCAGCACGCAGTCTCTAGGGCACACGGGCTTCAGTAGTTGCGACACGCGGGCTCAGTAGTTGTGGCTCGTGGGATCTAGAGCTCAAGCTCAGCAAATGTGGCGCACGGGCTTAGGTGCTCCGCGGCACGTGGGATCTTCCCAGACCAGGGATCGAACCCATGTCCCTGCACTGGCAGGCGGATTCTTAACCACTGCACCACCAGAGAAGTCCGCAAATGCTTTTCAATGAAGCTTCTCTGCAGATGCCTCTGGAAAACAGAGGTTGACCATGCCCTCAGAGCAGTATGTTCGAAACGGTTTCTGTGGACACTATTTTAATAGATGTTCTGTAAGAACAGGGAGGGGTCCCATGTCTAGAAAAGCTCAAAACATTGAGTTTTAAAACATATTTCTAATAAGGACCTGCTGTATACAGCAGGAGTTCTCTGAGTTCTCTTTAACTTGTGCATTATTAATCTCCAAGAGGGAGAGAGCATGAGGAGTTTCTCAAACTTATTTGATCAAAGAAACCCTTTATGGGTCTGATTTTTCTTGGAACGTAGGTTAGGCAACATGGTCTTTAGATTATGAAAAAGTTTCCTGAGAGATGTGACCTACTTTAGATACTCTCTTAGAAAGCAGCTACTTATTAAAAATTAGTTGCTTTTTGCCATTCTGCCTGTTAAAGCAGCAAAGAATTACTAACATACATGTTAGATTCTATATTATCACTCAGCCACGGGAGACAACTTCTATGGAGGTGAGATTCACAAACCTCAGTCTTGCAAACTGGCTCTCAGCTATCAACCTGGATGTCACAGACCATGGGTAACTTAAAAAAGGAATAAATGTCCCTTGAGCCACTACTGCAAGCCAAGAACTGTTTGACATATGACATTGCATTTAATCTCCAGAACAACCCTGCAACGTAAATATTTCCATTTTGCAGATAAGGAAATTGGAGGCCAGAGAGTAACCTTCCCAACTGTAAAATAACTAGCATTGAACCCATGTCCGTCTGGTTCAATCTGTTCTCAGGTCTCCATACGAATTATCCCAAGCACTTTTTAAATTTACTTTTTTATGAAGTATAGTTGATATACAATGTTGTGTTAGTTTCAGATGTACAGCAAAGTGATTCAGATATATATATATACACACAACATATATATGTGTGTGTATATATATACATATATATATACATATATATACACACACACTTTATCAGATTCTTTTCCCTTATAGGTTATTACAAAATACTGAGTATAGTTCTCTGTGCTGTACAGTAGGTCCTTGTTGGTAATCTAGCTTATATGTAGTAGTGTGTATCTGTACAAGAGAATTCTCTGTGATAATGGAAATGATGGGTATCTGTGCTGTCCCCTAGCCCTACTAAGGTAGCCACTAGCCACGTGACACGACTGAGCCCTTGAAATGTGGCTAGTGTGTCTCAGAAACTGAGTATTTTATTTTAATTAATTTACATTTAAATATCCACAGGTGTTCCCCTGACTACCATACTGGAGGGTATAGATCTGTAGCATTCTTTTCTTAAGTACAGAGGCTCTTTGACTCAATTTTCAGAAACACCAAGTTTCTGAAAGATAGTTTTCTGCTATCCACCTCTGGTTTTACTTTTCATCATTAAGCAAGGAGCCAACAGATCCCAAGGACAGGGGTCAGAGAGCAAATGGGTGTGGGGAAGCTGACTGGCAAATAGAGTGGAGAAGTGAAAGCAGAAAATGTGGGTAAGAGAGAACACAAGCTAAAGGAAGAAAGCAGGTTAGGGAGATTCCTTGTTGGGCCAAACCAACCGAAGCATTTTAATAAGCCATAAGGTGGCGAGGCAAAGACACAGCAAGATCAAAGCACCCAAAGGTCTGGGGTAACTCAGAATACGTCCAGGGCACTTCAGTGGGCTCTGAGACACCATCTTACACATCCCTCATTCCATTTGCTGTCACTGAAGCATAAGAAAAGCTTGGACACTTAAAACGTTAGACACAGGTTTTGGAGAAATCCATTTAACCTCGCATCTCTATGCCAAACAAGCAAGGTGAGGGAGGCACAGGTGTGTCATGAAGCACTTTCGGGTGTAAGGTGCCAGATTCTCTGGGACCCTTTGGGACGTTGTATCTTTTTTCAACTCTTCTTGCTAATTTTTTTTTTAATATTTATTTATTTTGGCTGCACCGGGTCTTAGTTGCAGCATGCGGGCTTCTTAGTTGCGGCATCCAGGCTTCTTAGTTGCGGCATGTATGCGGGATCTAGTTCCTTGACCAGGGATCGAACCCGGGCCCCCTGCATTGGGAGCTAAAGGAAGCCTTACCCACTGGACCACCAGGGAAGTCCCTTCCTGCTAACTTTTGACACAAATCCTAGGACTCCATGTTTGGAAAAAAACAGTTTTAGTTGTTAATTTCGCATTTTGATCATGTGAATGGTTGATAGCAAAGTAAATTGTTGGTTGCTCTTTGACTTAACGATTTTAGCAATTCATAATCAGAGATATCATGCTGACTCTAGAAATGCAAGCCAGCACAGAGGTTAAGAACAGGAGCTTTGAAATCACACTATCTGGATCCAACACGGGTTCTGCCACTTAATGGCTATGTGACATTGACTGTGTACTAGTACTTAACCTAAGCCTCTATCTCTTCATCTACAACATGGGGACAAGAATGGAATCTGCCTCTTAAGGATGTTCTAACTGCTCACATAGAGCCAGACTGCAAACACTTGTTAGTAAGTCAAGGACCTGGCTCCTCTAATAACCCTGAACAAGTCATCTGTCCATACCAAGTCAGCGGGTTTTTTAATCTATAGAATGACAAAAACAATTTTCCCCTATATTCATGTATCTTCATTATAGGGTTCACTTGAGATCATATAAATAAACATGCTTTAGGAAGGATAAAAAATTATAATAATCATAGTTTATCTTTTATTAACACTATATTTTTCTAGGGTCAAAAAGGACTGTTATTCGATAGAAATCATAAAATGTTAAAGTTAGAAGGATCCAGAGATCATTTTATTCAATCCCCCTATCCAATGTGGCAGTCTTCTACTATACCCTTTTCCATCAATTTTTTCATCCTACAAAATTTGGGAAAGGGAGCAAGGACATGATCATGTATAAACCATTTCCCACTTAGACAATTCCTTGAGCCAAAACTTGCTTTTTCTGACCTTCACTTCTTTGATGATAAAATATCCATTCCCCATAGCAGTTTTTAAAATATTTGAAGATAGTGATTATATTTCACACTTCCACCATACACCCATCCCTGCCAACAAACACCTGTTTCAAAGTACAACAATCTCTGGTTGTTCTATTACTTTTCTAATTTTTGAGGGACAATCTTTTTTTTTTTTTCCTCATTCAACATTCTACCTCCAGACACACTCTGGTTTGATCAATTCCTGTTCCACTAACATTTATCTAACCTGCTACATTCCATGCCCAGTGCGGGGCTCCAGGGAAAAGAGCTGAGACGGAGAACACCATGCCACATTCACAGTCACCGCCTGGTATATGAGGCAGATGTGTTTACACTTACTTGAACTTCCGACTGGCCCTCCAGAGAAGAGGGACAGAAATCCACGATCAATTTCTTCTTTAGGTACTAAATACTTCTATTAATCTACCCCAACAGGCATCTCGCGTAGCCTATCGGTGACATGTATTAACTTAAATCAATTCCTCCTCTCCATCTCCTTAAGAACAGCTAGATATTCACTACATTCTCTTTTGCTACTAATATTAACGGTTGGCACCTAAGTCCAAGACTTTGCATTTAGCTCTTTCAAATCTTACCTTGTTTGACTCAGTCAACCCTTCTCAGGTCTGAAGACCTGTATTAAGCCTGGTATGTTGGCTCTTTGGTCTCTGTGTTATCTGCCAATCAGGCTGGCGCACTTGGTCCACTTTCTCCCACTCCCTGATGAAATTGTTCACACCAAAAACGACTTCCACGTGGTATACGCCCACATTTACCAGGTTTATCAGAGACAATGGGTAGTGAAGGTTTTCCATGCATTCATTCAGTCAACATCAGCGAGTGCCTTTGAGCAAGGCCCAAAGGCAGAGGAGATTATAAAGAGAAGGAGAAACAGTCACTGCACTGGGGACACTTGGAGTCTTACAGAGGTGACCATCACGTATATGAATGACTAGAATACGGGGCCTAATGCTGGTGCCGTGGAGCACGATCAGGAGAACCATCCATTCTGACAGAGACAACCTAGGACGGCCTGAGGGAGGGGAGGGCAATGAAATGGGGCTTTGACACATAAGGAGGAGCTCAGTAGGCAGTGATGCTGAATGAGTGGGTGCCCAATTACATCTCATTTTCTGTGTGGTCTTTTACTTCCTTTGAACACTGACTTGAAGGCTGGGTTATAGTTTTGAGCATGGTCATCCAATACTGAAGTCCAGTGATGGGGAAAAGGGGAGATCACAGAAACTGGTAGGAGATGTTTTTTTTGTTTTTGTTTTAAAGAATATGTTGGGGGTAGCGGTTTATTAATTTATTTTTATTATTTATTTTTGCTGTGTTGGGTCTTCGTTTCTGTGCGAGGACTTTCTCTAGTTGTGGCAAGCGGGGGCCACTCTTCATCACGGTGCGCGGGCCTCTCACTATCGCGGCCTCTCCTGTTGCGGAGCACAGGCTCCAGACGCGCAGGCTCAGTAGTTGTGGCTCACAGGCCTAGTTGCTCCACGGCATGTGGGATCTTCCCAGACCAGGGCTCGAACCCATGTCCCCTGCATTAGCAGGCAGATTCTCAACCACTGCGCCACCAGGGAAGCCCCGAGATGGGTTTTTAATGATGCAAGTGACATATCTATTTTTTGTTTGTTTGTTTTGGAATATTTTTCTCCTTTCTGGAGGTCTTCCTGAAAACCAGTCAGTATGTTAACTGGCATCTCACAAACTTCTCCTCAACCACAAATGGCCCTTTCTACTTCCAGCTTTTGATTCGGGAGTTTATAATAAAATTTATTTTTTTTCTGTCTTAAAATGCAAACCAAAAACCCCCAATGTTTACAAGTCAGAGGCAAATGCTCCAGCCTTTGTTTCACAGCTCTGAATGTCTTAAGAGCATGTACGCCTGGGCTTCTGTTGGGAAGGCTGGAGATGTTGGCTCCAGGCTTGGGGCCCGGCCACGCTGAGGCTTTTCGAGGCCTCCTGGGTTTTGTCCCACTCCCCACGGGGTGCCCAATTACATCTCATTTTCTGTGTGGTCTTTTACTTCCTTTGAACACTGACTTGAAGGTTAGGTTATAGTTTTGAGCATGGTCATCCAAGACTGAAGTCCTTCTTCCTAGGAGATGCTGTCCAGCTCCTGGTGGGGCTTTTGTGTATAAAGAGGCTTTTTCACAGTTCTTCCCTCCAATTCCAATCTTAGTTTAAGCTTGAGGTGATTAAAGATGTTTGCAGGAGCCAGAATCGAGAAACCTTTTGCCCCCTTCTTTTCTATTGGGATTGCCAACTCACCAAAAACATCCTTCCAGCCACACAGAACCCAAGAGGCAATGCAATGAAGAGCGACTGGCTTGTAATGCAAGTTCTTCTTCCTTCACGGAGGATGAGGAGAGATTTGTGGACAAAGACTGTATCTTCCTTTGTTTTCTTAGCGCTGTGCAGAGCACCAAGCCTAGAGCAGGTGCTTAAGATTAACAAATATTGAGTAAGAGAGTAACATGATAAATGGACGGATGGCATAGTTGCCTGCTCTCCAAATGGGATTGTCCTAATTAAATAACATTTTCATATTAATTCAAGCCTGAGATTCCAGGCTTATGTCATTTTGTGAAATGAATCAGGACATTGACAGGCGTATTTACTTGGATAACATGCATATGCTTTAGAAGGTAGGCCAAGTCTGAGAATCCCAGTAGCCTATAAAGTACCCATGACCCAAATGCCTCGCATCAGCTCACTGGTCTAGCAAGCACAGAACTACCAGAATCCTATCTATATATCACAGACTATGAAAGGTGAAAAAAAACCTCATTTCACAGATAAGAAAAGTGAGGCTGGGAGAAGTAAAGGGACTTGCCCAAGGTCACATAGCTAGTAAGCTGCATAACTTGGACTGAATTTATTGTTGCTTCCCCAGGAAAGCTGATCATTCATGTTCAAGGTAGAAAAATAATATGCAGCAGCTCGAGCCGTAATAGACCTAACGGACTCAGATAACTCCAAGGTTCCTGCCTCGTTATGAAGACCCAGCAGCAAGTCTAAGACACCAGGAGCCAGAGCTGAATTGAAAAAGATAATTGCTCTAAAATGGATCGTGCCAAAGTATAATTGCCTGTCCAACCTCCCCAATGCTTCGGATACTCGCTCACTGACCATGTGGCTGCCTTTGCCCAGCACTCACTGTATGGGTAGTTTCCACTGGATTAGGAGCCAAGGGGGCCTTTGGAATTACCACCTAAATTTCTTTCAAACTTAAAATAGAGCTAGTGTTTGACAGCTCCAAGGGTCCATCCCTGCAAGAGCTCCCCTCCTGGTGTGACCGGCTGGAGTTCGGAACCACCACCTCTGACTGTCTGCAAGTCAGTGCAACAAATGAACAGGACATTGGTATTAGAGCATTTATTCTTCAGGTAAATTTTTAACACCTGCGGTGGAGAGAATGAAAAACAACTGCAGGCTCTCAGGTCTATGGAGCTGTGCCTTTCTAAACACTCCAACCCCCCAATGCCCTGTACCTAAAATGGTGCTTGGCACACAGTAGGCATTTATTTCAAGCGGCTGAATGAACAAAAGTTATGAAAGTTCACCTGACCTGCCCATGGACTCCCCAGGTGGAAGCAGCAAACTGGAGGTTCTGTCCACAAACATGCTCGACCTACCCATGACTCTGTATTAAGCAAGATTACTGAAGTACTTCATGTCAATCAGTGTTTTGTTTTGTTTTGTTTTAACAAGCCACAAAGTGTGTTTCCCACTGTCTCTGGTTAACAGTCACCTCTTACACTGATCCATGGAGACTTCCTGAGTGCGGGCCCTAAATTATCTCATGTAGCCTGGACTGTTTATTTGAGACACTTCTCCTCACATGAATCCACCACATTACCAGTTAGTAACGCTGAGGAGAGAGAAGCAATCATAGCGCGTGCCCATCTAAACGCATTACACAATTCATACATGGGGCAATCACGAAATGGGATTCATTCAGTCTCAGGCACTGACGTTGATGTGGCTCAAACCTAATTTTCTAAAGGACAGCACAGTTCTCATTGATTTGGGGAGATGTATTCACACTGTCTTGCTCTGCAGACTGGCTCTCCATGCAAGAACAATCTTGAAACATCAAAACTCCGGTGAGGATCGTGGGAGCTCTCTTTTCTTTCTTAAAAGCACATGAATGACCTTACCACCCAGAAGGCCGCATTTTGACGTGATGGGAAGGAACACAGCACAGCCCCACCATAAGGCGCTGAGTAATCGGAAATGTATAAAAGGATTCCATTACGGGCATGAAATGATTTACCTCTCCACTCGACCGCAAACATTTGGCATTTCACATACATTAAAATGAAATCTCCCTGAGAAACTACTGAATCTACTTTACATGGCCTAAGTGTCTAAGCGATTTCACAACTATACAGGAGTCCCTTGCCTTTTCAGATATATTTGCTGTTGTCTTTCCCTGTAAGATCTCTAAGATACCGATGCAAAATATTTACTGAGTGTCTCATTGCAAAATACTTTTCATATATGGGAGGATATATAAACAAAGGCATCTTCCCTCAAAGAACTCACAGCCTTGTGGGGAAGCCAAGATACCCAAAACTACCCGTTCTGATGTACAATCTCATGGGTGAAAAGCATAGTAAGAACAGAGAAGGACAGAGCCTCGGCCAAGGGAATGTGGAAAGGCTTTTGAGGCCGAGGGCAAGAGTGTGTGTGTGTAACCCTGAAATACACAGTCATTGGTATTATTACACATGAGCAAAGATTCAGGGTGTATAAAATCAGAGAGTTACAGTGGGCAGGGATCTTAGAGACGGATCACCCAAAGCCGCCTTTCTCAGCTGAGAATATGTAGGTGCAGAGAAGTCAAGTAAGTAGTTAAGGACACCAGATCATCTAACTCACCTGATAACATAACCCGTATGTCCTATCGTGTCCTAGAATTCCCCTGCTACACAGACTGTTAGCGCTTCATTTCTTTTACCTTCACAGGTAACTCAACTCCGCACAGGTGACTCAGCAGAAGTGCCCACAGAGTTTCCCTAAGACTGGGCTCCATGCTTTCAGCCCCTTTTACATATAGAGAGCTTGTCTATGATTCCACCTGGAATAAGACAACACTAAAAAAAAAAAAAAAAGCAAGCTGTGCTCCTGACACTGCCTGCACCTTTATACAATAATGACTAACTAGTTAAAAATTGGTAATATGATAGGGTGACACAATATCTGGATTGAGGTCCCTACTGCCACTCCTGCCACAATGAAAATGAAGTAAAAATATACAGATAGATAAAGAAAAGACCGCTAATTTCACGGTACAGTAGATGTTGGGACAAGAACTGAACTTATACCTATGAGGTCAGTCTCATCTTACAGGCGGGGAATATTAATTTGCTGATAGGTTTTATGCTGGAGAGTTTCAAGGAAAATTGGCATGAATGGTGCTACAAAATTTCAACCTCTCGTACGAGGCTGAGCACAAGCAGTAAAAAGGAAACTGTCTGGGTCACCATATTTTATTGCGCAAAGGGCTGAATCAGAAACTTGGAGTATTAATAAAATATTTTCTACATGGACTTTGCTGGTGAAACAAATGGCTTCATGCTTTTATGAAGATCTGATATGTTACTCACATTTAAGGGCAGTGAGTCCCCCTTTTTGTAATTACTAATAGGCATGGTTTAATTACACCTCTAAGTCCCAGGATACTGCTGTAATACACCAGCTGGGGACTGAAGTGCCCATTCTCTACCAGATTCCTAGATTATCTGGAGTCTGACATGCAAATCCCATCAGCTTTGATTCAGATACTTCCCGGGAGGGGCTCAGGCAATGTATCTTTTGCCTTATTTCTAAAGAAAAATACTCACGATAGACACATCGATTTACTTATTACCTTGTTAACTCTCTGGGGCATAGTTACCTACTTCCTAGAGAGGAAGAATTAACTTGTGAGCAATACTGTCATAAACACAGGCAGAACAAGACCAGACAGAATCCAAACATCCCAGTGCTTTCATAATTGGAAGACATCTAAGAACCCTCCTCTGGAGGGGGGAATTGTCCCGTAAAGTGACAGAAGCCTGCTATGTGAATTGACAGCAATTCACAGGACAGAAAATCCTCCCTCTCCCCCAACAAACTGGCTTTTCCTAAGAAGAGAATCAGGGGAGCTAAGAATGCTTCAAAGATACAGTGCAGCGAGCAGCGACTGTGTAGCCTGTGCCTGCCTGCCAAGCATGATTTCCCACCCTGATTTTCCTTTGGGGAATCATCCTCTCATCTCAGTTTCATTCCATATAGCTTGGTGGGGCTAACCCCACCCCCTCTGGCTCTGTAGATGGGCCTTGGGTCCAGTACTGGCCAATGGGCAGGAATTCCACCTCCCCAGCCCCGACCCTCAGAGATGAATTCAGGAATCAGGACAAGTCCACTGAGTGCCAGCCCCAGGCTGTTCTGTGCTACTGGGAAAAAGCCTTCTTCCCCTCTGCCAGGGTTGCTAAGCTAGTAGGATGTAAGCCTGGATGGCTGGGAGCCGTCTTTGCCACTGCTTAGGAAGAAACTTCTAACAAAGCCAAGGCAGAGAAAGTCAAGCTAGCGCGTGAAACCAGAGCTGACAAAGCACTCGGCTCTAACCACACCTGCAGCCAGCCAGGCCACACCTACTGCTGGTTATGTGAGCAGAGAAATCCCTTTTAGACTGAAGTCGCGCTAAGCTAGATTCCTGTCACTGGCAACCCGAAGAGTCCTCACGGAGTCAACATTTTCAACTCAGACTTTTATTTTAAATCTTACACTAGTATAGTAGTACCTTTACTATAATTAATGAGCCAACTGATGAACCAGTACATTATTATTAACTAAAGTCCACATGTTATTAATATTTCCTTGGTTGTTATGCAATGTCCTTTTTTTTTTTTTTTTTTTTTTTTGCGGTACACGGGCCTCTCACTGTTGGGGCCCCTCCCATTGTGGAGCACAGGCTTCGGACGGGCAGGCTCAGCGGCCATGGCTCACGGGCCCAGCCGCTCCGCGGCATGTGGGATCTTCCCGGACCAGGGCACGAACCCGTGTCCCCTGCATCGGCAGGAGGACTCTCAACCACTGCGCCACCAGGGAAGCCCGCAGTGTCCTTTTTTTTGTTCATTGTTCTAGGATCTCAACCATGGTACCACATAACATTTAGCCATTATAACTCGAGACTCTGACAGTTCTCAGACTTTGCTTATGTTTGATGACCTTGACAGCTTTAGGAAGTACTGGTTGAGTATTTTGCAGAATGTCCCTCCATTGGGATCTGTCATAATTACATTGGGGTTATGTGTTTTGGGGACGAAGACTGAAGAGGTAAAGTGCCACCTTCGTCACATCGTATCAAAGGCACGTACTCTCAACATGATCCATCCCTGCTGGTGTTAACCTCGATCATCTCGTTGATACGCTGTTTGTCAGGTTTTGCCACCACAAAGTTACTCTTTTTTATCCCCTTTCCATACTGTATTGTCTGGAAGGAGGTCACTATGAGCAATCCGTACTTAAGTATCAACTCAGACTTCTAACTTAACATGGCAGCAGGTATGTGAGACACCCTACACCAACCTCCTGTCAAAATAAAGTAGAAATACATAGAAAGGGAAAATGCAATATATTGAGATTGTACTGGAGCTTAAAAGCCCAGAAGAAAAAGCTAAATAGTCTATGGATGCCTGTATGAAAAACAAAAGCCCAGCCTAAGCCCACTCTACTCTTTGAACCAGAACAGTGTAAGCCCACGCTGTCCAATATGGCAGCCACCAGCCCTGTAAGACTATTTAAACTAAAATTAAATAATGTTAAAAAATGTTTTTAATTTAGTTTCCCAGTCACACGAGATAACATTTCAAATGCTCAGAGCTACATGTGTCTTGTGGCTACTATACTGGACAGTGCAAAGAGCATCTCCATCATCACCAAAAGTGCCAATGGAGAATGCTGGCAGTAATTCTACCCATTTCCAGATGCGGGAGGCAGTCACTGTACTAACAAGAAAATCGAGCTGCTGCAAAAGACTGATGAATGAAGATATTTATCACAGAATTATTTACAGTAAAAAAGAATGAGCAACAACTTAAATATACAAAGGGAAAAGCTAAATGTGGATACAGGCATGTTAATGAAATATTACATAACTTAAAAAGAACATTTAGATAGACACTTCTACAAAGACATAAAGATGGCCAACAGGCACATGAAAAGATGCTCAATATCAGTAACTCTCAGAGAAATGCAAATCAAAACTACAACGAGGTATCACCTCACACTGGTCAGAAAGGCCATCATTAAAAAGTCTACAAATAATAAATGCTGGAGAGGGTGTGGAAAAAAGGGAACCCTCTTACACCGTTGGTGGGAATATAAACTGATGCAGCCACTATGGAGAACAATATAAAGGTTCCTTAAAAACTAAAAATAGGGCTTCCCTGGTGGCACAGTGGTTGGGAATCTGCCTGCCGATGCAGGGGACACAGGTTTGTGCCCCGATCCGGGAAGATCCCACATGCCGTGGAGCGGCTGGGCCCGTGAGCCATGGCTGCTGAGCCTGCGCGTCTGGAGCCTGTGCTCCGCGACAGGAGAGGCCACAGCAGTGAGAGGCCCGTGTACTGCAAAAGAAAAAAACTAAAAATAGAATTACCATATGACCCAGCAATCCCACTTCTGGGCATATAGCTGGAGAAAAACTCTAATTTGAAAAGGTACATGCACCCCAATGTTCACAGCAGCACTATTTACAACAGGCAGGACATGGAAGCAACCTAAGTATCCACTGACAGATGAATGGATAAAGAAGATGTGGTACATATATATAATGGAATATTACTCAACCATAAAAATGAGTGAAATAATGCCATTTGCAGCAACATGGATGGACTTAGTGATTTTCATACTAAATTAAATAAGTCAGACAAAGAAAGACAAATATCATATGATGTCACTTACATGAGGAGTCTAAAAAATGATATAAGTGGGGCTTCCCTGGTGGCGCAGTAGTTGAGAGTCCACCTGCCGATGCAGGGGATGCGGGCTCGTGCCCTGGTCCGGGAAGATCCCACATGCCGCGGAGTGGCTGGGGCCGTGAGCCATGGCCGCTGAGCCTGCACGTCCGGAGCCTGTGCTCCGTAACGGGAGAGGCCAGAACAGTGAGAGGCCCGCGTACCGCAAGAAAAAAAGATATAAGTGAACTTATTTACAAAACAGAAATAGACTAGAAAACAAACTTATGGTTACCAGAGGGGTATCAGGGAGGAGGTAAATTAGGAGATTACCATATTCACACTACTATGTATAAAATATATGAACAACAAGGACCTACTGAAGAGCACAAGGAACTATATTCAGTATCTTGAAATAACCTATAATGCAAAAGAATCTGAAAAAGAATATATATATATATATAACTGAATCACTCTGCTTATACTTGAAGCTAATACAGCATTGCAAATTAACTATACTTCAATTAAAAAAAAATAGAAACATAGAACCTACTGTGTACCACTGGAGAGGCGGAGGACATTTTAAAGAGTATTTTTAAAAGAGATATGGGAACATCAGTTGTTTTATTTTTACAAAATAAATAGTGTTTTGACAACTATTTTTGATGAACTCCACCAGGTAAAATGTTTATAGCAAAAAGGGCCCTTTCTCATCTTCTGAGATGGCCCACTCTCTCTGTGGAGTGTGTCTGTCTCTAAATAAATCCACTTCTTACCTATCAAAAAAAACGTTTATAGCAAAAGGAATAGAAAATACAATAGCTCAGTTTTTAAGTGATTTCTATGTGCCGAGTAATGTGCTAAATGCTTAATATGCATTATCTGGTTTAATAATCCACATGTTAAATAAAATAGATGTTATTATTTCTATTTCACAGATGAGAAAAAATAAGCAGTGTCAAGATTAAATAAACAGAAGAACCTGGACTAAAATCCATGTTGGTCTGACCTCAAACCACAGACCATCTCTGCCACTCAAAAACATTAACAGTGATTGCTTCTGGATAGAAATATTATAAGTGACTTTTTTCTCTCTTATACTTTTTTGTGTTTTCCAAATTCAATAAACAGAGATTGTTTCTTTAAAAAAAAATTCTGAAAGAAACATTCATTAAACTTGACCATAGCACTATACGGTTAAAAGAAGACTGCTGTATGCAATGGATCCTTGCTGAAAACGGGTTAATTACGAACACTAAGAGCTTTCATATTCAGCTGAAGCTTCTGTTCAAATCTAATTCCTCAAAGTATATTGCTAGACACTAATGGAAACCCAAAGAGACACACGCATTCAGGAGATGTATAGCCAATGAATTTTCTGTTGTTTTTATAGTGAACAACTTTTTTATATCCTAACATTTTTGTGCCAGCTATGAAAAAGATAAATAAATATTTATGACACTTGCTCAATTCCACAGTAACTACTAAGTTGCTCATGTTCTCACTCTGCTTTGAAATGTGCATATTTTAGTGGCTGGGAGTCTCAACCCTAAGTGAGAAAGCCACAGAACGCTATCACTTTCAAACCCTAAAACTACTCATTTGACTCACTACAGGGATTTGCCTTGGTAGCAGCACATAACAAGCTTAATCAAGGCAGCTGTAGACTCAGACAGATACAAAGCTTGGTGCTGCCCAACAAACAGCTAAGAACACGCCGGAATTGCCATGGACGCTGGTTTTACAAAGCTTCACCATGTATCAGAATCATCTGATCAAGAACAACAAACAAGGTGACTGAGGGAACACACAAATAAATGAGAACCAATTTCCACCGTTCAACTGTCTTGCAGAAACCTTCCTTTACCAAAACATGGCCCAATTTACCCCCTGGTAATATCGACTGAACTTCCACTTGAGGGAGATTTATGTAGTCATAACATACTAATTATAACGAATAGGCCAAAATTCACCAACGGGTAGTTCATGAGCTAAAAGCCCACAGGCCAGTTATCTTCTGCCTACACATATTTTTTGTTTGTTGTTTGTTTCAACTGATTTAGTGCCAAATTTTTAAACAGACGGATTTCTAATTAAAAGAAAAAAAAAGTTTCTAGCTTTTCTTGGAAAAGCTGAAGACCTGGCTACATTGGTCCAGCACTCTCTTATTGCAATCATCATTTGGAGCTGAACAGTGGCTTACCCAGTGCCCCCTCTCCCCCCACCCCACTCCAGACTATTCCACCAGCTAATCTCAGCTGCATGGCCCTTGTAAGCACCTGAGCTTGCAGTTCTTTTAACAGGAGACACCATTAAACTATACCACACCTAACAGTGCTCATTTCACCCAAAAATCTACAACCATATTTCTCCATAGACTGCTCTTTGAACCCAGTCAATAGGAGAAGCGAGAGAATTGCAGAGAAGGCGACATAAAGTGAAGTCTATTTGCCACCATCTACCCAACCACAACCTCCTGGCCAACATTTGGTAAAAAGGTGTTCCGTGAACTGTCCCTGTTTACCCGTCCAGACTGACTTTCCCCAGCTCCTGACACCCCATCACTTTGTGATCCATCTGTACCAACTTATGTAGGGTTCCTCATACATGGAAGTGCCCATCTCTACCTTTGTCATCGTCCCCCAGTCTACAGGCCTCCTCCTGCCTTTACTGGTTTTGCGTTTTCCCCAGTGGACTGCATATGGAATACGGGCAACTAGAGTTCCTGTCACACTCACTCTAAAAGCCCAACACAGGGCTCAAAACACATTGACTGCACCAAGACTCACGGGCAAATTCCAAGCCACCTTCAGAATGCTTAGCTTAGATGCTGACCCTTCCCTACCCTGGCAAAATCCATCCTTCTGTCTTATTTTTCACCGTAACTAATACTTTTGGGGGCCATACTTAGCCATATTATTATCTGTTTATTTGTGCTTCCCGGGCTAATCCTGGATCTTGAGAAAGAAATCTGTGTCTTTTTTATGGCTTTAACAAAAAGGAGCTTGGGCTTCTCCGGTGGCACAGTGGTTGAGAGTCTGCCTGCCGATGCAGGGGACACGGGTTCGTGCCCCAGTCCGGGAAGATCCCACATGCCGCGGAGCGGCTGGGCCCGCGAGCCATGGCCGCTGAGCCTGCGCGTCCGGAGCCTGTGCTCCGCAACGGGAGAGGCCATGGCAGTGAGAGGCCCGCGTACCAAAAAAAAAAAAAAAAAAAAGGAGCTTGCCATTGTGCCAGTATGTTGCAGGGGCTCAAAAACACTGAGTAAATGGATGAAGTGATAGAGTCCCACGTCCTTTCCCATAAATCATCACTCCTTGTCATGGACACAGAGGTAGCCATCTGATAGGTCACCCCTATCATCATCATCCTCATCATCACCATCATCATTGCTGCCAGCACCACAATCTCCACTTGACAGACAGCAGAAACCCAGTGCGTGCAGCAAAAAAGCCAGGGTTCAGAAGCATGTCCTTGTGTCCAATGTAGCTGACGTGCAGCCAAGGGGACAGGAAGGATCCATCCCGAGGACTGGGATTATTCTACACGCTGCCACCTCCTCTTTCACACCCTCCCAAGTTAAAAATAAAGGGAACAAATGCTTGTTAGATCATGTCCAAGACAAGGTCACCATCACACCAGCAACCTGGAATGTACCCAGAAGATAGCTAGCTGAATAATGTATGCACAGTTCAATTCTAGTGGTGGCAAGCCTGACGTCTTTACCTACAGAACATGTCTCGTATCTTCTTCCTCTGGAGTTTTCTGTAAGTTATGGATTAATAAACTTCCCCCAAGAATGCTGCTTTATTAATCTTGAAAAATACTCAAAAGAAGAAAATATTTTATTAGGCCCACCTAACATGAATTATGACAAAGTCCCACGTGTGCTGACAAGAAGGGTGCTTTCTGCAGAAAATTGTGTTTGTGGCCATGGTGGTTTCCCCTACAGTTGGACTTTGGAGGAAACAAAATATCAAACTGTCTCCTGACCTTTGAAGACAATAGGGGCCACCAAGGTCACAGCAAATCGTGACGGATTTGAGGGTGGCATGACTTCAAGCCCCTACTCTGAAAGCTGAAAGAAAAAAAAAAGGCACAGAGACAGGAGTTCTGTTACCGTTCAACCACTGAACTCTTCATTATGCTGAAGCGCGTCCTTTTCAAAGGGAATGGCTGTGGGGCTGTGCTATCTATTTCACTTGTCTGAAGGGGGAGGGGGAGGGAGAAAGGAACTGCTGCTTATGGCATGACCACCGGTACCAGGCACAATTCTAGTTGTGTTGTAGGCGTCACTTCTTTTGATTCACAAAACAGTCCTGTAGGAGCCCATTTTTCCATTGAGGCTCAGAGTTGAGGGTCTTGCCTGTGGCCACAGAGCTAATTATTGGCCAAGTCCCCTTGGTTTGACCATCTGTAAAATGGGGACAGTAATGCCCTCCCTATCTATTTGATGGGATTGTTCTGAAGATCAAAGGACAAGACATCTGAAGTGTGTGTGTGTGTGTGTGTGTGTGTGTGTGTGTGTGTGTGTGTGTGTGTGTGTGTGTGTGTGTGTGTGTAGATTTACCTATATATTTCACTTGCTGGCTTCATTCATTCCATCTGAATGTCAACAGTTCAAATGTTTGAAGTAACCAAAGAATCAGACCTAAAATTCACTCACTAAATTCACTTGCCTAAAATTCATTCATTGTAAAGGGGCAATAAACGATTCCAGCTCCATGATTCACCCCTTGGTGACCCTGTGACATATTTGCCAGGTCTCCAGCCTAAGCAAAAGACATCTCACCTACAGAATGAAGTGGTGGTTCTGCTGGGCTACAGGGGCACGTCCAGCCCTGGCATTCCACGATTCCGGAGGGGCTGGGCTGTTTACCATCAGCATTGCCCTAGAACTGCATGTTACTGGGCCACACTTCCATTCATTCTTCCTCTGCCATGTTGAAATACAGAGTCACAATACCTTATCCAAATACCCTGGGTCTTTTGTGTTCATAAAGTGGATTTTATTTTGCATTTTAGACAGGCAGCCTTTACTATGCCATACATTTACCTCTTATTTGTAATACCCCTAGCTGGGTTTGGGGTGATGCCCTGTAATCAAATTCATTAATGCTTCTAGAGCCGCTGTATGCCTATTCACGAAGGGATCACTAAAGATTACAAGGAACTTCAAGTCACTTCAGGTCAGGTCACATTTTGCCACTAAATGAGTTATTAAAAAAAAAAAAAACTTTGAGTTCTCAGAGACTTGTAGTCCTACTCTGCTGTCCTACTCAGCAGGGCACCCAACATTAGCACAGCTCACCCTAACAAGATAGAGATTCAGCTGCCAGCAGAGTCACCCTCAATATTCTGTGAGGGAGGTTGGATGGGCTGGGGTGGGAGGAGAGAGAAGAGGAGGAACTCAGTTGTGTTCCTTTAGGTCTGCAATATTAATAAACACTTTTGTTTGTTGTTGGTTTTTTTTTTTGCGGTACGTGGGCCTCTCACTGTTGTGGCCTCTCCTGTTGCGGAGCACAGGCTCCGGATGCGCAGGCTCAGCAGCCATGGCTCGCGGGCCCAGCCGCTCCGCAGCATGTGGGATCTTCCCGGACCAGGGCACGAACCCGTGTCCCCTGCATCGGCAGGCGGACTCTCAACCACTGCGCCACCAGGGAAGCCCAATAAACACTTTTGTAAGAGATTTATTTCCCTGGCGTGTGAACTAGTCCTTTGCCTGTTTCTCTCAGATCCACTCCTGGCCCTTCCCCTCCACTCTGTTGAGTATGGCAGAAAGCTGGCCCCAACTACATTTCCCCGGGTTTTCTGGCCAACTAACTTCCAGTGAGGCTCACTGAATGGGAAAGATGGCAGGAGACAGGAAGGAAGGAGGAGGGTCAACGGTCTCCCTCCCTTTCTGCTTCAAGGTGGCATCCCCTGCTGTGGCAGAGTCTCCTCCACAGCTCCAGCCCCTCCCTGTGTGGTACCACTCTTACGCAGCCTCCGTTCCATTTCCAACAGCCTCAACACCTGGGCTCTGATAACACCACCCGCTCCCTTGATGCCTGCAGATTAAGATCTAGAAGCAAACTGACTTCCTGCTCTCGCTAGTGTCCATCCCTCGTCTCTCTGTCACACTTTCAGCTCTTCCAACATCTTTGTTACTAGTTCCCTATATTGAATTCTTCCAATTAAGGTACCTGGTATGTGTCTCCTGACTAGACTCTCACTGATACGGTGCATATCGTTAAAATAATTAAATTCTGCTTGAAAGTCGTGGTGGCGCAGCTGATGCTGTTTTGGATGTGTTCGGGGATAGCACAGAAAGGCACTCTTCGGCACTGACATATACTGGTTGGCAGAGTTTCGCTCTTTAGGCTGAAATTTTAAACCAGCTACAGGTCATCCACAAGGTGACCAATCACCCACATACAATACTTAATGCTACTATGGGATTTGACAGGGAACTGCAAAGTCCACCTCCCAACTACTGCCCAAATTCTTCCTCCTCCACTGAAATAATGCATGTGATAAAGACAGGGACTATTGCCCACTGCAGTAACTGTAAAATCACACTACAGACCCATAAGTCAAGAAGTCTTTGTTGTTGATTTCATGCAACTCCTTTGATTTGATTTAAAAAAAAAAAAAAAGGAAGGAGGGAAAGGAAGCAGAGGAGGGAGGACAGCAAAGAACAGGACAGGAAAGGCACAGTTTGGGAATAAAAGGAGCTAAAAACATGTCCCAAAAGAAACTGTTCAAAATTACAACAGAAAGCCCTCTTTTGCTTTCACAGACTCAAAACAGTTCAGTAAAGGGATACTTTCCCCTCCACTGCAAAGGCACTGTGGTAGCCTTTAAAAATGAAAGGTAGCAAGTGTTTACAGTGAACTTCCTCAATCGGCCAAGCGTACGGGTCATGAAATCCAGAAGACAGTGCCCTTGAGAAACTCTCAAATTTAAAGGACTCCAGATCAACACGCATGGAGCAGAACAACTGACGTAATGAAGTGTTGGTGCCTAGCAGAGCCGGGGCTCGGGAAGCCCGAGAAAGATACGCTTGCCTGGGAAAGGCAGACAGACGGAAGCATCAGACTTAGATTGAGCCTATGGTGTAGAACCCTTATATTTTTTTTCATTTTTATTTTATATTGGAGTACAGTTGATTAACAATGTTGCGTTAGTTTCAGGTGTACAGCAAAGTGATTCAGTTATACACATACATGTATCTTTTCTTTTTCAAATTCTTTTCCTAGTTAGGTTATTACAGAATATTGAGCAGCATTCCCTGTGCTATACAGTCGGTCCTTGTGTGTGTAAAGTCAATGACCTTTATATTTTTAAAGAGGGCGATGTGAGTCCAGTACCCAGCCCCCTTCCTCCCAGCCACGCTGACTTACGGCTACTAAAACAAGTCAAGACTTCCCCCTCCCCTGACACATCTGGAGCAGTCAAATGTATACAGTATGATATCTCACCTCACTCCTATGACCCCACATACACAGCAGAGAGAAAATTTACGGTGTTATCAGGAGAACCAAGTGGTTGGATTTTTGGTCCCTTAATCTTGCTTTCTTTGAGACACCCTCTTTTTACATCACCCTAACCTAGTGCGGTACGCATTACCTTCATTCCAGAAAATATAATGAAACATGTGCTGAGGACAGAATGTGAGAGAAGAAGGAAAGAGGTACAGCATCCGGCAAGGGGAGGAGAGAAATTTGAAATTTTATGGGCACTGATGTCCTAGGGGTAACTTTCAGAGAGAAATGGATATCCTGCCCTAGGTCCTAATATACAAATACTATTTGAACGGGGATAAATGAGTGGGAGTAGGCTTATGAAAGAATTAATAGCATGAGGAAATCCAGAGAGACAGACAGAGCAACAGAGAGAGGATAATAAATGGCAGGTAACAACCACCACATGGGCTATAGTCAGAAAGCTCTACAATTAGCCCTCTTTGGGCAGATATAAGTTACAATTTCCATGCATAATGGTGTTTCCTCAAATGAAAAATGCTTCAGTATTTCACTCTATCATCATCGTCAAATATTTGAGGATCTTAAGACAATAAGGTGCAATGAAAGAGCATTGATATGGGTGTAGCGAGACCTGGGTCTTCATTCCAGCTCAGCTAGATGGCTTGCACACGTCTTTTCAGTTCCCTAGACCTCTGGCTCCTTGATTGAAAGTGGGAACAATATTCACTGACCTGAGAGATCTACCTGAAAAGTCAAACCAGACTGGAGCTACCAGCCAAACTGCGTCCCTCAGGCAGCCAGATGACTCTGCACAACCCCTCCCTCCAGGGGAAAACCAGAGACGTCTTTTAAAGGCCTCTGCCACCTGAACCAGGTGAGTGGCTGCTACTCGGGGTGATCACCCCTCATCGGCCGCAATCCTCACTTCCACAACCCCCTGACCCACGGGGACAAAGGAAAGCCCAGCACTGCTGGTCTGCAAAGGACAGCAGTGATCCAGCCAAGGGTGGTACTAGGCCACCCAGAGCTCTTCCCTTGAGGCTGTTCTGCATTCAAATCAGAGTACGTAAAGAACCTAATGTTTAGTAAGCACGCATAACCACCAGTTTTTCTCCTCCCCTTCTAGCCCTCACCATCCAGAATAAGAAATACAGGTGAAGTACGATGAAAACTAATGCATGCCTAGAAAATATAGTATTTTAAAGATGGCATTTACAATAGCAACAACAAAAATATCAAGCACCTGGAAATACATCTAACGGAAGAGTGCATACCTTTACGAAGAA
The DNA here is from genome assembly GCF_963455315.2 of Globicephala melas. Taxonomy (NCBI): domain Eukaryota; kingdom Metazoa; phylum Chordata; class Mammalia; order Artiodactyla; family Delphinidae; genus Globicephala; species Globicephala melas. The sequence continues at coordinate 139,600,570 of NC_083314.1, read as the reverse complement.
ATTTATAATCTGTATGGAAAGACATTAAATAAGAACTAAATAAATGGATGAAGGTACTATGTTTATGGGTAGAAAGGCTCAACATTATAATAATGTCATTTCCCTGAGTTAATCTATAAATTCAAACAATAATTCCAATCAAATCTCAATAAGTATTTGAGTGTAAGTTTAAAAGACAATTATAAAATGTATATGGAAAAAATGTATATGGAAGGCAAAAGGCCAAGAAAGGCCAAGTTACTTTTGAAGAAGGACATCATGGGGGGTTTGTCGTGCGATTACCAAGGCTTTTTATAAAGCTATAATAATAAAGAAGCGTGGCTTGCGCAAAAGAGTGGACAAAATATATGCCTATAAACTAACCCTAAATGCCAGGATGACTTTTCCCCACATGGAAGAAAATTAGAAAAAAACAGAATCAATTCCTACCTCACACACGTTTATCTAGATCCCCCAATTAGAAATAACAATGCTATTATTCGTGTAATAGCTGTTAATATTCCACCAAACATTAATTCCAGAAAATATACTATAAGAAAGGATTATAGAACCTAAATGTGAAAGAAAAAACAATAAAGCTTTCAGAGGATAATAAAGGAGAATATCTTTATGACATCAGGGTTTTTAAAAAGGCTTTCTTAAACAAGGCATAAAAGTACTAACCATAAGACAAGATTGATAAATTCAACTACATTAAAATTAAGAAGTTAGAGAGCGGAAGATTGGCAAGAATCCAACTTCTATGTGGCCTGTAAATCTATTCAGCTTCCCAAAGGAATAAATTACAGTAACCTTTTTGCATTCATTGGAACTACGTTCTATCAATACATGCCGTAGCTGGGATTCAGCATATGGCTGGCCCATCTTTGACTTCAACTGGATTACCGGCACTTTTAGTCTAACTTGAGTATGTTTGAACGGTTGTGTTTTATATTCAGAACTTTTGTGAGCATGCATGTAATACTGCTCAAAATAACGTGTCCTGGGACTGAAGACAAGCACCACCACGTGCCATGGTCAGAGTGGGTGGGCATCGCCGGGCAATCCCTAGGGAAGAGCAATGCGTGGCTTCTCTTCCTTGCTCTCTGGGCAGTGTCTGGATCACGTACGATCATTCACATCCAAAGCTGACTCTCGTCCTGCCACCTGTTGGGATTTTTACTCCTCCTCCCAAGTCTACTGGGAAAAGTCTGTACCAGCCAAGTCAAAGATAGAAAATCCTAGGGGTGTATCTTAGCTATAACCAACATTGCATCCTATGAGAAAAGCTAAGCCACCATCTTCCATATAAACATGATTTAGCGCGAAAAGCCTCTCCCAGGGAGCCTGTAAGTCTCCCACTTTCTTTCTGCTCCCATTCTTTCTGCTATGCATTCCTCAGCAACATTCTAACACTCACTGCACATACTGACATACATGTATGCAGTAATATATGAATATAGGCTAGGACAATGAAAAAGGAAAATGTCACCCAAATATGACATATGTTTTAGATGACGAGAGCTTTTTCAAGAGGATGTCCCTCACTCCTATGAAGAGAGATGCTTGTCGTGGCACAACGGTGCGTAACTATAAAACTCTGTTACTGAAAATAAGTTACTCCCCGGGGAACCTCATAAACCTTCAAAGTATCTAGTGTCCAGGGACTGAGTAATTAATTAGCATGAGTTGATAAATTTCCTTTTTGATTAAAAACATTTCTGGTTATCATTGTTCCTGTAATGAAAGCGGACAGTTCTAGTGGATCAGTTATAGGACAGATTTGAATAAGTTGTTACTGTTAATGATTCCAAAAGATGTCAAGAAAACAGAGATGACTTTCAATAGCTGATTGTTACTATTCATTTCCAAATCCAGATTACAAAATAAAGAACTGCAACCGAAAAAAGGAATGTGTTTTCAAGATCGTTGATCACAAAGAATTTCAATATTGTCAGTGAAAAACAACTTACCCCAATCTTTCTATCCACATGAGCTTAATGAACCACATAAAAGTACACACGTTTAATTCAATTCAATCCAGCAGACACTTATTGAGCATCTACTACATTCTAGGCACTGTTGGTAAAAGTAAAAGCCACGTTCCTTCTCCCTGAAGAGCTTATACATGTCCTCTCCTGGACAGTTATTGGACAAACTACTATTTCTTATCATCTCTCTAGTGACTAGCTAGAAACTGGATGAGAATTCAATGGAATTCTTTTTAAGTCTGTTCTGCTGAAAAGCATATTCAGAATAATTATACGGAATGATAAATAACAAATGTGGAATAGTGGTTGTCTCTGGCAGGAGGGAAGGAGATCTGATGGGGAGAGGTTACTAAGTGGCTTTGACTACATTTACATGGCTTGCCTTCCTAGGCTGAGTGGTAGGGACAGAGTTTTCTACTCATTGTTATGTATACATTTTCATATGTCTTAGAAATATACCATACTACATTTCAAATCAAATGCATTACCTTCTCAATCAAATTAACTGTTTTGCTTAAAAATAATAAGTGCTTACCTACAAACCTTTTCTCCAGTCTATCTCATGAGACACTGAGAGGGACTTCTTGAAATCAAAGATTCTGCAGAAAATAAGTTTGGAAAACTCTTAATGAGGTACATGAGTTTCTTAACTGCAGGAAATCTCTGCAGCTTTCACATGTCAGTAAATACTGTGTCTTACTAAGAGCAGGATACATAATTCGGGGCTTCCTAAGTATTTTTGAGCATGCAACTTTTTTTCCTTGTGAACGCCCTTTCTTTTGAAATACTCATAACCATCCTGGGGGACACCAGTGCTCCCCAGAACGAAGTTTGGAAAAGGCTCTACAAAATAATCCATTTCAGCCACATATGCTACCTTACAGCCACTCTTAACAGGATGCCCATCCCCAAACCAACGATGAAGCTCCTTGCCCGCCTGTCTGTGCCCATATAGTTCTTTCAACCTGGAATGCCTTCAACCCCTCAGAAACTCCTGGTCAACCTCCAGCTTCCAGCTGAAACAAAATCTCTTCTGTGAAGCCTTAGCCATCCTTTCCTTTCTCCAGGTAGAAATAATTCCTCATCTGGAAGCTTCCAGTGCTGCTATACAGATATTCTCTGTACCACATGTCATGCTGTAGCAGCTATTTATGTATAAGGCCAGGTGCCCAGATGGGAGAGACTGTACCTTTGCATCTTGGAACTGTCTGCAGTGCCTAGCACTGAACCAGAGCGAGGTAAAGGAGGTGCTAGTAAGACATGTTGAATGGACACAGGAGTGATGTCTGTATCAGGACATGTGTGGCCTCATGCCTCAATTTCCAGATACTCTTTATGCATATTCATAATTTTCAGCTGTTACTGTTGATTATGACACTAACAAGAATAGGAACAAACAGTCATAAAGAATGAAAAGGAGACAAAGACTGGGATAAACACAGAAGAGACAAAGGAAGAGAAAGAGATGCTTAACTGATAAAGAGTGAATGGATAGATCCAGTTGAGAAACAGAGTGACAGACCAACAGAGAGTCAGAAATCGGTATGATGCTCAAATTATCAACACAGGGCTGGTAATTTTCCAAGACTCCCTGTAGGTGGTCAACACAGCTGACTTGGGTTCACTCTGAACTTCACATCTGTCTGTTACCTTACCTCCTCTAATTTTATCCCCTAAGCCAAACAACACATCTTTTGACACCACAAACTTTTACCGTTTGAGCTGTGAGTTCTCCTGTTCAGTAGAATTTTATTTGTTTTCTCTTTATGAGAATCCCCCACTGGCACTGTAGACTGGTTACATGTCAGGTTAAAATAAAATCATAATAATAAAAGCAAGTTGGCGATTTCTTTCCAATAGAATATGGTAGCCTATTTCATGAAATAGAAGCCAGAGAAGTTTTATGATTCCCAAACCAAAACCTTCCCGTTTCTAAGAACTCAATGGAAGAAAAATACAAAGAGCATCTCACAGAAAAAGAAACCTGATCATCTGCTCTCCAACCTAAGGGAAGTGTTAAAGTGATTAATTGATTTAATGTCTTTTTTTCTTTTTTGTACACAGGTTCATATCCTGATACACATTTCATAGATTGAGTTCTGTGCTCGTTTTTCATGGATATAACCCCAGAGGAGGGGTTTTCTTTTCCTACTGGACACTCTTTTTTCAGTACAGAACATCTGGCTGGCTTCCGCTCTTAGCTGGTAATACCCACCCCAACGCGCACCATCCCCTCCTGGGGATTCTATTTATATTTAATTCTATTTATATTTCAGACCACTACTCCATCCTGGTATAGGAGACAGTCTGGTCTAGAAGAAGCAGCACTGGTCAAAGAATTCTGGGTCTGATGGTGTTTCTCATTTGTGCAGTTATGCATCACCCCAAGTCTGATTTGCTTTCCAATCTATAAATTGGGAAGAGCTGACTACTCCTAGAATTTAATCCATCCAATAGTCATCTTATTTCCTTGAAAATAACTGCTGAAAAGTGCAATGACATAGAGATCTTAGCATTATGAAGATTTCACCATTCCCTTCACAAAGAGGAGAAATGTTCAAGGAAATATTTCCAATAAGCCAAACACAAAACAAAACCTTTGCCTGAACTCCTTAAATACCTCTCCTCCTCTCTACCTCCTGGTTAACAAAAAAGCAAAACAAAAAACAACAGGCCAGATACTCTTAGGATATTTAAGTTTTAGGATATCAGTGACGAACAGAAAACTTTTTATTTTCAAGGAAAAGGATTTTTCTCTTCTTTGAAGGATAACATTAACAGCTAAGTAACATCACATGCTGGGTACTATTCTAAGCACTTGGTGTTAATTCCTATAATTCTCACAACAATCTTATGTGGCAGGTAGCTTTTTATTATAAAGAAAATTGAAGCACAGAGAAGTTAGATAAGCTGGTCAAAGCCACACAGCAGGCAGCGCTGGGGGAACTGAGGTCTGAACCCAGGCAGCCTGGCACCCAAGTCCAGACTTCTAAAGACCTGTTATACCACCTCTTAATTTTGAGAATCTCTGCGTTCCTCCACTGGTAACCAGTAAGAGCAGTAATGCAATCTCTGCCTACCCAGTTACTGAATAGACTAACACAGTAGACACATGTGAACCAATACCTGCCACGATGTCAGAAGTGTTCCAAATGCCCACCATCAGCCTAATGCCCTGCTGGTAATAAAGAAGTACCCATCTTATGTTGTTGGCATCTGAAATTGGCAACAACCTGTAGTTTTCTCCTACAGGAAGTCTAACTATTCCATTATTCCCCATTAAATGTGACAACCACCCTGGGAGATAGAGCTCACCTCCCCACTCAGAGGTAACGTAACGTAGTCGTTAGGACTGAAAGCTTGGATTTAAATTGTATTAGTTACTGTATGACCTTGGGCCAGTTACCAACTCTCTCGGTGCCCCACTTTCCTTATCAATCGAATGAGAATAAGAATACAAGTATGCACTTCCTAGGGTTACTGAAGGATTAAATAAGTTAACGCATGTGAAGTGCTTAAGTCTGAGTCTTAGTAAGTGCCCCACAAGGGTTAATTATTCCTATTTTTATTATACTAAGAGAGGTGATTTGCCAATCCAGTACCTGGTTTCCATCCTGCCCTTCCAATTCCAAATACCATCCTCTCTCCTTAGCAGAATTCCATGCTCTCTAGTACTAAAAGTTACCATTCTCCTGAAATCCTGCTAAGTGACAAAGCGCCCAATGAGACATTTTCCCCCATAAGATTGCTCACAGCTCCACAGAGTAGATAATATTGTCCCTGTTGTGCAAATGATGAAACTGAGGTTCTGAGAGGTCGATTCATCCTCAATCACTTAACTCAACCAGTGAACGTTTTTTGTTACAGTTAGCCCTAAGTAACACTTAAAGTTCCTGACAGCCGCCTTCAATCTATGCAACTTTGTAAAGTGCCAACTAACAGACATATACTGTGATTTTCTTGCTTTGTTAGCCTTATTAGCTTGAGAGAAGGATTAAACCCCAGCAAAACCAAATGTTTGACTTGAGTGAATTATCAAAATGCAAATGCTGCCTCAATTAGATTCTTCCTCTGCCTGCAGGGTGGCTTCAGGCACCCGAAATCCACCAAAGGCCATTTTTAAGATGGGTACTATCAGGGACCAAGCCAAACACCCACCCATTTAAGAAAAAAATTCCTTGGAGGGCAGAGGCGAGTGGGAGCAGAGGATTCCTCTCTGGCTTTGGGAGAAAATGAATAAGAAGTGATACCATGTCTTCCCGCAGCCTCACACAATGGTCTGTCTTGCAAATGAAACATACTGTGAAACAGCTTGTGAGATGAGCTTCATCAACAGTAAACAATTTTTATTCAGATTTTATTGTTGAATACAATGAACATGATTAAATGTTTCAGATATGCCTATTCAGACCTTAAGCAAACCACCACCCAAAAGGAGAGGAAAAAAAAACCTAAAAATCACCTTCTAAATCTGCTTTAGTCAGAGATTTAATTGCTAACTTGATGTGGAGAACTGAATTCCCACTTGGTAGCAGCGAGATAGTAACAACACGTTTGTACTCCCCACTTCGCCCTCTTCTCTCATCCCTGCGGATCCGATCCTCTCACCGTTGCCTAATAGTTACAATGTCAGTCTTTAAAATCATCGCATTTTGAACTTCCTAAACCTTTAAGAAGGCCTCTCTGTATGGAAAAGAACAATAGCGCTTCAAAAGCCATTTCTTCGAGTTTTCAGTACTCCAATTGAATGCTGGGATTTCAATCAAGGACATCAGCAGACAATTTCTGATTGCTTAGAAGTTGACTTTTATACAGTTTTCATTACGTCGCCCTTCTCAATAGGAAACCAAGAAAATCTGTGATCCCTTTCAGATTCCAGAATTGTCACCAAGCCTTGTCAGGATGGAGAGTGAAAGAGATGGGGGTGGGCTGAGGAGAAGCTGTGGAGTGTCCCTATTCCACCCAACCTCTCCACTTCCCCCTCCTCCTCTATCTTGCCTGTGCAATTAAGGGTTCCATCCAGAATCACTCATTGAGATAATAAAAACAATGGGTGCTGATTCAGGGGGTGAGGATGGTTTATAATTTTATGGATTTCCCGAAGACCTATAATTGGCACATAAATGTACAGACGTGAACCGGTTAATTAGGGAGTTCTAAACGCAAGCCACCTTTAATTTATATGATTACTAGAAAACATGTGAAGTGCGATGTAATGTCAGCGGAACCCCCCACAAGGCCTTTATTCAAAACCATCAACATTTTGAAAGTGCGTTGAACGGCCCAGTAGGAAGGGAGCAGGAGGGAGTAACAAGCGACATCGGCGGATCCTCGCTCCGGTCTCCGCCGGGATGTTAGGAGCTGCAGTGTAGCATCCTTCTCGGAGGACTCGCCCGCCCAGCTCCGGGCAGCAAAACACGCACTCTCTGCGGCAACCTCTCTACTAACCCCTCTTTCTGAACGAACTAAAACCCAGGTGTGCGCCGGCATCCAAATGCACACGCAGACGCCGACCCACGCAGCCGCGCACCCCACCCTGGGAGACAAGCGCCGGAGTTCACCGATGCCCGCGCCGCGGCGCTCTGCACTCCGTCCGCGGCCGCTGAGCACAAGGCGAGAGCCACACCGCGATCGCCCAGCGCCCCCGGCCTCCCCACCCCCACCCCCATTCCTCCATATTCTCCCAGCCCAGGCGGAAGTGCCCAGGCAGACCCCCAACAATGAGGACTTGTGTGCTGCAGGCTGGAATTGGGGGGGGGGGGTTAGTTCACAGGGAGTGAAACGTACACAGTCTGGCGGGTCCGGGAGGGAGCAACGCAGGAGCCAAGTGACATCAACCTCTTAAAGAAACCTTCCCCTCGTGCCCCCTTCATCCCGTCCATCAGCACTACCACCAGAAAAAAAAAAAAAGTGCTTTAAAAAGTGCACAGAAGGGTTTCCCTGGTGGTGCAGGGGTTGAGAGTCCGCCTGCCGATGCAGGGGACGCGGGTTCGTGCCCCGGTCCGGGAGGACCCCACATGCCGCGGAGCGGCTGGGCCCGTGAGCCATGGCCGCTGAGCCTGCGCGTCCGGAGCCTGTGCTCCGCAACGGGAGAGGCCACAACAGTGAGCGGCCCGCGTACCAAAAAAAAAAAAAAGTGCACAGAATACTAGCGCCCTCCCACCAGGGGTCACAATAATACTCCGCGGGACGAGCCAGCCTCGGGAGGAGAGTCCCAGCTGCAGCAACCAGGGTTTTGAAATGTACTTGGTATACTCAGCCTACAGCTCCTTTCCGACGCCACGACACAACCTCCGCCATCCTTGACTCCCTGGCTCCAGGCTCTCTCGGCGGTTGAGTCCTGCTTTTAGGGCTCCTTTATGAACCGAACCACATGGATTTTAAAGTTTCCCCAGTAGGGGGGTGGGGAAACCTGGCTCTGCAGCCGAGGCAGAGCGTCAAGTCTGGATCAGAGAGAAGCAAGAGGGGGCGGGTGGGGAGGAGAGCTATCGGAGTGGAGGGCGGCGCGGGGTGGTGCTGGGGAGTGGAATGCAAGGGGCGGCAGCAGAGAACCGAGTCGATGGAGGACTCGGGAAGAGATGGGTTCCGAGGAGACGCGGGGTCCGGCTCTGATGGTGTTTGCGAAAGGGTAGGGGCCACTGGGATAGATCTCGCTTTTCGGCAGGTCGGAGCAGAACCGCAGCGCTACCGAGGAGTAGGGAAGTGAAAACCGGGTTTGGCTGAGCAGGGAAGAGGGTCCGACCTGGGGACGCCGGCAGCGCGGCTGAGGAAGGGCTCGGGAGTACCAGGTAGGTTTTGGAGTGGGAGAAGGAAGGCTCATGGGTGGATAGCGACGTGCCGCAGGAAGGAGGAAGGTGCAGGGGGTCCCGGAGAGAGACGAATGTATTAGGTGAGCAGGTCTGGAAAGAGAACCGCGCGTGGTCAGAAGTAGGGAGATAAGGGGTGGTATGGGGAGACCCATAAGGAAGGAGCAGAGGCGCCTATCCTCTCCAGCAAGTGGAGAAACAGGGAGGAAAACTGCAGTCTCCATCCCCGCCGCACTCCTGGCCAAACTCCCGAGAGGAACGCCGCAGGAGCCCTCCTCCGCGCCCGGGGACCCCGACGGAGCCACCCGGGCATCCGGGCGCCGCGTACCCGCCGACACCTGCCCGCGCTGAACTCCGGGGCGGCCGCGAGCCCACCGCCGTGCCTCACCTAGGCTCGCCGAGAGCTTCCTCCTCCGCTGCCGCAGCCGCCCAGGAAGCGGTTCCCCATGCCCGGCGGGCGGCGGCACTTAGGCGCGCTCTCCAGCCCGGGGAAGCCCGGGCGAGAGCCGAGCTGGGTCCATTCTCCCCGGGCGCCACGGGCCCCGCGTCAGAGCAGGGGGAGGAGACCGCCTCGCGCGCAGACCCGCCTCCTCCCGCGCCCCCGCCCCCGCCCCCGCCCCGCCAGCCCCTCGCCCGCCCGGCGCCCTGCGGCGCCGCTCACCTGCCCGCTCCCCGGCCGCCGCCGCCGCCTGGCCGCCCGCCGCGCTCCCGTCGCCCCGGCCTCGCGGCTCTCGCTCCCGCCCGGGTGCTCTGTGCGCCGCCCGAGCGCGTTCCGAGAGCTTAGCGGAGTCGCGGTGGCGACGAGGAGGAGGAAGAGCTAGCGAGCGAGCGAGCGGGGGCGCCGCGGTTCGCAGTCGCGCCTCTGGAGCCTTGCCGCTCACTCCCCATCCCGGCTTGGTGGAGGAGAGCCGAGATCAGAGCGCCGGGTCTCCGCCCCGGCTGCGTGGGCGGGGAGGGAGTGAGGGCGAGATGGGGTAAAAGCCACCAGACTCGGGTTTTTCACAAAGTATTCCCTGTTTTTGCCACTCACCATCGCCACCAGCCGCCCCCGCCCGGCCTCCCTCATTTTTCTCTAGGGTCTACTCTCTTATCACCCAGGCCTCTAAACATGCGCATACCCAAATGGAAAAAGCGCTAGTGCGGGAAAACTCGAGGGCAGGTCCCGCGCCGACGTGTAGCCCCCGCTCCCCTTCGCAGGAGGGGGCGCTAGGTCCCAGCGGCCAACCCTGGCTCGTGCGCCCCTGTCGTCACCGAGGCTTCCCAGGCAAAGTTGGGAGAGGGAGGAGGCGTGCGTCTATCACTCTTTCGTGCGTCCTAGGGAGGGACTCAGGCCCCTGAGGGTGTTCAGGCCCCAGTTAACCCCCAACGTTTCCCCCTGCCGTCCACCCTCCCAACTCTGGTTCTCAGAATGTCCGGGAGTAAACAATCCCAGATTAGGACACGCGCAGAAGAAGGCTCCAGCCAGGATGCAGTCAGTTGCTCCCTACTTCTGGTCCTAGCTTACAAAGATCCGCCAAATCTCAGAAAAGTGTGTGAGTCTGAAAATTCTTCAGCCCTGAGACTGGATTCAACAGACCGTCGTGGCACACCCATCTCCAGAGTCCCGAATGCCAGGTGTAGGAGGGAAAAAAATCAAGTGAAGTCCTGTGCTGTTGAAGCAGGGCGCGGGGAAGGAAAAGAAGAGACTGGCTACAGTTCCTTAAAACGTTTATTTTTATTCTCTTTAAGGGCCACACTCCTGTTCTCCAGCTGGGTAATAAATGAAGCTAATGTGGCTGACTTGGGCTTTGTTTTTTGTTTGTTTGTTTGTTTGTTTTTCCTCGTAGTTTCCATCACTCAGCCATGAAAATTTAATGAAGCATTTAGGGTTATTACCTCCAGAGTCATTGGGCTAAAAATATTTAGCCTAATGCACTCCTTGTAGAGCCAGTAGGCCCATGGCTGGTACATACAAAGTGATGGAGAGACCCTCCCTGTCTCCACAAAATTCACGACCCATTAAACTTATTCCATAATAACAGCTTCTGTACAAATGGAGGCCCCAGCAAACAGAGGCTGTCGTGCTCCTCCTGAAAAGATAACAACTTACATAGAGACAGGAAAAATTCGTGAGGTCATTGGCCGGATGCAATCTTGGGAGAAAAGTTGATGGGCGGGAACTCCCAACAAGGTGAGAGGGAGGTACCACCGGTGGATACTACTGTTTCTATTTACTTACGGGTGTGACCAGCGAACCTAATGATGGGGAACAGAGCAAGTGGCTCAAGTCTCTCCAACTTTTCTAAAGTTCTAGAAAGTGGCAAGAGTTGCTACAGACCACTTAAGATACATTAGTAGAAAGTTCAGGCTCTCCAGGCAACTCTATTAGTTTCCTCATCTATAAAGACAGACGTCCGGAGTCTGAACTTAATACAAAGAAAACCAGGGGACATGGACAAACCACAGAAGACTTCACTGAAATAGAGAAAGGGGGTGTAGAAAACTGTTAATGCACTTCAAACAACTGGGACAAATGTGAAACCTTATGTGATTGAACATAGGTCTAACTTTTCATTGACTCTCCCAAAAAGTTTCTCAATGCTTGAGACAGCTGTGAAACATCAAAACAATTTATACACATGTTAAGACCCTGCCTTTGAGAATTGTGGACTTCACCCCCCTTCCACCTTGTTCTGTTTTCAGATGAGGTTATGATTACAGACTTTGAAGGGAATACCTGACACCGAGTGGCTCAGGGATAAAAATGGAAGATGCTCATGTAAAACTCTCTGTTCAGTGTTGGAGAAGGTGCACCAGGGAAACTCAGCAAATTCCCATTAAATCTGACAGGGGCAACAAGCTACAACTGTTCCCAACTCCAGGCTGGAAGAAAGTTTATACAGATGCTAACTGCAAACAAGCTGCCCACCAAGGACCTAACAGTCTTCAGGGTTAAACCAAATCAAATCTTAAAGTACCATTTTAAGTTTTTATGCCAAACATGTCAAGAAACAACTTACTTAAATATTAGGGTGTTTTTTTTCTTCTCTTAAATAATAATATAGTTTGTATTATGTGTGGCATAAAGAAAAAATCAATAAACATTCCTTTATCATCTACCTTGAGAAACAGCAAAAATGTTTACATTGCTTATTACATTCCAGGCACCATTCTGGGTGCTTTCCATTCATTAACTCATTTAACCGTCATGACAGCCCAGATAGAGAAGTACTCCTCTTGGTGTGTACTGGATCCTGAGTCATCTTTGACAAGTTACTTACCTCTCTGAGCTTCAAAATCTCAGTTCTACAATACTGATACCTGCTTCATGAGATTGTGCAAGCTTTAAATGGAAAAATATATTGAACATGGCTAGCACTGAATAAGTCACCCAGTGAACATTGGTTCTCATTCCAGAACAATTCCAAAAATAGTTCACTTTAAATCAACGAGCATTTACGGAGTCCATTTTATATATCAGGCATTGTGCAAGGCATTGGAAATAATGATGGTAAATCAGAAACAGATCCTGCCTTTAAGGATCTCTGAGTCAACTGAATAAAAAACATGGGCATGAGTAGTAGCATGCAGATGGGTAGAAAGGCATTTTATTGAACTTCACGTAATTCATCCGTATGCACATGATTCTTAAGACACCCAGGGGGGCAGCCTCTATAAGTACTGTTTGAGACTGACCTGCAATTGAAAGCAAAACCAAATGTCAGAAATCATAAATTCAACCAGCAATAATCACTCCTCCAAAGGAAGGGATGAAAAGTAGCTCATTTTGTGTATTATTACTTGTGTACATTACTTAAAATTCTGTTTATTCCTACAATCATTTCAAATATACCTCTCATTGGATGGAATATAATAAAATGAATTTGCGTTGTAAGCTCTGGGGATTTCAAACAAATTATTACATAGCCACTGTTTATTAAATAGTTTGTAGTGCTCGCTTATGCCAAGAATATGCTAATATTTCTCTACACATAAAGCTCTCAAATTAATAAAATTTTGAACAACGTTCAGTAGGAACATTTCTACCCAGCTTATTAGAAACATCATGTGTTCCAAGTATACTAAAATACAGAATGCACAAAATTTCAAAGGTTAATATCAAAAGTATATAAGCCTCTCATGGTCCCTTTCATTCAAGATCACACTCAGATTCTATTTGTTTATTCAAAAAATATTTACTGATTGCTTACTCTGTACTAGGCACAATGTTGGGCACTGACAGAAGAAGAAAACAAAAAGAAAAAAAAAAATTGCTCTTAAACAACTTACAGGCCCATGAAGGAAACCCATCATTGCATTGCATTGCATTGCAGTAAATGCTATGATAGTGATAGTGCTAAGTATGGGATGCTAGAGGGGCATCAAATCTGGGCATTTAACCCAGAGTAGGATGTTAAGACTTTGTGAAGGAAGTGATACCATCTTGAAAGATAACTGAGTAACCAGGTGAAGCAGGGAAAGGTATTATGATTTCACCTATATGAGGATCAAAAACAGGAAAAATAAATCTATGATAAGAAATATTAGAACAGTAGTTACCTCTGTGGAGGGGGATTGCCTGGAAAGGGGCACAAGGTACTTTCTGGGATAATGGAATATATGATATCTTTAATGTAGGGTTGGTTTAAATAGGCAAATACGTTCATCAAAACTGATCAAACTAATCTTAAGATCTATGCATTTCAATATATATCTATTTTATCTTAATTTAAACAATTTTAAAAAGAGCACCACAGAGAAAGTGGAGCAGCCAGTGAGACCCCACATGTTTATGGGAACCACACTGCTGATCTCGGGTGGTCTTGGCCTGCAGCGGCTTGAAGCAGGGTTTTGGTTCCCGGCCAGAGATTAAAGTCAGGCTGCGGCAGTGAGAGCACTGAATCTTAGCCACTAGACCACCAGGGACCAGTGGTCAGTGACAAGACCCTGGCCTGTCAGCTGTATAGAAAAGAATTTCCACAGAGAAACGGAAAGTAGTGAAACAAGTAAAGTGTTTATTGGGAGGGAAAAGGGTATGTGTGGATAGACACACAGGTGGGCTTAGAGAGAGTCGCTCCCCTGTGGTAGTTTGAATCACTTTTATGGGGCATTTCTTCTGGGTTTCCTTTGGCCAGTCATCTTGCTTTACCTGGTTCTGAGTCCATATTTAGTTTATCTCAGGATCCTCCCATGCATGTGCGCACATCTCTTAGCCAAGATGGATTCCAGCGAAGAGGTCTATGGGTAGGTTGACATCACCTACTATGAGGTGACGCCCCCTCCCTTTTTGACCTCCAAGGAGCCCTTCTGCATGTGTGTAGTCGGGAAGGTCTCCTTGACTTCGAGAATGAAGAATATGTGGTCTTTTATCTCTTATCTGGACAGGGCTTAGCTTCTCCTCCCTCCTGCCATTTTGGAGTATCTGTCCACAGGGGACAAACTCCAGCTGTTCAGACTGGGGCCCATCTATCTCCTGCCTCACTATGATGGCCCAACATATATCTGTGCTAATATTGCAAGTCCTGAATGAAATATTCTACTCTCAATATAAAAAGAGTGCTGTATGTTGTGCATAGCACTGCCAAAGCAATGAATGTGTTAAAAAAAAAAAAAAAAAGTATCCTCTAAAGTACATTAATGCAAGGATAGTTAAGCCAAAATGGAGCTTCTTCCACAAAATGAAAGCACTGACCAGTGATGATGTGGGTGTCATCAGAAGGCAAAGAATTTCCTGGCACAGGAGTTAGTCAAATATAGTTTGGATGATGGCTTGGCAGGAATTCAATGGAGAAATTCAAGCTTCAGATGGAGGAAGTAAATGGGGGAAAGACGTCTTGAGCAATAAGACCTTTACATTCTCCTTCTAAACCCTGATATTCTATGATGCCTTGAAGAGTTCTTATTAAAAAGCTCTGAAACCATAGTCACACTTCACATGGTTCTCTCCTCTCCTGTCTCAAGAAGCCAATAAGAGGCTATAACTCTATACTGGAAGATATAGGCTGCATGGTTGAATTTGTATGAAAACCTCACAAGGGAAAAGTCGCCACTTTTCCTGGAAGCATACTGATGCAAATCACACTTTATAAAATGTTTTTTTAAATAAAAAAGAATGTAATTGCTCATTGAATTGTAATATGAATGCAAATTAACTTACAGTAATTATACTGTGCAATTTTCTACTTTAAAAACTTAGAAAATGGAAGAGACCTGATAAGTAATTTGAACTTAATTCTTCATTGTGTTGCGTCATTATGCAATGGTTACCATAAGCAATTTGCTCTGCTTTAATGTAAAATGTTTTTAGTTCATACCTTTACATTCGCAGGACTTAAATAAGACCATTCAATAGATACAGGTACTTGTTTTTCCCTCCCACCAGTACCTTGTAGAAACAATGAAGATTAAAATTAATATAGCACAAGGGAATTTGTGAAAGATTCTTCATATATTTTCATTTTGGAACCTTTAGCACATTAAGTGTCTCTATCCTAAGCACTCAATGCGTTTTAGGTCAGGGAATTCCTAACCAAATAGGAGTCCGATGATCAGCATTCATGCTTTAATGGCAAGACTTTGGCATAGAAATAAAGAAAATGCGTGCTAGTCCCAGCTCTGCCACTAATTAACTGTGTGACCTTCCCCATTCAGGCCCTCATTTCACTCATATGTAAATTAAAAGGTTGGGCTAGGTGATTTCCAGCTTCCGTCTCAGCCTTTACAGTCTGAAATTGCTCTGCACTCACTCTTTGCTCTGCATTGTTTAAGCAACATGAGTGACAGTAAATGAATTTCTTATTTAGAATTAATGACCCCCTGCATGAACCGCAAGCCCTCTAGTTCAGTCATTCATTGCTAAAGAATGTCTAACACAAAGATTATCTGTGATGACGCGAATGTAAAAAATAATAATTACCCGTTTTCATGCTAATAATAATTTGCATGTGTAGTTCCCTCAGTGTGGATCCTGTTAACTGCAAGGCAAAGATGCAGAGAGCTGGGGATCTCATTAAGCAGCGGCACGGTGTAGTGGAAAGAGAGGGAGTAAGGCTTGGAATCGCAAGACTTGGGTTTGGTATTTCCTGCGGCTAATAACCAGAGGAAATTCATCAGCCTCAGGAATTTCATCTCTTAAGACAGGATGCTTTCGGTTACTTCCCTGGAAGTTGTAAAAATTAAACCCATAATGAATGGAAAAACATTTGGTCACCTGGATTGGTAAATGTCTCATTTCATCCTCTTAACAACCCTGTGAAGTAGGAGCTACTATTATCTCTGTTTTCCAGCCCTCTCCCCAAAAAAACCGAAGGTAAGAGAAGTTTAATAACTTACTCAGAGTCACAGCCCATGACACTTGTCTGCCCTGTCTCTGCAGAGGGGATAATAACATTCCTTCACCTTCTGGAGTCCCATAATGACATATACAGTATAGATTTCTTTTTCTCTCAACGTATATAGCCTTTTTTTAAAAAAGGGAACTATTTCATCTTTGCGTAAGTAACAGGACTGTAAATGTCCACTCCTCAGCTACAAAATGGCAATAAAAGTACTTATATTTCTCTAAAGGATTCCCTTTAATTCCCTCTTTAGCATTTATCCCAACCACACCCAGTCCCTTTCTCCCTTCCTAAAAACCTCAATTCACATTTGGGAAAGTATGTAATTTCTCAGAAGCTGACTTCATCCACAGCTCTGGATTGGAGCACAGGACCCAAGCTAAGCCAGTCAACACACCCTATCCCCTTGACCAGACTGGTTGGTTCAGGGGCTAGCAGAAAACTTACCTTTGTCCATCCAAACTTCTGCTGGAAATATTGAGACAAAAAATAGCCTGTAGCCCAGGAAGCAACAGTGTGGGCTCCTAAAGGGAACAGCCCTTATGATAAAGTTGGACCCAAAGAGGTCAAAGCAGAGAGAGCAAAAGAAATCACAACCTGTCACATCACTGAGTCACTGCCTAAAGCCAGCATTACCTTCAAAATAACATGAGGCAATATATCCTTTTTATTGTATTAGGCAGCATTATTTGCAGTTTTCATTACTTTCCACGAAAACCAAGCCATCAACTCAATGAAGAGGTATTAAAGACGTAATGAAGTCATGAATGAGGAATTGTAAAAAGCTATGCAATCATAGGGCTTCCCTGGTGGCACAGTGGTTAAGAATCTGCCTGCCAATGGAGGGTACATGGGTTCGAGCCCTGGTCCAGGAAGATCCCACATGCCGCGGAGCAACTAAGCCCGTGCGCCACAACTACTGAAGCCCGTGCGCCTAGAGCCCGTGCTCACAACTAGAGAAGCCACCGTAAAGAGAAAGCCCACGCACCTCAACAAAGAGTAGCCCCCGCTCGCCGCAACTAGAGAAAGCCCGCACACAGCAACGAAGACCCAACGTAGCCAAAAATAAATAAATAAGTAAAATTTTTAAAAGCTATGCAGAGGGCTTCCCTGGTGGCGCAGTGGTTGAGAGTCTGCCTGCCGATGCAAGGGACACGGGTTCATGCCCCGGTCCGGGAAGATCCCACATGCCACGGGGCTGCTGGGCCCGTGAGCCGTGGCCGCTGAGCCTGCGCATCCGGAGCCTGTGCTCTGCAACGGGAGAGGCCACAACAGTGAGAGGCCCGCATACCGCAAAAAAAAAAAAAGCTATGCAATCATAAAGTTTAATAATGGTGATTATGACAACAATGAAAATGATGATGGAAGTGAAGAAGGAAATGAGAGCCTTTCAACAAATATGGCACCGAAATTTCATGCAGGGCAAAAGCTTCCCTCCGTGATTAAAAAAAACCAGTTCGTTCCTCTATGTTCCCACAATTCATCTTATAATATTCTAGTAGCATGCTCATATATCCCTGATCAAAGCACCACAGATGATGGGTCTTTTCCTGACCACACCTTCGACGTGTGTCTCCATTACTCTGCTCGTGCTGTTTCCTCCTCCAGGATTGCTCTTTCCCTTTCCCATTTATTGAAATCCTTCCCAATCTGCAGGATCTAGTTTAAATGAAGCTCCTTCCCTTCTCCAATCATTCTCTCTTTTCACTTTTTTTATATGTTGGGTATCCTTATAATCCTGATCCCTGCCATGGAGCTATTTTCACATGTCTGGATCCCCCATAGAGACTGTAATCTCTTAGAGAAGATGCTAAGCTCCTTATAAACAGCAGAGAGAAAGAGATGTGTGCAACATCTGTCCCTGCACTGTCAAGGGTGACTGAGCCGATGTGGTTGTAATTCCACCAGTGAGCAGTCATCAACCAAAAATATATAAGGAGCACCTTATGAAGAGATGAAAACACCCTGTAAATAAGAATGTTTAGATCACAATCTAACTGGGAGTTTTGAAGAAAGACAGGAGAATGGATGACAGAGGAAGGAAGGAAAGAAGGAAGGGAGGGAGGGAGGGAGAGAGGGAGGGAGGGAGGGAGGAAGGAGTATGGTTTGTGGAATGTTGTCAAAGGATGCCAAGGCAAAGTTCTCCAGGGCTTTTGTCTGTCTTCCTGTGCCTTGGGGAGAAAAAACATCAAGCTCTTGTCAGCCGTGCCTATTCTCTAAGGGATATCTCCAGAATGATTAGAAATATAGAGTCTCTTCTATATGTATCCCAGGTAGCAGTTTTATTGTACATTTATAAATATAGAATAAAACATAAATAGTGATTAAGATCATATAATTTTAAACTACAGCTTCATTTCTAATATTAGTTCTGACACTACAAGGGAGTCAATTTGGGTGAGTTCTTCAACTCTCAGCTGCACTTACCTCACCTGTAAAATGGGGATAATGATAGATGATTCTAGTGTCTATTTTAATTATTCAATAAAATAGTTTTGTAAATGTTTGCCATACTACTTGGTATATGCTAAGAAACTTAATTGCAGTAGTAATCACTAATTGGCACATGGCTATCTCTTTTCTGGTCACTCAACTGTCTCTAGAAGAGTTACCCTTGGGATAATAAGCACAGATATTCCAGAGTATAGCCATGAAAGCTTTGGTAACACTACTGCCAATCCTGGTACTCAAACTGCCTTAAAAAATGCCCTTAGTCATGCTAAGCATGACAAGTATTAAGACACTGGTAGATTTTTTTTTTTTTGAGTGAGCTTCTTTTCCCAAAAATCAATAATCATTGATCATAAAATTCCCCATATTTTCAAACATTTACTTGGGTGGTATACTATAGCACATCATTATCCCTATAAAAATGTTACTCTCGGGCTCTTGCATTCCCATATGTTTTCCTGCCTAGGAGATAAAGAGTAAGACATACAGCTGACATGCCCAGAAGTGTCAATGACCCTGGGTCTTAGCCGGTAGAAGAGTGCCACTCCTGTGAATGTCATTTGCCACACGTGTATCAGTGGAAGCTATTTTGGAAACTACTGATACAAGTGAATGAAGACTATCGAAAGGCTTTGAACATTTGAGGGAAAGGGTCAGATTTGTGAGGTAGACACATCACTCTCATAGTAGAAAGAAGGTCAAGTAATATATCCAACCCACCCTGACATCAGGCATTTCCTTCCTACTTTTTGCTGCATCACACCCCTACCCAAACACCACTACTCATGTACACTGAGAATAAAAGAGCCTGAAATTTCACTTAAAAATAAAAACTAAACAAGTATCTATCATGGGCACATAACGTTACTTCCAGAAGAAAGTTAATATTTCCTGCCAAATTCTAAAAAAGGACACTTAGTCATTGGGCATCGTCTGTATCTGGATTAACTAAATCATAATGTTTATGCAGTTTAGGGACATGTGAGTCTGTAGTTGCTGGTTGAGTGGGATGACCTGAGATGGTCACACTAAGTTGCAATGGGTTTATAGTAGGAAGGCCAGGTCATAGGAAGAATCAACATACTACTGTGTGCAAAGGACCATGACAAACATTAAAAAGAGATGCTGTTGGGAACACAAACATTCTCTTGCACGCTTCCCTCCCAGGGATCCTCCTAGCTCCCTGACACACACACACCATGCACCTTCACGTCTCTGGATTCTTTTCCTCATGCTCCTCCCTCTATATGAAATGCTCTTCTGTACCACTTTGCCTAACTAACATTCTTCAAAGACTAATTCAAACTTTGGCCTTCTACCCACCCCATCCCAACCCTGTTCTAGGTACTATCACTTGTTCTCTCAACTGTATTATTTAATCACCTTATGAATCGCTGTATTATAGTCATTTGTTTAATGCCCGTCCCTCCAAAAAAGGAAAAAAAAAAAAAAAACGCAATTCAAATCCTCCTGTTTAGAATACATCAGTGGTTCCTCACTGTATTTAGGTTTCCAAGAGTCTTTATAAAGGCTTTCAAGTCCCTCGATGATCTGACCCAGCCTCAACTCACTCCACTCTTCCCCTGCTCAGTATACTCCAGCCACAATGGCCTTCATTCACTTCTACAAAGCCCCATCTCAAAGCCTTGGCACATAATGTCCTGTTTGTTGGAACAGTCTCTCCCGACCTCTAACAGCCTCCCTCTCCCCAGGCCCCAACTCCTACACAGTCACTGATGGTCAGCTTAAATGCTACTTGTCCAGAGGTCTGACCTGACCTCCATCCTTAATGAGGTCCCCTTGTTAAAATCTTTGAAGGCACCCTGTAATTTCCCTTCATAGAGCTAATCACAGTCTATAACTATTATTTATAACTATCTATAATATATAATTGTATTTTATAATTATATCTTGACTTCATCTCTATTTCTTCCTAGTAGACTATAAACTCCTTAAGAGCAAAGAAATGTTTTTGTTTTTGCTTGTTGTTTTTGTGTTTGTTTGGTCACTGTAGTGGGTTGAATGGTGTCTCCCGAAAATATATGTCCACCTCCTAATCCCAGGAATCTGTGAATGTGAGCTTATTTGGAAAGAATTTTTGTAGTCTTGGTACACAAGTTAGGATCTTGAGATGAGAAGACAATCCTGGATTATACAAGTGGGTCCTAAATCCAATTATGAGTGTCCTTATAAGACACACATTGAGGAAAGACAGAGAAGAGAAGGAGGCAATGTGACCACAGAGGCAGAGATTGGAGTGATGTGGCCACAAGCCAAGGAACACCTGCAGCCACAGAAACTGGAAGAGGCAAGGAACAGATACTTCCCTAAGCACACAGCTGATTTTGGACTTCTGGCCTCTAGAGCTATAAGAAAATAAATATCTGGTTTTTTTTGTTTTTGTTTTTGTTTTTTGCGATATGCGGGCCTCTCACTGTTGTGGCCTCTCCCGTTGCGGAGCACAGGCTCCGGACGCACAGGCTCAGAGGCCATGGCTCATGGGCCCAGCCGCTCCGCGGCATGCGGGATCTTCCCGGACCGGGGCACGAACCCGCGTCCCCTGCATCGGCAGGTGGACTCTCGACCACTGCGCCACCAGGGAAGCCCTATCTGTTGTTTTAAGTCACCAAGCCTGTGGTAATTTTTTACAGCAGACTTGGGAATCTAATACAGGAAGTTTACATTCCTAGTCCTAAACAGTAACTATGTGTTGGATGAATGAATGGGTGAGCATTCATTGAACAAACATCATACACATTCATCACTACACACCAGAACCTACCACGGTGAACAGAACACAGTAGATGTTCAAAGTATTTATTAAATTTTATCGAGTTGGATCTCATTTTGTGGAAATATAGGCCTATAACATTCTTAGAGCTTAAATATGCAAAAGAAACTTAAAGATAAAGCTTAAGCAAATTTCTTCTTTTATAAATGAGAACAGTAGAGTTGAGACAGGTTATCAGACTTACCCATGGCCACACAGCAGGCTCAGGCTGCAGGAGATTGCATTTATTTATATAGTTCCTATACCAACATCTGCCAGAGTATCTTCCCTGAGTACAGTTACATCATTCTCATTAAAATCATTTGCTATGTTGTTAGTTAAAGACGCCAGCGTTCATTGTCATTAAACTAGTCAGTGTGTGTAGGTCTACACTGATAATAAAATACATATTGAACTAAATCCCAAGAATTGTAAGATAAAAAATGTATCCATTCAAATTCCAAGGAATCCAAGAGGGAATAGCAACACTAGATAGACATTTACTATGACATTTCACTTGATTTAATTATGATTTCATTACTGGTATTCAAATATTTAAGAGCTTATCAGGGATTATCTATTCATTTAAGAATTTACCCCAAAATATATTAAAATGTGTAGAATAAACCAACTCACTTCAGATCAAGGTCTTTCCCACTTAATTTTTTGTTTGTTTGTTTGTTTTGGGGTTTTTTTGTTTGTTTTTGCGGTAAGCGGGCCTCTCACTGTTGTGGCCTCTCCTGTTGCGGAGCACAGGCTCCGGACGCGCAGGCTCAGCGGCCATGGCTCACGGGCCCAGCCACTCCGCGGCACGTGGGATCTTCCCGGACCAGGGCACGAACCCGTGTCCCCTGCCTCGGCAGGCGGACTCTCAACCACTGTGCCACCAGGGAAGACCCCCACTTAATTTCTGACTTAGGGATAACTCCACTTGAGGGGCCTCTAATGATTATGGTATAAATTTAATTCTTTCCCTCAGATTACCTGGTGCATGGCAGAAAAGATTGCATTTGTTTCTATCAATATAAAAGGAATATCTTGAATCAACGCTTCTTTCCTTCTTCTTCCTCTGCATGGGAACACAATATAACTCTGGAAATCAGAATTTGTGTAATTATTTCACCAGTCTAATTTTATGATCTGAGGCAACTAACATGACCTATTTCTGTGTCACTCACCCATCCACCTATCCAGCCACTCAGGCATTAATTCAGAAAGTACTGATGCCAACCTACATCATCTGATTCCAAAACTCAAGTTCTTTTTCATCATTGTGTCCCCAGTCAATTCATCCCCATGTAAATGCACCATTAATACCTGTCTATACCTGTCTATAAAATGAACTATATGATGATATTTCTAGAAACTGGCATATTATGTCCTTTGGGTTTATTATGTACAACTAAATCTGGAGAATCTAGTTATAGTTGGAGGAATCCAGAAAGTCATTTAGTTACGTTCCCAGCTGTAGGTCAGTTCTTAATTACGCACATCTATGTAAGTTTATGCATTATATTCCTAAGTATCCTTGGGGCTGGAGCCTTCAAAGTCTCACCTGAAATCTGTTCCTCTGAACAACTACGTCTGGTTCCATTCAGAAAGCCTATATTATGATCATTCATATGTTCATTTATTCAAAAACTCCCTGAGTGTACTCCTCGTGAATGCTGCGCTGGACTAAGCACTGATGCTGAGGCAATGAAAGACTAGTTCTGTTCCCAAGTAACTCACAGAATAATGGGAGAGGAAGGTAAGTAAACAGGTAGTTTTGTAAAATAGTGTCCTAAGTACTAAAACACAGATAATTACTAAATGCTTGAAACACCTCCCCATGTCCCCAAAGAGAAGTATTCAGGGTGGGAGAGTGACCAGCAAGCCTTCAAAAGCAGGGGATTTTGTGAGTCTGTTAGGACAAAGGTCACCCCTTCCTTAGCCACTCACCCACCAGATTCTTTACTACTCAAAGGGTCTCTCCAACTAATTCCTTTCCAGTGACACCGGTCACCCTGTTAAAATTCTCACAGAAGTTCCAAAGAGAGAAATCCTTGTGAAGATTTCTCTCTCTCTGGGCAACCACGGGGCCACTGCCCAGATGAGATATAACTGTTGTACCTTTATTTGTGCCCATATTTGCAAGCGGTTTGTTATTGCCTCAATATATTTCATAGTTTTTAGAGGAAGATTTATCCCTTCTGTGGGCTTTCTTTTCAGAAAGGTCAATAAAGAATCAGATTCCTAGAGAAAAATACTGTATGATGGTACATAATGTGAAACCCAAATGTGATTATACCGAGCCCTTATTTAAAATCATTTAACGGCTCCCCAGTGGCTGCAGGTTAAAATCCAGTGTCTTTAATCTGGCGTACGGGACCTCCATGGTGAGCAGCTGCCCACTCTGCAGCCGCATATTTCATCAAGATGCCCTAACATGTTGGAAAGCACCAGGCAGAACCTTTAGGTTGTAGGAGTCACTGAAGGGCTTAGTGGAGAAGTGATAAGAGCTGGACTACATTTACAGAAGCTTGTTCTACATTCCCTGAATGAAGCAACTGAAAATCCATACATAACTCAATTTGCTTCCTCAATACCCTTTTGGAATGAGGCAGACCATAAATTAGGAAGCGAAACACAAAGTAAGAAAATAAATAATACAAATGTTATGTAACATTAAATGTAAATAATTATTTATAATTTATAAATTATAAATAATTATTATTAAATGTAAATAATAAAAATAATAAATAAAACCCTTTACAAAAAATACAACTATAAAGGATCTCCACAGGGACTTCCCTGATGGTCCAGTGGTTAAGACTTTGCCTTTTAATGCAGAGGGTGAGGGTTCGATCCCTGGTCGGGGAGCTAAGATCCCACATGCCTCGCAGCCAAAAAACCAAAACATAAAACAGAAGCAATATTGTAACAAATTCAATAAGGACATTAAAAATGGTCCACATTAAAAAAAGAAAAAGGATCTCCATGATATTTACTATTGCTTCTGTAAAGATGTCAGTCTGAAGGTTTGCAGACAGCCTCCCTGAGTTATGCCAGTGACAATCCATTAAGTATTCTCAGACAACTGGGAATCTTGACAAATCCTGAATCACCCAATAGTATGTAAATAGCACTCTATATGTCCCAACAGTTTTGCACAGGTGCATGGGGGTGTATATGTGAATTATTGTGTTTACTTATTGTCATACTGTCCTGCACCCATTTTTGAAGTGTGCCTTGAATTCAGATGTTGATTTTCCTTTTTGAAAAAATAAAATGTGAAACACAAAAACTCAAACCAGTTAAGAAATATACAACTGCTCTTCTCTACTGGGCAATAAACTAGTTACAGGGAAAAAACCCTCCAGCAACTTAGAATCAAAATAACCCAATCTGTAACTAATAACATTTGAGTGTTGTATTATTATATTGAACAAACAATCACTGAATTTGTCTCCTTTGATGGATTAATTAATTCAATAAATATTTGCTGTGTATGTATTAGACACACAAAAAATAAAATTATTGTCCAAGTTATTATTGTTGCCTTCAAGGAGCAGAGTATTTCCATTTATTTTGAGGTCCCAGGAGCAAGAAATCAAAACAAATACAGGACATAATTTGATACATCCTTCATGCTATCAAGCTCACCCCTACACAGACACATACACACAGATAGACACACACACACACACACACACACACACACACACAAACATACAACACTGAAAACAGTGATTAAGAATTGGCCTTACACTGTTATTGAGCCCAGGTCTGAATCACTAAACCTCATCTACTTTATGCTCCAAATGTTGGTAGGTCCTTATCTTCCCACTTCTGACCTTAAGGCTCATTTTTAATAAGAACTTTTATTCCCCCTTTATTTTTTTTACTGAATTTCCAACTAGGATTTTTTTTTTTTTTCGGTACGCGGGCCTCTCACTGTTGTGGCCTCTCCCGTCGCGGAGCACAGGCTCCGGACGCGCAGGCTCAGCGGCCATGGCTCACGGGCCCAGCTGCTCTGCGGCATGCGGGATCTTCCCGGACCGGGGCACGAACCTGTGTCCCCTGCATAGGCAGGCGGACTCTCAACCACTGTGCCACCAGGGAAGCCCCCAACTAGAATTTTGGTTCCTCCCGAGAAACAACAGCTCAACTTGTCTTGGATAAACATTTTGCCCTCTGATCTGCGGGCCAGAGGCCACTGTCAAGTTCAGTAGGAGAGGGACAACTCCCCAACCCACTCACCATGTTATAACAAGTCCCCATCCGACAGCCCAACATAACAGCCCCACATTTCAAAGGAGAAATGTGTAAATGTAAGAAATATGATAGACCATGAACCGTAAGTCAGGATTCTGCTTGCTCTATGGCGGTATAAAAACAAACAAATATTGCACTAAAATAGTGACTAAAAACCAAGAAACTCTAGGTGTGCCATCTTGTGGAGATCCCTTTTTACCACTATATCAGCTGGAGTCCCCACTCCCCCATTTTACCATTTTAGTCTCTTTTGGACCTGATTCCATAAGTGGTTCCTAGGCAGAAGGTGGATTATTTAGGTGCCTTAGAGACTCTTTTCCAATCTTACCAATGGCTCTGAAACATTTTTCAACTATATCATTTAGTGTATTTTTCCTCAGCTTGTGAAAATGTGACATACTTGACATGACTTGCTATATCTGTTAGGTTGATTTTATTTATTCTATAATTATTTAGAGTGTTAAATATATGACAGTCTCTGTATCCAACCACTGAATAGCCAACAAGACAGCTATGATCCCTTCCTTTAAGGAGCTCACAATCCTGTGTTAAAAGACACTTTACATATTAGGGTCATGGATATGCTGCAGGTTGTTTTTTACTAGGGGCTCCTAATAAAAATCCTTAAACAAAAACTACTGGAGCATCTTATGCTCCTGGAATTATTTTAATAGGCTAAACAGCCTTCTTATTATTTAACTGGAAGATAATGACTGAAATGTAAAAGACTAAGGGAGAGTGACCACATTGACTTAAATTCATACTAAAGTGTAAATGACTAACATTGGATATTATTTTATGTATAAAGCTCTTGATAGGGTAGAGCCAAAGAGGAGGGTACACTGGGTTCTGAATTTGGGGAAATCATGGCAGAGAGAAACTTGATGTTATGAGGGGAGAAATTGTCTAGCAAATAATCCAGCTTGTGGTGGGTCCTTTGTAATATTTTTTTTGCTGAAAAGAATACCAAGCTTGAAATCAGAAGTTCTGGGTTCCTGTTTGGGCTCTACGATTTTGTTTTGTGGCTCTGAAAAAGGCCCCTATTCTCTCTGGGACTGAAGTTACTTGTTTATAAAAACGGATAAGATATTCTGCCCAATGATATCACAGATTTATTAGGAAGGTAATATTGATCATAGGCCATAGAACTGTAAGGTGTTCATAAGGCAGGAACACTGTTCTGTCACGTGGATACCTCAAATTATTTTCAAAACAAGAATGAGACCAGTGTAAGCTGCGGACACTGATTTAAATTAAATATACACACACAAATCTTTGTTGGTCCAATTACAAAGTTTTACTTTCAAACTTTAAAACAATGAACTTCAATTTACCTAAAGCCATGCTTTCAGATTACAATAACAGATGATTCCTTTATGCCTTTCAAAGGAATTATTGTGCCACAGGGCTTAGCTCACATTTTTGAAATAAAAGTGTTCCAGTAGGATTGTCTGGTTTCTGTTATCCAATCATTCTACAGTTGACACGTTATATATAGTTCAATGAAAATACCATAACGCTTTTGAAAGAGTTGTGTTTTCCTAAGAAGGCATGTTTCTTGCTTTATATTAGCCATGATTTAATTGCGGGTCATGAAACCCAATGGACAAAAGTCTTTCAGGTCAGCATTCATTACACATCTCCTCCTTGCCTTGGGATGGATCAGCTAATTCTCGACCCCAGACTCCAAGACCACCAGCTTGCAGACACGCGTTTGCATTAGTCCCACTTGGGTAACTCTCCCCACTTTTGTTACCTCCCAATGCTTGCTGAGAGGTTAATTTACTGAGGTTCAAAGAAGTTAAGCTTCTGTCCACAGGCACGTGGAAAAACGTGAACCTCTAAGACTTGAACTTAGGTTTCTAGGGCACCAAAGCCCATATTTGTTCTTCCTACCACATCGTGCTAATTTGTAGAACATCTGACTTCTCCATAGTGAGACTCTTTTTTAGTGGAAGAGACCTGGGTTGTAGTATTCTATTAAAAAAAAAAAAAACTATGTTAAAAGATGTTTTGTGATGTGTAGGACAAAAAAGGCTATTTAAATTGAAATCATTTTCCTAGTATCCAAGATCTCTAAATCTCATGCACATTAAGTTTGAATTAACACTAACAAGGGTCTAACAGCTTTGATGCTGTGTTCTTAGATAATTAAATTCTTAGAAAATCATTCCACATTTGAGGGAGAAGAGGACACAGAGAGTTCAGTCTTAATTCAAAGTCACTTACACATTGTTACCTGCTGTTTCCAGGCCTTCACAGAATCAGCAGGGAGGATTTGATATTAAAAATGAGGGTTCTCTCTCTCTCTCTCTCTCTCTCTCTCTCTCTCTCTTTTTGCCAAGCCCTCAGGGTTGGGGGAATGGTGGAACTGTCCACTGGAACTCTTCCTAAGCTATCACCTTACTTTGGCATCTGTCATATACTGGAAGATCCAGGCCATTTGGCACATGAAACTGAGGTTCCTATCAGCAGTACCCCTTCCTTTACAACCACACCCCACTTTATGTGTCCAAAGCGCTTCATAGTCTACAAAGCCCTTTCCATTCATTATTGCATGTGACCCTCAGATC
The DNA here is from genome assembly GCF_963455315.2 of Globicephala melas. NCBI lineage: Eukaryota > Metazoa > Chordata > Mammalia > Artiodactyla > Delphinidae > Globicephala > Globicephala melas. The sequence continues at coordinate 139,572,427 of NC_083314.1, read as the reverse complement.
CACCTGCAGAAACTTGAAAGATGGTACATACTTCCACATCACCATCCAGAGAAAGTGGCAGGCTGCCAATGGGCCTCATCAGGTAGCATTTACCTTGGATAACGCTTTCCATCCTAAACTAACATTTGACCCTGAGACTTAAAGCCACAAGCTAAATCTTGTTGTATCCTAGAAGTAAGCAGGCTTGGGAAGAGTAACTCACAATAACAAACCTCACAAGAGGCTGATGAATACACTTAAGTTCTAGCTTAAGATTTTAGGATGAGAAATAGAACTGCCAGTGGGTGGTAATCATTACATCGGCATAATCAGGGCACTTTGTTCCAGGACAGCCAAGTTATCAGAAGGTCGTTTGATTTTCAAGATGAGAAAGCTAAAGCTCAGAGAGGACTTCCCTGGTGGCGCAGTGGTTAAGAATCCACCTGCCAATGCAGGGGACACAGGTTCAATCCCTGGTCTGGGAAGGTCCCACGTGCTGCGGAACAACTAAGCCCGTGTGCCACAACTACTGAGCCTGTGCTCTAGAGCCTGCAAACCACAACTACTGAGCCCGCATGCCACAACTACTGAAGCCCACGCACCTAGAGCCCGTGCTCCACAACAAGAGAAGCCACCACAATGAGAAGCCCGTGCACCACAACTAGAGAAAGTCCGCGTGCAGCAATGAAGACCCATGCAGCCATAAATACATAAATAAATAAATAAAAATTAAAAAGAAAAATCTCAGAGAGATGAAATAACTTGCTGTAGACAATCTAGCTGGTAAGCAGAGAAAACAACTGGAACCCTCCATCTCACCCCAGGGATAGAACCAGCACAAGGATGGAAGAACCAGGGTAGCGGGGCTGGTGGTGGTCCTTGAGCTAAGCCCCTGTCTTCCTCCTTGTTAGTGCTTAGATGGGCACCATGGATGCTAATCCTCATGTCTCTCTCTTTAATGTCTTTGAGTGATCCCCAACCCTGAATTAGTAAAGTATAACTTCAGCTTTGTTCTGGTTTGGGAGGGGGTGCTGTCCCTTTAAGGCAATTTTGTATATTTCTGCTTCGATCTGATATGTGCTGGTTTAGAATTGGACCCTCAGACAGTCACCTTACTTCCTAGGTTAAGATGGCACTCTACAACCAGCTCTGTTCGCCAGCACATAACTCTTCCTAGTAGGCGGGGTGGGAATTATGACCCCCATTTTTCATTTGAGGAACTGGAAACTCAGAGAATTTCTCAAAGCTCCTACAGCTTGTAAGCAGAGGTTCCAGACTTACTCCACACTTTGGGCTTCAGGTCGTGTGCTCTTTCTACTATATCACAATGCCTAAGGACAACAGTAATCATAATATTCATTGACCACTAAATATCTTAAATGCACTAATATATTTGAGCATCACCGCAGCTCTCACTGTTATTATTCCCAGGTTTTCGATGATAAAATTATGGCACAGAGAAACCAACTAACTAGTGCAAGGGCGCACAGTGAGTAAGTAACAGAGCCAGGATTTAAACTCAGTCTGGCCCCAGCGTCTGTGCTCTTAACCACATCCTCACAAGTGGAAGAAAGAAGACTGCTCTGGTGTGGGGTTTCAGGGTCTTGGCTTGGCCGAATATCCTTTGCTCATCTATTGACCAGTGAGTGCTGAACTCTGACACTGGGGCCTCATTCTGGCTTCTAGGAGGGTTGTCTAGCTTCTAAAAAATGCAAACAGTGACTCATTAATTACTCACATAACAGTGTAGTGGAACATCTGATGAGACAAAGACTTTGTGAATGGAAATTACACCACACGGAGATCCTGCGGAGGAAGGCAAGGAAGCTCAGCCTCTGAATCCAAGGGTCCCAAACAAGGAGAAAACTAGTATCTACTCGCCGGGACTCTCACATCCAGCCAGCCCACTCGTTATTGATAACGAGTCAATAATGTGTCATTTCACAACGTTTGCAACACTACACAGCTTGAGGGGAGAAATAAGAATTCAGACTCTGGTCTGTCTGACTCCAAAACCACTGTTTTTTCTCCATAGCATGATTGCTCCCAGGACATAATCATTTCATTGTAGTCACAATCTCAACCTCTGACTCCCACTTCCCACCTCCTAAAGATGTCACTTTCCTAGATGTAAAGACTTAAAAGCCATAATTGAACCAGACTATCAAATGCCAGGATAATCCATGTTTAGCAAAGAGAATGTAGGAGAAAATTTCAAGAAAGAGTTTTCCGAGTGTTTGTTTTTGAAATGCCGTTCCCGTGAAGCCCTTAATTCAATTACTCCCGGCCATAATATGGAGTTCAGGAACGAGTGTAGGCAGTTACTGTAAGAGAAAAGACCCAAATGCATGTTTCCCTGCTTTGGAAAGACGCTGTGAACTTGCAGGAAGAGGAGGGGAAAAGAGGGTCAGGACTAAACATTTCCTGGGCCTCTAGAATGGGCCAAGCACATTCATAATTCCCCAGAGTCCTCTCAACAACCCTGTAAACTAGGTACTACTGCCTTTTTCTACAGATGAGGAAACCAAAGACAGCTAAGCAACAAGCATGGAGCCACCTAGCTTGTAAACGTTGGAGTCAAGTTTTCAGGACAACACTACCCTCCCCCATATTCCCAGCAGGCACATCCTCTCTTGGCTTAGCTTGAGAACGTCCATTTTCAGACATGTAAAGGTCCTATAAAGGTCAGAAAGGTTAAATGATAGAGCTACCATTTCTAGCCAGTCCTCTTTCCGCTCTTAAGCTCTTACTAGCCTATGCCCCAGGCTCTACCTGGTACAATGTGAACATTTCATTGCACTTCCGAAGAAAACACAACATGTAAAGGACCCTATAATAAGCATCTTGTGACTGGAGACCATACCTTGTCTGATCTATGCATCATCGTATCCAATGCCTGGCCCAGAATAGGTACTCAATAAATGTGGAAGAGAGGGAGGGAGGGAGGGAGGGAGGGAGGGAGGGAGGGAGGGAGGAAATATTATAGAAGTAAAAGTAAACTGGTAGAATTTGGGAGTTTATTACATGGGAAGAAGTTAGAGAGAAGGGAGAGAAACCAAGAAGATGAAGACATGGGCCATCAAGAATCTTATTGTCTAGTAGATGAGGGTAATGTCTGTGAATATCTATCGTCAGTTTACACAGTGTGTTCTTTTAATAAATGAGAAAGTGTTCCAATTATTTTTTTATTCTGAAGTTTATATTCACTTCCACCACTTGAACTACAAGGAAGGAAAAGATTTAACCACATTTGTACTTTCTGTATTCACATCTGAGAAAATCTGCTGAAATGTTTTTTTAATAAGATTCAAGAAAATGCCCCTAGCCAATCAATAAGCCAGGAAAAAAATACTCCTCTGGTGAGTCGGTGAATTATCCATGTGTTGGTATTTTGGAGCTACAAGAGCCTCATGTTGTTTTACTGAAACTTATCCCACAGGATATTATCAGGAAGTATCATGTAGTTCTGCAGGTTAGCTGATCTGCAAGAAGGAGGTCAAAGAGTGGCATGAATACCGTGAAACACAACTCCAACTCTGTAATCTAATTTCTAAGTCCTCAGACACGTTCTTACTGAAAACATACCCCCCCAAAAATAGTATAGACAGAAATCAATTTTCTCACTTAATCAGCTTCTTTGTGAATTCAACCATAAATTATGTGCTAGAGGAGGCTAATCACATTGTATATGAATCTCGCAAAATTTGCATTAATTACAAGCTAAGATGTAAGTGCATTATGTGGCATTGTATGTATTTTTAGTTTATCTCATAAAAAAGGTTATAGCTGCTTATGGTAGACATGACTTCTTTATTCTCCAAACGCATAAAAGAAGAAAAACAAAATCCTACTGGTTGGTTTAGGAAATGGTGTCTTTAGGAAGAAGATAATCTTTTTAACTCTGCTGGTTCTTGAATCGCTGCTAAAGCAGCATCTCCGAGACACTTGCAAGAGTCCCCCTCTATAGCTAATCTCCTTTGAAGCCTAGAAGAGAGGTGCCTAAGAACCAGTTACCTGAATGATTACAAACCTCTGATAAGGTGATTCTGGGTTAGGTTTACTGTGTCCAGTCTTTACTACTATTCTTCAGACCCTCAGGTGACTAATAGTGAATGTGGTTCCTATTCTTTCCTATTTTATGGTCACGGGGCTAATTCCCAACTGTCTTGGAAGTACAGTTATAAGGGGGAACCAAGTTATAAGGGGGAACCAAGTTATAAGGGGGAACCAGTTATAAGGGGGAACCAAGTTATAAGGGGGAACCAGTTATAAGGGGGAACCAAGATGATAATTAGTTGAGGAGCTGTTTAGTTGGGAGGAAAAGTCCCTTTTATGGCTAGAGATGCCAACATATAATACTCTGTTCATTCTTCCACTCATTTCATAGACCTCTACTGTATGCCTGTCATGCACTAAGAATTAAGTTGAGCACTGGGAATTCTAAAATGAACAAACAAGAAATTCTCCATCTTCAAAGACAGCAGTCTGGTAGAGAAGGCAGAATATAATCAAATTATATCAATATTGTGCTGCAAGTGCTTTAATAAAGATATGTGAAAGGAACAGTAATTGATACAAAGGAAAGAGAGAACAACTTCATCTAGCAGGAAGGGGACAATTAGGGAAAGAGGAGGAGAAGATGCAGAGCTTGGTCTTGAAAGATGAAAAGGGATGACAATCCAGAAGAACAAAGGAGATTTCAGGTAGAGGGAAAAGCATGTTTCAGGTAGGGGACCACTGTATGTAAAGGGGACTGTAAGCAGTTTCTAAGGGGCAGCAGTGACAAGATGGAACAGGAAGGGATGCGTCAGTTCATGGAGCAGACAACCTTAACTGTGTGTGAGTGTGTGTGTGCGTGTGTGTGCATCAGCTCTATCTGTCTATCTATCTATCTATCTAGTGTGTGTATGATATAATTTAATGCTCATAAACCCGAGGTAGTAATTTTCATTATCTGAAATTTACAGATGAGAAAGCTGAGACACATCTGGCTATCCAAGGCCACATAGCTGGGAATTAACAGCAACTAAGTACAAATGTATGGAGTCTAATCCTAGAGGCATGTCTCTTCATCATTACATGAGAGTTTGGACTTTACCCTTAAGACGTGGGGAAGAGTATTAAAGAGAGGAGTGTTATGGTAAGAGTAGGTTTTACGTAGATCCCCAAACCACAGTGTGGAGAATGGACCACAGGCAGAAAGACACTTAGGATACCAATGTTAACCATCAAAGCAGTATAACGAAGACCTAAACTACTGCAGCACAGTAAAGTGATTTACCCAAAGCAACATAATCAGCTAAGTCAGGACAAGAAAGCAGGGTCTGGACTCAGCTCACCATCCTGCATCATTCATGATCTCGTTAAATATGGAATCAAGAGAAAAGATCCTCTATTCTAATCTGCAGCTGGGGTCCTGAGTCAGAACCTAGAGTTGAGAGAAACTTAGGTTGATTCAGTACATCTGTCTTCTCCAATCAGGAATTCCTTATAGAACATCACTGTCAGATGATGATCCATTGTGTGCCTGAATTCATTTCCACAAAATGTCTTTCAAATGATTAACATTTACTCAGTAAACATTTATTGAGCATCTATTGTGGTTAAGGCTGTAGATACAATGAACGAAACCCAACAGGATCCTTCAGGAGCTTACAATGTAATACTAAAATTTGTTTTCCTCTAATATCTACTTATTGTCACTAATTTTATTCCCTAGAATTATACATAGTAAGCTTATTCTCTTATGCATGGTAGCATTTCAAATACTGAAAGATTTGAAAGCTCTCGAGTGTTTCTTTTTCTCTTTTCCAAGCTAAACACTCAGTTTCTTCAACAGTTTTTCGTATAAGGCAGTCAGAGTCCAAGATTGACACAGAAATCAAATCAGTTATAATTAGAAAGATTGCAGATGTTGGTGGCTTTGAGGTATCTGATCACTAGGATCATGGAGGGCGCTGTATTAGAATTCAAATTAGAGTAAATTTAAAATAAAAATGCCTTAATATATTTGCACCTACACTCAAGATCAAAATGAAGTTATTAAATGAATCTTAATAATCAGAGGCTTCTGGTTTAAAATAGTATTAAAAAAGTAGTTGGAGAAAACCTCTGTCAATCTTCCAAAAAAGACAGAAAATCCAAAAACTCATAAAAACACACTGATAACCAGTGTCAAGACAGTGACAAATTATTCAAGAATTGCTCATTAACTACAAGCACTGAACTGTTTAAAATGTAATCAATGTTCCAACCATATCATTCCCATCTGATCTTCAAAAGGATGCTTCTTCAGCCCTTCCCAGTTATCTCCACTCTGATTCCAAAAAATAAAATCTGTTTCAACTTGAAAACTGGGCAAACATTCTTCTCCTAATGGTTTCCACTTTTGAAAGAAGAAAGTAGAGCCCAGAGTGTCCTTCCTAACTTTCCATATTAGAATTCTTTTTATAACCACTCCAAATCATAATTCCTGGAATTAAAAAGACAAACAAAATTGGAATCAGGAAGAAAGACAAAATGTTAACGGTAGTGCAATGAATCCAAGGAGGTATGATTTTCAAAAGTAAAACTGTAAAATTGCCAGAGACGAGGGAGGAGGAAACATGCAGTCCTGTAGCAGTGAATCCTGGGGACCGTGGTTCGTATACACTTCATCTGGGATCGTGGAGAGGAAGGCAAAGAGGAAAGAACCTGTCTCAGTAGCCCTAAACAGATGCGTGGTAAACACAAGAATTGTACTAAGGACTCTGTGCATCAACCTGCCATCCACTGCAGATCTGTTAAAGGAATAGACCAGCATGTCAGTGGACAGAAATTGGAGTCAAGGGCAATCCACATATCACATTTGTTGGCAAACACTAGATCTGAATAGAGATCTCTCCTGTTAAAGGCTGAGTAAATAGAAAACAACAATATCAACATGGGGACGGTAAAGAAAAGTACTACAGAGAAAGAGAAAAGGAATTACATATTCAGAAGACCTTTGAAAATTATCTATTGCAGGAACTCTAGAAGAAATAATTTTGGAAATCTATTTGGCATCCTCAGTGTATGCAGGAAGGTATGACCTTCATGAAACCAGAACCAAAAGCCACAAGAAAGAAGGACAGAAGTAAACTAAAAATGTTAAAATTAAAGCCTACTTTGGAAGTGGTAAAGAACAAAATAAACCCTGAGAACAATGGGATTTGTGATGAAGAGGACAAATTTGAAAAATTTCCAGAGGGAGAAAAAGGGCAAAGACCCATCAAAATAATTAGAAGGTGATAAAAATGGAGGACAGTAAAGAAAATCCACTGTAAGAATTATAGGATTGTCTGAGGAGCAAATGAGAACTGAAACAGAAGGAATAATTTAAGATATAATTGAGGAAAACTTTCCTGAGAGGAAAAACAAAGAGCAAAATGACAACGAATTTGAGCGTACAGATAGCAAAAGCTTGTTGCATTTTAGGTAAAATCAGTTAACAACAGACATACATCTATGTAGAACCTGGAAAGAATGTCAGTTTATACTGTTTTACTAATAAATTGTGGCAAATACTTTGGTGTTTGTGTGTGTATGTGTGTGTGGTGTGTGTGTGTCTGTGTGTGATTCCCTTCCAGTAAGACATTTAATACATAAGAATAGATATATGAAACATAGATATAAGTATGAAATATACATACATTTATATGTAGCACATATGTACACATAATATGCATATTCTTTTGTAGCTTTCTTTTTTCAATTAACAATGTGTCACAAACATTTTCTAGTGTCCTTAAGGATTCTAAAATATTTTTACAGTAGTCCATCACATCATGAGCTATTTAACTAATGCTTTTAAGTCATTCTAATTTTTCATGATTATAAATATAACTGTATTATAAACTTTACCATAAACAACCACATTTCTCTTTATCCTATGAGGTAAATTTGTCAAACTTAAACTGTTAGATTAAACAATATATATAATAATTTTAAGTTATAAATTTAAAAATCCTAGGTATTCCCTGACCAAACAGAAGACTTCCATTTCCTTTGAGATGATCACCTGCAAGTTAGCCTAAGACTTCTCTTCAATACTTCAACCAGAAGACAGCAAGGAAAAGCCCGAAGTCTTCTCAGAATAAAAAGTTGCAACTCAAGGTATTTAGGCTGAGCTAAGCTGTCTTAATGAGTAAAGGCAAAAGGAAGATGTGCAAAGGCTCAAATAATACGCCACTTGTGTACCCCTATTTTAAAAAATCCTTGATAAAGAAGATGTGGTAGATATATACAACAGAATACTACTCAGCCATAAAAAAGAATGAAACCATGCCAACATGGATGGACCTAGAGATGATCTTACTAAGTAAAGTAAGTAGGACAGAGAAAGACAAATACCATATGATATCACTTATATGGGGAATCTAAAATATGATACAAATGAATTTACTTACAAAACAGAAATAGACTCACAGACATAGAAAGCAAACTTATGGTTACCAAAGGGAAAAGGGGTGGGAAGAGATAAATTAGGAGTTTGGGATTAATAGGTACACACTACTATATATAAAATAGATAAACAATAAGGACCTATTGTATAGCATAGGGAACTATATTCAATATCTTGTAATAATTTATAATGTTTAAAAATGTATAGTTTGATAAAAAAATTTTAATTAAAAAAAGAATTATTACAAATGCAGTCATGTAATCTTAGCTTTTATATGTGCACCTAATAATTTTCTTATAATAGATTCTACAAAAGTTAGTTGTCTTCATGAGTCATGTGAAGACATGACTTTTTGCTCTACCTTTAAAAAATTAAATGAGATTAAATAATATATTATGTGTTTATAAACCTTTTAATGACATGGAAAAATATGACGCAAAGTCAAATGATAAAAAGAAAACAATTTAGATTTGTATAGAGGATGATCTGCCTATGTAAAGAAAAACCAAAATCAATGTTTAAAAGACTAGAAGACCAAAATCTTAAAATAGGTTTCCTGTGATCAGTAGAATTTGAATATTTTTCCCTTTCCTTATACTTTTTTTGAACTTCCAGAATTTATATACGAAGCATCACTTTTTATAATCACAGGAGGAACATATATAATTCAAAATGTTTTGATGAAATAACTTTAACTGAGCAAAGTGAAATCAGATTTAAAATTTTTTAATTTTTGTAAACTACTTGTAAACCTATCACCAAAATATGCTATTTTATGTTGTGTTCTCTTTCAATCAATCTACCTATAAATGGTTTTTATACCTGTAATATAGCTATATACAATTTTAAATTCCCTATTTTCTACTCAGTTTTATTTCATAAACACATATGCATATTTCTACTTGGAGAGATATCACACTTGGTATGCTACGCTGGTAAAACATTCCATCACATGTATACACTATGATTTATAAAAACAGTCTCTTATTGTGGGGCATTTAGGTGTTGGAAGTTTGTCATGATGACAAATGCCACAACTTTGTACTCACAGCTCTTTTCTTCCTTTTATAAATTTTTGGGATATACTCCAGAACTGTAATTTTTGTGCATAAGGGAATGCATGAACATTGTTATGGTTTTTGGTATGTGTTACCAGATCACCCTCCAAAAGGTGAACCAAAGGAAAAGCCCACGGGGCTTCTTGAACATGAAACTAGAAGAGGCGTTGGCAATCAGCTGAATGGTGCAATTCTAATTTTACAGGAAGAAATAGGAACTGAGAGTAGTCACTGGCTCCAGGACCCAAAGCAAGTTTCATACAGAGCAAAGATCAAACTTAGACCTCTTGACTACAGAGCTCCTCTCACATCACTGTGCCAATGTATTCTCTCTCTCCCTTCTCAATCCTTTTCCTGGAGATGAAGGAAGAAAACTGTGTTGATTTTAGTTTAAGGCAGCGGAGGAAGCAAGAATTTGCTTCAGATCAAATCCTTGCTTTGCCACTTGTAACTCTCACCATGCTGCTTACTTTTTCTGGCCCTCAGTTTTCTCATCTGTAATACAGAGATCCTAATACTGTGCCCATTTTACAGGTTGTTGTAACATTATCTCCATAATGTTGCGGAGCCAGCACTAGCTCATATGGCACTTTGTGAGGGTTAGAAGAAATCAGTCCCCTGAAAAGGTGTGCAAAAGCTAGAACGCACCATTTCTTGAGCAGATAGAACCTTTGTGCCAGTTAGAAAAGGCGTTCCTTCCCCAGGGGAAGCGGAGCCTAACAGTGTGGGGAGCATTAACACAGGATGATGTCAGCTCTCATTCATCCCTTCGTTCTGGAGCCTTCACGTTGAACCACAAGGGGAGGCCCAATCCGTGGGGCACCATTCGTATTCTCATTCTCATTATTATTTGGGAGAGAGGACAATTTCTTTAGGACACTCAGCCCATCCATCCTAACGCCACAACAGTGAAGGCAGAGAATACTTCCTGGCCAGCAAGAGTTAACAGAGGGCTAAATCCCACTGCTCTGAAGGCCATCAAGGCCAAATGCGAGCGCTGACCTTCATTCATTCAGGCTTTGTGCTTCTGCTGAGGGGCTGCAGTTTGCCTGGTGCACCTGCTCTTCCTAATTTGGCCTGTTTGGGTAACAAAGCTCCCAGCGATCATCTAAACCTCATTTGATGCACCTGTGAACAATTCATTATATTAATATAACAGCAGGGGAGGAGCAGAGACACTAATAAATAGACTTTAGCTGCCAGGACGCCTCGTTGCAGCCGCGGAGGCCCTTTGCTTACACTCTCCGGCCCCAGCGGCACTGGGAAGGTCCTGCAGACCACACAGGATGTGTCACTTCCCACAGCTGGCCAGAGTTAAGCACATCAATGAACTGTCTCTTCTCAAGATCTGTAGAATTTCCACCTTATCCGATTCGAAAAATGTGTTCTCAGGTAGAAATGGAGCACGAGTGTTGCTAACTAAGGTTGCTTTGTTCAGGATCTGGGCACCCTCTTCGTGGCTGAATCTCCATTTATCTCGGCAGATCTGTACCACAGCGGCACACAGAGCGATTGGTCAATGTCTTTCTTTTGGTGGCTCTCAGCACTTCTGTGCTGGCCTAATGCTGGAGAGAATTTTCCCTTTTCCATCCCTTGAGAAGATACCCACGTACGTTTTGTAATGCTCTAGTTTACCGCTTCTTCCAAAACATGGGTTGTTTTCCTTTTTTTCCCCCACAAACATAACCTACTCAACTTCAAACTAAAACATGTAGGTTCTGGAAACCAAAATCAATCTATAGATGTTTCAACGTGGTGTATGTCACGCCCCTCCCCCATGCTCCCCCAGTATGTGACCCCTGACTTCCTCTCCAGCCCTGTCTCTCCCCACTTCGCGTCGCGTGCTTCACGCTCTAGTAGGAAAAGGAAACTGTTGGCAGTTCCTCGCAGATGTCACCCTGTTCCCTGCCCCTGTGTGTTTGCCCAAGCTGTGTCCTCTGCCACAAATGTCCCCCACTGCTCAGTGTGCCTTGTCACCTCTTACTCATCCTTCACATTTTGCTCAAGGCTGGATTAATTATCCCTCATCTGTGCTCCCTGCTCACACCTCTATCATTACATCAATTCTCTCCTATTGTAACTACCCTGTTATGTTTCTATCTCCCCCTCTCCCCTCCCCCAGGAGTGTGAGCTCCAGAAATGTAGGGGTTGCTCTTACTATATGTACATCCTCACTGGATGAATAAAACCATGAACAGCTTTTTGCTGGAGGGAGATGAGGGTAGAGGAGAAAGAAATAAATAAAGATGGTGAGACATGGAACTGAGTGGTGTAGGTGAGAACACTGGCCCGAGGCCAGACCTCCCTGCCTATCACTGGCTGTGTGAGCTTAGACAAGTCAGTTCACCTCTCTAGGCTTTTGTTTTTTATTCCATAAAGAATGTTGGGTGATCTTTGGAGCTCAAGGGATTCTGGTGCGGTGAGGGTTGCCCACAAAGCAGGTGGGCAAAACAGATGGAAATCTAGTATTTTCTTTCCTCAGATTCAGCTTAATTTGAAGAATGAGCTCTATGTCTTTAACTGTTGGCCTGAGAAAGCAGTTAACAACTACCGAAAACTCCCAAATGCTTGACATACACTAACTCATATCCTCCTTACGATAACCCTATGAGAGGGAAATACTGTTCCCATTTTTTAAATGAGGAACTGAAGCACAGAGAAGTCAAGTAAAATGCAAATGGACACACAGCTCAACAGTGATGAAGCTAAGATTTGAACTCAGGGTAAGGGGCCTTTCAGGACTAATACTCGGTGGTTTTAATATTGAGCTGAGGATGTAAATAAAAACTATACCTATGTACATAATGTAGTACTTGCAGAGCACTAAGCCAGCGATGCAAACCTGATGGCTGAACAGCAGAGTCCAGAGAAGGCAGTAACCAGTCTGGCTTGGCATATGCAACAAGGGCGCTTGGTGGTGGTAAAACTTTGCAGAACCCCCAAACGAGAGCAGGATGCAGACAAGTGGACAAATGCAGGAGAAACATTAGACCTAGGAGAAAGGGAATATAATCTAATATAAAATATAAAATGAATGTGTTTACCAAACCCAGAGGTAGCAAGGGCTTCACAGTCTATCTTTAAAAGGCATCCATTCCCTCTTGTCACTGCACAGGCAGGCCCTAGTCAGGGTCCGAGTACCAGCTGTATCACTTACCAACTGTGCTACCCTGGACAGGTCCCTTGGCTATGATGCACCTCAGTCTTCCCATCTTTAGAACAGGGTTAATGATAGTGCATTATATGTGACAGGATGTGTAGTTTATAATAAAGTGCACAGGCACCAAGGTTATTACTATGCTTGGGCATATTTTAACGATTTTCAATATCCTTATTATAAAAATTATGTACCTAAAATTCTTGAAATAGCAATATAATATGGATTTCTATTTTGGAGGCCTTAGATTTTTATTATCAGGTAATACATTCTAGCTGCACATTTTTGCCTCAAGGGAGGCATAGAAAAGAAATATAATGCTCAAATTTATTCTAAGAGGAAAGAGGGAAGATCTCTAGGATGAGTGTGCTTTTTACTTTCCTGCTGTTCCAAACTTTTGGTGGCCTGGAGTAGCAGAGTTTTATAACAGCCATTGCAAAGTAAATATCTCAGTGACGATTAAAGAGCTACCCTTCTTTGAATTTCCCACAACACTTAGCTCAGCACCAAGATTCAGTGGGATTTTACTGGATTCTATGCTATTCTATTGTTTCTAATCTCTTCTATTTATTCATTCATTCGTGAAATATCTATTGAGAAACTATTTTGTGCCAGGCACTCTATTAGGTGTGTTGATACAACATAAATAAGACATAGCACTTGTCTGCAAGGAACTGATCATTTTGAGTCAGATACAGACATATAAACAACAAATATTTGCTACATCTCTACATTGGAGAGCTCCTTATGTAGAACACAGGCTACATGCTAGCTGTAAAGAAAACCTGGTATACAGGACTGAAAGAAAACCCAGGAAGCCCAGCTATCCTAACCTTGAATTTTTATTGGTTCCTCAATAAGTGAATAAATACTAGCTAACATTTCATGAGTACTTACTAATAAACACTAAACTAAATATTTTAATGGACTATCCAATGAACCCTTACAACACTATAAATATGGGTTTTATCATTATCCCCATTTTAAAGATGAGGAAACTGAGGCTTAGAGAAGTTAAGCAACTTGCCATGCTCTCTTTCACCTATGAACCCTTTTTTATGTGCTGTACCCTCTGGAAAATGCCATCTCCCTTTTTTTCACTGGTCCCCCCTCACTCACACCCCCCAAAAGGCTGGATAACTCCTAACTCCCACCTATGCTTCCAATTTTGTTTTGAATATCACTTTCTCAAAATAGCTGTCTTTGATCTCTTACACCTTTATTTCTCATAGCACGTGTACTCTGCAATCTTGGCTTACCATCATGTACCAGAATTGCTTGTAGAATCTTCCTCTCCTCCACCAGACATAATCTCCATGAAGGCCATTCTGCCTTGGGTTTGTTTCTTTCATTAGTATTTTCCAAGAGTCCAGCAAAGGGCTCGGCACATAGAAGGTTTCAAAAAATATTTCTCAAATGAAAGAAGCGGGGAGAAGGTATGCGAAACATTTCAAGTAGCCATCAAATTCAAAAAATCTCCAAGTACTTAATAAGAAATTCTTCCTGGGGTCTTATCATACTGTTTCCACAGCTGGGAAAAGGACAGTAGATTGGTGAATTGCACCAGTTATCTTAGGCAAGTTGACATTTGTTGTACTGCAGGGAATTTCTCTTAGCACAATATTTCCTGGGAGGAGCAGGTAAATATTGAGACAAGATACACGTCAAGTTTTTTTTCCGTGAACCACTGTACAATAATCAATTCCAGAGATAACAAAGGCATTTGTTAACAGCTCCTTCTCCTTTTTCAGAGCTCAGTTCTCAGTCTGGCGATGTTACAAAGCTCAAGAAAAGAAGTGTTGTTAGCAGATGCCATCCACTTGTCAGAGGAAAAATCCAAAAGGCATTCTGTAATACCTCAGCTTTTTTACATACAGATAGTCTTTCTGTCCCCTAGTTCATCAAAATTCCTGATGGAGTGGCTGTAGAAATGGAAAGTGAGGGTTTTATAAGCAGATTAAATGAGAAAAAAACTCAGTCCAGCAGAAAAATCTCCTTGCACAGTCCTCTGGTTTTCAGGTTATATTTTCACAAACAAGAGTCATGGCTAGGGACATATGTTTCCTTCTATTAGAGTATTTTGCACATTGAACGTGTTATTATTATTATTAATATTTTTTGGTCACCTGTGCTAGATTTTGAGGGCAAAACTTTGTTTCTTTTACCTTTGTACCTTTGCCTACCTGGGTAGCACATCGAAGGCCCCTGGTGTGTATGCTCTGAGCAAATGAATGAATGACATGAATGAACATTCAGTGAGTGAAGCCAGTGCAGCCGCTACTTGGAAGAGCTACATAATTCATTCTTGGATGGATTTCTGTAGAATTTCTATTAAGTACTTTTGGAATTTGCCTATGCAAACAGATTAATAGAGCTAAAAACTCTTTTCAAAAGATAGGATCAAAATTGGGGATAGATTTTCCTTTTTATTCTTTCTGAAGACAAGATGCTTTTCATTTTGGGCTTAAACTGTGGCCTGATGAAGTCCAGTTGCCTCTGCATCCCACTGGACACACCAGCAGGGGCCTAATACGTGTGTAGGCAGGACAGATGAATGAGTGAATGATGGATCTTCCTGTTGTCTTGGCTTCCCTTAGTCAGTGTCTGAGAGAGCAGAGAAAAAACTGAATGGAAAGACCAGGTTGAAGCAAGCAGGCAGCACACAGCATACCTTTGGCAAAAGTGTCTTCTGATTCGACTGCCAGAGGACAGAGCTTCGTTGAGCCTCAATGTTTTATATCCCAGCCGTCATCACCACACTCTAAGTTCTGTTCTTGGAAGAAACACTGTCAAGGCCTTACCTAAATGTTCTCTCTATCTCTAGTGAACCATGAGGATGTAAGACCCTGGTTAAGGACCAAGCCCAGCCATTTGTTCCTGGCCCCTTGACACACTGACTGCTTTCCCAATCTTCAGGGCAAGTGTCAGGAGAATCTGATGTCCCGTCACCTCCAATCCATGAATTGTGGCTCCATTAAGCCTGAAAGGATATCGCAACCCTCCCTTATCTGTTCAAACCATTCAACTATCTTACAGAGAGAGCCGAATGGAGTTTGCAATTTCTGTGGGTACATCAAAGAAATAGGATTCATTTTTTCCATGTCTAATGACTGGGGTCTTTCTTCTTCAGCTTCTTCCAGTCTCCCAATTTCCTATATGCTTGATTCCCTGCCCCCTTTTTTGTGAGAGTTAGGGAATTTTGGAGAGAAAAAAAAATATATATATATATATATATATATACATACACACACACACATTCAAATTATGGTTCTGCCATTAGGTGTGAGACTGTGGAAAAAGCAGATAAGCCCTCTGAGTCCACCCGGTCGTCCATAACTTGGGGATAATAATATTTAGGTATCAGAGCTCCAGGGAGGATCATATTACATAATGTAGTCACTGCTGAGCCTGAATGTTTATGCAGTAGTTTTCAATTTCTGCATAACAAATTACCGCACATTTACCGGCTTAAAACAATACCCATTTATCCTCTCAGAGTTTTGTAGGTGAGAAGTCTGGGCAGGCTTGGCTGAATTCTCTGCTTAGGGTCTCACAAGGCCAAAGCCAGGGTGTTGGCTAGACTGGGCTCTTATCTGGAAGCTCTGGGGAGGAATCAGCTTCCAGGCCCATTCAGGTTGTTGGTGGACTTCAGTTCCCTGTGGTTGTAGGACCGAGGTCCCCGTCTCCTTGTTGGCTGTTGGTGGGCACTGCTCTCAGCCCCTAAGGCTACCTGCGTTCCTTCTCACACAACCCTCTCCGCCTTCTAGTCAGCAATGTGGTGCATTGACTTCTGATTTTTGAAACCTCTCCAACTTCTCCTTTTGCCACAAACCAGAGAAAACGTTGCTTTTAAATAGCATGTGTGATTAGATTAGACTCGCTAGGTAGTCTCCCTTTTGCCATATAATGTGACATAATCATGAGAATTACATATCATAGTATTCACAAGTTCCAACCACACTCAAAAAGGAGGAAATTACACAAGGGCAAGGCCACTGAAATCCATTAGAATTCTGACTACCACAGTGTATCAGAATCACCTTGGAGCTTTCTAAAAAAAATACTGATTTTTCTCTACCATAGGCCCTCTCAATCAAAATGTCCAAAAGTGGGTGCTGGGAATTTGTATATTTAAAAATTTCTTCATATAATCTGTACATAACCAGTCTATGAATGTAATGTGAAAACCATTGAGTTAATGTATTCAAAGAGCCTTGTACAGTGCCTGCGATATAACATGAACAGAACACGTGTTATTTTCTGTTCCTCTTACCTCTACTATCTTGCTACTAAAAGTGTGGTCCATGGACCAGTATCATCATCATTTAGAAGCATTTTAGAAATAAAGAAGCACAGGTATCACCTCATAGACTCAGAATCTGTATTGTAAAAAGATCTCCAGGTCATTTGTAACACTGCCTTAGGAAGCTCTCCTAAAATTGACCCATATTATAAACCCTAAAAGGCTATTTGAACTTACTGCTTATTTCCAAGTGGATGTGTTTACACAAATATTTCAATTCGATTAGAATCAATTCAACTAAATCCCAGACCATTTTCCCACATTTTATTGTATACCCGGCACAATGATAGATGGTATATGAAGAAAAAAGAATTGTAAGTTATAATCATGGTTTACTAATGCTCACTCTGTTACTGGATGCATGAAATACACAACAATTTGAGACAGCAAGTTTGATAGGACATTTCGAGAACTGTAAGAGCATTTTATTTCAGAGTAGACAGGGAGAAGACCTTGAGCTGGTTCTTGAAGGATAGAGGTAGACATTCTTTAAAAACTAGTTCAAATGTTACTTCATCATTCATTCATTCAACAAGTATTTGTTGAGCTCCCACAAGGTACTGGACACTCGGAGTTGACACTGTTCCTAAACTCCAGGGGCTCTCTTGTTCTATATTTTGGTCTCATGCATTTATTGTATCGTTCAGCACATTGCACTGTATGTCCTTGTTGAGTATGTCAGGTTCCTGCAAAAGATCTTGCACTTAACAGAGACCAAGCTACACTTTTTTTGGTATCTGTTTCAGCACAACAGTGCTTGACATATGGTAAGAGCTCAAGGAGTGAGTGAATGAATGAATAGATGGATGACGACAAGAAAGAGAAAGGGCATTTCTGTGGGGAACATGCATGGATAAAGGTGTGGAGGGAAGAATGACCACAGCATCTTCCAGAGAGAATTCCAACCTGATCTGATATGAGAGTTCATCCTGGAACAGTTGACCGAGTAAGGTTCATTGGAGCTAGAGTATAGAAAAATTGGAATTTTAGGATGAAAACTGTACTTTCCAATTAAATTCAACAGATATGTGTTAAGCTGATGAACAACAGGGAGCTACTATAGGACCTTGGGGGAAACTAAGGAGGTTGGCATATGGTTTGGAATTGCATTGATCAAGTGGTCCTAAATAAAAAAGATTAATATGGCAGAGATGGAGGCAGAAAGGCAACGTACAGGTGTGTGCACATACATGTGTGTGTTTAATGTGCGTATTTGGGGGTTGTAAGGAGAGAGGTATCATAGCCATCCAAGCAAAAAAGCATGAGCAGATGCTCAATATGGAAACATTCCCATTTCAAACAAGCCAGAACATGTAAAAATAGACGGATAGGCCAACTCCGTCCCAACACAGCTCTGAGGAAACATCCTTGGAATGCTGACATACAGTTTACTCACTCATGTATTCAGTCTTGCATTCATTCAACAAATATTAACTCAGTGCTGGGCACTGTGCTAAGGTCTGGGATTACAGAGATGAATAAAATAAAAAAACCCTCCAAATTAAAGCTATTCACTCTGTTAGAGGATTAATCACGTTAGTGACAAGATAAAATTGCTCAAAATTGAAGATGAAAAACGCCTTCTGCAAGTCCTTTAAGCTTTCATTCAGAGTCTGATATTTTCTGGCTCAGCAATGTGGTTAAGTGGAAGGCAGACAGATGAACCTGGTGCTGAATCCATCCCCTACTAGTTACCTGAGTTTATGTCGGTTTCTTCATTTGTAAATGGACATGATTCCTACGTTATAGGACTGTTGGGAAATTTAAGGAAATGATCCACATATGTGAAGCGCCTAGGTAAGTGCACGGCACATTGAGAGGCTGAACCTAGAAACGGCGAATCCAGGCTACATTACTTCTGGCTTCTAGTCACATTTAGCCAGGGGGGCACCAACAGAATCAGAGGGGAAAAGGAGAAAGAAGTTGGGTATGTTTTCTCCATTTCTCTCCTCCTCCCTCCTCCTTCATCCCTGTGCCCCTGGCAGAAGACACATCCCTCTGACATGCTAGGTCCCACCAACAGCCCCAGCTCCTCTCCTTACTCCTTCAAAGCAGTGGCAATGCTTCCTGCATTGCTTACCCCTGCATGGGTGCTTCACCATCCACTATTGGCTTCTTTAACGCTGCCCATATCTCTGTAAGTCCCTTTGTTGGTCTCATCATTTGAACCATCTAGGTTGAATTATAATTCCTATCAGTATCTTGACTGTTACAAAGATATTAAGTTTACCGGCAAGGCCACAACTTCTCCAAGTGTCTTCCATGAGCTATTCTGCGGAAAAGAGGTTTCTATGGTCAAATAAGTTTGGGAAATGCTGTATATACGATCTCCCTCTTTGAGAGTCACAATATATATTAACATATTAAAGGTTCAGAGAAGTCTGAAATGAAGAAATGTGTTTAATTTTATTTAACAGCGTTTTCTATACTCACTTGACCATGAAAGTATTATTTCATGTAACACCTATTAACATCCTACACTTGAGGAAATGCTGAACCAGGCTAAACTAATAAGATGATTTGTCACATGTATGGTGGTTTGAGGGCAAAAGAACATTGCATTCGGAAGCAAGATTTGCTACTTCTTGTCCTGAATCTGCAACTAACTCATGGAAGACCTTGGGCAGACATCTCACTCTACCGGAACTCAGTCTCCATAGAGAGGCTAGAGAAATGATCTGTTTTTTCCCTCCTACAAATCTGACTCCAAGGCACATTCAATATTTTCATCAACATGAGCAATCTTGGCAGTTGGGGTAGATGTATCCCAGGCATGTTTTGCTTTGTTTCTTTTGCAACTGCAGCTTTTCACCCCCAGAGTTTTACTTCTTCACAGTTTTCCTATCAGTCAAGACTCCATAATTTCAAACGCACTTGTATCGAACTACACAGAAATGTTTATAAAGCAGCATTCCACCGTTTTTAATGTTCTTTCCACTCCAGCACACTACAATTTCTGCAGTCGTAAAGTGATGGTACTGAAGGTATCTCCAGACCTAAGGTCTTATGATGAGCTGAATATGCTACTTTTCATTTAGTTATTTACGTATCATGGAGGGGAGAGCCCCCAACAGAGTCTTGTAATGTAGTGGGTCAGATGCCCTCATTCTCAGAAGGTCTCACGCAGAAAAGCAAAGCCTGAACACATTTAAACTCTTGATGATGACTCTAGTGTTGCACAAGAATCAAGGCATCAAGTAGCGTCTTAAACCCTAGAAAAACCAGCAAGAAAGAGCTCTGTCTATAGCCACCAGAGCAACCCCACAGACATTGCACTCTGCTTGGCTGACATTATTCCATCCATAAAGCACAGTCCAGATAGTTCTCTCCACAAGGCAAATTGTAGCTCACAGGAAATGGAATGGAATACAGATTTCAGTTCTCAGAGTTTTAGATAAAAATGTAAATGAGGAGCAATACAATAATTAAACAAATCATTCACAGGAATTTTTATGGCCTACTTAAAACCCATCAGCAGAATTCAAGACACAGCGAGACATTCTGAGTCCTCAAAATAATTGATCTGAGACAAGGCAAACACTCATCTAATCGCCATACTAGAGCTGAAGCAAAGGAGCAGAGAGTTTCCGACTTTCTCATACTTTTACTTCCCCCCCCCCCAGCTGGATATTTGAGGAGAAGGTGATGGATCAAATTCCAAAGAAAGGTCAGCAAGATAGTCTCATATTAACAGGTGATATGATCTATCACCCAACTTCAAAGCTACCTGAGACGGTGATGACTAAAACTGTGTGTAAAGCAAAGCCATCCTTTCCAAATGGGGACAAGGAGAGGAAGGCACTCTGTGAAATGACTATTTTCTGTGTGATTAAAAAATACAAGTGTTCTCTCCAAAGGTGAAGTTAAAATTTCCTTAACGCACAAATCAAAATGTCGAATGCACTTCATAATTATTGACTAATGTTTGGAATTAGAATTGTGATGCACAGATTTGGTTGTCTCTCAGATCGTCACATATCTGTATTATACACCACTTGGGACAGAGCTAAAAGCCATTTGAGATGAGCTCAATGTAAATGTAGATGTTTGTCAAGGTTGACGTATGCGAGATGTAACTACGGCTGGAAAGGGCCTAGAGTGTAGGCTGGGGAAATAGAGTTATGCAAAAGAAAAAATCTGGAATTGCCGAGAGAAAGAAAGGATGCTAGCGGTTAAAACCAGAGGAAGCAGGAGATTAGAGCACGTATTGTTTCCTTTCTACAAGTGAGACGATGAAGCTGAGAGAGGCACACCATCGAAGTCCTCTGGTAAGTAGCAGAGCCAGGATGACAACTAAAAATGGATTCCCAAGCTGGTTCTCTTCCCTGCACATTTTGTTGGCCCCCAGCCAAGTTCTGGCCCATGTAGCTTTAGGCTAGTTCAGCTATAGGGAAACCGGTATTTGCCTCTTAACTTTTAAGACCCATGGTGGGTCATTCTGGGAAGAGAGGTAAAACTGTACCAGCTTGATTTAATTAGGGACATATTTTTACTTAGAAACAATACTCTCCTCTTAACATTTTGCTTAGCATGTTCATACCCTTATATTTATGGTGCACAAAAGAACTGGATTCTGTAGCAAAAAAACACAGGAAGATCCTTCTTCCTTTCCCTTATGACTTTGGGTTTAAGAACAGTCTTCTCCTATCTAATGCACAGAGCAGGGAGGGTTTGCTTTATTTCTCTATATAGCACTGAAGCCCTTGACCTCTCTGGGAAGTTCATCATGCTCTCCTCTGCGTTATTTCTGGACTCTGTACAGGACTTAGGTTAGAAGTTATCACCCAGATTGCACTTATAGTGGAGGCAAAGTGGTCAAGAACTTGCCTTCAGACAGATCTGTGATCAAATCCCAATTTACCAAAAGTGACTGAACAAGTTAAACTCTTTGTGCCCTAGTTTCCTCATTTAAAACAATGGGGCAATAGCCCCCGCAAAGAGTGTGTGATAGATTCTCTTGGTGCCTTGCTGGGCACCATCCCCCAGCTGCCCTGAATGTTGGCTGGGCACATCGTGAATCGATCATTTGCATAAGAATCCTCTTCTTAAGGTTCTGCTTCTAGGGAATCAACTAAAGACAGAGTTGTGAAGATTAATGATAAATCAGTTTGCACATTGCCCAGCATGGGTAAAGTATTCCCAAATAGTAGCTATTATCATATTATTAGCCACATATCTGGAACCTTTAACACAATTCCTGGCACTTTGAGGTGCTCAATAAATTATACAAAGTGAAGCTATGTGAAATCACATCTTGTCACCTATGCCTCCAATCTGAGTACCCTGAATATCCGTGGAGGTGTCTCTATTGAACTCTATCTCTATCATCTCCAGGTAACACCTCCACCTCTATCCATTTCTGTATATTTTCCTTTAACCACAACAGCCATAAAAATGTCTATTGTTTTCCTAAAGACAAGATGCTTATCGTGGAGAGAGAAAAAATACAGTTTCTATTCTTAAGAAGTATAAATGTGTTCTCAGATTTACTATCAACATAAAATAAAAGAACAATGCATATCATTAGATTTCAGGAAGTATTTAGGGATAAACCATTAAACCATTATAGCTTTATAAGTAACCACATTAATGGGATATTGATCTATTTAAAGTACTTACTTGCTTTTTCTCCTCTTTAAAATGCTGGAGTAATGATAATACTGAGTGTACGATCTGAGGAATTCAAACAGCTGAACTTGTATTTTTAAAATTTAATTGCCCCGTGAAGCAGAGAGCAGGCTATTGTAAATACATAATAAAATTAAACAAGATTCTGACACTTGATGATTCAGATGTCATGACCCATGGGATACTTTTGCTACGAAAATTAGTGGTGCTTCTGGGTTGCTTCCATTTTCACAGCCATGAAAACAAGTCCATCTCCCCTCATTCAACTGCCCCCCGCCATCTATGTCTGCTAAACAGACCAAACCTTATTTAATCCAAAAAGAGACAAAACACAATGAACAAGTTTTATGAATATGGGTTCACTTTTTTGCTTGCATTAGGAAGTATGAACTTACATTTCCCATTGTTCCAGAGAGCATTATAAGTGCAGGTCAGAAGTGTTAGGGAGAAGAGGTTTGGCTTCATGGCTCTGTAGGAAAGTATTTAGCCAGAAAGACACATCCTGTTATAAGAGATAAAAGTGTTTGTATTCATGATGAAATTCAACAGTTGGGCAAAAAAAAGGGCGCTCTTCATCAAAAGAGGGACACACCCCAACAAAATAATTCTCCTTCAGAAACTCTAGTGTCAGAGGTAGACAAAAACACAGAGACTCTAGGGTATATTTGAGACTGTCAGGACATGGAAATATCCTTAAATATGTATCATAATGATGCTAGAGGCCTGAAACCTGGAAATGTTGGGGTACTAAAAGGGGAGGTATTGGGTCTAGGAGAACAGAGGTTGTGTGGTCTGTACTCAGTAGGGGAATGAAAGATAAGTAAGGAGCACATTGGCCTGGGCCCCCAACCTAGGAAGCAAACTGGCATCCCAAGAAGGTACAACCTACCTCTTTTTCCATGGAGAATGGCCAACGAATAGTAACTAGCATTCAGATTCATAGGCTTAATCTTTGGCTAAGAAAATCATGGCAGAGAGAGGAATGTCAAATACCTCGCTGGAGGTCACACATATTTAAAAACGTTATTTTTGGCCCTCAAACAAACTTCTATGTACAGAGTGCCATGTGCTTTCTGCACACGATCTGACGGCAGCCCTATGAGATGAGAAAATTGAGGCTCTGAGAAGCTACTTGAAGTACTGAAGATGTTACCAGCCCTCAGTGGTAGAGCCCAGCTATGAGCCCAGGACTTTTGCCCAACTGTTGAATTTCTTCATGAACATAAACACCTTTATCTCTTATAAATAGGATATTTCATTCTGGCTAAACACTTTCCTACAGAGCCATGACTGCCTGCTAAGTTCTGTCCCTTAACTGCTAGGTAATACTGGCCAACACCATGTTATAATCACCTATCTATTCACTCAGCTCCATTATAGACTGTGAGGTCCTTGAGGGGAGGAACTATGTCTTGTTATCCCTATTATTCCCAGGACAAGCCACAGGGCTTGGCTCAAAAATATTTGTTGAATGAATGAGTGAATGGACTAGATTAAATGGTACCTAGGATAAACCTGGTTCTCAGGTGTGCCTATAAACAGTGTGATCATGAATGGAAAATTTTTAAAATGCACATTTTATATTATGTGTGACATTTCCCACAGTGCCTTTATCTACATATAAAATTTCTCATTCCTTTGTGAAGATCTCCCTGACCTTCATCCAAAGCGATCACGCCTTCTACTAAACTTTGTTAATACATTTATTACAATAGAAAGAGGCCAAAGGGAACAATGGGCCAGGCTTCCTCTTGGATAAATATCAATTTCTTCATCTATGAAATGGTGGTCCTCCCATTGGCACTTACTCATTTAATATGTATTGAGTGATTTCTGGGTGGCAGGCATATATGTGCATGGTCCTAAAGCAAAAGAGTGGAGTAGGACACAGTTCATGTTCTCACGGATTTTATAACTTAGTGTTGGAGACAGACATGGAAACAGATCATTACAACGTAGTGTACAAAGTGCCGTCTTGAAGACCATGTGCCAGGGGGGCCCAGAAGAAAACTGCTGGGCTCAGCCCTGGGATTTTAGGGAGAATCTCTCCAATGTAGTGGCTAAGAGCTCAGGCTCTGGATTCCAATCCCAGCCTGACCACTTAGCACTTGTGTGACCTCAGGCAATTTACTCAATGCAGCGGTCACTTCCCATTTCCCTGTCTGTAAAATGGGAATAATATTAGCTCCAACCTCAGATGTTTGTTCTGAAGATGAAAATGGTAAATAACATCTAAACTTTAGCTCCGTGCCTGACACATAGTAAAAGTCTGACAAAGGCTTCACAGAAGAAGCTGTGTCTTGAACGGTGAGTTGGAATTTGTTGGAGAAACAAAGGTATTACATGGAGAAGGCCTTCTAGGTGGAACAAACAGAATGCAAAATGGTTGCGATGTGTGAGGTTTTCAGTCCATCAATTTTAAAACCCACAGTAAAAAATACACTTGACATCACAATTTGGTACACAAACATAACTAAAACCATAGTTTAGTAAGACAATACTTACTCTCACTCTGTGTAATATACTCTGATTTATTCCATTCCATTCCATTCTATTCTAATTTTTTTTTAATGTTAAGGTTCATTGAGCTAATTTTGTGACCTCTTAGTGGGTCAAGACATACAGTTTGGAAAACACTTATTTTAGAACACAGTAAGTGCTGTGGTTTTCCATAGCTGAAGTGTTGGGAATAAAAGGAACAAAACCTGATTATGCTACACGTTGTTCCTGGTCCTAGGCCCTGACATGAATAAGAGTGATTAGAGATGAAGTGGAAAAGAAAGTCAGAGTCCTTATCCTAAAGACCCTCATAGAGAAGGGAACCATCCTACACTGCTGGTGGGAATGTAAATTGGTGCAGACACATGGAAAACAGTATGTAGGTTCCTCAAAAAACTAAAAGTATAGTTGCCATATGATCCAGAAATCCCACTCCTGGGCATATACCCAGACAAAACTATAATTTAAAAAGGTACATGCACGCCTACGTTCATAGCAGCACTATTTATAATAGCCAAGACATGGAAACAACCTAAATGTCCATTGACAGATGAATGGATGAAGAAGATGTGATGTGTGTATGTATATATATATACATACACACACACACACAATGGAATATTACTCAGCCATAAAAAAGAATGAACTAATGCCATTTGCAGCAACATGGATGGACCTAGAGATTTTCATACTAAGCGAAGTAAGTCAGAAAGACAAATATCATGTGATATCACTTACATGTGGAATATAAAATACAACACAAATGAACCTATCTACAAAACAGAAGGAGATTCACATACATAGAGAACAGACTTGTGCTTGCCAAGGGGGAGGAGCGATGGAGGAGGGAAGAATTGGGAGTTCGGGATTAGCACACGCAAACTATCATATATATAATGGATAAATAACAAGGTCCTACTGTCTAGCACAGGGAACTACTGATATATTCAGTACCCTGTGATAAACCACAATGGAAAGGAATATGATAAAGACTATATATGTATATATGTGTGTGTGTGTGTGTGTGTGTGTGTGTGTATAATTTACCAGGTTACCCAGGTGCTTGATGTGCAGGTGCTGAGGAACCACTGTGGAGTTCTGACACAATCGGTTTTAAGGGTCTGGGTGATCACTCTGGCAGTGGTGTGCAGGATGGCTCAGCAGGGGCCTGGATTAGAGGGATGTCATGGAGTTACGCTTTGATGAAAGCTCTGAATGACTGCTAGATTCTATTATGATAAACTTGGCAGTAAATTGCACACCTCCTCCTAAAATTCAGTGCCTTTCCCAGGACATTGAACCCTCTATCCTATTTATGCTTGTACAAAGATTTGGCTGGAGCTAGAGAAAGCCCAGGGCCTCAGGGCTACATGAGTAGATCTGCTTTCCAAGGGTAAGAGCATCTGGTAGTTAAAGTATTAGAGAGGCTTGTCATGATGAATTTTATTTTTAGCAAGTAATTTGAAAATACTGTGCACCTGATCTGAACTCTAACCCATGGGAAACGATTTTTCATAAACAGAAATGTAATGCATTTTCTGAAATAGTATGAAATTTAGGTGGTTATCAAAGGCTACTTTGTTAAAATTATCTGCTGGTATTTGGTGTCAGAGGCTATTTGCAAGCAAAGTTTTTGGCAAATTAGGATTTAATGGTTAGAGAAACTAGCATTTAATGAGTGCCTACTGAATGCAAGTGCTTTTATACATATTATGGTAGAAGTTCTCGTAAACAACCTTCACTTAAACAAACTGCTAGATTAACAGGGTTCCCATTCTTTTGATAAATCTATTAACTATATCTATTATAACTTTAAAGAACATGAGTAGCTTGTAGATTTTTTTTTAGAATACCCATGTACCTCCATTCACATTGGATGAACTATATGCTCACCATATATTTGTTTATCCAAATTATACTTGTTATTTTTGTCCTGTAATCTACCAAGTAACATGCACATTGATGCGATATATTCACAAAAAGAAATATTTCATTTCATGAAATCTAAGTTGAATGCTTTGGAAAGACCTGATAAAATAAATGGACTGCCTAATAAAATGTTGAATTAAGTTGGAATAGCACAACTATAAAGGATAAAGGCAAGTGGTAAAATTTTTAAGTGTTGTTAAGCACTCATCCTATTTCTAAAAAACTGACACTGGAAATTATTTTTAAATGCTTTATACATATGGTTCATGCCAAGGGTCTGGTCAGTGGGCTGTATTCTCCAAGAAAAGCCCTTGGCTTTAGATGAGAAGATTGCTAAATAAAAGAATTTTTATACCCTCGCTGCGATCTATTGAAAGTCAGCCCTCGAGACAAGGGTTTGTAAAAAAATATAAAAAGAGAGAGAGAGAGAAAAAAAAGAAAGAACCAAAAAAAAAGAAGAATTTTTATATTTATTTTGAAATAAGCTATTTAATGTCTATATGTATTAGTTTTTTATTACTCACTGATATTCTGATTACCTAATGCAGCATAGTGAAACATACGAAACTTAGTGGCTTAAAGTAACAATAATAGTCATTTTGGGGCTTCCCTGGTGGCGCAGTCGTTGGGAGTCCGCCTGCCGATGCGGGGGATGTGGATTCGTGCCCTGGTCCGGGGGGATCCCGCATGCCGCGGAGCCATGGCCGCTGGGCCTGCGCGTCCGGAGCCTGTGCTCCGCAATGGGAGAGACCGCAGCGGTGAGAGACCAAGTACGGCAAAAAAAAAAAAAAAAAAAGTCATTTTGTTAATGAATCTGCATTTTGGGCAGTGCTGGGTGGGACAGCTCGCGTCTGCTGTATTGGGGCAGCTGGAAGGCCGGGGGCTGGGGTCATGTGCAGGATAGTGCATTCACATCTGGCAAGCGATGCTGGGAAGACTCTAACAGCTTTGGGCTGGCACAACAGGGGCTCCTCGGGCATCTTTTTCTCTGTCTGTGTGGCTTCTCCACATGGGCTCTCCAGCATGGTGGCTTCAGGGGAGCCAGAGTTCTTACAAGTCGGTTCTGGGCTCCCAAAGCACAAATCACAAAAGAGAGTAAGCCAGGTGAAAGCTATATTGCCTTTTATGATCTAACCTTATAAGTGTCCTTTCCACTGTAAGCTACCCATCAGAGCATTTACAAATATGCACCCAGGTTCAAGAGGAAGCAGCATGGACCTGCCTCCGATGGAGGAGTGTCAGTGTTACATAACAAGAAGACCACATGGGATGAGAGACAGTTTGGTCGCCTTTGGAAAATACTATTTGCTATACCTGCCTTAACTTATTATTCCTTTCAAATAACTGGCTAAAGATCCTGCTATCATTAGATAAAGGAATTTCATTGGAATTAATTTAATTCTTACAGCAAACCTCCTAGATGGGCACCATAATCACCATGTTGCGAACCTGGAAGCTGAGGCTCAGAGAAACAGAGTGACTAAAGCTTGCCCTCTTCCCATTAAAACCTGCGGCCTTTCTTCTTCTGATAGGATTTGAGGCTCGTGTTGTATATGTAAGCATTATGACCATCCCAAGACCTATAAACCGACACAACCCACTGGGACATCCGGAAACTGTGATGGACAAA
This sequence comes from Globicephala melas, assembly GCF_963455315.2. NCBI lineage: Eukaryota > Metazoa > Chordata > Mammalia > Artiodactyla > Delphinidae > Globicephala > Globicephala melas. Next base: position 139,543,822 of record NC_083314.1, on the reverse strand, counting down.
ATGGAGTTTGGATGATTTCAGTTCCACTGCACATCAGACACCACCTATATAAGTGTCTCTAAATCTTTGCTATACATTAGAATCATCTGGGAAAACTTATAAAAAAATTCTGATTCCCAGGTTGCATCCTATATCAATTAAATCACAACATCTGGGGGTAGAAGCCAGACATCAGTCATATTTAAAGATTCCCAGATGATCCCAAAGTGAAGCAAAGTTAGGGAGCTATGACCTAGATTCTCCCCAATCTAATGTCTCTTCATTTCAAGTTTCTAGGAAGTCTTGCCTCTCTATCCCTGTCTCTGTCACTGTCTCTTTCTCTCTCATTTTTGCTATTGTACTTGGTATCTCTAGTTCTCCCCCAAACTGCTTACCCTAGGGATTTTACTCTGGTAGTATCTTCTGCCCAAACTTCAGACCCTTAACTATAGCAGAGAGCTAGCTAATCAGTGTCTTTACTGTTCTGCAGCTTGGTTTTCTCATACATATTATAGGGAACTGATGATGATAATAATAATACCTACATTGCCATGTTATTATGAGGATTAAAAGAGATAATGTAGGACATATTCAATAAGCTTCTTAAAATATTTGTTGAATGGATGAAAAAAATTGAATCATTTCACGAATTTACTTTATGACCGAAGAAATTAAGTCAACATGAATCTGGTTTCAGGTATTAAACACAGATTAAATATTCATTTTAGGACACATTTGTTTTAAGTTTAACACACGGGTTCATGAATAACACTATAAAGAATCCATTCCTTAAAATTTTAATATAAATATCTATACACAAGGGTAAATAATTGGGGGATTTTATCTCCTCTGACAAGGCGGGGAAAGGCCATTTAAAAATATTACTTTCTCCCCTTCAGACAGAGTGGAGGTGAGGCACAAGAAAACCAAGTTCACATGCAAGGGTCATGATAAAAAATGCAGGTGCTGTGAAACATTTATAAGGGCCAAGTGTAAGGCGGTATGTAGGCTTGAATCTGAAATTACATTATGGCATAAAAGAGATCTCCCAGAGGCAGATTTGAAACTTCCAGAAAAGTCTGAAAATGACATCTTTCAAACCGAACAATCATCAAATATGCCCAAGTCATTACCACAAAGTACTTTGCTAATGAGATAGGCTGAAGAAATGGCTAAAAATAATTGACCCCAGTTTTACAGCTGAAAATTGTAAAAAAAAAAATAGAAAACAAAAAAGCTATTGCAGGGTACGAACCTAGAATTAGACATTGGCAACTGTTTGGCATATTAAAGACAAACATTAGGACATGTCTGGCTCAGTACAGAACCATTGCCAATAGCTTTTTATTCACGAACTTCAAATTGCTTTACAAATGACTCGATGTCATCTTTTCTCCTGTAAATTTTATTCCCCTTGTACAGCGCTATGACTTAAAAAAAAAAAAGACAGTCTCCCCAATATCTAATGAGATGTTTGCTCCAATATCTTATTAGGTCCTTGCACAATGCTATCAATTAGGCAAGGCAGATTTTATTGTTCCCATTTTGTAGATAAAGACATTGAGGTCTGGAGAGGTTAATAACTGGCTTACATCTTTCAAAGTCTTTCAAATGTACTGCTCTGTCTCAGCTAAACAGAAACCACAGAACAGTGTGGGTACCTGTATAAGTGTTTTTCAGGAAGGAAGTCAAGATAGGAAGAAGGAAATTAATGTCTATGGAGCACTTATTATGTGAATTATTGGACACAATGTGGAGAATTGCTTCTGATGTGTTAAATATAACAAGTAGGCTATGAATTGGATGTACCTAATAATCCCAACTTGAAAATATGCAGAGGAAAAAGATGGGAAGAAAATACACCAAAAGGTTCAATTTTGATTACCATCATTTCTCAATTTTCTGTCATAAACATGTATTATGTTGAAAAGAATAATTGAAAAGAATAATTTATTAATTCAACTTGTCTATGGAGTATATACCAGGCATTGTTCTAGACACTGGAACTTGGCAGCAGAGAAGACAGATGCAATCCCTGCCCTTATGCAGCATACGCGCTGGAGGTGAAATGAACAATGAAGAGGAAAATCAGTCCATCCATCAATCAAAAATATTTCCTATGGTGATAGTGTTACGGTGACTGTAGGAATAAGATGACAACAAATGCACAAGAGGGCAGTCGGGGCAAGATGGGCAAAATTGAACATAAACCTGAAGGATGTTAAAGAACATACTATACAAGGTCTCAGAAAGAAGCATGTCAGGGCAGGAAACATCGAGAATAAAAGCCTGAGGTAGGAATGAGATTCAAGTGGTGGAAGAAGAGCCTACAGGTCAGTGTCACCAAGCAGAGCCAGAGATGAGGGGGCAGAGGAAATAGTAGTCAGGGGCCAGATCATGTTGGGCCTTGGGAGCCATGTAAGTTGTCTGGACTTTATTTAAATGTGATGAGTAAATTCGGAGTTTCTTGAATACAAGAGTCCTCCCTTACCGGGGTGGGGGCGGGATACATTTGAAGACCCCGATGGATGCTTTAAAGTGCAGGTAGTACCATAGTACCAAACCCTATATATACTATGTTATTTCCTATACATATATACCTATGATAAAGTTTAATTTATACGTTAGGCACAGTAAGAGATCAACAAGAACTAATAATAAAATAGAACAATTATAACAATATACTGTAATAAAAGTTACATGAATGTGGTCTTTCTCTCAAAATACTGTACATATTTAAGGCCTTTTCCATCTTAACTAATAAGCACTTACCATGCACTGTTGAGGTGTCACTAGCATGAATTTCTTCTTCCTCCTTCACAATTTCATGAATAGAAGATTTGATCTTAGCGACCTCGGCCTACAACTTGTTTTTCTTTCTGTGTTGAGAACTTTCATCTTTTCAATTAAAGGAAGCACTTTACAGTTTCTCTTTGGCATATCTGATTTGCCAGCATCACTACTCTTGTGCTTTGGGACCCTTATGAAGTAAAGCGAGGGTTACTTGAACATAAGTACTGAGATACCAGGACTGTCGACCTGATAACCAGGATGGCTACTAAGCGACTAACGGAAAAGGGGATGATTCAGGTCCTGTTCGGGATGAACTGGGGTGACGCCATATTTCATCATGCTACTCAGCATGGCACGCAATTTAAAACTTACGAATTGTTTACTTCTGGAATTTTCCATTTACTATTTTTGGACCATGGTTGACCATGGGTAACTAAAACCGCAGAAAGTGAAACCTGTGGATAAGGGGGTACTATTGCATGTGTTTTGGGTAGGGGAATCACGAATGATCTGATTTACATGTTGCAAATACCTGTCTGGTTGCACGTAGAAAAGAGCTTGTAAGGAGGAAGCAAATGAAGGAGACCAGAGAGTGAGAATTGTTCAAACTGTCTAGTCCAAGTAAGAAAAGATGATGGTTATTAGTGAAGTAGGACTAGAGGTGGTGAGAAATAATTTGACTCAAGTTTTTTTTGGTTTTTTTTTTTTTGGTCTGAGTTCAAATGATGCTTCCATTTACTAGGTAGGGAAGCCCAGGGAAGGAGCAGGTTTGGGAGAACACTGAAAAGTTCTGTTTAGGACAGCCTAGATTTCCCAGTGGGGACACGGTGTAGGCGGTCTGGAGCTTAGGGTAGTGGTCAGGGCTGCAGACATATATTTGGGAGTCATGAGTATATGAATGGCGTTTAAAGCCATGTGGCTAGGTAAGCTCACCCAGGGAGAGAGTAGTCAGAGAAGAGGGCTCAGAACAGAGCCTGGGAGTCCTCCAGCATTTAAAGATCTGGAAGAGGAGAAGCCAGCAGCCAAGAGTGAAGACTGCAAATGAACAGGCATGAGTTGATAGAAGGTAGAAGAAAACTGGGAGTTCAAGTTTTCTTGGGGAATAAAAGAGAAAGAAAGAGAAAGAATGGGTTCTTGGGGTTGGTGTTATATACACAAAATGCCTCCATGCCGCTGGTAAATAAATTATCTCAAAAATGTGTTAACATTTCCTGGAAAAATCACAAGAAGAGGGTAAGAAAGGGTTACTGACCTCTGAGGCAGAGAGCTGAAACTTGAGATAAAGTCCTGACACTGCCTCTTAGCATTTCTCTCAACTTGAACACATCAAAACTGTAGGCAGCTTGGCCGTCTCTTCTGGAAAACCAGGATGACAGAAGCCAACTGCAAAACCTACAGGCGGGACTCCCCTGGTGGCGCAGTGGTTAAGAATCCACCTGCCCATGCAGGGGACACGGGTTCGAGCCCTGGTCCGGGAAGATCCCACATGCTGCGGAGCAACTAAGCCCGTGCGCCACAACTACTGAGCCTGGGCTCTAGAGCCCGTGAGCCACAACTACTGAGCCCGCGTGCCACAACTATTGAAGCCTGCGGGCCTAGAGCCCGTGCTCCACAACAAGAGAAGCCACTGCTGTGAGAAGCCCGTGCACCGCAACGAAGAGTAGCCCCCCCACCCCCGTGCCGCAAATAGAGAAAGCCCGCGCACAGCAACAAAGACCCAATGCAGCAAAAATAAATAAATAAATAAATTAAATTAAATACATTTATCTTAAAAAAAAAACCCTACAGGCTTAGCAGAGCACCCCTCCTCTGTGCTACCCTCTTCCTGCGACTCTTCCCCCAACAGTGCGTTGGACTGAAACGTGCTGCTTCCAGATCTGACTCCAGCTTCCAGGCAGTGAGCTCCCCGAGGCCAATGACACCATTTTATATATGCTGGCTCCCAAGCGAGGCCTGGTGCATGGAATAGAGGAGGATCTGGCTCTTTGTATGAAATTTCTACCATCTTTACTAGCAGTGTAACACTGGACGCTTTACTTACCCTCTCTGCTCCTCAACTTCCTGATGGTAAAATGGGAATTGACACCTACGTCAGAAGGAGATAATGTATGTAAGGTGCTTAGCATAGCGCTTGGCGTTGGCTAGGAGGGAATACATTATTAGCACGAGCACATCTCGTTTTATTGCACTTTGCTTTGTTGCACTTCACAGATATTGCATTTTTTTTTTTTTTTTTTTTTACAAATTGAAGGTTTGTGGCAACCCTGCATCGAGCAAGTCTATCAGCACCATTTTTCCAAGAGCATTTGTTCACTTTGTGTCTCTGTGTCACATTTTGCTAATTCTTACAATATTTCAAGCTTTTTCATTATTATTATACTTGTATGGTGAGCTGTGGTCAGTGATCTTTGATGTCATTATTGTAATTGATTTGGGGCATCACAAACTGCGACCATATAAGACAGCAAACTTAATTGATAAATGTTGTGTGCATTCTGACTGCTCCACCAACTGGCCATCTCCCCATCTTTCTCCCTCTCCTTAGGCCTCTCTATTTCTGGAAACACCACAGTATTGAAATCAGGCCAGTTAATTCCCCTAAAAGTGGTTTCTTGAGATGAAATCTACTCCTGGTGAAGATGCTATGAAGATTGCTGAAATGACAACATAAGATTTAAAATATTACATAAACTTAGTAGACGAAGCAGTGGCAGGGTTTGAGAGGATTGACTCCAATTTTGAAAGAATTTCTACTGTGGGTAAAATGCTATCAAACAGCACTGCATGCTACAGAGAAATTGTTCATGAAAGGAAGGATCAATTGATGTGACAAACTTCATTGCTGTCTTATTTTAAGAAATTGCCACAACTATCCCAACCTTCAGCAACCACCACCCTGACCAGTCAGCCGCTATAGACATCGAGGCAAGATCCTCTCCCAGCAAAAAGGTTGCGACTCATTGAAGACGCAGATAATGGTTAACATTATGGTTAAATGGTTAAAATTAAGGTATGTACTTTTGCTTTTCTAGACATAATCCTATCACATACTTAATAGACTATGGTATAGTGAAAACATAATTTTTATATGCACTGGGAAACGAAAATATTTGTGCAACTCATTTTACTGTAATATTCACTTTATCACAGTGGTCTGGAACTGAACCTGCAATATCTCTAAGGTCTGGCTGTATTTGTGTTGCCACACCTTTGTGATCCACTATCTGCCCTTCTCCATCCTGCTGTGAGCCCCAGAGGAGCATATGATTAAAACCACAGGGTCAGGTAGATCTGAATTTAGATCTATGCTCTTCTGTTTACCAGCTGACTTCGACACCGACGTGTGACTTTTAGCACCCTGAGCCTTAGTTTCCTCTTCTGGAAAGAGGGGAGAGTAACACCAAGCCCAACGGGCTGTTGGTAGGATAACTGTGAAAATGTGATTAAGTCCTTAGCACTGATATCCTCATTGTGTCATTATCTCTGTGATGTGTAAGAAAGCCCTTGTAAACGATCATACAAATGCAAGAGATGTTTTAATTGTTATTCACAGGAAGGTCCATTGCTGCCAGCTATAAGGCTGCCCTTCACTGAAAGGCTGCATTTCTCCTTTCTGTCTTTTACAGGGATCTGCGATCATTGACTCCTCTAAGATTTGGCCCTGGCTCACCCCCTCCAGGAAGCCTTCCCTAATTAATTGTACTTTGTCTAGTCTTTTATTCTCCAAACACTCTATCCTTGGAAGTAATTCAGATTGACAAAACAGATGAATTAGGGTTAATTAGTTATAGCACTAGAGGATTCCTCAGGATTGTTTTAAATCATGCACTCCCAAAGCACAGTTCAACCACATGCAATTTACAAACATTTGATTAACACTCAGGGGCTCTGGGACATCACTATTGCCCAAATTGAGGTCCAGATTTAGTTTGGGCTACTTAGTGCACGTATGTTAAATGTTGCTCTGCTAGTCTTCAGAGTTGGCTTTGCCTCTTTCAGCATTTAATATTAAATTCCCAAATGAAGGGGACCCTGACTTTAATTTTTATTACTTTCAGGGAGGAAATACCCCAAAGGGGTGTCATAGGTGGGACTCAGAGGCAGGTAGACTGCCAAGCTGATTTTTGACAAGCAAAGTAGTTCATACCTATTGTACTGTCTTAATTGCCTCTCTGTTATGGAAAGTGTGGACTTCCTGGACTGGCAGCAAACTGCAGACCAAAAGAGGGGCCCTGAGGGGAATATCACTCATAGAAGCAAGGGATTGTAAAACTAAAGACCAAGACAATAGTTCTAGAATTGTTTTTTCTTAATTTGTTCCTTTGTTACTCTCCTGATCTGTCTCAGGATAAAGATCTGCTGTAGTTCTGGTACCTGGTTTTTGTATTTGGTGTCTCTGGCTCTTAACCCCTGGTTATCCAGTCAAGGACTCAGGCTTGGTCACATTCTCTCCCATCCATCCAGTGTAAACAATGGTAACAGTCTGCTATTAACAGTCTCCTTCTGAGACAGGAGGGAAAGGGGCAGGACACAACGGCTAGAAAAGTGAAGAAGGGGCGCAGCTGTTAGGATGAGATAAAAATAGGCTGGAACTGGCTGAAACCAAGGTGGCATCACAAATAGTCTGGTCATTGACCTTTAGCTCCTTATACCTTTATTATAATACTAAAAATCACTCCCCCTTACGCCCTCCATCTGAACATTTCTTTAGATCTATATCTATATCTATCTATCTATCTATATAGAATCGACACATCCTTTTAACAGCCGAATAATATTCCATAGTATAAACTGTCACTATGTATTTAACCATTACTGTACTGAAGAACATTGAGGTTATGTCCTTTCTTTTACCGTTATAAATAATAGTGTAAGAAGCATCCTTATACAGTTGCACTCACAACCTACAACTTTTATTTCTATTGAAGATATCTAATTATTCCAACGGGTCCATAGATGCATGGGTATAATTAGGCTGACTTAGAATGAATCGTGGCTCAGCTGGTACGCACATTTAAAATTTTATAGGTGCCAGACAGAGTGAAGTAAGTCAGAAAGAGAAAAACAAATATCATATATTAACGCATGTATATGGAATCTGAAAAAATTGGTACAGACGATCTTATTTACAAAGCAGAAATAGAGACACAGACGTAGAGAACAAACATATGGATACCAAGGGGGAAAAGGGGGGTGGGATGAATTGGGAGATTGGGATTGACATATATACACTATTGATACTGTGTATAAAATAGATAACTAATGAGAACCTATTGTATAGCACAGGGAACTCTACTCAGTGCTCTGTGGTGACCTAAATGGGAAGGAAATCCGAAAAAGAGCGTATATATGTATACGTATTGCTGATTCACTTTGCTGTACAGTAGAAACTAACACAATATTGTAAAGCACCTATACTCCAATAAAAATTTAAATAAATAAGTTAATAAAATTTTATATGTGCTGCACTGCCAGTTATTATAAGAGAGTATAATTTATAGCTAGACTCCCTTTCCACTCACTAGTTGTTGATTTGGGACAAATTATTCAGATTTCTGAACTTCAATTTCCTCATCCACAAAATGGAAATAATACATTTTTGAAGCATAAAGGTAATGAGTCTATGCCACCTGGGACAATCTAGATACTTAATAAATTCAACTCTTTTATTATGTTGTTTGCTACTAAAAGGCAAATCCTAAATATACAATTAGCAGAAAAACAAAACCAAAGGCATATGGCTGGAAGACTCAGGCTAATCCTAGCTCTCCCATTACTTGGTGTCAGCCTGGGCAAATCGTTTGAATCTTCAGGGCCTTCAAATCCACCATTATTGAAAGTGGGGGTCAGAATAAGCTGCCTCTAGGTTCTTCTGTAGTTCCACGACTTCTGTAACTGGTTATTTTATTTCCAGGGATTACTAGGAAGAAGCTATCAATCTTTTAGATCTACACAGATTATTTGCACTGAGACAGAGGCAAGATTATAAAACAAAACAAACAAACATCCCAGTCCGGTGCCTTAAATACATGGTGGAGAAACACAATCAGTCCCTAAAGAAAGCATATTCTCTCTGATCTGAGCTGTTGGCAGATCAAAGCTGTGGTACCCATATCTACTAGGTTATCAAACTTTCTTTACAAAGAGGGGCATTAAACCATCTCTGGGGAGACTTGGAATTAGGAAGTAGGCTGGTCTCTAAGGTACTTTTAAAAAAAGCCAGTCACAATTCCTCAGTCCTCCAGGCAAGCTCCATCTGTCCCCACCAAGCTCCCAAAAGCCTCCATTGACCATGACCCCTCAGTCTGTTCTGTAGTCTAATTACATGTGTGTCTAAACTCAACAATCAGCCCTTACATTTAACTGACTGTTGTTGTCCCGAAATGTCTGGCCCAGGGCCTTTCTTTGGCCTGAAAGAGGACCAAGAAACTATCGCTGAGTGGAATGAAACTGTGCAATTATTTTCCTTATATAGTTACACTGATTAAATGCTATAATTGAAGATACTCAGAATACATCTTTTGGAAATGTAGCTAAATTGAAAGTATGACTCATAAACCATTAATGTGGGAGAAATTTTAGAGAGTCTCTCTCCCAATACCTTCATTTATTAATTTACTCATTCACTCAACTAAGGTTACTGTGTTCTAGAAGAGGAAACTTCTAGAAAAGGTCCAAGTTAAGTGACAATTTCAAGGGTGCACAGTTAGCTGGTAGAAGAGCTGAGACCAAGACTTGGGCTTTCTGATTCCTGATTTAGTGCTCACTTTGCCACATTGCAGCAATAATCAGCAATTTAGTGACTATAATTCCATGCACCATAGCTTTCCATGATATTTTTAATATATACACATCATTGAGTTTCTTGAAATTTTAGTTCTCTGGGATTTTTATGAAAAAAAATCATAACCCATAAATTTCCCTTGTGATTGTTTTCTCTTAAATCATCATGTTATATAGCAGAACATTTGTTTTGGTTTAGGCCTACAAACTAGAGAATCCGTTAATAATGTCTGGAGAAGCTACCATGTTTCTGATAGAAAATGTCATTCATTTAACAAAAAGTCAAAATCCATAGCCACTGCTATTTGGATGGTATCTAAACAATGAGTTATGGAGTTTCTTCAAACCAAAGCAAGGGCTGTGAATTGTATGTTCCTCCTGACCCCCCATAATGTCTGAAATCTGATGCCATGTCCAAGGTGGAAAGTTGATATAAATAGGAACTCGCAGAGTTTTGGAGTAACAACTGTAACAGATTCTTTTTTGGTGTGTGCTGAATATAATTTACAGGTAGGAGTTTTTCAAAGCTGAGAAGGACACAACTTCTACATACTCACTGTAATTACTGGAAGTGTCTAAACAAATGCAGGGAAGGCTTGTCCCACAACAAAGAAGAAAGCATAGGCTTTGGAGCCAGGTTTAAATTCTGACCCTGTCACTTCACATCTTTGTGAATTAGAAACTCATCTGTCCTCACTGAGTCTCAATTACCTCTTGGGTAAAATAGGGATAACGATATATTCCTCATAGGGTTGTTGGAAGACAACACAGAAAAAAATGTGACTGTGCTCAGTACAATGGCTGGCACATAGCAGGTGGAGCCAGAGACACAAAAATCATGGATAAAATGAATCCAGTAAGTAATGACAGCAGAGTTGAGAACAACTACCAAGAAGGGTCCATACTGGCACCAACAGTTCATCAAGATGAGGAATGTGGTCTACGTGAGTTCCTACATGGGCAATGCCACATCGAAGGAGAAGAAAGGACGGCCTCTTGTTAAAGCACAGAAGTAGTTTCCCACGAAGTAACACATGAGATGCTTCCTGTTAAGAGAGGAACAGGAGCTCTTTGCAGCCCAGATTGAGATTGGTCAAGTAAGATTTTCTAGAATAGGTGAGTCATGAACTAGAGCTTGAAAGTTAAGTGAGATTCCAATAGACAGAAAGGAAGAGGGTGGTAGTCCGGGAAGACTACCTGCACAGCAAAGCCTCAAAGGCTGGAAAGTGACTGATATATTCTGTACCTGGAGCAGAGATAAGTATTGAGAAAGAGGAAAGGATAGAAGAAGAAACTGCAAAGTGTATGTATTCTAATTTGTGGAAGGCCTTGGTTGTCAAACTAAGGGATTTGTGTTCTCTCCGGTTGACAAAGAAAAGTCACATGCATGATCTCATGAAGAGTGGCCTTTTAGGAAGAATAATCTCAAGTTTGAGCAGAAGTACTGAAGAGGCTGAAGGCAGTAGGAGGTTATGGATTAATGCAGGGCGCTCTGGGGCTGGGCTCAGAGGGCTGGTGATTTTATGTTCCAGCATCACTACTTGATAGCTGTGAAACCATCGGTAACGTATCCAGCATCCCTAAGCTGCAGTTTCCTTTTCTACAAAATGGGAATAAGAAAACCAGGATTTTGTGTGATGTTCACACCCACAAATAAATTGATAGGTAGAGAATTACTCTGTAAACTCTGCAGCAGGGCTGGTCAATAGAAATTTCTGTGATGATGGAAATTCTTTATGTTTATGCTGGCCATATTGCTTGTCACTAGCCACACTTGAAATGTCACAGCCACACTTGAAATGTCACTAGCCATCCTTGAAATGTGGCTAGTGTGACTCAGTAATTGAATCATTCATTTCAATGAATTAGATTTAAACTAAGTAGCCACCATGTTGGACAGCACAACTCTAGAGTCTAGGAAAGTGGTAACAGAAACAACTTTTAAAGGAGAAAGACCCAAGTTTCAAATATGTTTTGACCCAATAGGGCAGTCACTTTAACTCTCCAGGAGGAAGAGGAACAGATATATTGTCAAAGTAGCTAGATGTCATTGAACTCTGGGCTCTAGCCACCAAGGACTTCTTGCATCTTCTACACCACACCAGGCTCTTGTGAGCCTCTGTGTAGCTCTGTCTGCATGGAGTGACCATCCACCTTGGTCCCTTGACTTTGCTTGGAGAAATCAGAGTTTCTTTCAGACTTAATTCAGGCACCTGCCACACATCATTCACAGAGTGGTTCCCAGCCTCTGTGTAGATTCTTAGGCTGGGTTATGTCCTCAGGCTACCCTGTGATTCCCACTACCACAGCACATGTCACATGTCACACTGCAGCCTGTCTCCCCCCAGAGGCTGTTAGTACAGAGTGGGCCCCACTGAATGTTAGGGATCAAATGTTTTTTATGGCAAACTATACAAAGCATAACATTTGCTATTTTAACTGTTTTTTTAAGCATCCAGTTCAGTGGCATTAAGTACATTCACATTATCTACAACTATCACCACCATCCATCTCCACAACTTCTTCATCTTCCCCAAACTCAAACTCTGTACCCATTAAACAATGACTCCCTATTCCCTACTGCCCCCAGCCCCTGACCACCACCATTTTACTTTCTGTCTCTATGGATTTGATTATTCTAGGTACTTCATATATGCAGAAACATATAGTATTTGTCCCTTTGGGACTACCCCACCTCACCTAGCATAATGTCCTAAAGGTTCATCTATGTTGTAGCACATGTCAGAATTGCCTTCCTTTTTAAGGCTGGATGATAGCCCATTGTATGTATCTATCACATATTGTTTCTACATTCATCCGTTAATGGACACTTGGGTTGCTTCCACCTTTTGGTGAAATTATGATTGTGAATAATGCAGCTATGAACATAGATGTATGGGATCAAATTTTGTATCATATTTTTCTGTGTCTCCAACTCAAACTGGCTGACCTACAAAGGGTATAAAATGATAAAAGATGTTTTATTCATCACAGGATGCAAATAGAATTTCTGTGCCAAATACTATTCCTGGAAATACAGGAGATATCCAGTAAAAGTACTGAGTACAAGGAAGTAAGAAAGGGAAAGATGAAAGAAAGGAAAAAGAGAAGAAGGAGGGAAGGATGAAAGAAAGAAAAATAGAAGGAGGGAAAGAGGCAGGCTGATTTATTCACAGCTCAGACCTACACATGGATTGACTTGGCTTTCCCATTGAGAATGTCCATCACACTGGAAAAGCCCATCTCAAACTTCACCTGAAAGGTGTTCCTTCTCTTTCTTTTTCTACCTTTTTCTTTCTCTTCCTTCCTTCTTTCCTTCCTTCCTTTCCTTTCCCTTCCCTTCCCTTTTTTTTCTTTCCTTTTCTTCCTTTCTTTTCCTTCTTTATTATTTTTTAAAACTTGGTCTCAGAATCAGAAGGCTTGTGTATATTTCCGCCATTTGACTGAGATAAGTCACAACCCCTGAAGCTCAGCTTCTTCGTCTTTGCAATGAGACAAGCTCATCTTCCCAGATCTGTGCATGAATGTGTGTTTGGTGCGAGGATGAACTATCAGTATACACAGTGAACCCTAAAGAACTATATGAACTATAGAGATTTCAATTCTTCTCCACAACTTTTCTTCTTCTGTGTTTTAATTATAAGAAGTCAATTAAAATCCATAATGGAAAAAGAGACTGGAGACTTAGGGAGAGTTTCATTTTAAATTCCATTTCTAAGCATAGAGACGAGGCGTGTCAAATTGTTAAAAAAATTTTTACATTCTAATCACTTTCTGACTCGAAGTTTCAAGTGTTCTATTTGGGCTTGACACAGTCAGTGAAGATATTAAGCTTTTATAACACCAAAAAGTGCTAACACACAACTACAGTAATACTCCAGCCACGGGCGACATTTAAAGAATCCCCAGCTACATAATCACATTAACATTTAATGTGCCCAAGTTCAGCTAAAATATGTTTCCTCTCTTCTACATCTCCTTCCTGAAGCAAAACTGCCAGTGGAACTCGAGAATTCCATTTGTGTCCTGTGTTGAGTCCCCCGCAGAAAGGGGGATCCCCCAGACCTCTTTCCCACACAGGCAGCTCCCCGAGGTAAACACAGCTTGTACAGGTGGGCAAACATCTTTTATCATTTTCCACCCTTTATAGGTCAGCCAGTTTGAGCTGGAGACACAGGAGAGTTCCCAGAGAAATTCATTACTACCACTCATTCTGGTTTTCCGTCTCAATATAATTAAACTTGGCTAATTGTCTATCATGATTAAAATCATGCCAATAACAACCTTGTTCTCACGTTTGGCTCTGTTCCAAACTTGTTAATCGCTCTTGTTTTAGAGGAGGTCATTCTGTACCTCACCTCAGCTGTGAAATTCCTTATACATAACGTGCTTAGATAATAAGATCATCCTTGGGTGACCAGGAACCGTCAACAAGGATGGCACAGGCTGTGGCTAATATACGGGATAGCTGAATCACAATTAGACGCCTTCTTAACAGCCTGGAACACCATGCTGATTTTAACACAGTGCTATCACACTAGGGAAAAAACGTAAAGTCCCAAATGTGGGCTCAAAGGATTAACTGCACAGGGATAGGATGGCAGGAGTTCCCCAAAGAGACTGGATTATATAAAGCGGGCCCCAAGTTCAATGTGAATCAGTATGGCTTTTAAAAATACAAGATATGGGGACTTCCCTGGTGGTCCAGTGGTTAAGACTCCACTCTTCCACTGCAGGGGGTGTGGGTTCGATCTCTTGGTCTGGGAATTAAGATCCCACATCCATGTGGCCAAAAAACAAAACAAAACAAAACAAAACCAAGATATGCCTGCCTTAACCGCAATTCAACATCTCACCTGATCTAAGAGGTATTGGTGATAAGGTGTACTATTATTTTATGTACCACTAGGAAAAGATGATGCTGCCAATTAAAAGTTATGATGATACTTTCATGTCATTTAGAATTTGAATTTTATACTGAGTGAGAAATCTCTTGGACGCAAGTGTATCCTCTATCATGCAGCTCTGTTTCCGTGCTTTCCGGAGAAGAAATAACGTTTCATTTCAAAGCTGAATCATAGTGTAACCTTCTGGAATATCCTTTAACTGTCAATCCAACTCAGCACATGTAGTAACAGCAATGTGCATAACTCAGTGGAAGTGATGGCGGGATGAGCTCTGACCAAGTGCCTGAGCAGAGGTAGTGATGACTTCCTGTTGGCCGGCAGTGATGATAAGATGTCAGGGATTCGAGGATGCGGCCTCATTTCCCAGATACTAAAATGTGGAATAAATATGTATGTTAGGGTTTATGCAGTTTGGGATAGGGTCTAAAGCAAGAGAGATGATAACCCTGCTCTCCTTAATGCTGGTGAGTTCTGTATCTTAGGGAAGAACCTGAGCTCTGAGCAACATTTTCTGTACGAGGCTCTTCCTGATTTCCGTATGGCTTCCCCTCAGTTCTCACTCAACATTGCACAGGGCTCCGCTTACACCAGCTGCCGCAGTGTGATGTCATTTTTATTCCCATGTTCACTTTAGAAACTGTATGGTCCTTTAGAAACTCTAGGAGGGTCAAGGGAGCCTTCTTTATTTCTGTCCCATTAGCAGTTAGGGTGTGATATAACACATAGGAGGTGCTCAAGAAATAAAAGAACAAATAAAAGAAGGAATGACTATTATCCCGTGATGAACGCTGGGTCACACAATAGATTTCTCTCGTAAGAATTTGGAAAACATTATTGTGATGAAATGATGCTCAAGCAGTTTTAGTTACTGGAATACAAATGTGTCATTGTTAATGAAATTTCTTTTACATCAACAATGCCCCTGGATCTGAATTTCAAACAGCCTCTCACCTCCCTACCTCACCTCCGCACTCACGTGTATAGACCCTGTGTTCTCATGAGGAGCCCTCAAGACGATGTCAACCAGCTCTGGGTGCAAAACTCACTCTGCCACTTAACTGCTTGAGGGAACTTGAGGTTTTTACTCTCACTTGGTCTCAGTTAAAGAGACCTGCCCCCGAGATTGCCATGAGGATGAAATGCCAACTGGACAGCACCTACGACAGTGCCTACTATACTATAAATTCTCAGGAAGTTTTATCTCCGGGTTTAGAAAGCATGTCATAATTTACAAAGAGCTTTTGCTCTTACCGTGTCTTCTGGTTGGCATGCCAATCCTGAGAGGAAGCTCTTCTATTTTTATGTTTCAAACAGTAAAATTAAGACAGAAAAAAATCATAGTGGCAGATTCTTATCTAATCCAGTTCTTATCAAATGATGTTCATTTTTTTTAATAAAAGGATTTTCAATCTAGAGAGAACATTGGAGATGATCTGGTCCCAAACTCTCATTTATCACATAAGGGAATGAGGAGCAGAGAGAGACCATGATTTGCTTTCAGCACCACTCACCTGCTGGTGGAAGAACTGGGATTGAAGCTCACAGATGTGGACTCTGAAAAAAATGCTTACTTCAGTATTTTTTAGCCAAGATGGTGTACAACTCTGAGGATTGCATCCTCCAGTGGGAACACTTTCTGGTGCTCTGTGGTCTACTCCTGTCCTCCTCTCCTACCTCATTTTCTACTGACATGACTCCCCTCTCTCCTTCCACACTGATTTTTCTGTTATCCCTCAAACATACTCATTCCCCTATGTACTTGCTTTCTGTCCAGAAAGCTCTTCTCCTGCTCCTTTCCACGTCTGCTTTATCACTTAATTCAAGTCTCTGCTCAAATGTCACCTCTTCATAGAGGAATTCTCTATCCCAATTAGCCTGCAGACCCCAATAAAAGAGCCCCACTATCACCTAATGCTCTCAATGCACTCGCTCTGCTATTTTCTTTATAGCACTTATTATTTCCTAATGTTATGTATTTATTTGCTTATTTAATGTTATGTCTCTTTCACTATGATGTAGGGTTCATGAGGGCAGTCACTGAGTTTGTTTTGTTCATCATTGCGTCACCACCAAAACTATGCCTGGCACACAGTATATGTTCCATGAAAATATTCATTGATTGTCTACTATGTTCCAAGCACTGAGATAGGCCCTGGGGCGGGGGGGTGGGAATTGTGAGTCAAAAGATATTCCCTCTGCCTTCCTGCAGTTTCTAGTCTAGTAAGGGACACATACATTGATTAAATAATTACAGAAGTATATGGTAAGAGTGTGTAATCAGGAGAAGCAGACTAGTCTTGAGATTCTGGGATTATTTCCCCAAGGAGGTAAATTTCTGCATACCCATCTGATGGATAAATGTGTGTAAACTAGGTGAAGAGAGTGGAAGACCGGTGTTCCAACAGAGAGAACACTAATAATACGTTCTACCGGCAAGAAGGGGTAATGATGGAGGGCAGGTATCAGGACGATGGGGAAGTGGGTAGAAATCAGACTGTGGGAGACTCCTCAGGACATGTTAAAGATTTTGGCCTTTATCCTGTGGGCCATGAAAAGCCATTGGAGGATTTTAATCACGGAGGTGATAAGTTCAGTTCTGCCTTTTTCAATGATCCATTTGGTGATTGTTTGAAGAATGATGGGCAAGAGGGTAAGGGAGGGATCAGAATGACTAGTTAGAGGTCACTGCAATAGATCCAGAGGGGAAGTGACAGTGGCTCATACTAGGGTGGAGACTGTGTAAGTGGAAAGAAATGGATGGACCAAGATCTTAGAGTTACACTTAATGGGATTTGGTCAAGGACCAAGATTGAGGAAGAGGGTGTGTCAAGGATAACTCTGAGATTGTTTTTTTTTTACTTGTGAAATTGGATGAAAGGTATTGATGGAGAGATGGAGAATCTTGGAAGATGACAAGTTCATAAATGTTATTTTGGATGTGCCGAATTTGAGATGCTTTCGAGACATCTAAATGCAGGTGTGAAATAGCAAGGAACATAGGTCTGGGGCCCAGGAAAGATATATCTCTGCACTGGAGATACATCTGGCCCTCAAGGCTATAGGTGTGTCAAGTGTAGAGGACAGTCTGAGAAGAGGCCTACAGTGGTGCTTTATGAAACGCCATCATTTAACGGCCAGGTGGAAAAAGATGGATGTGAAAGGGCACAGAGAAATGGCCAGAAATGAACGAGAAACCAGGAGAAATGTGTCCCACTGAGGCTGAGGGTGGAAGGTATCCGTGGAGAAAGGCATGATCAGCAATGGCACACATGGCAGGGAGGTGGAGGAAAGGGTGCTGGGGTGGGCCTTTGCGGTTTATGACATCGAGGCCATTTGTGGACTAGTGAGGGCCATTCAAGTGGAACAGTGCAAAAAGAAACCAGATTAGAAGAGGCCAAAGGGAGAGTAACAAGATTTGTAATGGAGATGGCAATAAAAGACAGAACTTTTAAGAAGAATAGGTGTGAAGTTAAGAGAGAGAAAGAGAAAAGGTTATAGTTGGTGGGAGAATGGGTGGGATCCCTGGTAGGTTATTTATCTATTGATTCAAAACTGAAGACTCGAGCATGTTTAAATGATGATGGAAAGGAACATCTTCTCAAAGAACATGTTTCAAAGCCTATGTAAATGAGCTGGCCTTGGCAAAGGAATTAAGACCACTCTCCTCTGTTGTAATTAGGAGGGCAAAATGGCAGGAAGGAAATATTTATTGTAGAGAGTGAGAAAATAAGTTGAACAGAGAGGCAATCCTTTTGAAGTTGGTGGTCATGCCAGTCTGCCCATTGAAGTGACCCTCCAGTCACCTGGGCAGCCATGAACGTCAAGTGAAGACTGATTCAGCTTATTCTAGACTGGGGTTGTTCTAGATGTAGGTGATAAAAAAAACAGAGAGACACTGAGTGAAGTAAGTCAGAGAAAGACAAATATCATACGATATAGCTTATATGTGGAATCTAAACTATAAAGAGGTACAAATGAACTTATTTACAAAACAGAAGTAGAGTCACAGATGTAGAAAACAAGCTTATGGTTACCAAGGTTTATGGTGGGGAGGGATAAACTGGGAGATTGGGATTGACACATACACACTACTATATATAAAATAGATAACTAATAAGAATCTACTGACAGGGAGATCAGCTCGGTGCTTTGTGACCACCTAGAGGGGTGGGATAAGGAGGGTGGGAGGGAGGGAGATGCAAGAGGGAAGAGATATGGGAACATATGTATATGTATAACTGATTCATTTTGTTATAAAGCAGAAACTAACACACCATTGTAAAGCAATTATACTCCAATAAAGATGTAAAAAAAAAAAAAACGTAAAAAAAAAAGAATCTACTGTATAGCACAGGGAACTCTATTCAATACTCTGTAATGGCCTATGTGGGAAAAGAATCTAAAAGAGTGGATATATGTATATGTATAACTGATTCACTTTGTTGTACACCTGAAGCTAACACAACATTGTAAGTCAACTGTGCTCCAATAAGAGTTAAAACAACAACAGCAAAAAAACCAGAGAGGCAAGGAAGTTAAAGATTGTGACAAACGTGTTACAGACATTATGTTGAATAAAGAAGATACTTATCATTTTGTTTCCTGGTTGGACGGAAGACATTTTCTCTTTCATGCATTCTTATTTTGAGCACTTTTTTTAGGTGAGGTTTTAGGCTTACCTGGGTCAATTTGGTTCACGTCCACCCTTTATATTTGACTGTGAACTGTTTTGAAGGAAGGGGCCGTAACTAATTCATATCTGCATTGTCAATGGCTGGCTAGGTATTTTTCACATTTTGGATGTCTGATAAATGATAACTAAGTACATTGTATAAACTGATGCATGTGGAGAACATTTAGGCAGGACAATTACCAATAAAAACATTTATCCATTCTTTAATAAGAGAAATAATAATCACCACTATTCTTGATACAGATTTATGGTTTGCTTCTCAAAATAAAACACACAGAGTGAGCTGAAAACTAGACTAAGTTCTGAAGGAGAGATGTGGTCATTATTTTTTCAGTTCTCTTCGCTAAGGAGATGTTATTGCTCCTCCTTCCAGAGAAAGGAGAAAAAGGGGAACCAACCAGACTAGATCACTTTAAAATTCTTCATTAGCATCCACACTGAATACCTTTCAATGGCAGGAGCCTTAACACGGCTCTCACTGTATCTGGTGCACGGAAGACGAAGCCTGCCAATCTTGCAACATGTCTCATGATGAAGGAGGTCAACACATCAGAAAATA
Source organism: Globicephala melas (assembly GCF_963455315.2). Lineage (NCBI taxonomy): Eukaryota > Metazoa > Chordata > Mammalia > Artiodactyla > Delphinidae > Globicephala > Globicephala melas. The sequence continues at coordinate 139,524,108 of NC_083314.1, read as the reverse complement.
AAATCAGTGGCAGAGATTTCAAAGAAATTTATCCCGAGAGTTCTTCTCAATGAATGCAGTGCAAGATTGAAGAATTCAATTACATGAAAAAGAGGCCTTTTAAAAATACCATGCCCAGCTGTTAGTTTTTTGTCATTGCTAACATGAAGGCATATTGTTAGCCATCAGGAAATCTCAACAAATTCATACATTCAGATCACAAGGGATTTGTTTGGTAGATGGATCGGAAATCTGGTCTGCCTCTAGCTCCTTACCCAAGATTTCATTTCTGCCAAGGAGAACGTTATCCGTAATCAAACACAGAAAAATCTAGCTCGTTGCCACTGAGCTGGTTTATTCCTTTAGAAAATAATCCTGCTTTTAATTCTGATGGAACATTATAATTAACATTTTTTTTTAAATTTGGGGGTTGACCAATTGGAATTCTTCTCTCTTAGAAAGTAGAGATGGTGAAGGGTTGTCTAAGTACATTCTGGAAAGCAGTAGCCTTTGTATGAAGAGCCTTAAAAATTCATCTTATCTTGTCTCCTAATAACTCAAAATCTAGGGGTTAAGTCAAAGGAAATAATATTTTAGACTCTAAAACATAAAGCTTAGCTTATATAATTGTTCACTGCCGCTGGTTGTGTAGTGATCTCCTGTAAGACTAACAGCCATTAATCCCCTACATCCTGGCAATACGTGTTCCCTCACAAGGTGACTTCAACACTCCTGCTATCCAGAGGTAGAAACTATTTTTCTATCCCTTGATTTTTGACTGTTTTTTTTTTTTTTTTGACTTGTCTTGACCAAAAGAATGTGATGCAAGTAGAGTTTCACTGGTTTTTAGACCTCAAGAGGTCTTGGAGTTTCGTTGGCCCTCTTGTCATGCCACCCTGACATCTCCATGTAGGAAAGCCAGTCTAGCTTACAAGAGGATAAAAGGCATTGAGGAGAAGAGAGGCACCCCAGTGCTCAGCCAGCATCGACTGCCAGGCATAGGAATATGGTCATCTTGGACCTTCACACTCAGCTGACCCTCTAGCTGATAGCAGCTGCTTGAGTGAGTCCAAGGCAAACCAGTAGAATCCACCCAGCCACCCAACAGAAACATGAGAAATAATAAAGAAATGTTGTTTCAGGGCATTTAAGTTTTAGGATGAGACACTCAAAGTGAGGCATACTTGATACACCAAAAAAATGGAAATAATAAACAATATTGGAATGGTTAAATAAATTATGCTATAGTCACATGATGGAATATCATGCAGATATTACAAGTTATTTTGGCAGAGAGTTTTTGGTGGTCTGGGAATGTGCTTGTGTTACAATGTTTAGTAAAAAGAAGTATGAAAAATTTTATATATCATGGGCTCTCATTAAGTAACAGAGAAAATGGCTGGAGAAAAGATACCAAACATTTCAAGGGCTACTAATGATTAAATCAGTTATATCTTTGAACTTGTGTTTTCTCCTAGTCTGTTCTTTTTAGTTTTATTTCAGCTTCCTCCCTTTATTCAAGCCAACAATCATAAATGCTTGTTAAAATAGTGGGTCCCAAATTGAGGCAGAACCTTTGCTAGTGTTTTTAGGAAAGATCACTGTCAACATTTATACTGTCCTGTAGAACCTCCTTCTCTCACAGCTCTTCTCTGCAGTGTCAGTGGGAAACATGGAAATGAAAGAAGCTCGCTGGGTAGGACAGTCACTTGTGGAAAATTTAATCTGGGCAAAATAGTTAAAGAGGGATCAATAAAGAATATGTTTCAGGTTAGGAGGCATATTCTAGTTTGGTTTCTTTCATAGCACTTAGCCTTTCTTTGATGTCAGGTTTTCTATCTGTCTGTTTATTTGCACATCTCTACATCTAGCATGCTAAGTCTGGGATTTTATCTATCTGGTTCCTGCTATATCCTGATCATAGAACAATGTTAGCCATAGAATAGCACTTTAAATAAATATTCATTGAATGAATAAACAATGTAATAGAGCAAAAACTGGCTTCATATTCAGCAAGTCTCTGTCAGATGAAAACGTAGTGGAGAAAATCCTGGTCTTAAGAGTCTGCAAACCTACTCTAGAAGTTCTTTAATTTTGGAAAAATCCTCTCACTTCTTTGTGTCTAAATTCCTTGCTATGAAGGAATTTTAGAAGAGGGAATGCAAAAATTTACCCTCAAAAGGTAGACGAAAGATTAAGTGAAATTTATGAGAAAGTAAACAGTAAATCCTGGACAATTTTAAACTAGTAACAATACGTGGCACTTGTCTATGTGTCAAGAGCATTACATGCATTAACTCTTGTCCTTGTTGCTATAGGATGTAGGTATTATTATGTTTCCCAATTTGCAGATGAGGAAATTAAGCCTTATGGAGACTTAGACAAGATAGACCAGCTAGGAAGAAGAGTTAGAATGCAACCTTGGTAGAGTTTCTTGGTTGGTTCCAAATCACATACTCATTCTAATATAATAATAATTGCATTTGATAACAGATAAATGCTACTATCATGATACAAGAATGTTAAGATTCTTCTCTCTTTGCTCCTTTTCTGACAAACTCAGATTCTCGAGATTGACAACACAGGATGCTCTAGTCAAATTCCTGAACTTCTCCTTAGGGCACTCTCCTTGGATCCCTTGTCTTTTATTGCCCCGGGATTCAGACTGTACATTCTAGAAAGAAAAGAAATGCAAGAGCCATATTGTTTCTCAGTCTCCAGGTCCTGCCAATTTAATATGTACTCATTTCTCTTATCTGAACTGACACTGCCCTGGTGTGGCCCCTAAAATCTCTCCCCTGGACCTTTGCTGTTCCCTCCTAATGAGTCATTTTGCTTCTTGTCTCATCCCTCCCACCTGTCATCTGCACTATGTCAAAATGACCCATCTGTAACTCTGACCTTACCATGTCACTCCCTCTTTCCTATCATTTACAAGGAAGTCCATCAACCTAACAGAATATACAAGACACTCTAAGACTGAGTCCTTTGTCTTGGTTGTTAGTCCCACACTACTCATTCCCTGCCTGGCAATGTCTGGCTGACTGCTTACCACCCTTCTCACATGGCCTTATTTCTCTTCCTGGTGTGTTTACTCAGGGTTACCACAAATTCTACTCATAATTCCCTTCCAGCCACCAGGACTCAGCTCAGGTGTCACCTCATCCAGGAGGTTCTCCTCAATCCCACAGCTGAATTGGGTACCCCTCTTTCCTGCTCTTAATACCCTCTGCTTATCTATTTCATCTACCAGAAGGTGAGCCCCGGGATAGCAAAGGAATCCTGTCATTGCTGTCCATGAAGCGAGAATGATATTGGGACCTACACTTTGTAGGATTATTATAAGGGTTAAACGACTTAGCATATGTAAAGTGCTTAGAATAGCGTATACAGCAGCAGTACTCATGGGAAACACTCAGTAACTGTTTGGTATCATCTTAATATTTTCAGAAACCTGTACCATATCTGGCACATAGGAGGCACTAAAGTAAATATTTGCTGATTTTGAGGCACCAAATTGTCTATACTGTCAACATTGTTTAACAATTTCATAATGAATTCTTAGCATCTCCACTGCGTGTCCTTAAAATAAGAAAACAATTTTAAAATTGTCCATTTCAACACAAGGAACCAGGATTCCTTGGAGGAATAGCTGATTTTGGTCTGGGGCAAGCAATATACAAGATGAGCCCAAAGCATCTTATAGCACCAGAACGTAAGGAAGTGACAAAACAAAACAAAGCAAAACACATGCCATGATGGGGTATCGAAAGGACATGAAAGCCAACTGAAAGACGTTCTATTGGTCAAAAAAAAAAAAAAAAAAATCTGAGCAACAAAATAAATAAAAGAGTATTAGATTTTTAACACAAAATATAAAATAACTATCCATGAGTCCATACTGATATAAATAAGTGACAATATATAAATAAATGAGAGAGAATAGAGAAATCTCTTGTGCAGAAGAATTTCAAATTATTTCTGTAAATACTTTGCCCTCAAAGAGGTGGAGCAAAACTCCATACTCCTTGAGTCTGGACGGGGCCTGGTGATTTCGCACAGTATAGAAAAGGAGCAAACAGGAATGACTTCAAAGTGGAGAAGCCAGGCAAACACCATCTCGGCCAGGTGATCATGGCCGACATCAATCTGGATAAGTCTTGATAATACATACCTTTGATGGGATGTAATGAAAATGGTACGTCATCTTTGTGGGGTTCCTCCCCAAAACCTATAACTTGAGTCTAACCGTGAGGAAAACATCAGACAAAACCTAATTGAGGGACTGAGAAACATTCTACAAAATACCTGATGAGTATTCCTCAAAACTGCTCAAGTCATCAAAACCATGGCAAGTCTGAGGAAACTGTCACTGCCAAGAGGATCCTAAGGAGACCCGAGGACTAAATGTTACATAACATCCTGGACAGGATTCTGGAGGAGAAAAAGGACATGAGGTAAAAACTAGGGATATCTGAGTAAAGTATGGACTTTGTTAATGCTAATGTATTAATTGGTTCATTGATCGTGACAAATATACCATACTACTATAAGACGATAATGGTAGAACAAACTGGGTGTGGGTTATATGGGAACTCTGTACAATCTTTCTATAAATATAAAAATATCCTAAAATAATTTTATTTTTTAAGAAGTGTCTATTACATGCCAGACACTCTGCAAGATTTATTTCGCTCATTAGCTAATTTAATTCTTGCAGCAACAGATGAGAATATTGAGTCTCAAAGAAACTAAGAGATTTGCCTAAGGTCACACAGCTAATAAATCTCAGAACCAGGATTCAAGCCTGGGAGTATCTGCCTCCAAACTTCATGATCATTTGATGACATGGTATCGAGACTCTAGGAAAAGAAGGATTCTTCCTGAGGAGTGCAAGTGGTCAGAGAAGGCAGTGGGTGTCATCATGCAAGACGAGGATGAGAGTGTTAGTGATTAGCATAGCATAGATGCTCAATACTTTTGATTTCCTTCCATAATTCTTGCACGTCTAGGTTTCTTGACTAACTAATATTCTTCTTTCGATGTTTTTACTTTAGGAACGACTACTTAATTTCTTAAACAACTTCCTTATCCACTCTAAGAAATAAGTTTTGGAACAACATTTCATTTTCCACTCTACTTTTCCTTAGAGAAGACTTTCACTCCGTTTTTGGCTTGGTAACTTTGGCTTAGGGGAAGTCTTTCTTGATGTGCCAGAATCCTCCCGAGCACAGCAGGGCTGCTGAAATTGTTTGACTTTGCATTGCATTGTTAAGAAATAAAATAAGAGAAAAAAATGCAAGAAAGTGGGAACATTTTGCATCAATATCCTACTTCATTTATACTCTTTCTATTGGAGCATTGATCAGTCTCTTTTAAGTCTTTAAAAATGAAACTTGGAAAAAGAAATTAGTTTCTAGTAAGTTTTGATTATTCTTCCCTGGTGGACTCACACTGTTTTATCATCAGTGTATTTTCCCCCCTTTTATGTTTTCTGGGCTTCTGGCATGAGTTTTACCTCATGGAATGAAGCCAACAAAACTAGTCTCTATACATACATACAACCAAAGATTTTCTTCCCAGTATATATTTATTGAGTCAGTGTACGACTCTTTCTCTCCGTGTGTGTGTGTGTGTGTGTGTGTGTGTGTGTGTGTGTGTAGAGAAAGAATAACAACGTCCAATTGATTTACCACGTTGAGTCCAATCAATGGTCTTATAGTCAACCACTAGGGCAGGGAACTCCCGCCCATGCCCATCCCACCCCCATTGGCCTCCCCCTGGAATTCCTCCCTTTTTAACTACCTGCTCTGCTGGCCCTCTTGCATTTCAAACCTACAGGCTCCACAATTTTCCCACTTGTCTATCCCTGTTCTCCCAGTTTCTATACATTGCACCCATGTCACCACCATTATCCAGATGGGAAGTTTAGAGGGGCCTTGGACTCTTCCCCTGGGCACACTCCCTTTCTCTGTTCAATCGCAAACTCCTGCTTCCCCTCCTTTCTAGTTAATCCAAGGTCCTCATTATTTCTCACCTGGATCCTTTCAATGATCTCCTAATTAGTCTCCTCACCTCCAGGATTTCCTGTCCATAACCTATCTTCCATCCCCCCACTGGTTTAATTTCCCTAAAGCACAGCTCTAAGCCTGTATCCCCACTGCTAAAACAGTTAAATGGCTCCCCACTGCCTCCAGGATAAATGCCAAAATCCTTATCTTGGCATTCAAGGCCCTTCCCCATCTGGCCCTAAACAACCTTTCCAGACTTATCTCCTATTACTGCCCTACATGAATTTTGTGTTCCGGCCAAATTGATCCACTTATTACCGCATGCCTGTGCTGTCTCTGATTATGAGCCTCTCTGCTCAAGTGAATTTTGCTTTTTGGATAGGCTTACTCATTCCTCTCTGTTTGCCGTTAAAGGTAAGCCCACCTAACCCACAAGGTTACTTCTGGCCACCCAGCCCCACCTAATTACCTGTCCTGCTAATTTTGCCTTTTATGTTTACCATTTTAGTGCATGTTCTATGTTTCCACCTCAACTATGAACCTCTCAAGGACAGTAATGGCGGATGTGGTGGACACTTTCAGTGAGCTGGCTCTCTATCAGCCTGTCTTGAAAATAAAAGCATGAGGGCCTGAGTTATGAGATAAATCTGGCAGCTGTCCTCACGATGTACTCAGCATCGTTCTTTCCCTCTGGCAAGTGGGGGTCTGCAGCAACTAAGTCCTTCTCTTTCCTTCTGTCCTCGAGGTTCAGCTCTCCTCCGGGAAGCTTCATGGTCTCTTTTGTAATGGGCTTCCGCATCTACAAGTGACCTTATCCACTGGTTTCCAAGATGTGCTCAGAGATATCTGAACTCCAGTGGAAGATTCTAAGTTGTCTTAAATGGGAGGGGCCTTTATCTCTTTCCTACCTCCTTCTCTCTGTTGATAACCTACTCCAACACACACACACACACACACACACACACACACACACACACACACACGCTCCTGAGTCTGATTTCAATGAACTTCTACCACAATGATTCAAAAATATAGTGAACCCAAGAATCCTCTGAAGAACTTGTTAAATATGTAGATCCCTGTGTCCTACCCCTAGATATTAGGATTCACTAGGTCCGGACTGTGACACAAGAACACGTATTTTTAACAAGCTCCCTGTCTGATTCTACTGATGGTCTGAGAACCACACTTTGAGAATCACTGTTTTACATTGTGGCCCTTCATTCCTGCCCACTGGCACTTTCAATCTGGACCACTTTCTATTTCTGAAAATTTCTCTGAACATTCCAACCATGGTGCCCTTTGCTCCAGTTCTGCTTCAACAGCAGTGACTTTCCTTCTAACCCTATCTCTCAAAATCCTACCCACCCACAGGAATGCATGGCTCATGAGAGCAGGGACGTTTATCCCTGTTGTTCAGTGTTGTATCCTCAGCACCTAGAATAGTGCCTGGCACATAGGAGATGCTAAAAAATCTTTGTGGAAGGAAGGAGCGAATCTGCTAAGGGGGAAATCAAGTGCCATTGCTTTCTTGAAGCAGTTCTTGATCACTTCCAAAAGAAATGGTTGCATGTTCTCAATCTTAGCACCTTTTTCCCTGTACTTGATCTTATGGGTTGGCAAACTCTTTTCTATAAAGGGCCAGATAAACATTTTAGGCTTTGTGGGACATATAAACACTGTTGAAACCATTCAGTTCTGCAGGTGTAGTGCAGAAGCAGCCAAAAACAATATGGAAACAAATGATCATGGTTGTGTTGCAATAAAACTTTATTTATAAAAACCAGGCAGATGGTGGGCTGGATGTGACCCATAGACTGTACTTTGCTGACCCCTGCTCTATTAATTTATGTATAAAATTTCTTTCTTTGGTTAGATTCCTAGATTATAAATTCCTTGAGGCAGAGACAGAATCTTATTAGGAAATAAATGTGTGTGTGTACATGGGCATTGTGCATGTGTGTCTGTGTGCATGTATGTTCACATGTGTACATATACATTTATATATGTAGATACAAATACAAAACACACACACACACATATCGAGTGCTTGTGAATGTATTATTTAACTTCTTTGACCCTCAGTTTTCTCATCGCTAAGACCTCCTTCTAGGATACTAGAGATGAAGTGCTTAACCTATAACACATGCTCAATGAGTCTTACTTTCCTTCCTCTTTTTCCTTAAAACAGCACTGCCATCCCCTCTACAGTGCACTCAGCAAACATTTATTGTGGGCCTACAATGTCAAAGGACCACACGTGGAACTCAGTGAAATTCTGAGGTGAATGAGAAGAGAGCTGGGAGAGTAGCACCCATTCTAGATCAGGAGTCAGAGATGTGTGACCTAGTCCCAACTCTACTCACTCCTTCCCCAGCACATTGACTTTCCCATTCTTGGACACAGCCATTCCATACCTTTTCATTCTCCTCACGCCTCCCAGAGTCCCTACTCACACCCTCACCTTCTTAGCTAATGACCTCACCTCATACTTCACTGCAAATAGATGCTACCATAGCATTCTGTCACATTCCAACCTCAGCGCTACAAACGCCCTCTCAACTCTCTGCACCTGTGCTCTGTGCCTTTCCTCCTGCTCCCATGGGTGCAGTGTCCCTACACGTATCAGAGCCAGACCCCCCCACCCACCTCTGAGGCCCCTCCCTTCTCCCTTGCCAAGGACTTTTGTCTTTTACACATATTCTCTCTCCTTTGCATCATTAGTCATCCACCAAACATGCTCTCATATCTCCCATTTAAAAGCAAAAACAACGAAAGCCCTAAAGATGCAAGTGAAGTTCCCGTTCCCATTCATATTTCTAGCCCATTCCAATTGGCCTCCTTCACCACTCTCAAGGCCAGCAGTACCCTCCATGTTGCCAAGTCCAATGGACACCTCTCTATACTCATTTTACCTGTGGGTGGGATTCCAGACCTGACCACTGCCTCCTTGAATTGCTCTCCTCTCTTGGCTTACACAGTTTCAGCACCCCTGGTGGTTTCCATCTAACTTCACTGGCCTCTCCTTCTTCATCTCCTTGGCTGGTTCCTCCGCTTCCTCTCCCAAATCCTGGGGCTCCTGTATCTTCTCTATCCACACATTCTCCCTGAGTGAGCTCACCACGGCTGTAAGTACCATCTAAATGCTAGTGACCCCCAAGTTTCTATCTCCAGCACAGAATAATATCCTGAGCTCTAGATATCACCGAGTTTTCTACTAGATGTCTCAAATGTAATATGTCTTCAGTGAAGCTCCTCATAGCCACCCAAGCCAGTCCTTCTCCAAGTCTTCCTCATCTCAGCAAATGGCACCTTTTTGCTTAAGAAAACCCCTTGGAGTCACGCTTGATTTCTCCCTTTTTTCACACTCTCTCTGCGCCAATCTAATAAAACTCTATTGGTTGAACTTCCCAAATCTATCTCCACTTCAACTCCACTAGCCAACCTAGTTCAACTGCTTGTAACAACCTTCAGACCTAAACTTTTCCTCTGGCATCATTAACCTCCCATTCTACTAGTTCATCACCATTGCCTAGCAAACAGGCTCTCCTGTCTCCCCTCTTAAAAGCAAGACAAAAACCATGGATGACTGCAATACTCCCTAACTGGTTTTCTACATAACTCTACTCCCCCAAAACCTATGTTCCACATGGCAGCCAGAAAGCCCACCAAATAAATATAAATCTGATTGTGTCCCTTCCATGCTGGAAACCCTTCCCATTGCTTACCACTGGTAAAAACAAAAACAAAAGCAAAAACAAAATAAAAACAAGCTTCTGCCTACCTCCCAGGCCCCAACAAATGCCATTCTTCCAGCCCATGATGTTTCATCCACAAGGACCTTCTTGCGGTTGATTAAACCCAGCAAGCCCCCTCCTACCTCTGGGTCTTTGAATTTGCTGTTTCCTCTGCCTGAAATGCCCTTCAACTCTTTCTGTGGCTGCCTCATTCTATCCTTTAGGGCTCAGCTTAATTGTCCCTTTTTCAGAGACCCCCTTCCATGACCACCTTCGCTAGAATAATACCATAACGTGCAAGTGTTCTATTTGATATTCCTCTGTTTATTTCCTTCATAGACATTATCACAACAAGTTATTCATTGTTTATTAATTACCTCATTTTTTTTCTAGTTTGTGGCCTGTCTTTCATTGACAAATGTAAGTTCCATGAGGACAAGACTTTGCCATAATCATTGTAGAGTCCTAACACTTAGTCTAATGCTTAGCACATGGTAGCAGCTCAATAAATATTTGTTAAATGAACTGATGACACGTTCTCATCTCCAGACCTCCACCCAGCCATTTGGGATACCTCTCTTTTCTTTGTCTGCTTGGCAAAGCTACTTTTGTCATCCAGATTCATCCTAAAAAGCACCTCCTCTGTGTTTCTATTCCTCTGGGAGGTGGCCACTCCTCCTTCTGTGCCTTCATGCTTTCTGTCCCCACCTCTATCACAGCACTAGTAATAATAACAATCACTCCTGTTTATCGAGCATCACTCCACATGCAGTGCCAAGCGTTTTAAAAATATTGTCTAACTCAAAATATACAACCTCACTCTGAGATAGGAAATATGCCCTCCATTATACAGATGATAAAACTGAGTCCCAGAGAATTTAAGCAACTTGTCCAAGGTCACAAACTAAGGCAGAACCAGAGATTCAAACCCAAGTCTGTCTAATTGCAAAGGTCATTTTCTTCAGCACTGAGCTACAGCTTACACTTCCTTGCACTGTAATTTCTTACATAGCTGTCCCTCCCAACCTTTCTGAGAGCAGCTCTGAACATCCGCAGGATCTAGAACCCCACTAGGAACAGAACTGGTGTTTAAGAAATATTTGTGGAACAAAGAAATCTGTCATCCACAAGTTGATCGAACGCTTTCTGAACCTAATAATACATATTAACAGCCAGGAAGGAAAGGAGCAAAAGAAAGAAATTCAGTTGGAAGGCTCCAAGAAGGAGGTACGCAAAACAGCTAAGTGGGCGAAGTGTGTGGAGTCCCAGCCTGGATGCTTTTCACACCAAAGACAATACCAAGGTCACTGCCAAAGAAGACGTACATTATGTAATTAGGGAGCACACTGCCAGCCATTACTCCAGAAGCTATTTCAAATTGAAACATGCCGGTGTTTGTTCATGTCCCTGTTCACATGAACAAAAGGCCTACATCTTGGAAACTGCTTTTCTTTGTTTGTTTGTAACAGCTCAAGGCATTCTTTGCTTGGCAGCCCGTGGCACAATCTTGCTGCAAGCACCGCCTGGACCCCAGGCGCTGTGGACTGTCAGAAGGAAATGAGGAGGTAAATGAGATGCCCAGTTTGTGCCTGGGGCATGGTTATTGGATGGCGTCATGAGACAATGGAGCCTGTGGGCTCCTGCCTCCTGGGGTGCGACCCATCTTTGTAGATGGCAAAATGGGGGCTGTCTGTGGGAACGACCTGGGAACACCCACAAAGACAGGACAGACCAGGGCTGCGTCTCCCATTTCTGTGCCAGGCTTGCTATACTTTCTCATTTGTTCCTGACAGCAACATGGTATTCCCACTTTGCAGATGAGAAAACTAAAGCTCAAAGCATTCATGACTTGCAAAGGTGACACAACCAGTGGCTGAGCTCAGGTGTAAGCACTGGTTTGTCTGACTATAAACTCTATGATTATTTTTCTGTCTTGTTACCAGTGAAGCTCTCACTTCACTCCTGCCATATTGGCATACTTGCTGTTCCTCAACCCTCCCACAGTCCTGCCCTGGAACTTTCATACTTGTTCTTATTTGTGCCTGACTGTCTCTCCCCTCAGATTATGCATGTCCCACCCCATTCCTACCTTCAAGTCCTAATACAACGTCACTCTCTCAATGAGGCCTTTCCCAACAGCCACGACTGTCATTCCCTATCTTCTTCCTTTCTTGGCTTTTCTCCATCAAACGTATGACCATTTGACCTAATAAAGATCTACATTTATTTTCCTTGTTGTTTTTGCCTACTGTCGTTTCCCCAAAACTAGAATGTAAACTCCATGGAATCAGTAAAACTGATGTATGTCTAGAGCCTAAAATAGTGTCTGGCACATAGCTGGTGTTCAATAAATGTGCACTGACTAAAAGAATAATTTGAACTTCCAAACAATTTGGACATCAGCAGATCAACTACATCAGTATGAAGTTAATGCTTCTGGGGGGAAGTTACTGAGACAATAAAAGTTGGATCAAAGAGCTGGCAATACTGAATAGTACGGAGAATGGTATGCTAGATCCAGATTGTCTGGGCTTGAATGCTATCCCCATTCCTATTAATTTATCATCTTGGATGAGGAGCCAGACTTCTCTGTGCCTCAGTTTCCTCATTTGTAAACTATGTATGATAAAAGTATTTCTTACATAGGGCAGTTTTGAAGATCGAGCTAGGAGACCTTCAAGATGGCGGAGGAGTAAGACCCGATCACCTTCCTCCCCACAAATACATCAGAAATACATCTACATGTGGACCACCTCCTACAGAACACCTACTGAACGCTGGCAGAAGACCTCAGACTTCCCAAAAGGCAAGAAACCCCCCACGTACCTGGGTAGGGCAAAAGAAAAAAGAATAAACAGAGACAAAAGGATAGGGATGGGACCTGCACCATGGGAGGGAGCTGTGAAGGAGGAAAGGTTTCCACACACTAGGAAGCCCCTTCGTGGGTGGAGACGGCAGGGTGGCGGGGTGGAAACTTCGGAGCCATGGAGGAGAGCACAGCAACAGGGGTGCAGAGGGCAAAGTGGAGAGATTCCTGCACAGAGGATGGGTGCCGACCGGCACTCACCAGCCCGAGAGGCTTGTCTGCTCACCGGGCGGGGCGGGCGGGGCTGGGAGCTGAGGCTCCGGCTTCGGAGGTCGGTTCGCAGGGAGAGGACTGGGGTTGGCTGTGTGAACACAGCCTGAAGGGGGCTAGTGCGCCACGGCTAGCTGGGAGGGAGTCCGGGAAAAAGTCTGGAGCTGCCAAAGAGACAACAGGCCATTGTTTCGGGGTGTGCGAGGAGAGGGGATTAAGAGCGCTGCTTAAAGGAGCTCCACAGATGGGCGCGAGCTGCGGCTATCAGCATGGACCCCAGAGACGGGCATGAGACGCTAAGGCTGCTGCTGCCGCCACCAAGAAGCCTGTGTGCGAGTACAGGTCACTCTCCACACCTCCCCTCCCGGGAGCCTGTGCAGCCCGCCACTGCCAGGGTCCCGTGATCCAGGGACAACTTCCCCGGGAGAATGCATGGCGCGCCTCAGGCTGGTGCAACGTCACGCCGGCCCCTGCCGCCGCAGGCTCGCCCCGCACTCTGTACCCCTCCCTCCCCCCGGCCTGAGTGAGCCACAGCCCCCGAATCAGCTGCTCTTTTAGCCCCGTCCTGTCTGAGCGAAGAACAGATGCCCTCAGGTGACCTACACGCAAAGGCAGGGCCAGATCCAAAGCTGAACCCCAGGAGCTGTGTGAACAAAGAAGAGAAAGGGAAATTTCTCCCAGCAGCCTCAGGAGCAGCGGATTAAATCTCCACAATCAACGTGATGTACCCTGCAGCTGTGGAATACCTGGATAGACAACGGATCATCCCAAAATTGAGGCAGTGGACGTGGGGAGCAACTGTAGACTTGGGGTTTGCTTTCTGCATCTAGTTTGTTTCTGGCTTTATGTTTATCTTACTTCAGTATTTAGAGCTTATTATCATTGGCAGGCTTATTGATTTGGTTGCACCCTTCCTTATTTTATATATATATATATATATATATATATTTCCTTTTTCTCTGTGAGTGTGTATGTGTATGCTTCCTTGTGTGATTTTGTTTGCATACCTTTGCTTTTACCATTTGTCCTAGGGTTCTGGCTGTCCGGTTTTTTTTGTTTGTTTGTTTGTTTAGTATAGTTTTTAGCACTTGTTATCATTGGTGGATTTGATTTTTGGTTTGGTTGCTCTCTTCTTTCTTTCTTTTTTTATTACTTTTAAATTTTTTAATTTTTAATAATTTTTTATTTTAATAAATTTATTTTATTTCTCTTTTCTTCTTCCTTCCTTCCTTCCTTTCTTCCTTTCTTTTTCCATTTTCTTCTGAGCTGTGTGGCTGACATGGTCTTGGTGCTCCGGCCAGTTGTCAGGCCTGTGCCTCTGAGGTGAGAGACCCGAGTTCAGGACATTGGTTCACCAGAGACCTCCCAGCTCCACGTAATATCAAACGGCCAAAGCTTTTCCAGAGATCTCCTTCTCAACACTAAGACCCAGCTCCACTCGACGACCAGCAAGCTACAGTGCTGGACGCCCCATGCCAAACAACTAGCAAGACAGGAATACAACCCCACCCGTTAGCAGAGAGGCTGCCTAAAATCATAAAAAGGTCACAGACAGCTGAAAACACTCCACCGGATGTGGTCCTGCCCACCAGAAAGACAAGATCCAGCCTCATCCACCAGAACACAGGCACCAGTCCCTTCTCCCAGGAAGCCTACACAACCCACTGAATGAACCTTAGCCACAAGGGGAACACACCAAACTCAATGGGAACTACGAACCTGCAGGCTGGGAAAAGGAGACCCCAAACACAGTAAGTTAAGCAAAATGAGAAGACAGAGAAACACACAGCAGATGAAGGAGCAAGGTAAAAACCCACCAGACCAAACAAATGAAGAGGAAATAGGCAGTCTACCTGAAAAAGAATTTACACTAATGATAGTAAGGATGATCCAAAATCTTGGAAATAGAATGGAGAAAATACAAGAAACATTTAACAAGGACCTAGAAGAACTAAAGAGCAAACAAACAATGATGAACAACACAATAAATGAAATTAAAAATTCTTTAGAAGGAATAAATAGCAGAATAACTGAGGCAGAAGAACAGATAAATGACCTGAAGATAAAATAGTGGAAGTAACTATTGCAGAGCAGAATAAAGAAAAAAGAATGAAAAGAATTGAGGACAGTCTCAGAGACGTCTGGGACAACATTAAATGCACCAACATTCGAATTATAGGGATCCCAGAAGAAGAAGAGAAAAAAAAGGGACTGAGAAAATATTTGAAGAGATTATAGTTGATAACTTCACTAATATGGGAAAGGAAATAGTCAATCAAGTCCAGTAAGCGCAGAGAGTCCCATACAGGATTAATCCAAGGAGAAACATGCCAAGACACATATTAATCAAACTATCAAAAATTAAATACAAAGAAAAAATATTAAAAGCAGCAAGGGAAAAACAAATAACATACAAGGGATTCCCCATAAGGTTAACAGCTCATCTTTCAGCAGAAACTCTGCAAGCCAGAAGGGAGTGGAAGGGCATATTTAAAGTGATGAAAGGGAAAAACCTACAACTAAGATTTCTCTTCCCAGCAATGATCTCATTCAGATTCGATGGGGAAATTTAAACCTTTAAAGACAAGC
Organism: Globicephala melas; assembly: GCF_963455315.2. Taxonomy (NCBI): domain Eukaryota; kingdom Metazoa; phylum Chordata; class Mammalia; order Artiodactyla; family Delphinidae; genus Globicephala; species Globicephala melas. The sequence continues at coordinate 139,508,716 of NC_083314.1, read as the reverse complement.
AAAAGCTAAGAGAATTCAGCACTACCAAACCAGATCTACAACAAACACTAAAGGAACTTCTCTAGGGAGGAAACACAAGAGAAGGAAAACACCTACAATAACAAACCCAAAACAATTAAGAAAATGGTAATAGGAACATACATATCTATAACTACCTTAAATGTAAATGGAATAAGCGCTCCAACCAAAAGACATAGATTGGCTGAATGGATACAAAAACAAAACCTGTATATATGCTGCCTGCAAGAGATGCACTTCAGACCTAGGGACACATACAGATCGAAAGAGAGGGGATGGAAAAAGATATTGCATGCAAATGGAAATCAAAAGAAAGCTGGAGTAGCAATTCTCATTTCAGACAAAATAGACTTTAAAATAAAGACTATTACAAGAGACAAAGAAGGACACTACCTAATGATCAAGGAATCAATCCAAGAAGAAGATATAACAATTGTAGATATTTATGCACTCAACATAGGAGCACCTCAATACACAAGGCAAATGCTAACATCCATAAAAGGGGAAATCAACAGTAACACAATACTAGTAGGGGATTTTAACACCCCACTTTCACCAATGGACAGATCATCCAAAATGAAAATAAATAAGGAAACACAAGCTTTAAATGATACATTAAACAAGATGGACTTAATTGATATTTACAGGACATTCCATCCCAAAACAGCAGAATACACTTTCTTCTCAAGTGCTCATGTAACATTCTCCAGGATAGATCATATCTTGGGTCACAAATCAAGCCTTGGTAAATTTAAGAAAATTGAAATCGTATCATGTACCTTTTCTGACCACAACGCTATGAGCCTAGATATCAATTACAGGAAAAAATCTGTAAAAAATACAAACACATGGAGGCTAAACAGTACACTACTTAATAACCAAGAGATCACTGAAGAAATCAAAGAGGAAATCAAAAAATACCTAGAAACAAATGGCAATGAAAACACGATAACCCAAAACCTATGGGACACAGCAAAAGCAGTTCTAAGAGAGAAGTTTATAGCAATACAATCCACCTCAAGAAACAGGAAACATCTCAAATAAACAACCTAACCTTACACCTAAAGCAATTAGAGAAAGAAGAACCAAAAAACCCCAAAGTTAGCAGTAGGAAAGAAATCATAAAGATCAGATCAGAAATAAATGAAAAAGAAATGAAGGAAATGATAGCAAAGATCAATAAAACTAAAAGCTGGTTCTTCAAAAAGATAAAAATAATTGATAAACCATTAGCCAGACACATCAAGAAAAAAAGGGAGAAGACTCAAATCTATAGAATTAGAAATGGAACAGGAGAAGTAACAACTGACACTGCAGAAATACAAAGGATCATGAGAGATTACTACAAGCAATGATATGCCAATAAAATGGACAACCTGGAAGAAATGGACAAATTCTTAGAAATGCACAACTTTCTGAGACTGAACCAGGAAGAAGTAGAAAATATTTCAACAGACCAATCACAAGCACTGAAATTGAAACTGTGATTAAAAATTTTCCAACAAACAAAAGCCAATGACCAGATGGATTCACAGGCAAATTCTATCAAACATTTAGAGAAGAGCTAACACCTATCATTCTCAAACTCTTCCAAAATATAGCAGAGGGAGGAACATTCCAAAACTCATTCTACAAGGCCACCATCAGCCTGATACCAAAACCAGACAAAGATGTCACAAAGAAAGAAGACTATAGGCCAATAACATTGATGAACATAGATGCAAAAATCCTCAACAAAATACTAGCAAACATAATCCAACAGCATATTAAAAGGATCATAACCATGACCAAGTGGGGTTCATCCCAGGAATGCAAGGATTCTTCAATACATACAAATCAATCAATGTGATAAACCATATTAACAAATTGAAGGAGAAAAACCATATGATCATCTCAATAGATGCAGAAAAAGCTTTCAACAAATTTTTTTTATGATAAAAACCCTCCAGAAAGTAGGCATAGAGGGAACTTACCTCAACATAATAAAGGCTACATATGACAAACCCACAGCCAACATCATTCTCAATGGTGAAAAACTGAAAGCATTTCCTCTAAGATCAGGAACAAGACAAGGTTGCCCACTTTCACTGCTATTATTCAACTTAGCTTTGGAAGTTTTAGCCAGGGCAATCAGAGAAGAAAAAGAAATAAAAGGAATCCATATCAGAAAAGAAGAAGCAAAGCTGTCACTGTTTGCAAATGACATGATACTATACATAGAGAATCCTAAAGATGCTACCAGAAAACTACTAGAGCTAATCAATGAATTTGGTAAAGTAGCAGAATACAAAATTAATGCACAGAAAACTCCTGCATTCCTTTACACTAATGATGAAAAATCTGAAAGAGAAATTAAGGAAACACTCCCATATACCATTGCAACAAAAAGAATAAAATACCTAGGAATAAACCTACCTTAGGAGACAAAAGACCTGTATGCAGAAAACTATAAGACACTGATTAGAAATTAAAGATGATACAAACAGATGGAGAGATATACCATGTTCTTGGATTGGAAGAATCAACATTGGGAAAATGACTCTATTATCCAAAGCAATCTACAGATTCAATGCAATCCCTATCAAACTACCAATGGCATTTTTCACAGAACTAGAACAAAAAAATTCACAGTTTGTATGGAAACACAAAAGACCCCAAACAGCCAAAGCAATCTTGAGAAAGAAAAATGGAGCTGGAGTAATCAGGCTCCCGGACTTCTGACTATACTACAAAGCTACAGTAATCAAGAGAGTATGGTACTGGCACAAAACCAGAAATATAGATCAATGGAACAGGACAGAAAGCCCAGAGATAAACTCCCATACATATGGTCACCTTATTTTTGATAAAAGAGGCAAGAATATACAGTGGAGAAAAGACAGCCTCTTCAATAAGTGGTGCTGGAAAATCTGGACAGCTACATGTAAAAGAATGAAATTAGAATGGTGCCTAACACCATACACAAAAATAAACTCAAAAGGGATTAAAGACGTAAATGTAAGGCCAGACACTATAAAACTCTTAGAGGAAAACATAGACAGAATGCTCTATGACATAAATCACTGCAAGGTTCTTTTTGACCCACCTCCTACAGAAATGGAAATAAAAACAAAAATAAACAAATGGCACCTAATGAAACTTAAAAGCTTTTGCACAGCAAAGGAAACCATAAACAAGACGAAAAGACGACCCTGAGAATGGCAGAAAATATTTGCAAATGAAGCAACTGACAAAGGATTAATCTCCAAGATTTACAAGCAGCTCATGCAGCTCAGTGTCAAAGAAACAAACAATCCAATCCAAAAAGACCTAAATAGATATTTCTCCAAAAAAAATATACAGATCGTCAACAAACACATGAAAGGATGCTCAACATCACTAATCATTAGAGAAATGCAAATCAAAACTACAATGAGGGCTTCCCTGGTGGCGCAGTGGTTGAGAGTCCGCCTGCCGATGCAGGGGACACGGGTTCGTGCCCCGGTCCGGGAGGATCCCACATGCCGTGGAGTGGCTGGACCCGTGAGCCATGGCTGCTGGGCCTGCGTGTCTGGAGCCTGTGCTCCGCGGGGGAGAGGCCACAGCAGTGAGAGGCCCGCGTACCACAAAAAAAAAACCAAAAAACAAACTACAATGAGGTATCACCTCACATCAGTCAGAATGGCCATCATCAAAAAATCTACAAAAAATAAATGCTGGAGAGGGTGTGGAGAAAAGGGAGCCCTCTTGCACTGTCAGTGGGAATGTAAATTGATAACAGCCACTATGGAGAACAGTATGGAGGTTCCTTAAAAAACTAACAATAGAACTACCATATGATCCAGAGATCCCACTACTGGGCATATATCCTGAAAAAACCATAATTTAAAGAGTCATGTACCACAAGGTTCATTGCAGCTCTATTTACAAAAGCCAGGACATGGAAGCAACCTAAGTGTCCATTGACAGATGAACGGATAAAGAAGATGTGGCATGTATATACAATGGGATACTACTCAGCCATAAAAAGAAATGAAACTGAGTTATTTGTAGTGAGGTGGATGGACCTAGAGTCTGTCATACAGAGTGAAGTAAGTCAGAAAGAGAAAAACAAATACCGTATGCTAACACATATATATGGAATCTAAAAAAAAAAAAAAAAAACAAGGTTCTGAAGAACCTAGGGGCAGGACAGGAATAATGATGCAGATGTAGAGAATGGACTTGAGGACATGGGGAGGGGGAAGGGTAAGCTGGGATGAAGTGAGAGAGTGGCATGGACATATATACACTACCAAATGTAAAATCGACAGCTAGTGGGAAGAAGCCACATAGCACAGGGAGATCAGCTCAGTGTTTTGTGACCGCCTAGAGGGGTGGGATAGCAAGGGTGGGAGGGAGACACAGAAGGAGGGGATATGGGGATCTATGTATATGTATGGCTGATTCACTTTGTTCTAAAGCAGAAATTAACACACCATTGTAGAGCAATTATACTCCAATAAACATGTAAAAAAAATAAATATCGATGGAGTTATTATGTGTAAGGTATCTAAGATAGAGCCTGGCACATTGTAACTTGCTTTTATTATCATTATCTATTTAACTATCAGTTCCTTTGAACCATCATGCTGTAAAATTTTCTCATGAAAGGATGTAAACCTAGGTTCATCTCTCTTCAGGCACCAAGAAAATCACCCAATCATGCTGAGATTATTGTGAGAAGGAAAAGAAAAACACAAAACAAAATAATGCAGAAAACGGCCAACACCTCGATTTCCTATCAGCCCTCGGTTAAAAATCAAGCCCTGTAGCAGTATGTTCGGACACTTAGGCATTGATTTCAAGAGGTAACTTAGACTTTCCGTGAAATAGTAAAAGGGTACGAAATTACAAGGCAATGATACTGGAGTAATTTGATTTATTTAGGGAGAGAGTGAGCTTTGTTAGCATATGACCATCATGACTATCCCCTTCATTTCCTCAGAACCAAGGACATGGCTGGTGTTCAAAGCTCAAAGCAACATATAATATATGAAGCAAAGTACTCGTACCATCTGGATCCTGAGGTCAATAGTCCTCTCCTTCTTGAAGGCAGGGAGAGCTGGATAATTAACTAGATTGCTCTTGGGAAGTGTCCAGCCTATGGGCTGCTGTGCCCAATGCAGGCACCTGAACAGGATCCCCTGTTACCACCCATTCACTCCTCTGCTCTTTCCTTCGACAAATATTCATGGATCACCGTTACGGTGCCAGGCCCTGAGCTAGCTACTGGGGTCACTGAGGTGATAAGAAGGACACAGTCCCTGTCTTCATGAGGATTTACAGTCTAACAGGCTCTCATGCTGACTGAAATGATGGGCTGGAGTTTTCTGTACTCAGTTTTCTAGAGGGAAGTAGAATTCTCTCTTTCTCTCTCACTCACTCACTCTCTCTCTCTCTCTCTCTCACTCACTCTCTCTCTCTCTCTCTCCTTCTGTACCTACCTTTCATCTAATCATCCCTCTATCCGTTGAAGACTTGCTGAACACAACATGCCAGTTCCTGCTGCAAGGTGCAAAGGATTACAGTTGACCGTGTAAGTTATTTCATGGGTATGGAGTCTGTCTTGCTCCACAAACAATGTAAGATGGGGAGAACTCACACAAGTAGATCAATGCTTTAAAGTGTTACGGTTCCCACAGGTGTGGGGCTTTGGGGTGGGGCAGATGGAAGAGGACTATGTTTTTAAAGAGAAAGGGGGGCTTCAGGCAAACACTGGAGACTGGATATTGGGACCAATGAAGAAGACTTCCCATCAGACATGGTGTGAGGTTAGACTTCCCCCAGAGGACAATTTAAGATGTACACGTTAATACCGAAGAGTCTAAAGAAAAACTACATAGGCCATGACAGTCAGGAAGGGAGAGAAAAAGTGGTTATACCAGCGATATTCATGAGACATAAGACTTTCTTGAACCTGCTAATTGATAAATACATAAAGGCGTATTCACACCCCCACAAGGTAACTGCTGTTTCAACTTTCTCTAACTTGATCTCTCACTAGATGGTCCTTTAATCACTAATGACAGCTACGGCTTCTACAATGACAAGTAGAGAAGAATAAAGCCATACTCCTCTGATCTTGTCATCTGACCGCTCAAAAACTTCTAACGGCTGCCAATCTCCTACAGAATGGAGTTCAAACTCTTCGCCATAATTCTCCAAGTCCCTCAAGAAGGCTCCAGCTTTCTTTCTGCTCTTTCTCCCACTGCTCCTTTCATGCAGCTAAGAAAGCACCACGTTGGACCGTTTGGACTGCTGTAAACGCCAACTTCTATTTCCACACATCTAATCCTTTGCTTAATGAGTAGTTTTTATCAGAACGCTTTTCCCAACACCTTGCCCTATGGAAATGCTACCCAGAGTTGGAGTCCATCTCAAATGCCACTAACTTATGTATTCATCCATCTATTCGAGAATTATTTATTGAGAACCCTGCTAAGTGTCAGTCCTTGGTAATAGCAAGATGAATGAGAAATGATTTCTTACTCAAGGATTTTGTGGCCTTAGTCAAAGGTGGAGGAGGGGAGGAAGCAAATACAAGTTTGATGAATTATTTCTCTGATTTCTCCAGGTCATCAAAATAAATCTTTGCTTCCAAAGTCCCTGGCACAAGGGGCAGACATACAGTAAGTGTCATTTACTTATTTGCTTGTTTACTTTTTATGTTTACTTATTTGCTTGTTTGCTTAATTATTTTTTTGTATATTTGTATCTCTATTATCACACTTAACATTTATTGATTTACTTATTTGCTTGTTTGCTTAATTATTCATTGTTTATTCGTATCTCTATTATTACACCATTCTTTTCTTTGTGCCCGGTTCCTCTAGCAGAGGGCAAAAGTCTTGACTTGACTGCTTCTAGATACTTCTGCTCACCGTGCCTTCCACACAAAAGGTATCCTAAATGTTTGTGGGATAGAAGTGAATTGAAACAGGGAAAGAAAAGGCCAAAGGTGAGGTAAAGGAGAGCTGAGAGGCCAAAGTCATCCATTAATTTCAGTTTGAGTATTTTAAACCGTACGATTTCCTCCAGGTTACTAAAGCAAATTTATCTGAGCAAATAAGCTTTCATATTTGCATTTCTTTGAACGCTAATTTGACATGCAAATAAGCCACTAACTAGAGCAGGGCTTCAATCAGCAGTTTTTAAACAGAAATCCCCATAGCTATTGAGATATCTGTGCTTAGAAAGGAACCAGCATTAGCCAGCGTCGGTAACAATGATAGAAAGTAACACTTTCTCCACATTCTTCTTGAGGTGCTCTATCCACCTCTTCCAGGGCCTCTTTCCCTGAAAATCAGACTCTGAGAGCTGATACCAATGTAATGGCCTTTCAGGCCACTTGGTCCAGCTCTCCCAGCTCTCAGATAGCATCTTCTCTGCCGGTGGCATCCAGGCTCTCTTGATGCACCACCAGCAACAGGGAGCTCGTTACCTCTTAAAAATGTGCTCTCACAGTCCACAAAGACGTTCTTATATCGAACAAAAGAAATTCACTTCTTCGTAGCGTCATTCCTGCCAGAGCCATACAGATTCCTCTCTTCCATAAAACAGTGCCTCAGACGTTTGAACACAGCAATCGGATATACCATAAACATAATGGTAGTCACCCTAATCATCACCATCGTCATCACCCATACTGAGTCTCAACTATCGCACTCCATTCTCATCTCTCTTCACTTGACTCTGGTAAGCCCATGTCCCCCTCTGTGACTTTTACATGCCACTCCCTTCTGAATGACTAGCTTTTGATCTTATCACTCAGGACTCAACTCAAATGTCCCCTCTTCAGAGAAGCTGTGTCTGACCTTCCTAGCTGAAATTGAACTATCCTCATGCCGCCATTCCCTACATACTCCAGGCCATTTTCGCTGCGTTAACCTATATTTTAAAATTAGAACTCACAACTCTCTGAAATTGTCTGGTGTAATAAAGAGTGTGACTCCATTTTTCATGTTGGCTGACAACTTTTAAGCCTGATCCCTCCCTCTTCTGCCCCACTTCTAGGCAAGCTAGAAAGCCTGGTGAGAAAGCCTGGGTATGCCCTCCTTTGACGTTGGTGAGAGGTTCAAACCATATAAACCTCTACCTGTGTGCAGAGACCCTCACCCCATGCCTACTCCCTACCCACTGTGAAAACTCCAAACCAATCTCATTTCCTGACTTTCTCAAACCATTTCAGACCAGCTTGGAAGGCCTGCCCTAATCTCCCCAGAGAGCCTTATTACATGAGTAATATTAATAAATCATTTCATACCTTGTTGGTGTATGTGTGGCACCATCAGTTTCAACACTGGAACCGACTTTTGGGTGGGAATCCATTCTGTTTCCGAAGAGGGGCTACAACGTCTGTTTTATTGATTTGTTCATCTCTCATTCCCTCTTTCTCTCTCGCTGAAATGGAAGCTCTGATTTTCTACCATCTCTGTGGGGCACAGAGAGATGCCTGCCTGAAGTCAAGGCTCAGTAAATACAAAATGAATGAAGAAATGATTCTGGAGGCATCTCTCTGGAGCAACTCCAGTTCATCCCAGACTGAGTGGAAAATTTAAAAGATGTGATTATTAGAAAATTATTTCTTGACCACAGGACAAGATGGCAGAGTAGAAGGACCTTTAGCTCACCTCCTCTCATGAGAACACGAAAATCACAACTAACTTCTGAACAACCAACGATACAGAAGACTTGAACCTACCAAAAAAGATATTCTACATCCAAAGACAAAGAAGAAACCACAACGAGATGGTAGGTGTGGTGCACTCATGATATAATCAAATCATACATCCCCTGGTAGGTGACCCATGAACTGCAGAAGAAATGATTCTGAAGTTCTTACACTAGTTTTCCTTATAACGGTCCCAAATAATGGCTCCTGTACTCTTACGTCCACTAGTTACTACTAGCAAACTAGGTGCCAGACACTGTTCTTAGTGCTTTATGTGAATTATTTCCTTTATTCCTGATAGCGACTCTATAAATATTTATCTCCATTTTAGAGGTGAGGAAGCTGAGGTACAGGGAAGTTAAGTAATTTGCTCAAGGTCACATAACGAATAGCAGAGCTGGAATTATCATGCAGATGATGGGGCCACAGACATTCTCCCAAGCATCTTGCTGGACCATCTCCCACTGCTGCCACTGCTGCTCTGCTATAGCTCCTCTATCATGTGCTGGACCCATAATCATCTCCTCCAATTCTCCCACAGGCTTCAAGGTGAGTATCCTAATCTCCATTTGCAGATGAGGAAACTGTGGCTCAGAGGGTCGGAAGACTCCCCTAGACATGGCAGGTTGGTTGTAGATCACCCTGCCACCCCACATCAAAGCCCGCAGAGGGCTTTGAGGGCATGAAATTAGAAGCACAGGGGAACAGACATCTGTGCTGAGAAACAGGTTATATAGGAGGCTTGTTTGATAACTAATAGTAAAGATTTGGGGAAATTGCCTGAGTTCTATATCCTACTGCACATTAATCAAAAATAAAGATTATTCTAATTAACACTTAGCTGTTCAAAGGAATATAATCCCCTGACACTTCTATTGATCTAAGGGAATTGCTTTTTTAAAAAAAATATGTAATTTTTAATTGTAAAAGCTGTATATGTTCACTGTAGAAAACTATGAGAAGACTTTAAATAACTCATATTCCTATCACCCAGTTGTAACTATTAGAGAGAAGGGTTTTTTTGAAAGATGCAATGCTTGGAAAGATAAATTCTTAAAAGTATGCCATGACTTCATGTTAAATTCTGATGTTGCTTCTAACTACTTGTGTGATTTTAAGAAGTTATTTTATATCTTGAGTCTCAGTTTCTTTGCAGGAAACACCTAAATTAAACCACCTGTTAAGATGATTTGTGAGTTCAAAAACAACTATATATGGAAACACTTTGCATGCTGACTAGAGCATAGTAGGGTCCCAATAAGGGTTTATTTTATTTTTTATTTCCTTCCTTCCTAACTCTGAGTCCCACACTTTTTTTTAAAGAGTAAAGACAATGGCTACTTTCTCTTTCTTCTTCTGTACATGTTCACCACTAATCAACCAGCTTCTATTCTGATGTGGTTCCTGAACTGGTAGAGAATACATTTCCTTGACCTGAGAGTTAAGATGCTCCTTCTATTAAGTTCATAACAGTACTTTGTTCTAGAAAAATCTGAGGGTGTTTTTAAAAATCTATTATTCTTAAGTTTTATTACCATATTAGGAAAAGTAAGTGAAAATTACACCAAATTCAGTTTTTAGCGTTAACTCTCACATGGGAAAGAATAATCAGGATAAGGATATTATTTGCAAAGAGTATTAGACATTGTTATGCTGCTATCAATTAAAAGCAGGCAGGAGGTTCCCTGGATGAACTTAGTTTTTCCCTTTCTGCATATACTGAGGAAACAAGGTCAAAGTAACTGTAGCTCCTCTTATTAAGGAGCTCCCAATCAAGAGAGAAGAGTAAATCCATAATTTTGGCAAATTTTGGTAACGAATGTTACAATAGAAAGATACTCAGAAAAACATGTCAAGCAAGCTGGAAATTCAAGGGAAGCTTTCTAGAATAAGCCCTTGAGCTGAGTTTTGACATATGCATAAGAATCATCTAGTGGGGAAAAAAAGGGGAGCGGCCATCCAGGCAGAAAAGACATTGGGAATACATATGGGCATGAAATGTATCGCTGTTTTCCAGAAATTGGAAGAAATCACAATCATTCAGTGAGGCTAGAATGAATAATAGTAGCTAACACATATTGAATACTAACTATGGGTTCCCCATTCGCATGGAGTTTACTACAGGGACAGTCAGAGACCCAAGAACCTAAGGGCAGAAGCAGAGATAGGATGCAGAAGTGAAATAGACCAGAGAATCAAGACTCTCATTGGGAACGTCTTTCCCTCTGTCTCTCCAGACAAGTTTTCTCTGCTTCACAGATCCAGAAAATATACAGTATAGCTACAATGGTCCCTGAGTTTTGCATGTTTTCAAAATGTACAGGGAATGGATTAACTGGCCCAGCCTGTGTCAGTCAGCAGTGAAGGGGTGAACAAGGTCAATTTTAGGAAAAATACAGACCTGCTTGCAACCATGCTGATGGGAGTATTGTACAGAAGAGCAAATTCACAAAAGAAGGCGGCAGACAGATAATCCTCACTGGCCTCGTCTATGAAGGCAATTGGTCATAAATCTTGAGAGGCAGGCAAGGCATCTTATCATGAAGTTTTTTGTCTGGTAAGCTAAACCATGTTCATCTCATACTGAACTTCATGAGCAGGCTCTGAAGGATTTGGAGCACATGAATGATACGAGAGTCAAACCTTCATTTTAGAAAAGTACTCTGGTAGAGGTTTTCAGGTAAACCTAATGGACCAAATATGGGTGCATTTATCTCCATTCCCTCCCCAAACACTAGCCCAAAATGACAACCATAGTGTACATAGAGAAACAAACACATGCAGAGAAAGAGAAAGGCAGAGGAGGAAATAGCAGGTACAGGGAGTATCATCATATTTTTGGAAGATGGATTAGAAATGAGCTAACTGGACAGAAGCTGAATCCTGAGAGCCTACAGAAGGGATATCAAAGTGAAGATGGCCCATTAACCCCAGAGCATCCTAGAAAGGGCTGGGATTTCGAGGCCCTGGGTCCCGAGAGAGGCAAGAATGAAGCTCCCTGCCGAAAAAGGGTACGGCTAAGACTGTATACAGAACAGCTAGACAACTAGAGCTCCTTCCCTGCCCTGTGTAGTCAGGTGACTATTACGCTCTCACCCTTGTAGGACTTAAAGGCTTGTCTGGCAAAGCAGTTGCACCCTAGGAGCTCTAAACTCAGGGATGCAGGAATAGTGAAAAGCAGAGGCAGAAACCCTACTGGAAACAGGGCACTAAGTAAAATTTGGGTCCTAAAGTGCTAGACTTCACCCCTAACTCCCATTCCCTGCCTGTTTTGAGAATACCACTAACTGGACCCCTGGCTCTTCCCAGGCAAGAGATTCAAGAATTTTCTAGGGAAAAACAGATTGGTTCCAGAGAAAATACCAATAGATATCAATACTTGGGAAGACAGAGAGAAGTGTATAACTTCCAGTGAAAAAGCTGGCTTGAGAGAGTAAAGTCTATTTGACAAGCTTGTTTTCTCTCCCATCCCAATCCAACTCACATGGCTTCCAATCAGCTTTTTATTGCCTAGCAATTATATATGAACAAACATCCAATGAGCACCAGACATTGAAGAACACCTCCAATGGGAAATTCTGAGTTCATTATAAACAGAAAATATACTGATAAAAAGCAAAGATACTGCAGGGAACATAAGAAAATAATAATTTTAAAAGGACTCATTATATACTTGGATGAGAAGATACAACATCTATAGAAAAGGCAGAACTATAGAACAGGAATGACATGAAAAAGTATGATCTCTGAAATTTAAAAAAGTATCACTAAAAAAGTTTAAAGGTGAAGTTTAGGAACCATCACAGGAAGAAAAACCAAAGAGGAAAGGAATGGCAATAGGAGAGAGAAGATGAAAAATCAGATGACAAATTCAGGAGGTAAAAAAAGATCTGACTAAAAGGACTTCTTGGTGGGGGGGTCATGAGAGGAGAGAGAGAAAACATAGAGCAAGAGTGATCCACACAATTATGTAGGAAATTTCCCAGAATTAAAGACATGAGTTTCTAAATTAAAAGTACCCAATGAGTATCCAATACAATGACTTGAGGGGAAAAAAAAGACTTACACCAAAGCATATTACTGTTAAATTTCAGAATAATAGTAGTAAGGAGTAGAACTTAAAAACTTAACAGAGATAAACAACAAAACAAAACGAGCAAAAACTAACCAACTAATCAGATAAAAGTTGCTCACTATAAAGCAGATGGAATGAAAATGGCCTTGGGTATGGAAAGCAACACCAAATGCTGGGAGTCAATGAAGCAATACTTAGAGGAAATGATTTTCAACCCAAAGTCTATACCCAGCCAAATCATCAATAAAGGTAGAATAAAGAAATGTCTAAATACTTCCCTGGTGGTGCAGTGGTTGAGAATCTGCCTGTCAATGCAGGGGACACGGGTTTGATCCCTGGTCTGGGAAGATCCCACATGCCACAGAACAACTAAGCCCGTGCACCACAACTACTGAGCCTGCACTCTAGAGCCCATGAGCCACAACTACTGAGCCCACGCACCTACAGCCCATGCTCTGCAACAAGAGAAGCCACCACAAGGAGAAGCCCGTGCACCGCAATGAAGAGTAGCCCCAACTACAGAAAACCCACACGCAGCAACAAAGACCCAACGCAGCCAAAAAAATTTTTTTAAAAATAAAGAAATGTCCAAACATTCAAGGACTCAAAAACTTTACTTGCTGTGCATACGAACCTAAAAAGATACAGAAATATGTGCATCTGCCTAGTGAGAGCAGTATACCAAGAAACAGGAATATATAGAATCAAGGAAACAGAAAATTCTGCAGAGAAGAGTGGTAATGGGAAATTCCAGAACAACAGCCAGGCACCGACCAGTAATCAACTGGTCCATACTGGAGCAGGAGATGGAGGGTTGCAGGAGTGAGGTCAACAGGAGATCAGAAGAGCTGAAGGATAATTTGGAACTGCACGCAATTATTTGGAAAAATCATTAAGTACTTGAGAGATCTGTTGAAATATTTGAAAAAAAAAGAGATAGACACAGAAAGGTAAACAAATGGAAAAAGGAGGCAAATATTAACTGTAGAAAAAAGAAGAATTTGTAAGAGAAAGGGAATACAGTCATGATACAAACATCGGCTCTGAGGTAGATGATAGTTGCAACACAGTTATAATAATGTAAAGCTAACTATTGGTGTAACTCAAAATCGTGAAATACATTTATTGAGAGGCTAGAAGAGATGGAGTGGAAATGGTGATGGATGAAAACTAAATCTTCAATAACAAAAACAAATGTAAATAGACAATTAATAAAATGTCCAACCAAAAATAAATAGTATGAGCGTAATACTAAGGCACATGAAAATATATACTAGAAAAAAAAAGTAATTTGTTGCATTGGAGGAGTAAAACCTGGGGATGGGGGGCAGATGGGAAAAGGGACTACTGTATTTCATTGAAGGCTATTTCATACAGCTAATTGTTTAAACCATAAACATAGAAATATACTGATTAAAATGTTTCCAATAACATTTTTAGAAAGAGAAAAACAATCACTTTGATCTTACCTAGCGTGTTAGGGATTATTTATATCTAAAAAGCTTGGAAAGGCCTCCTAGGAAATTTGTTTATTTTGTAAGATTTTGGAAACTGTACAAATCAAAGCCTGCAGTATTTGAGAGGGCTGCACTAAAGAATACTGTCAGATTGGACTTCCTAGCAGAAAATTAGGTTTTGAGCTCTTCAGAATTTATCCAATAAAGTCTATGGTTCTTCAAATTTATTTTTATTTAACTTTTGTGCCAAATTAATCATCAAGCTTGTACCAGGAGAACCTGGGAAAACTTCTAAAGCATCTTAAGTCTGAGGGAAAACCAAATGGGCCAGAATTCTATAACTCAAGTGATTTGCTGACTAATCAGAAAATATTTGCTAACCATCTACTATTGTAGAAACGGTGGTAAATAAGAAAGATAAAGTTCCTGCCTCCCAAAGCTCAATTTATAATTTCTGTGGGAGAGAATGAGACAGGAAAAAAAGTGAAGAATTATTAGCTGAAACATTTTCTATATTTGATTTTTTAAAAAGAGAAACCATTGGTCCAAGAAGCTCGGTGAATCCCAAGTAAAATAAATACAAAGAAAACTACACCTAGGCAGTCTTAGGTGTAATCTCTTAGGTGTAGTCTTTTTTCTAAAAAGACTTCAAGTCTTTCTAGTCTTGAAAACCAGATAAAGAGAAAAATCTTAAAAGCAACAGGTGGGAACAAAAACAAAACACCACATTATATGCAAGGGAAGCATAATAAGATTAACAGCAGACCTCACAAGGGAACCAGGAGAGATCAGAAGGCAATGGAAAACTTTAAAGTACTTAAAGACAAAAAAAATACTATCAACCTAAAATTCTATATCCAGTAAAAATATTTTTCAAAAATGAATCAAAATAAATACATTTTAAGATAAATATAAACAGAGACAACTTGTAGTCAGTAGAATCACACTACAAGTAGTGCTAAAGAAAGTTCTGCAGGTTAGATAGGTGACATAGTAAAAATATACACACACATACTTCTTTAAAGAACTACTGACATCATAAATGAAAAATAATGAGAGCATATTGTAGGTTCTATAACATATGCAGAAGTAAAATATATGATGAAGAGCACAAAGGACAAGGTAGGTGAATAGAATTATTCAGTTGTAAGTTGTTACGTTATTGACAAAACAGTATCATACAAATAGTATAATATTTGAAAGTAGCATGAGATAAGTCAAGGTGCATAGGTAATTTCTACAGCAAGCTCTAAAAATTAACACAAAAAAGTACAGACAAAGTTAATAGAAGAGATAAAATGAAATATTAAAAGAGTACTTGGTTAACCAAAAGGAAGTCAGCCTAGGAGAAATAGAACATAGATAGAACAATAGAGAACAAATACCAAGATGATAAATTTAAATCCAACTCTACCTTATTTACATTAAATACAACTAGATTAAATACCATGTAAAAAACAAAGATTGTCTGACTAGATAATGAGGCAAGACACAATTATTTGTCACTAAAAAAAATGCACTTTATGTAGAATGATTCAGACAAGTGGAAAGTGGAAGAATGGAAAAAAGATATACAATGCATAAGGAACTTGGTGTGACTGTACTAACATCTGATACAGCAGACTTCAAGACAAACAATATTACCAGAGACAGAGAGGCAGCTCATAGAAATAATTGAAAAGTTCAATTTATCAGAAAGATAAAACAATCTTAAAAATGCATGGGCTTAATAGCAAACCCGGACAGACTGACTCTGGAATTTATCCTGCTCCCCTGTAAAATCCAATCACCAAATAAAGAATTATAAGCTGCATTTGTGATTGTACTCTCACTCCTCCTTGTTGTTCATTCACAGAGAGATAAAAACATTTCTACAGATCAATGTTTGGGCATCTCTAGTTCCATTTCCCATGTCTTTTTCTGGGAAACAGATACACAACTATCTACTCATTCAATACACACTTATTAAGTGCTTATTAGACATATGACTGTATAGAGCATCTATTTTATGCCATGAACTTTGTCACTTGCTAGGGAAGCGATGAGTAATTAACACAGCCCCTCATATCATTAAAGCATTCATATACTGGTAGAAAATCTAGAATAAATCTATGATACTATACCCTGAGATGTATATAATAGTGGGATATGTACAAATATTTTGGCACAGATTGCTAGGAAAGCAACACAATATTGAATGCTACAAGGCTAAATGTATGACTATTAAAATTTACTTTCAAAAAAAATCACTGTGCAACATTTGCTATATCAGCCTCTCTGGGTCTCAGCTTTCTTTTGTGCTAAAGGAAGAGATTTGGGGTCTGTGTTCCTATTTTTTCTACCCTCTCTATGTTGCCATATGTAAATTGTGACATATAGGTGACCAGTTCCCTCCAGGATCCATGCTGCCTATCATCACGTTGGGCACATGAACCAACATGGATTTTATGGACAGAACATATGCCATCAGCACATTTAGGGGAAAGGATGTGTGGGAATTTAGCTTATAATGGAACTCAGTGGGATCTTGCACTCTTTAATACATGACAGAATGCAATGGCAAGAAATTAAATATAGTATACGTGGAGAGCCATTCAGCTAACTTCTTCTATGCTTGGAAAAAGAGTCCACCATGACTTGACGGAGAGAGACAGAAATATTACTTGTGGAAAAAAGCATTTGTAGGGCTTCCCTGGTGGCGCAGTGGTTGAGAGTCCACCTGCTGACGCAGGAGACATGGGTTCGTGCCCTGGTCCGGGAGGATCCCGCATGCCGCGGAGTGGCTGGGCCCGTGAGCCATGGCCGCTGAGCCTGCGCGTCCGGAGCCTGTGCTCCGCAACGGGAGAGGCCACAGCAGTGAGAGGCCCGCGTACCGCAAAAAAAAAAAAAAAAAAAAAAAAAGCAGTTGTATTGTGAAGAGCATGAGAAAAATAGGTATTCTGATTTCTATCCATTGAATGACTTTCTCGGCAAACAATGACATACAGAATGTTCATTAAGAGAGAGGCTGTCAGCTTGTGCTTGAATTCTTTTCAAATGTTTAGTGTGCTGTTATCCAATTAAATAATTCAAGGAAGGCATTAAAAAGCACTAAAGAGTGCCATAGAAAGTGTCTTGGTAACAGGAAACAGCAAAGGCAGGGACCTGGGGTCCAGGCTCAAGCTAGGCTCCCACTGTTTCTTGATGACCAGGGGATCTTTCATTGACCTCTATCACTAGATGCCCACACCATGACAGCAGTCAGCAATACTGCCAAGCAATCCCTCCAAACCTAGTAAGCTAGGTGATGGGAGACTCCCTTACATCAAAGGAAGTTCATACATCGGCAAATCAACTCCCAGGACAAGGCAGAAAATGTTCTAGGCCAAAAGAAGTTCTATATGAGGAAGGAGGGAAGGAGGAGCGATGTGATCAGGAAAACAAGAAGGTTGAAATATGGAAGTATAGATCAAACAGGGAGCTGGAGTGAACAAATTAAAGGGGAAAGAAATGAAGTGGCTGTTAAAGGGAGTGGGGGGTAGGGAGGAAAAGGTGGGCTGACAGCCAGCGAGGCAGGGGTAGATGCTTAACCAGCTCTAGGTGGAAAAATAAAGCCCTGATCTATAGCATTTGCTTATTCCTGCGGTGCACATAATCCCACCATGGCTGGTTCCATGCTACCAATGTGATGTCACTGAATGTGGAACTGGGAAGGGGTCTGCAGAAGCTCCCATGTTACGACTTTCCCACCAGATGCATACAATTGACGTAAATAACCTCAAGTGCATAGATAGTCATAAAATGTAGTAAAATAACAAAGAAGTGATGTGTTTTGAGTATTAATTACCTTTGTTTTCAATATAATTTATTTAAGTATAGTTTCATCTAATTAATTTTTTTTTTTTTTTTTTCTGGGTGGTGCACGGGCCTCTCACTGTTGTGGCCTCTCCCGTTGCGGAGCACAGGCTCCGGACGCGCAGGCTCAGCAGCCATGGCTCACGGGCCCAGCCGCTCTGCGGCATGTGGGATCTTCCCGGACCGGGGCACGAACCCGTGTCCCCTGCATCGGCAGGCGGACTCTCAACCACTGCGCCACCAGGGAAGCCCCCAATTTAGTTTTTAATAATGGCTGTTTAACAACAGGCTTGCAAATTCCTAGTAATTTACGTGTTGAGCCATATAGGTTTAACCTGAGTATCAGTGGGGGTCCAGGTAACATTGCCCTTCAGCAGGTAGGTTTGCTTCTCTGGGCTACGGATGGGGTGGGGGGGAGGAGGGCTAGTGTGTTGGGGGTGGAGATTCTTAGGGCAGAATAATTGTTCTGTGGTCTTTTTGCAAAACACAGCTTCTCTGAAGAAGGGCTGGGGGGCTTTCCTGGTGGCACAGTGGTTAAGAATCCGCCTGCCAATGCAGGGGACAAGGATTCGAGCCCTGGTCCGGGAAGATCCCACATGCCGCAGAGCAACTAATCCCGTGCACCACAACTACTGAGCCTGCGCTCTAGAGCCCGCAAGCCACAACTACTGAACCCACGTACCACAACTACTGAAGCCCGTGCTCCTAGAGCCCGTGCTCTGCAACAAGAGAAGTCACCACAATGAGAAGCCTATGCACCGCAACGAAGAGTAGTCCCCGCTCACCGCAACTATAGAAAGCCCGCGGATAGCAACGAGGACCCAGTGCAGCCAAAAATAAATAAATAAAATTTAAAAAATAAATAAAGAAAGAAGGGCTGGTAGGGTAGGGTAGTGGAAAGTATTCTGGACTAACAGTCATCCTTCCAGATCTGACCCCAGTAGGTTGGATTAGATGCCCCATCACTTTCTTCTCTATGTCATTGTATGTACCTTGATCTGGCATTTTCCGTATTGTACTCTATTTTGGTTTATTCTTCTTTTCTGTTAGTCTAGAAGTCACCTGAGGGCAGAGCCTACAAGGCTATACTGTTTGCAGTATAACTGGTCCAAAGTAAGGTACTCATAGGTAATTTCTGAATGAAAGAATCACTACTGTAACTTGCTTCTATCCGTTTTCAACCTACCTCCATAAGAGGTTTTCTGTTGACTCCATCTTATTGGATTTTGTTAGGTATATCAGAGGGGGGAGCAGTATGGCCATTCGAGTCAAACAGCCCAGTGCTGGACTCCAAGGACCTGACTCTGGCATTTGGGCAACTTGCTTAACTTCTCTGAGCCTCATTTTTAATGAGGGAATAAAAATGTCCTCTTCATATAGTTGGGGGGTGGGAAATAAGACAACGTGTATACTGCCAATCAAGAGAATAATAACAACAGTAAGAGCAGTAAACATTTACTGAGTGTTTACTAGGTACCACTCACTGTCATTATCACTTTATGTGTATTAATTCATTTCATCCTCATAATAACAGCATTGGGCAATATCTACCATTATCCCCATTTGACAGATAAGGAAACTGAGACCCTGAGATGTCCAATAACTTGCCAAAAATTTATACACAATTTATAAGGGAGGAAGCCGACGTTCTAACCCAGGCTGCCTGGCTCCAGAGATCTCTTTCATGATATCAAAACGCTTTTGCCCCAGAGCTTAGTGAAATTTCCAAAGGTCTAGAATACAATGACACATATCACCACACTCTCGCCCCCTCCTAACATGTTTATATCTTGTCAACGTGGTACTCCCATTCTCTGCCCAATCTACATTATAGTCCTATTCTCTAAATCATATTTCAGAAGTCAGATTTCCCTCCTTGTGTTGAAACTCAGCATTCATTATGCTTCTCATTCAGGATCTGTAGCTTCTTATATAGAATGTATGCCCCTGTGACACCTGGCATAATATTTTCTAAATGAAGGCAGGAAGGTTTAATTATTTTTTACATCCTATTGCTTTCCAAAAAAATTTTTTTTGGATGACTTAAAACATTTACAGTAAAATAAATTAAACAGAATGAGGGTAAATAATTGGGGCCAGGAATATGTGAGTATAAATAGAAAACAGAAATAGAATATTCATAATATAGTTTAAAATTATATATACACAAACCATAAGGGTCATATGATGGTTATGACTGAGTTTCAAATAATATCTATCATGTATCTATCTATCTATCTATCTATCTATCTATCTATCTATCTATCTATCTATCTTTCAGCTTCCTGGCAGCCAAAGTGAAAAAGAATGCATGTACAATAACGGCAACAACAACAAAAACTCATTACCAGTTTAAAAGGGGAGAGAATAGGAATTTCAGTAGATCCTCTGGTGTGTGGGATTTTATATATGGTATGAAACAGGGAGTTAAGAAGTGGTCATTTTCTTCAAAAGAGCACCAGATCAAATGTAGCTTCAAGAAATGATTCTAAGGCTTCACATGACCCCTTTGAGCAATGTCAAGGGATTTGAGGAATTCCAACATAAAATCAGAAGAGCCAACTCTATCGTAAATACTGAGGAGACCAGCCAGCCCATCTTTGCCTCGAAGTGGAAACATAAAGAATGCCTCAGTCTTTATTTCCTTTTCTCCTAGGGACCTCTCCATTGTTACTTTACTCCCACACGATATATTATTTTGAGACTGAGAAGAAGATGGAATCTTCTCTCTGTCCTCATGGTTGAACCATTCATTCTGCAGATTTGGATAGTATAATCACCCAGGAGTGCTCTGAAATGAAATTATAGGACTGGCCTGGTTTGGAGTTTCTCAGAAGAAATGGGTCTGCTCTGAAAATTACTTGCTGCCTTTTGCAATGGTGGCAGTTAAATAACTCAACAAGAGGACCCTCAGAGAAAATCAATACACAGCAAATTGCGAAAATGTGGATGTAATTTCTGGGGAAAGTGGATTTGCTGTGAGTCTGTTGGCTGCCAGCATGGAGTCACTCTCCAGGTGGACTAAAGCATGTTGCACCACTTGGCTCCAAATGCTGGGCTGGCCACCAGCTCGCTCTGCAGGTGAGGTCTACAAGTTGACCTCAGGGCTTCAAACAAGTTGACCTCAGCTCAACCCTGCTCCAGGCTATGGGAGCAATTCTGCCCCGAGGTAGGGGCCTGATGCGGGTCCAGCCATATCTGACCCTGGGCATCAAGCCCCTCTGCCTTGTGATGGAGAGCTCACCCTAGTGCAGACTTTTCCTTGTGCTTTGCCTGGGGTCCTGGTCCTAAGAATGGGAATCCTGTTGTGTTCCTCATTTCCAGAGTCTCTGGCTTGGTAACCTGCCTACACTAGTCTCTAGGAAAAGCCTCTGCTTGCCCTTGTTCTGGCCCAATGCCATGGGCCGAAGGAAAGAGCTTTTGAAAAATGTAAATGAGATAATACAACTCCCTTCTCCAAACTTCTCAATGGCTTCTCATTGTGTTTACAGAAAGCCTTGGCCAGTGAGGCCTTGTATGACCTGGCTCCTCTCTGTGCTCCATCTCACCTTATACAAATAGTCTGTTCAGACCTTACCCAGTTCTCTCCACTTCTCCAACAGGTGCTCGCACCCATGGTGCTCTCTGCCTGGAATGCTGTTCCCCAGGCTCTCGGCAGAGCTGGCTTCTTACATCCTTTAGGGTTCAGCTGAAGGGCACTTCCTAAGCGAAGACTTTCCAACAGTTCTTTCTAAAGTAGCAGTCCTCCCTCATTATTTCTGTCGCCACATTAATTTTCCAACCTCAAGCCATACTAATTGTGTTTCTTTATTTGTCTTCATGTTTATTGTCTGTCTCCCCTGCAATAATATAAATAACACAAGGGCAGAGAACACAACTACTTTATTCACAGCTGTACTCCCAGTGCCTAGCATTGTATCTAGGTCGTAAGAGGTGAAAAGTAAGTATTTGTGGAATGAATGGATGAATGAATGAATCATGAGCTAATGAATGTTCTAGATCCCTGGTGCTACCTACTTAGTTGCCTGAAGTTACCACTGCAGAATCTATTGTCTTAAGGGGATTCTACTATTATACATTGTTGGATATTCTTGATGAAAACGCTTTGCCATCATGCTATCTGTTGTCTACATAGTGTTTTTCTAAGCTTTTGGGGGATGTAGTGGAGCCCTTTTATTAATTTTAAATGCAATCTTGTGATGAAGTCTAAAAGATAAAACTGATAAAAATGCATCTGCTCTACTCGACTTAGGAGTGAGAAGACTCAAGCTTCCCCTGACTCCCCTCAGATACTACTGTAAAATCTAGGGTCCTTTGCAGCATGGCTTGGCAACCTGAAGTTCAGTAGCTGCTTCATCAGCTGTGTGCTTTGCCTTCTAGACTGGACTTCCCTTGGCAAATGGTTGGGTCAATCCACCTTTGATCACCAAGCATCAGTACCACTCTAGACTGATTTTTACAGCAGTCTCTCCTACTGTGCTTCGGCCCTGCAACTAATTGTTCCACGTGCCACTACGCCACAAAATACATCACCAAGACCCTGGATGTGAACAGTTGGTCTCGGAACTTGATGGGAGCCAGCGACAAATCCCATAACACACTTGATCAGTCTGCTAGTGCCAAGAAAGCAGGACAGATTTCTGCGAAAGGATTCTAACAGATGGGATAATTCAAACCAGTTTTATTATTGTCTTAAAATGTATCTAATGCGCCCACAGTGAGGCTTCTAAGGACCCTGACAAAATCTGAAGTTGAAATGAAACTGCAAAAGCATATGCTCACCAGATTCTCAGAGTCAGCAAAGTCTCCCCTAATTACTGCTCTGGTTCCAAACAAAAAGAAGCCTACTTAGTCACCCTGCCCAGAGGCATGTCTCAATAAACCAGTAAACCTCATACTATGTCCTGGAGGCCCTGAGCTCTGATCTCCCAGGGAAAAAAAAAGATAATTGAGTGAATTGGAAGTCCTTTACATTTACTTTTAAAGCCTGGTGGTCCATTTCGCAGCCAGCTCTATCAGGCCGAGTCTTATGCATGCTGTCATCTTTCTTGTTCTCCCTCTTCTGCCACCCTCTTACACTTTTGAGGACCCTTGTGATTATAGTAGGCCCACCTGCTAATCCGGGATCATCTCCCCATCTCAGAGTCAGCTCACTAGCGACCTTAATTCCATCTGCAACCTTATTTCCCCTTTGCCACGTCACATAACATGTTCACAGATCCTGGGGATTAGGACACAGACACCTTTAAGGAAACGAAGGGGTGTAGGTCTGCACACATTGATCAACTGAATGAACAACGTGGGAAAAAATAAGCTTTGTCTAGTCATCTGTTTTTCTATTCAAACCATGGTTTTGAATTGACAATGTATCAAGACCTAGAATTTCAAAATAACCCCAAAGACTGGAAGTTTGCATTTATCACTTTGAAAAGTCCATTGACTATCTCATGACTTTAAAAATAATAAATTGTAATGATATTGGAGAAAACAAAAAAAGCCTGGTGGTAGGCTCATGAGACAGAAAATTACCCAGGGCAAGAGAAGAGGCATCGACCACAGCTGAGGAGACCCAAAGTTCCTTAAGATGTCCTCAAGACCTTCCCTTTCTGGGGCTGGGTCCTGCCTCCCTCCCCAGCCTCATTTCCTGTGCAACCTGCTTCTCCTTTTCTACACCATCTCCCCCCTGCCCCCCATCATATTGTTCTATGCCTCTATGCCTCTGTTCACATAGGTTCTGTTGTTTGGAATTCAGAGACCCTGGACCAGGTCCCAAAGCAATGCCTCTGCCAGATGAGGCCTGGCACTAGGTATTAGAGATGCAGAGATGAACCACATACAGTCCTGCCTTTGGCAAGTGGGCAGTGTAATCTGGAGCTCTAAGTGTCAAAAACACACCAGACTTCAAAAACCGAGTATGAAGAAAAAGGTAAAGGAATAAGCAATTTTTTGCTTTTTTTTTCTTAACCCCATGGCGTTGGGCTACACCCCGCAGGCCTGAAAACCCTGTAATTAATTGCCCTGCCTCAAGACCTAGGAAAGAGCCCAGAGTCAGTGACAGAAACATCAACGATTTAATAGATAGGGGATCTTACACATCTGAAGCAAAAGGGTCCGGGAGCGACACGCCACTGTGGATGGCAGATGGCAGGCAGGATGTGGCAGCAGTCTTTGCTGCTGAGGGAGATTACCAGTTATAGGGGAACTGACATCAGGTTGGCTTGTCGGTTACCAGGGAAACCCCTCATCATCCCTTTGATAAGCCATCATAGTGGAGATGTTCTGATCTAAAGATCAGAACAATCACTAGCTGGGGCTGGGGGCAAGTATGTAGGCAGTCACTGATTAGGCTCTATGATGAAGAGGGAAGGTCAGTCATGGGAGTAGGGTGTAGGCGAGGCAGGAACTGGTCAAGTAGGGGATGTACAGAGAGCAAGAGGACAGCCATCTTGGGTGGCCTGACCATACACACGATGAAATGATAACATTTTGAATACACTGTGTTAAATAAAATATTAAAATCGATTTTACTTACTTCTTTTTACCTTTTTTAATGTGGCTACTAGAGAATGTGGAATTACACATATGGCTCACGTTCTATTTCTATTGGATGGAGCTAATTTAACGGAGTGATTCCTAGACCCACCTGGTCATCTGAACCATCTTAAAAGCTTTTCCAAAAGAGAGATTCCAGGTTTCCAGCCTCTGGCAATCCTGATTTAGTAGGTCTTTATGGGATCCTGAAATCTATTTTCATGATGCTCTCTAGGTTATTCAATGGCTATGATCATCCCAGTTTGAGACAATGGTCCCCATATTACCCTGGGCTTCCCTCTATTGCAAAGATGGTCAACCCTAATACGTATCAGAATCACACAGGTAGATTTGAAAACTAAAAAGTTAACTCAGCATCATCAAGATTTACGTTCAACTGGCCTGGGTAGAACCCAAGTATTTTTTTTTTTTTTAAAAAGCTCTCAGGTGATTCTCAAGTGTAGCCAAGGATGGAAACCACTGCTCTACCCCAACACTTACTACATACACTGTAGTTTTCCATGCACTTCTCTGATTCCTTCAGTAGACTGTGAGCTCCCCGAAGGCATCTTCTTTGTCACCATATCTCTTTTGCCTATAGTAGAGGCCTCGGGAGTGGCTGAATGAATCCTTTATGATTTGACACTTTGGGGATGGCTCTTCTGTCCTGGCTGCTCCGGTTTCTACTTCTGGCTTTGATACTGCTTATTCTTTGGCCCCATGTCCCTTTTCTGAGCAGCTGGCATCCCCAGCTTCCTGCCTCCCTGTAGGTTTTTGTTCAGCAGTGAGGAGTGGGCCTCGCTGACTCTCTTCCCCCATGACTCTGCTATCCTCACCACCCCCATTTATTCTAAAGGTGGAAGAAAAAGAAAGAGCGGAGGAAGATGTTATCTTCAGTCACCTCCTCTGACCTGAGCCCAAGTCCCATGACTCAGCACACTAGGACAGACAGTAGCCTGTCCAGCACCCAGAGCACTGCTCCATGGGCAGAAGATGTGTGTGTTAGGCCTAGCGCTGCCACTGACTGCCTTGGGAGTGTAGCATCCCCTCTTTGTCCTATATTATTCATCTATAATCGAGTACGGCAGATTGGCAAAGGAAAGTTCTGTGTTCACTATGGCAATGGGATTCGTTTGGAATCCCTGTCCCTCCAACTCTCCATCTTGAACAAAAACCCAAGAAGCATCTATATGCTCAGGCAACAAGCTCAGGATATAGAAAAGAACAAGGGGGAAATGCCTTTTGCTCAGGTCTTGTTTCCAAACTGTAGCCTTAGCATTTCAATTGTGATGCCTTCCTTTCTTTGAGAACTTCCCAAACCTCCCTCCTCCCATGTTGGTTTCTCAGACCTCAGCCAAGCTGTTCTCAAACAGTCAAGGCCTGTATCTGCTTTCTTGGGAAGCAGTCATTGGAAACTCAACACCAGCTCAGCTTATAGAGACTGTCTAATTAATGACCAGAATGCTGATTCTCTTTGAAAAATATTTTAGAATGAACATTTCACCACCCCATTGTTGCCTTGGATGAGTAGATGAATTGGAAAAACAAAACAAATGAATAAAAATCACTGAAAAGCTTTAAAATAACAGAGTCTAAAAGAGGCGGGGGCTGGTTTTCTAGATTTGAAGTAGGGGATTTAATTGTAATCCTGAAAGAATAAAGTAGCTGATTCAAGCACTTATGTTATAAAGACTATTTCCTGCTACTATTCAAAGCTGTGGCAAAAATAATAATACATGGTTTCAAATTATTTTGAGTCACTGTGTATGTAACTGACAAAGAAGGGGGGAAAGTGGGTATCTTTTGTTAACTAAGAAATTACCTTTCTTCTCTAAATTCTCTGAGAAACCACAGGACAGACACTGAACCAAATGATTCTGATTGGAACAGAAACCTTTGAGCTACTTCATACAATTACCTGTTTTTTTTCTGCCAAAGGGGGAAAATCTGCTTCCAGATGAATGAGTGGGTAATTGAAAATATGATAGGATTACAGAAGACAATAAAAATAAATGTAATTTTAAAAGGCCAAAGATCATCTCCGACTTGTACATAAATAATGAAGCTACGTGAGGTGAGTCATGAGAAGAAAGACTCTTCGATGTGAACTTGGGCACATCGATGGGGAAGCCAGGCGCTTCCAGGGACAAGTGACATAAATTCATACAGATGAGACCCAGGCCTAATTAGTTTTCCAGCGTGGAGCCTAATTAGTGAGGCTGTACCCTAATAAGCAGGTGACACATTTAGGTGGTCGCGGTGTGGCCGCACAAAACTGGGTGGCCCGAACTATTGACAAATACAAGTGCAACATGTGTGTCCTATAAATGGCTTAAAACATATGTTGAACATCTACTGTATGCCAAGTCCTGGCCCAGGGACTGTTTTTTCTTTTTTTTTTTTTTTTCGGTACGTGGGCCTCTCACTGTTGTGGCCTCTCCCGTTGCGGAGCACAGGCTCCGAACGCTCAGGCTCAGTGGCCACGGCTCACGGGCCCAGCTGCTCCGCGGCATGTGGGATCCTCCCGGACCAGGGCACGAACCCGCGTCCCCTGCATCGGCAGGCGGACTCTCAACCACTGCACCACCAGGGAAGCCCCCAG
This sequence comes from Globicephala melas, assembly GCF_963455315.2. Lineage (NCBI taxonomy): Eukaryota > Metazoa > Chordata > Mammalia > Artiodactyla > Delphinidae > Globicephala > Globicephala melas. The sequence continues at coordinate 139,481,507 of NC_083314.1, read as the reverse complement.
GGACTGTTTTTTTTAAATCCTGGTATTATCATCTAATCCTGTCAGGCAGACTTTCTTTTTTCCATTTTGTGGATAGAGAAACCTAGGCTTGGAGACATTTGGACAAGCCCATCTTTGTAGCGCCATTGTCACAAGGGTGACTTTCCTGAGACCCACCTCCAGGTTTGGAGGGCCTGATGCACACCTTCTTGCCCTCAGCAATACTTTCATTTCTGAGACATGTGGTTACATTTTTGAAAATGGGCACATTGACGTGGGAAAGGAAGATATAATAGAATGGGTTCTAGATGGAGGTGGGGGGGCGTAGTTTATGGGCTGATGTTTGCTTTGAGCCTGATAGAAGGAAAGAAAGGAAATCGCCATTTAGGGAGCCCTACAGATGTCAGACATTATTCCAGGGACCCCTGACAACCATAATCTCATTAAGTATTTCCACAGCACCAGCAGTGGTTGTTAGATACTGTGCTATTTTCTGGCCTTAGAGAACTTAAGTCACTTTCCTAAGGCTGCCCAACTCTGAAGGAGTAAAGCTGGGATTAGAACCCAAGGGGCCGTGTAAGAATAAACACATGGAAATGGAGCAGAGAGCATCCCAGGGAGGAGAGGTTGTGTGCAAGGCACAGATGAATGGAAGTGTCCAGGGCGTATTTGGAAAATAGTCTCATATTACTAATGAGTTAAGTAAGATCCAAGGAGGCCCAATAAGTTGCCCAAATGGAAAAATGTACGGGATGAAATAGGACAATGTCTGAGAAAGTGCCTGAGGCAGCAGCTGGCTCTCTGGGAGTTTAATAAATGTTAGTCCTTTTCCTTTCTCTTGAAGTCACACAGTACAGACCGGAGCCAGGTCTTAAATCCAAGTCAGACCCCAAAGGAAATCCTTCTTGTGCTGCATGGTGTGGAAGGGGGTGGTGTATTCTGAGTCTGTGCGCAGAGGACACGCCCCCTGGATACTACCTGAAGATGAGGAAAGAAACCTTCAGCAGGAGAAGAGATGTAAGGATGGTTGGAAGCATGAACAGCTCACTAGGCAGGTCATACAGTGAAAATAAGGGCTTTCCAAGCAGGCGGAACAAAAGCCAGGAGACCAAAGAGTTCAACAGGGTTGGAGCTTAAAGTACTAAGAAGGGAGGAGAGGGATGTGGCTAGGAAAGTAGACAGCAGTCAGGTCTGGAGAGTTTTGTGTCCCCTGCAGAGGCCCTGGGTCTATCTAGGGTTGACCCGAAACCATCAGAGTCCCTTAAATCGGATAAGCTAAGAACACCTAGATTTTCATTCTAAATAGTCATGGGGTGAATTTTATCCCTGTTTGTGGTAGCCAGCCTCCAAGATGGTCCCCAGTCCCAGTGATGTCTGCCTCTTGTATTCACACCCCCGTGTCATCCTCTCCCACAGCTATCAGGGTTGGCCTGTGTGACAATAGGGTATATGGCATAAGGGATGGTATAGCACTTCGAGATTAGGTTATAGTAAACCTAAATAAACCTAAATAAACCCAATAAACCCACAGCTTCTGTCTCTGCCTCTGTCTCTCAAATCACTTGCTTTGAAGGAAGCCATCTACCACGTCCAGAGCAGCCCTATGGAGACCCCACATGGAAAGGAACTAAAACCTCCTGCCAACAACCCTGGGCATGAGCCTGGAGGCAGATCCCCCAGCCTACCAAGCTTTCAAGTGAAGATGGGCCCGGCTGACACGTTTCCTGCAACCAGAGAGACCTGAAGTCAGAATCATCCAGCTAAGCTGTTCTCGGATTCCTGACTCTCAGGAACTGTGTGGAACAATACATGACTGTTGTTGAATGCTAAGTTGCAGGGTCATTTGCTGTGCAGCAACAGATAACGGATCCACTCCTTAAAGACGAGGAAACAGATTCAGACCGATGAACTGATGTAGGCAACACCACACAGTTTAGTAAGTGCCGTTCTCAGGTGTCTGACTTCAAATCCACTCTTTCTGCTACAGCATGCTATTTCTATTTTCCTTAGTGGTATATCAGGATCAAGTTCTAAACACAATTATTTCAATCCCACTTCATTAGGAATTTCTCTCTTTTCAAATTTATTATCTTGAAATATAGTTGATTTACAATGTTGTGTTAGTTTCTGGTGTATAGCAAAGTGATTCAGTGAGAGTTTGCATTTGCTAATCCCAAACTCCCAATCCGTCCCTCCCTCATCACCCCCCTTCCTTGGCAACCACAAGTCTGTGAGTCTGTTTCTGTTTTGTAGATAAGCTATTTGTGTAATATTTTAGATTCCACACTATAAGTGATATCATATGGTATTTGTCTTTCTCTTTCTGACTTACTTCACTTAGTGTGATAATCTCTAAGTCCATCCATGTTGCTGCAAATGGCATTATTTCATTCTTTCTTATGGCTTAGTAGTAAAGAATTTCTTAAGTTCCTGCTATGTGCCAGGGACTGAGCTGTATAGTGGACAGCACATCCTTGTAAGGTCCAAGATGAATTAAACCCTGCCCCTGCCCCTGCCCCTGCCCTTTATTTCTCTTATAAGAAACTATGGTAAAAGACTGTCATGTATAATAGAACGAAACACAAAATTGTATTACAGTCATGAGAAAGCAGCAACTGACTCATTTGGGGTAAAAGATGTAGAGAAGGTTCCCCGGAGATGATGACTTTGTATCTGGGCCAAGTGGAACAGGATTGGGGTGGAAGGAATGGCATCCCTGACTAGAGGGAACCACAGGAGGAAAGATGTAGGAGTGCAAAACAACTAAGTATATTTTGGAAATTGTTAACACTTTTGACTACAATCAAAAGAGACTAAACCTACACTGACAAAAGTAGAAGAATACAACCAATGCAAGGGAGCATGCATTTCTGTGTGACTAATCACTCAGATTTTTGTATGGCTAGTCATTGGCTTTAAGAATCAGCCATTTGCAGCAACATGGATGGACCTAGAGATTATCATACTGAGTGAAGAAGGTCAGACAGAGAGAGACAAATATCATATGATATCACTTATATGTGGAATCTAAAAAGGAAAATGATACAAATGAACTTATTTACAAAATAGAAACAGACTTTGAAAACAAACTTATGGTTACCAAAGGGGAAACGTGGGGTGGAGGAGGGATAAATTAGGAGTTTGGGATTAACATCTACACACTACTGTATATAAAGTGATCAACAAAGACCTCCTGTATAGCACAGGGAACTCTACTCAATACTCTGTAATAACCTATATGGGAGAAGAATCTGAAAAAGAATGGATATATGTATATGTATAACTGAATTACTTTGCTGGACCCCTGAAATTAACACAACTTTGTAAATCAACTATACTCCAAAATAAAGTTTAAAAATTAAATTAAAAAAGGAATCAGATTAACAATTTAACATTTTAATGCCTATGGCATTCTAGCATTTTCACAATAGAGCAGTGGGTACTTTGCTCGTCATTTTTCTACACATCATTTCATTTAACTTGCATAATTTGTTAATCCCCACTCCTCAGATAAAACGATTAAAGGCTAATGAAGTTAAGTAATTTGCACTAGTGATGACGGGTGGATATTAAGCCCAGGTTTGTCAGAGGCCCCTGTACTTTCTGATTCATATTTTGTCCTTTTCTCAGATTATTGGAAGAGCCTCCCTATTAGCCTTCCTGCTTCCACCCATCCCTCCCTCCACTCTCTTCCCACATAGCAGCCAGAGCAGTCCTTGTAAAATATACATCCAGTGGTGCCACTGCTCTCCTCAAACCTTCCAACATTCTGTCTCTCTTGGAATGACATCCAGGGGACTTGGCCCTGGGGGAACTGGCTCCTGGCCACTCTCTGATCCCACCCCTGGCTCTTTGCCCCCTTCACACATTATGCTTGAGCTGCATTTGCCTGGAATGTTTCTGCGCAGTGGACTCTCTCCTTACGCTCCTGTCTCTGACTGGCTTTCCCCAGTGACTCAATCTAATTAGACCAGTCCCCAAGCCTTAGCCTTCCAGTCCCTTCTATCCTCTTACTCTGCCTTATTTTCTCCATTGCACATATCCACCTGACATTGCATCCTTTTATTCCTTTACTAGTTTACAATCTGTCTCTCTTCACTAGGATGTGAGCTCCCTAAGGGCAATAAGTTTTATCTGTATTGTTCACGGCTACTGAGGGTGACTGACTTGTCCCAGTTTTCCTGGGGCTTTGCTGGTTTTAGCATTGAAAGTCTCACATCCTGAGAACTCCCTTCAGTCCTGGGCAAACCAGAATGGTTGGTCACTCTACTGATGTTCCTCTTCAACTGTTGGGCTCAAAGCCCTGGGTGAGGGCTTCCCAGGTGGTGCAGTGGCTAAGAATCTGCCTGCCAATGCAGGGGACATGGGTTCGAGCCCTGGTCCGGGAGGATCCCACATGCCGCAGAGCAACTAAGCCTGTGCACCACAACTACTGAGCCCGTGTGCCGCAACTACTGAAGCACGTGCGCCTAATGCCCGTGCTCCACAACAAGAGAAGCCACAGCAATAAGAAGCCCACGCACCACAGTGAAGAGTAGCCCCTGGTCGCCGCAACTAGAGAAAGGCCGTGTGCAGAAATCATCTATGGTACCTGCCAAAGGCAGAATAAGTACATATTAATTAGTCATTTGGTCTCCTCCTTTGGAAACTTCTTCAAGCCTTCCAGTCAAAACCCATAGCTGCCTCCTCTTGATTCCCACCTCATGTTATAAATGCCTTCATTTTACTCATAGTTTGCATTCTAGTTGGTTCTACTTGCCTCTCAGGCATTTACTGTGACTGTATACCTCTGGGGGAGAGGAGCTATACTTTTGTGTCCCTAGAATACTGTGTAAACAGTGTATGTCCAAGAAATATTTGTCAAAACGAATATTTGTATAAACCTAGATGAAGACTCCATAGTGAAGCTTCCATGTCAAAGTCATCATTCTCCTTGAATGGAACCATCAGAGGAGATGTGTAGCTCCGAGCACAGCAAGGGACGCTTCCACAGCAAAGGAGTGGACCAGGCTGGGAGCTGAGTGGAGGGGAGTGTGTGTGTGTGTGTGTGTGTGTGTGTGTGTGCGCGCGCGCGCACGTCTGTGTGTGTGCCTGTGTTGTGTGCATTTGGAGAAGTAGGTGGCAGATATGGGGAGAGGGGAAGAAGCTGATAAGACTGAGGAAGAGAAGCAGAGCAAAGATGACCAAAGGAGTCACGGAAACAAGAAAAGATTGAGTAAACAATGTAAGATGGGTCCTATGACTATGGTTAAGGATGTTTACTGAAGCATTTATATGTAAGATTGGACACATGAAAAATATCTAAGAGGACAATATATGTGCTGACATGGAAAGATATGCATGATGTATTTTAGGCAATAAAATGATATGTGGTGTGGTATCCATCACCGTGGTTAGCATCACAGTTCTGGAATCTGGCTGTTCCAATCCCAGCTCCTCCACTCCCCAGCCCTGTGATCTTAGGCGAGGTACTTACTCTCTGAGCCTTTGGTTCATCATCTGTAAAATGCAGATAATAATAGTATCCCTGCGACTTCCCTGGTGGCACAGTGGTTAAGAATCTGCCTGCCGATGCAGGGGACATGGGTTCGAGCCCTGGTCCGGGAATATCCCACAAGCCGCGGAGCAACTAAACCCGTGTGCCACAACTATTCAGCCTGCGCTTTAGAGCCCGCGAGCCACAACTACTGAGTCCGCATGCCACACCTACTGAAGCCCGTGCACCCTAGAGCCTGTGCTCCGCAACAAGAGAAGCCACTGCAACGAGAAGCCCGCGTACTGCAATGAAGAGTAGCCCCCCCCTCGCAGCAACTAGAGAAAGCCCATGCGCAGCAACAAAGATCCAACGCAGCCAAAAAAATTAATTAATTAAAAATAGTATCCCTTCATGGGACACGTTGAGGATTAAGTGACTTGATAGGGGCACAGATGCTACATATTGCTATGTTGTTATTACTGTAGGAGCCTATTTAGAGAGAATAATATGTGCATTTTAGAAAACAATGTAAGGATAATATCAGTATTGATAGGATTATGGCTAATGTCAATTTTTTCCTTTATGCTTATCTGTAGGTTCTAATTTTCTCCAATAAATGTAAATTAATAGTATAGTTTTGTATAAAAATGAAAATAAACAGAACCAGTAAAATGAACTGAGGTGGGTATCAGGATTTGGAGTACGAAGCCAGGAAACTGAGGAACCAGAACAGAGACCAAGAGATAAAGGACACGAGAAGGCAAGGAGGAGGGAAAGCAGTCAAGGTCAAGACTGGAGGTGGCCAGTTACCCACACCGGGCTTCTCTGAGCTTACTCTGGGAGGGCAGACCACGAAGGCAAGGACAGAACAGGTAAAAGTTGTCGAACTGCTGCATCATCTCAGAAGTGTTAGGCACATATATTGGGTACTGAGGACTGTTTGAACTGGCTCAACAATCTGTTTTTATAATCTGGGTTAATTTTTAATGAATTAATTTTTTAAAAAGAGCACCCGAAATTTGAAGCTTCTTTTAATTTGAATCTCATACTACTAAGTTGAGATACTTAATTCTTCTAAAAGAAAACCTCTTAAAGAAAGAGTGTGGCTTAATGCAGTAATTCCATTTACAGAATAAAGTGTCGGTTGCAGAGTTCATTTCCTGCCAAGATAGTAGCTACCGAGAACTCTGGGTAAAGCCCACAGCTGATGTTACCAAAGCACAACGGTCTCACTTCACCTGGGTCTGCTCAGAAGAACTCTGAGAGGAGGTGGCTTTCATCACTGGGAGTGCATTTGTTTTTCAACGAACCAATATGCACATAAAAATATATGGAAGCTAAATGCAAGGTGGTGTCCTGGAATGGATCCTGGAACAGAAAAAGGACATGAGTGGAAAAACTGTGAAATCTAAAATAAAGTCTACAGTTGAGTTTTGAACAAATGTACACGGTTGTGTAAGATGTTAACATCAGGGGGAACCTGGTGAAGGGTATATGGGAATTCTCTGTATTATCTTTACATTTCTGTGAGTCTGAAATGATCTAAAATTGAAAGTTTCTTTAGACACATCTGGAAGTGGCTAATGACTAAGTGTAGTAATAATGGTTGAGTTCCTATTACGTGCTCAGTGTTTCCTTACATTGTTTCAGCTGATCCCGTGACGTTGTCTGGTAGCTAGTCCCTGCAATGTCTCTCACATTGGCCATCTCCTCTAACGCCCCATCAGTACCTCTTCCCAAACCATGTCAAATCCCTCTCACCTGGTCTCCCTGACTCTAACATCTCCCACGGCCATACAACCTCCAGAGGAATCAGATTCACAGCTGATCTTCTCACTCTCAGCTCTACAACCTGCTTCATCTCCCCGATGCACAGAGCAGGGTTTCTCAAACTCAGCACGCTTAAAATTTTGGATCAGGTCATTCTTTGCTGTGGGGGCCATCCCGTGCATGGCAGGATGTTTAGCAGCGTCCCTGGCCTCTGCCCACTTGACGACAGTAGCCTCCAAAAAAGTCTTGAGACATTACCGTATGTCCCCTTGTTGGAGCAAAGTCACCCTGGCTGAGAACCACTGGCCTAGAGAATGAGGTCTAATTCCTTAGTCTGGCGTTCCAAGCCTTCCTGCTATTCCAGTCTTCGGCTTTCTCCATTCACCTTACTTCCCTCCCATGATAGCCATCTTAACCTTTTTGGACATTCTGTTTACACCCTTGCATCTTTGTTTTTGTCTCTTTGGGAATTCCATCTCCCCAGTAAGCAGATCAATCCCAATCCTTTAATATAGTGGCCAGCACACAAAAAACTCTGTTAAATGAAATGAATAAATAAATGATAGAAAAAACTTTTGGTCCATCTGTCTGCAGCCATGTAATGCAACGTTATCTCCTCAAGCATAATTTCCTTCTGTGTTTTTCTTCTCCCGTTGTTTTCTATCTGAGTTTATCTGTTGTACACTATATGTGTACAACATAGTTATAATCATTGTTACTTACACATCCATCTCTCTCTCTCTCTCTTCCCCCATCAGACTGTAAGGTTATAGGATATTAATAAGTACTCAGTGTTAGCTTGGTATTTATTATATTCTAGGTTCTGGGGCAAATAACTTAAAAAATATCATCTCACTTATTTCCCATAACCACACTCTGTGACAGGTATTATTATTATCATCTCATTTTATAGATGAGAAATTTTAAGCTCAGTGAATTGAAGTTATTTTCTCAAGGTCACACATCTAGAAGGTGGCAGAGCTGAGATTTAAATTTAAATCACATAGCAGAGTTCAAGTTCGAAACCGCACACTAAGGAACCATTTTTTTACTGATCTTTCCGACTTGTGTACCAAGAGCAGAGCTTTTTACATACGGAATTTGTGCAACAAAGACCTAGTTTTTCAGCTGTGAAATCTAACACCATCCAGGCAAAGTTATAAGCAAACTCCATGTTTGGGTTTTCTAGTCTTTCACGAGGGCAGTCCACACAAATCACTACATTATGTGATGAGGACTCAGTAGAACTTTCTTCTCAGAAGACTAGTAAAGAACCTTCCTTCCTTTGCAACTTAGCCAACCAGCTTGGAATGTTTCCATGCAGTGCCTGAGCCTGGTTCAGGCTTTGCCCAAGGGCGTATGTCACGGGGTCTATTGGATGTATATTAGACCGAGGCAGCTTTAGACTTAATATATGAAGGTTTTCTAGCATTTCATCTTCTCAGCAATAGTAGCTAATATTAACATGCATATTTACTATGTGCTAGCCTCCATCTTAAGTACCTTATGGGCATTAACTTATTTATCCTCATAATGGCCCAATGAGATAGGTACTATTACTTTCCCATCTTACTAGTGAGGAAACTGAGACACAAAGAGCTTAAGTAACATGCCCAAGTGATATGGCTCCAGAGCCTACAACCCTAACCAGTGTCTTATATTGACATTCAAAGATACAGACTCTTTTGTGAAGTACTGAGAACCCTGTGACTGAAGGTATTTAAATAGAGGTTAAAATTCTTAATATTGTAGAGAATATCCCTGCATTGGCTGTGTTCCTACGTCACTTTGTTCAGATCATTACAATAGCAGTGGTCACCACCTATAAGACATAGTTGTTAAACAGCCTGACAAGTTTTTTTTTGCTGCAACTGTGAATTTCTTCAGTGCAAGAAATGGGTCTTAGCTTTGCATCTTCCATAATGTCTGAGATGTAGTAGGTTTGCAATAAAAATTTGCTGGATTTGTTGGCTAACTAAGGGCTTGAGCACAGAGGTCTGCAAAGGAAGTTATAAAGAATGTGTCGTATTCTCGAATCTCTCTAAGTCAAAGGCATTTTGCTCTCTGGGGCTTTGCTTGGCAAATGTGATGACATCATCTACGGCCTTCCCAGTCCTGAAGGTTAGATGGCATGACTCCTGGGGAGGTTCCCTAGCTGGTCTTCAGGCAGGCCCCGAGTCCATCAAGGACAATCTTTAAGAGTCTGATAAATCAAGTTATAATGAGTCAACCATGCTCAGTCAGTTGAATCCCTTGAATAGCTAAAGACACTAATACATCTTTTGGAGGGGAGACATTGGATTGTGCAATGAAACAGATAATAGACCTTTTTTCAGGTCAGCATGAATGAGAGTAAGAGCAAGGCTTTAAAATTTCTATTAACTTTTGATAATTCTTCCTAATTTAAAGACAGAACAAAGAAAGAATTTATGAAACAGATTTTAAACAGAAATGAGATTTACAGTGGGTAGTTCTAAGTACCAGACACCAAGAAAAAAAAAAAAAAGTAATGTGAGTTCTGCAGGCATTAGGAAGGGGGCAGGACCGTTCTTTCTTGCTAGGAAAGGCTTTGGAGGGGAGTGTTCTCAGGCTGACCAAGACTGACACCTAAGGAGCTGTCCCCTCTATGAACAGGTATATGCTAGATGCTAAGCAGATGCAGCAGGGTTTGGAGCCCTAAAGACCTGGTGCGGATTCTGAGTTCTTCGAATAGCTGCAAGATTTGTGAACCTCAGTTTGTTCTTCTATAAAATAAGGATAATGATATCTTCCTTAAGGGCACTTGAGAGGATCTGAGTTAATGTACAGAAAAAGCATGGTACTGAGCAGACTGTCAATAAATGATATTGCAGGCCATCCACAGAGTGGTGGACAGGAAGTGGTAAACTCCTAGCTCTCACAGAGGCCAGACCACTCATGCTGGGATGCTGTTAACAGGACTCCTACATGGACCAGGAATTTGGTTATTTGATAGCTCAGGCACAGGATGCTTTGATTCTATACCATTTGCTGCTAAATTACTATTCCAATTATATCTCTCTTACCGTATCTGTAAACCTTCTATACAGACCCATGCCTTTAGGCCTTTTGACCACCATTTAACCACCCATCCCTCTCATCTACCTAGTAATAACGGGAGTCCTTCTAACACGTCTGTCCATCTGTCTATCTGCCTACATCAATCTATCATCTATCAATTTATCTGTCTGCCCATCCATCCATCCATCCGTCCATCCATCTATCTCATCTATCTTTTATTCACTCTAGGTCCTCTCCACAGCTTTATCTTTACTTCTGCTCACATCTCGCCTTCTGAACTCCCTGAGGGCACTACCTTCTTGGTGTTTACCATAGACTGTCCTTTATTTTTAAGTTAAGTACCTAGTAATCTGTTTGAAAGAACAAAACTTAGTGTCTTGTCTTAGTCATCTTTGTATGCCTCAAAGGGGTTAAAACTATGGTGCAGAGGAGAAAGTGAGTAAAATTTACAAAGCACTTACTTGGTACCAAGCAACGTACAAGGTTCCTTACCTACATTAGTTCACAGAATCATTGGGAACAGCCCTGAAAGATTCCATTATTCTCACTTTACAGTTGAGGAATCTGAAGCTCAGAGGGTTTAAATGTCTTTTCCAAAGTCACATACAGTGGTAGGGTTAAATGTGATTATCCTAAGTCCAAGCATTTCCACCACATCACACTCCTTCCATCTGCACTAGGAATATGCAAATGTGTCTCAACTTGCATGCCGCTAACATTCATTACTTTCCATGAGCACTGTGTAATGAGTCCAGAAGGCGTGCCATCCATTTGTCATCCCTGATCTCCACCGCTCAGTAGATACGAATTGTTTTCCCTACCATCTCATCCTCACCTCGTGAAGGTGTCCATAAGCATAGCCTGGAAAGAAGCAAAGCCAGAATGCCAGCCCCTCCCTTGGTAGTCCTGCCCTTCTGTGGCACAGAGCAGGTGCACGATGGTAATGATGATGGATGAATAAATGAATGAATGATTAAATGCATTACAAGGAGGCTGAATGGGGTCTAACGTACTCAGATTCACTGGAGTCTTCTAAGAAATGAAAATGGAGAATTAGCAAACAGAGTTCAGGCAACTCGACAGACCACTTGAGCTTCCCTCCCTTAGTGTGAGGACACGGGGGCCACTTGAGGGAAAGGGAGACCTAAGATCCCACTGCTGCCTGTGGCATCATTCCATATGCAAATACGAGCCTGCTATTTAAAGAGCTCTGCTCCTGAACTCATTAGGGCATCTAAACTCAGACTCAAGCCGCCAGGAGTCTGCATAAGTGGTGTGAATCCCCTAAGAGCCGGGAGGAAACACCATCTTCTTGATGGATTAATTTATAGGCAAAAAGTGGCAGAGAAGCGATTGCAGGAACTTCTTTCCCCAAGATTTGAAACAGGCACTTCTGATTATTAACCAGGGGGCCAAATGCCGAGGTCATGTTCCAAGGCAGAGTTCGGACTAGCAATGAATGACTTCCTCTAGCAGAGAAAGTATGCTAACACCTTCAAACAAAGAGTACACAGGAGAGACACAGAGCAGTTGAGAAGACTCACTTCCCTCTCCAATGAGGAAAGCTTCTTCTGGGCACTCTCCTCGCCCCTCCCCCCTGTGGATCTGAGTCACCAAGGCAGTGCTGCTGTATTCTGGCTTCACAGAGGACATGCCATAGCCAGTGGGGTCAGGAGAGGTCTTTCTCACCACTGGGATATCTCTAAATTAGCTTAGCTTCTTCTGACCCTACTGAAGTACCTGCCATGGATCACTGTTCATTCTAAAAACCCCAGTTTAGGGTTAACTTAACAAATCCAACTGAGCTCAGCAAAAATTCACTCAGTGGTATGCACCTTGCTCAACACTGGAGATACAGAAATGAACAAGGTGGGATTGCTGTTTTCAATGAACCCGCTGTCCAGGAGGACAGGCAGAAAGAGAAATAATGACAAAACAGCACGCTGGGTGTGGTGGTAGTGGGAATGCTGATGCTATAGAGTGTGAAGGAAGGGCTTCTAGCCCCCTTTGGGGGAAGTTTGGTTATAGTTCCTGGAAGATAAGCTTGCTGAGAAATGTACTGGAGGATGAGTGAGTTTCAGATGGGAGGGGATAACATTCCAGATAGAGGAAACTGCGAGTAAAGGCATGGCCTTGGGAACCAGAGTTTGGGGTGCAGAACATTTCCATCAGATCAACGTTAAGAGAGAGTCACTCTGAAGGGTCATGGTCAGGACTGATGCGACTGAAGACTTAGAGAGGTGACAAGTCACAGGTGGTCCTTCTTGGCCAAGGAGCGGGCAATTTAGAGCTCTAAAGGATTCTACATAGGGAAGTTAAGCATTCAGATTTATGTTTCATTCTTAGAGGACGAATTGGACCTGGTGAAAAGGAGGTAGGAAGATTGCTCTGGGACGATAATCTAGGAAATAGATGATGAAGTCCTTACGTTAGAGATGGAGAGAAGGTGACAAATTCAGGATGTTTAGTGGGGCTGATTGTCTGAGGCTAGTAGGGAAAGGGAGAGGGAGGAGCCTGGGATGATTTCTGATTCCAGCTTGCATACGTAGGTGGCTGAGGCTGGTGTCCATTGAAACAGAGATGAAAGGGGAAGGGCTGGGGAGGACACAGGACAGTCATGAGGGTGGGGAGTCAGGAGTTGAGTTCTGGTTCTCTGAAACCTCTGGAGGTCATGAATCTGGAGATGTCCAGCAGATTTTTAGGAGTAGGAACACAGACTTTGGAGTTTTTAGTGGGGGGGAAAAAAGGGAGTTGAAAGAATGTGGGCATGAGGTTCATCTGAGGGAATGCAAACAGTGATAAAAGCAGTCAGGGCAGGAGCCCATTCAGTGAAAATAAAGGAAGAGGCAGCCACAAAGAAGTAGGCCTGCTAGGAAGACCACTGACAAGCCAGTGCTGCGCACAGAAGCTATGGGGTTAGGGGGTTCGAGAAGTAGGGAAGACTTGGGGTCTAATGCAGCAGGGGCAAGGTGAGGATGGGGGAGGGGTGCTCACTGGGGCTGGCAGCAGCGCTGTCACTAGGGACCAGAGCTGGCTAGGGGATCCACACAATGGAAGGAGGATGACCAGGGTGGGAGGCGCTGATGGGAGGGTTCTAGGAGGGGTGGTGTCAAGAATCTCGGCTGAGAAGGGCAGGAAGGAGAGAAAGCAGCCACTAACAGAGGCAAATGTCCCAAGGGAAGTTTCATTTGTTGTTTGTTTAGGATGAAAGAGACCTAAGCAGATGTATAGGCTGAGAGGAGGTAGCAAGCAGAGAAGGAAAGAGTTAAAGAAAAACTGAGAGAGGAGATAGATATTTGATGGAGTGAACTCCTAAGGAGGCGAGAGGAGAAGGGATTGAGAGTCAGGGGAAGGAAGGCCCCCAACAGGGAAAATACCTCTTCTTCTGAGCTGGAGGAAGGGAGGGGAGAATCCTGCAGAATCCAATAATCTCAGAGAAGTGTTTAAAACGTACGTCAGACAAACAGGCCCCCTCCTCCCTCATTCACTTAGTAGGCTTGTGAGCTAGGAAAGTTACAACTTCCCCAGCTTTGTTTTCCTTACCTGTGACTAGGCTAATGGTACCTCCCTGGCAGGTTATCAGTGCATCAGATCAGGTATGGAAAGCATTTAGCACAGTCCTGGAGCATAGTAAGTACTCAATAAATTGACGTGTTTGTACTGTTTTTATCATTGAGTTTATCATTATAGAGTTCGATTATGGGTGTAATATGCTTTTGTAGTTTCATAACAGCACACGTAACCATCATTGCCTTTGCTAACATAAAAATGTTTTGAAATCCAAAGAACTTTCTTAAACTCTTTTGGAACAAAATTGTTTTATTAAATAAGGACTGTATCCTATAGAATATATTATATAATATATATTTATATAATCTGATATGTAAAATATTATATATGTTAATACATAGGCATATATTATATTCATGTATTATACGTATGTGATATACATTATTATATACATATAATATACATATATTATATTATACATTAAAAAATATATAAAATAGTCCTGAGGTAGTTCCTTGTCATTTTTTTTTTTTCTGTAGACTTTCTGGCTCTTTCAGTCTTACAAGTTTAGGTTTTTTAATGAAACACTACCCTACAAGAATTTTGACAGTGTTCCTCTTGCACTTATTTTAAAACTGATTCTGAAAAGCTTCTAGAAAGGTTTTTCAAAATGGAACATATTAGAATGTGGAAACTCACCGAAGAAGTTATTCATCAGAGCGGAGCATTTTGCGGGGCTGGTTTCACCTCATTTAATGGAGTCACAACATTATAGGTGGGTTGGGCTAGATCCAGATTACATTTACATAAAACGCTCCAGTTGGAGCCTTCAGTCTTGGGCATCGTTTTTTTCCTTTTGTTTCTTTCTATCTCCTCCCTCCCTCCTTCCTTCCTTCCTCTCTTTTTCTTTCTCCCTTACTCTTTCTTTTCTTTCTTCCTTTCCTTTCTTTCTTCCTTTCTTTCTTTCTTTCTTTCTTTCTTTCTTTCTTTCTTTCTTTCTTTCTTTCTTTCTTTTTTCTTTCTTTCTTCTTTCTTTCTTTCTTTTTTCTTTCTTTCTTCTTTCTTTCTTTCTTTCTTTCTTTTCTTTCTTTCTTTCTTTTCTATCAAGAGCAAATACAGCACTGTGCTTATGGAAATTAAATAAACAGGTCAGTAATCACCTCTGAATAAGTCTTCAGAATTGACAGAAGTCATTTGTTTTGTAAGTTGCTGATCACTGGTCAGCAATGGGCATTTCTCTCTGACGTGGGGTCAGGTGCTGTAGGCACTCCAGGCTCAGAGACAGGAAGAGACATGTTTCTTTCTCTTAAGAGATCCTCACTGACAAGAGCATTGGGATTTAGGGCATGGTTTTTCCAGGGTCACAGTGCTAGTAAAGGTGGGACTTGCAACTTGAATGTAGGGTTTCTGGGTCCAAATGCAGTGCCGTTTCCTGTACGCCTATACTGATTCTTTATGAGAAACAAGGTCTTTTCAAAGGGATTTACAAACATTGGCAAGCAGAGTATGAAATCCATTCTCTCAGCTAAGAATATTTTCTTTCATTCTTTTACATTCTACTTAGAAATGAGCCTTGTCCTCATTTCCACTCCCAGTTAAGCCATTTGGTTTGTCTACTGGCTACTTAACTATGTATTTTGAGCTATGACATCCTGGTTACAGGTCCCACACTTTTATTGGGGGTTGGGGGGTGAGGAGTCCAGTACAAATTGAGAAGGGATGACGTGTAGAACAAGACATGCTCTAAGTAAGAAGCATGAAGTTTTACAGTAACTGAACGGCAGGAGGAGAAGTATCTTAATGATGTAATTCAGACCCTGACTGCTAGCCCTGCCTTGGTGTCATGATCACCAACCATTTTACAGATGGCAAAACCGAGGTCTGTGTACACATTCTTCTACTCATTGTACCTAAGTTGCACACAGCGCAGCCTTGCAGCCCGGCATCTGAGAAACGAGTTAAGAATACACAGAAATGGCATAGACCAGTTGTCTTAACTGTGTTTATGCTGGGAATTTGAGGGAGGTACATTAAAGTTTTTCCAAGAAGTTACAGCAGTTGAGTATATGGTCCTCCTTCCAGCTGGAAAAGTATGTTTGGGCTATAAGATGACAAACAAATGTCTGTTCCTAATTTTCAAGGTGATAAAGGCATTAAGAGATGGAAAATATTCTGATTCTAAGTATTAAACAAAATTGGAGGACAAAACTGAGGTTAGATCATTTTTCCAACATACAAAGGGGAAGCAAACAGGAAACTCACCATGGCTAAAGGAAATCAGTGACTTGGGTTCTAGCCCCAGCCTGCTTAGTGAGCAACGTGACCTTGGGGAAGAATCTCACCCCTCAAACTCTCGGCTTCCTCTTCAAAGAGCTGCCAGCCGCTGCGCTTCGTATCCTCATAGGATCATTTGGAGAATCAAGTCAGTTATCAAATGGAAAGTGCTTTGGAAAATATAGTTTTAAGTGTTAAAGGAATGTTCTTATGTTTCAAGAAGGTAAAGCCCGTGGGAAATCCTAGAGGTGAGAAGAGGGCCAGCTGGGGGTGACATTAGCAGTAAGAAGTGAGGAAATAAATTGACTTATTTTTAGGACTCAGAGGTCCTGTGAGGTCCTGGAATTGGCTGTAGAAAACCAAGGTGGAAATCAAAAGGCTTCAGCTATGGGTGAGGTTGGGGCCCAAGCCACATCTAGGAAGCTCTATCATACGGCAACCAAGCACGTGACTCTAGAAAGGCCTCCTGCATTTAAATCCCCACACCAACTCCCCATCACTTACTTGCTTCGGGGTCTTGAGTGAGTCATTAACCACTAGGCCTTTGTCTTTCCATCTGCAAAATGGGAACAATCATACTTCCCTCATATAGTTGCACTGAGGATTGAATACATCAATGTTTGTGAGGTGCCCAGTGCAACCATGTA
Organism: Globicephala melas; assembly: GCF_963455315.2. Classification (NCBI taxonomy): domain Eukaryota; kingdom Metazoa; phylum Chordata; class Mammalia; order Artiodactyla; family Delphinidae; genus Globicephala; species Globicephala melas. The sequence continues at coordinate 139,464,812 of NC_083314.1, read as the reverse complement.
CTCAGTTTAAGAGTGTGGGCTCCAGAGCCAGAATGCCAGGGTTCAAATCCTCGCTCTGTTACTTACCTAGCCATACCCTCTGAGGTTCTCTGGCCTCATTTTCCCCACCTACACCAGGGGTAAGAGTGTCACCTCCCTGATAAGATTACTGTGAGGACCAAAGGAGTCCGTCTGTGTAAATGCTTTGTGCCTGGCATACAGGAATCCCTCAAGAAACGGGAGCTTGTACATAATCAGATTTATTCTAATTACTTTTTATTAGTGAATGCACACTGAGCATTTGAGTGAATATATATTTGAATCCTCAAATATTTTCAGACCTGAATAAAACCTAAAACGGCCCACACCCTCCCCCCGCCCCACCACCAGGGACCACAGTTTGCTCTCTAACACTCCGAGGGCATATAATTGCTCCTGAACAAACAGAATCTGTCTCTGAGTTTGGACATCAATGGACTTGAAACACACATTAGGATAATCTCTTAACCATGTCCTATAAATATTCATTGTGGTTTAAACCCTTGTCACGATGGAGGAGCCCAACAACAATTCCTTGGGCTGCCGAGTTTCCCTGTGTCAGAGCAGCCAAGGTGAGGGGGCGAGGGCGGGATGCTGCAGGAAGGAGCCAGGGCCGCACCTGGATAGGCTCAGCGCATCCTTCCACCTCCACCCACCACCCCGCACCTGCCTGGCCACTCACAATCACTCCTCTCCTCCCACAGGGAGCTCAGCCATGGCCTCAAGTCATTGGGCCTCCCCAGCACCTAGCACAGATCCTGGCACAGTTTGCTCTACAAAGGTTTGTTGAATAAATGAGGAAGCCTTAGTGGAATGACTGAATGAGGATTAACAGTTCTCCTTGACCATTCGAAGGGGGAGGAGGAGATCTCACAATCCTTGGCCGGGATGTGAGGCACCCCGGGCGTTCAATGACGGCCAGAAAGAAAGAGAGGAGTGACTCTGGAAAGACAGGGACTGGAGATGTCAGAAGTCCCTATTGCAATGTCATAAGGATTTTTCCAAACTTGGGTCTGACTCTGGTGGATTCTGATACGCAGGGTGAGGTGGACCCAGAAGCAGAGGTCCCCAGGGAAAGAGCCATGCTTGCAATCAGGTAGGAACAGCCCTTTCCTTTCCCCAGGACCCCAGCCAGTGCCTGGGGCAGGGGATGGAGAGGGCGTGGTTGGAGGATTTGTAGGGGGCACAGAGGAGGGGATTGTGACTGGGCACCTGTCAGGGCTGCTGCTCCACAGGATGTGATTTAGGGCAGGCCCTGCTTCAGGTGGAGGCTGGAAAGCTAGGTAGCAGGCATTCGGCGAATTCCTACTTGGCGCCACAAACTAAGTGCTATTCATCCATTATCTCATTTAATCCTTATACTTGTTGAATCTCCATGTTATCAATGAGGAAAATGACTTCAATAACTTCATACTTGGATCACACAGCTTCAAACTGATGAAGATTCAAATGCAGGTTCATTTGATTTCAAAGGCCATGAGATTTTTCAGGATCCTTTGTTCCTCTCCAGGCTTGTGTCCTGGGTAATCAAGATAGGCAGGGGTAGATGGTCCAGGCAGATATCTAGACTAGAGCCCCAGGCTCAGGGTAACAAAACAGATGCTAGATCCCGGCTGCTGGTGGGGTCTTCCTATTGGGTCCTGTTCCCTGGGTCGGCCTGGCTCAGGAGGAGAAGTATCTTAATGATGCAATCCAGACCCTGACTGCTAGCCCTGCCTTGGTGTCATGATCACCAGCCATTTTACAGATGGCAAAACCGAGGTCTGTGTACACATTCTTCTACTCGTCGTACCTAAGTTGCACACAGCACAGCTTGCAGCCCAGCATCTGAGAAACGAGTTAAGAATACTTAACTCAGATGAACTCACAGGTGACAGGGATCAGGGACGATCCTGTACAGCACCTGGTACAGGTACAGCACCTGGAAACCTAACCATGCAGCCCTAGACTGAGGACTGGTGGGCAGGGCCTGCCATTCTTGTTTTCTGGTTGCTTTTCGTTCACTCTCTACCTCCTCACCCATAAAAAGATACCTTACAGGGAAGAAAGAGGAGAAGGAAGAGGTAAACAGACTAATGAGAGGCTGTCAGACATCCCCTTCCTATATTGACACAAATGAAGGAAGCTGCTGGCCTCATTACTGGGTCTCCCCCACACGATCACAAGGCTGGAAGAGAACAGGGGGCAGGGTGAAGGGGGCACAAGGAGCCTTGCAAGTGGCTCTGTGATTTTATGCAAATTTCTTAACCTCTCTGGGCTTCAGTCAACCACCCTGTAAAAAGGAATCACTGACATAAATGATGAAAATGAAGTTCTTTGAACCTGATGAAGAGACAACTTAAATGTTGAATTGTATTAAGAGCACCTTGAAATTGAAAGTAAGATTCCTACATCTAGTTAGTTTCCAAAATACTTTCACATTCATTGCCCTGGCTGTGATTAGGTTGAGTGGTGCTGCTATTCAACCCCATTCTACAGCCTGGAAAATTGAGACTCAGAGAGGATACACTGTGTTCAAGGACAACAAGTTGAAAAGAGATGAAACTGGATGTTGGGACATGGTGTCGCATGACGTAGATAATGCATACGGAGCCAGATACAGCCACAGCCTAAGAATGGTTCCATTAAAATGATAACGCTGTGATGTGTTGCTATGTCTGTCGTAGGAATGAAGAAGCAAAGCTGCACAGGCTAAGAAACTAGCACAAGGATAGAGCACTGTGGCTGAGCTATGAGTCCAAGACTGTCCAACCCCCACCAAAGACACAGACCTACTGACTGCCCATCTCCACGTGAGCAGTGTGGGTGCTGGACCCGCCTGTCACACGCTGCCCTGCAGGGCCTGTTCCTCCCAAGGCAGGCCCGGCTCCTGTGGCTGCTTCCCAGCTCACCTCTACACGAACTTGACTCGAAAGGGTTTACTAAGCAAATTAATAATGTAAACGAGATTGCAGCTAGCACCTTCCATGCAGGGAAGGCCTACTGCACAATAACTGTTTGCATACAAATGAAGGCTGCAGTTGAAAATGAATCTGTAATGCTCTGGAAGGCAGGCCATCAAGGCCGCTGACGGGGGATACTTTGGTATCTCTCGCATCCTTCTCGCTATTACATGAATTACAGCAAGTCTGCAATACAAAGTGCTGTATACCTTAGGCTGCGTTTTTCATACTAGGCTTTCCATTTCCTCCTCACAATAACCTAGGATGGTGCGTGTTAGGAAGGTTCCCATTTAATTGATGAGGACACTGAAGCTTTGAGAGGTTGGGAAACTAGTCATAGCCCCAGAGGACAGCAGCATGGGACCTCGAACCCAGAGTATCTGCCTCCAGATTTAGCGGCTAAACCTGTGTGGCTAAAAACCAAAACAAATCGTCTTTCTAAAATGTAGTTGTTTATAAGCCTTTCGATAATATCTGACCTTTAATTGATTACTGAATGCTAAGGAAGCATTAGATCATTTAGTTCTCCCATACTCTATGAAGCTGGTATTGTTATTTCCATAAAGAATCGGAGGCTCACAGAAGTTATGTGACTTTTCTAAGACCACGTGGCAAGTGGTTGGACCTACATTCAAATCGGGCCTGGCTGAACCCAAATCCCAGCTCTCATCCACCCTTATCTTAATTTGCTCTGGGGGTAGGAGTAGCTGTAAAAAACCCAGAACCCTGGGCCCTACCAAGACCTGCTGGATCATAACTTGTGAAGGCTGACTCTGGATGACGTCAACTTTCCGATGACTCTGATGTTGCCGGTCTCTGGGGAATGCCGTTTCGCCTCTTCTTTAGTTTGGATAAGGGTTCCTTAATGTCCCCCTTCCTTGAGGTCCGTGGGCAAATGTCCCCCAAATGGCAGAGGAAAAAGGTAGCAGCTAGCTAGAGATGTCACCTCCGCGACGGAGGTACCTGCCAGGGAGGGGAGAGAGCCCTGTGGGCCTCCATTCCAGTATTTTCATTTATCATGCAAATGAACGGAGTAAAATTAGGTCATGTCAGGGGCTTGCAAATCAAAATTGTGCCAGAGGGCCCTTCCCTTAGCCCAGCGTTCTTCAGATGCTTCTATTTCGGAATTTCCCATCTAATCAAGGAGCTCCTGGTGCCAGGCCTCCCCGGCTCGAGGGAGGTCCATGGCCTGGGTCTTTGGATTTGCAGTAATGATTCTCAGTCAGGCCTCAGCTTCCGGCTCTGCTGAATCCAGACAAGGGACCACTAAGTGCTCGCACTATGAGTTCAATGAAAAAAAAAAGCTGCACGGCCTTGGAGTCAGAGGCCTGCCTGGATTAGATCTAACTGATGCTGTCAGGGCACTGCCCCAGACTGGATGCTTCTCTGCACAGAACTGAGCTTCCAGGGAGCTCACACCTGGGCTCTGCCACTTATGAACTAGGGGACATGGGGCCAGGCCCTTGGCCATCTGAGCCCATCTCGCTGTGCCTGACACTATGCAAGTGTGCTCCGTATATACGGCATACGCTTGAAGAAGTCAACTCCTCATGTTTGCCAGTGGGTGATGCATTAGGGATATACATGTACAGTCAAAGGTCGACTTTTAATGCTCCCCTTGTTAATTTGGTTACACATGCATTCACCATACAGGTACTTGCTTCTGGTAGGAGGGTTTGTGTGGATTCGCATCTGTCCTTTCCCTTGAGCCTGGGACTACATTTCTGACTCCATTCCTAATTCTCTGAGGCGAGACAGTCAAGCTCTTTGCACCCAGTCAGGATTTGCTACCTGCTGCTGAACCGCTGCCCGAATAAATGAATAATTCGCTATGGAAGGAGTTGGTCTTTATTCAAAGCTCCAGCTTCCTTTGATGGGCTGTATTTGCCGGAATAAAGAAAAGTTCAGCACTCCCAAGGGCCAGGGGGATAGAGACAATGACCATCATTTCCAAAGACCTCACAGTGTTTTAGAAATGACCCACCTGAAATCTGAACCATGCCGCTACGCTTCCCCACGACAGTAAGGAAGATCTGGGTGTTTAATAAATTCAAGAAAGCCAGTGACTAAGGGGGAGCTGAAATTCAGAATATTTGTTTTATTTTTAGTAGGTTTGTTCTCTTTCCCTTATTTGTAGTGTTGGCAGCCCCTTAGATGCTGGTTTCCTTATTCCGTGGTAGAAAGATAATGGGCTTTGAAAACAGATTCAGTGGAGTTCAGAGCCTTACCCTTTCACTCCCTGGCCTTCTGACCCTGGGGGGCCCTCTCTGATTCCCCTGCAAATGAGGTGACAGAACTGCTATCCACTCCACAAGGCTGCTGGGAGGCTTAGCTGAGGGGAAGATAATGAAAGTGCTTTGTAAACCATAGCTCTATATAGATCTAATTAACATGACTATTTCTGTTCTCTTAGTTCTATTTTCTTCTCTTAATAATTACAGAATCTTGGGCTTGGAGGAGAGCAGATGCATGGTCCTCCTTGTTAGAACCAACTGGAGAGCTGGTTCAAGTACAGACTCTCTCTGGGCCGGTCTTGGTGGTGGTGGGGGGAGAGGGACCCTGTGGTCTAGAGAGCAGCCAGGTTTGAGAAACACTGATCTAGTCCCTGAACACCTGAAGCCTCTGCAACCTCCCCAGGAAGAGGTGTTTTCATCATATGACCAATGCAGACCAAGAGGGAGAGACCTGGACAATCTAAAGGTTTTAGTATACTCACCGTTGTCTGGGGAGAACACAGCACACCACACAGGGCCACTCAGGGAAGCACCAGGGTTGGCCGTCAGTCAGAGAGAGATGGGGGATGTGGGAAGGGCTTTTACTGTGGTTTCTCCCAGAACAAAAGGGCGAGGCAGGGCAAGCAGGCTTAGCATTGGCTAGAGTGAATAATTCCAACAGGCACTGTGACATCAGGACGGTCCCTAGTTGATACCTGGCCCTGGGAGGACTAAGACAGGTGGATAGCAGCCTGGAGTACGAGAGCCCAATAGGATAAGTGGTTGAGGTTGTGGACTTTGTTGGCTATTGAAGACAAAGAACTGACTGACCTCAACCAATCCCTCAAAACTAAGTCAACATTTACACTCTTTAGGATGGCTGCTATCAAGAAAAACGTTCTGGAGATTGGTTACACAAAAACGTATGGCTAAGATGGTACATGTTATGTGTATTTTACCACAATTTTGAAAATCTGGGTCAAGACAGTACACACATACACAAAACTACATTACAAGTGGTCACCTATCTCTGCTTGTCTATCTCCAAGGAGGCAGAGCTCATTGCCTCATCAGGCAGCCCCACTGAACTCCAGCCTTCTGACTGTGAGAACCTGCTTCCTGATACTCACCTAACACCTGTTTTCCTGTACCTTCTACCCTTTGGTCAGAGTTTTCCTTTGGGGCCACATAAACGAAGCCTTACTCTTCTTTCACATGATGCCAACTATTGCAACATTTGGTGCCAGGATCCTTTCTCTTTTGGGATTTTCCAACAGGTCTGTACTTGACAGGGGTTCAAATCTCCTCTCCTCCTTTCACTTCTGTCTGATTCGCCTTGTCTGAGCGGGAAAGGGGTAGTTGCATGAGAAAATGCTCAGACTGTACAGGGAGTTAGCTGTGAAACCTGAACCAGTGATAATAACCACAGCTACTAGTCGCTAAGCAACAGTTACATGCCAAGCATCACACTGGTGCTTTACAGCCAACACATGGCATCCGCCTCACGGTCCTATGAGGTGCGTATTATCGTGCCCGGTTTACAAATGGGTTGAAGCTCAGAGACGTGAAGATACTTGCCTGGGGTCACTCAGCCAGTACCCCAGGAGCTTGCACTAGAACACAGGGCTGCCTGACATCGTTCAGATCAGGGTACTCTCATTTGCTGACCCAGCCACACTGGGCCATGACTAAGAAAATTAAATTCTGAGCCAAAGCAGGAGAGATGTCTACCAGCCTATAGATCTCTCTCTGGGCCTCCTCTGCAGGGACGCTTCAGGGACTCAAGTGACTCTGCTGGTTTTATATGCGAGGCTGGTGGAATGCCTTGTCAAACACCCAAGCATATTTTTATCACTTTAAGAAATCAAGGCAATTTCTGCGCTTGACAAAGGTAAAATCTTTTAAAGCTTTGGAGGATTGGGAAAGGGAATAAAAAAGACGTTAATAGAATGACATATTTTTAGTGTAACACTTCAGAGAAAACCCTGGGGGAACAAAAAATAAAATGAATGACCTAAATATGTTTTTTTTTTTACACTAGGAGCTTCAAAGGAGTGGGCTGTGCTGGATATCTGAGTGCCCCAAATCTGTAAAGGATTGAAAACAATGGGAACCCTCTTGGACAAAGGCCCTGCTTTAGTCTGTAAACTGCACCAGGCTGAACGCCGGGTTAACTACTTTGAGCTGACTGACTACGGGTGAATTACTGGACCTTCTCAGTGTCAGCATCTCTAAAGTAAGGACGGTGGTACTAACCTCACAGAACTCTGGTGAGATTTATAGGAAACCGATGTATATTAAAATTGTATTAAATATTTATTGTATTTAATGTAACATATCTATATAACATATAGTATAATGCCTATATTACATTTAATATTTATATTAAATCAGTTATATTTGATTAAATGAGTGGAAAGCACGGTACGTGATAGGCATGTTCCAAGGGAAAACGGAAGTGTTTTCCTTTAATTTAGTGGCAGGGCTCTTAGTTGAAAATTGGACAAACAGCTCAATTAAGAAGACTATTAAGATATCTTCTATTTTCGCTATGTTCCTGAGAACCTAGCAAATATGAATTCTGCAATCAAATGTGAATGTTATCAGTTGATAGGAGCCTACCCCCTCTTGTGGGTGCTGAGTATGAGAGCCTGGCTGGGGCATCAGGGGGTCAGGAGGTGTGGACCCTGCTTCTAGCTTCATTACAGGGGCAGGTGTCACCCCAATAGCCATGCTAATCCTTACTAACAGGATTCTGGCTTCGTTTAGATAACAAAGCAGCAATTTGCTCAGGGAGGGTGGGCTCAGTCCCAGAAGTTGAATCATGATTGATCAAAGCTTACCACAGGAGTCTCATTCCTTTTTGCAGGTGACTTTTAGCAATGGGGCCATGACCGAATTCTGGCCATTGAGACAAAAGGCGGGGGGTGGGGGCGCTTCAGGAAAAGATTTTTCCATTCTGATGAAATCCTTTTCCTTCCTGCCTCTGCATTCTGGCATGCGATGATGTGATGCCCGAAGCAAGGCAGCCTTCTTGTGACCATGAGGGAGAAAACCAAGAGGTCTGGAAAAGTGAACTCAGAGGGCTGCAATTATTAAACTGCTGAGTTAACAGACCTGGGAACTGCCTGCCCTGTAATTCTAGTCATGTGATGTAGTAAACCCCAGTGTTTTCAACTACTTTTACCAAGGTCACCCGTTTCCAAAAGCATCCTAAAGGATACAAACACTAACTCATCCTGTGACCCTAGATACCTGCCCTTTCTAGACCTCAGTTTCTTCTTGTATTAAACGTGGGGTTGGATTAGATTCATGTTGGCAAATGAGTAGGTAGTCCGTGGGGCAGATTCAGCCTGGTAGTTGTGTTTGGGTTTCCCTGTGCATCATACAAACCAAACTTACTAAGAAAATGTGACTCCTGTACTTCCTAAAACTCTTCTAGCTGCCCTTATGAGCCGCTACCCTCATGGGATAGTGGTGAAAAATGGAATCTTGTCTGTTAGTCCTGCCTCCCTCTCTTCTGGAACAAAGGGTCTTTTTGGACACCTTGGCTCTTCTCTGTAAATGCTCATGGCCAAGGGTGAAAGAGAAGGGCTTACATGCTCTTGTGGCTTTAGAACTATTTGGTTTTCTCTAGATCTGCTGTAGGACCGTAGGGCAGGTTGTGGGCCTAGACCCTGTACAGAGTCTGGTCAGATGTAGCAGGCCTTTGTGGTTCTTTGGAATATTGTGTTGCCGCTACAGCTGAACTCTTGGATCCTAGACAGAGTCCCTGTATTTTGTAACCTCGGTTGTCAGGTCTCTTCCAGCTGCCTGTGCTGGACCCCTCCACATTCCTTCCCTGGGATGTCCAGGGTGTGGACAGGTGCTGGGGAAGCAGGAATAGTACTTAGATCTATTATCGGAGACATCTCTGTACACACGTGTGTTACTATGCTCTCCTGTGGGATGTGGTACCAAGCCAAATGCTGAGAGTTCTTGTCTCTCCCAGGCAATGTCCAGAGGAGTGGGCTCTGGCTTCCTGTATTCTTGAGTCCCCTCATCCCTGTCTGGATATCTCCATGACTAGTCCCTGCACCCCTTGTCAAGATGAGGCTACACAGTAGGAGGTAGAGGTGAGAGATGAATAAGAATCCTGCTATCTGATTTCCTCATCAACTTCCTCCTTTTCACATACCCACAGAACAAATGATCCAAGTTTTTCTTTTCTTTATCATGATTGGAAGGGACAAATCCTCCTGAATTAGGACTCATGATTTCATGGCAGACAGGTAGGAGAAACCTCTAAACCAGGGACAACAGAAATCAAGAGAATTTTTAAAATTATATCATTGTATTATATTTAAGATCATTTTTCGTTTGTCGCAATATTTTAAAAAAATATAAGATTCTAGATATAAACCTGGATTTTTTATCTTCTCTTTAAAACTTAGAAGCTCTGGCAACATGGAACTCACACTCTTGCAGCACAATAATTGGCTTGAGCTGAGTAGTGTTTTCTTCCCTTCAAGAGTATGTGTACCCATATGGTCACCTTATCTTTGAAAAGGGAGGCAAGAATATATAATGGAGAAAAGACAGCCTCTCCAATAAGTGGTGCTGGGAAAACTGGACAGGTACATGTAAAAGAATGAAATTAGAACACTCCCTAACACCATACAGAAAAATAAACTCAAAATGGATTAAAGACCTAAACGTAAGGTGAGACACTATCAAACTCTTAGAGGAAAACATAGGCAGAACACTCTATGACATAAATCACAGCAAGATCCTTTTTGACCCACCTCCTAGAGAAATGGATATAAAAACAAAAATAGACAAACGGGACCTAATGAAACTTAAAAGCTTTTGCACAGCAAAGGAAACCATAAACAAGACCGAAAGACAACCCTCAGAATGGGAGAAAAGATTTGCCAATGAAGCAACTGACAAAGGATTAATCTCCAAGATTTACAAGCAGCTCATGCAACTCAATATCAAAAAAAGAAAAACCCAATCTAAAAATGGGCAGAAGACCTAAATAGACATTTCTCCAAAGAAGATATACAGATTGCCAACAAACACATGAAAGAATGCTCAACATCATTAATCATTAGAGAAATGCAAATCAAAACTACAGTGAGATATCATCTCACACCAGTCAGAATGGCCATTATCAAAAAATCTACAAACAGTAAATGCTGGAGAGAGTGTGGAGAAAAGGGAACACTCTTGCACCATTGGTGGGAATGTAAATTTATATAGCCACTATGGAGAACAGTATGGAGGTTCCTTAAAAAACTACAAATAGAACTACCATACGACCCAGCAATCCCACTACTGGGCATATACCCCGAGAAAACCATAATTCAGAGTCATGTACCACAATGTTCATTGCAGCTCTATTTACAATAGCCAGGACATGGAAGCAACCAAAGTGTCCATCAACAGATGAAAGGATAAAGAAGATGTGGCACATATATACAATGGAATATTACTCAGCCATAAAAAGAAACGAAATTGAGTTATTTATAGTGAGGTGGATGGAGCTAGAGTCTGTCATACAGAGTGAAGTAAGTCAGAAAGAGAAAAACAAATACTGTACGCTAACGCATATATATGGAATCTAAAAAAAAAAAAATGGTCATGAAGAACCTAGGGGTAAGACAGGAATAAAGACACAGACCTACTAGAGAATGGACTTGAGGTTATGGGGAGGGGGAAGGGCAAGCTGGGACGAAGTGAGAGAGTGGCATGGACATATATACACTACCAAGTGTAAAATAGATAGCTAGTGGGAAGCAGCCACATAGCACAAGGAGATCAGCTCGGTGCTTTGTGACCACCTAGAGGGGTGGGATAGGGATTGTGGGAGGGAGGGAGATGCAAGAGGGAAGAGATATGGGGATATATGTATATGTATAGCTGATTCACTTTGTTGTAAAGCAGAAACTAACATACCATTGTAAAGCAATTATACTCCAATAAAGATGTTTTAAAATATATATATATATATATATATATATGTATGTATTAGGGACTTCTCTGGTGATCCAGTGGTTAAGAATCTATCTTGCAATGCAGCGGACGCTGGTTTGATCCCTGGTCAGGGAACTAAGATCCCACATGCTGCAGGGCAACTAAGCCCGCATGCCGTAACTACTGAGCCCGTGTGCCCTGGAGACTTCACGCCACAACTACAGAGCCTGCGCACCGCAACTAAGACCTGATGCAGTCAATAAATAAATAAATAACTATTAAAAAATATGTATTAAATGAACGAAAAAAATGAGCAAATGAACATGTGGTCAGTGTTTGGCAACATTCAAAGGCTATCTATAATTATTACCTCATTGATCACCATTGCAACCCTGGGGGATAGTGTCCCCATTTTAGAGGTGAGGAGACAGGCTCAGAGATACAGAATGACTTCCTCGTGATTACACAGAACCAGGCTTGGCAAGCAGGTCCTTTGATTCTGTATGGTTTTTTTTTTGAAGTATAGTTGATTTACAATGTTGTGTTAATGTCTGCTGTACAGCAAAGTGATTCAATTCTTGCTGGGGTGTAGTGGGATCACACACCAGGTTAGACCAGCAAGACACAGCACTTCCACAAGGGAGCAGCAGGATGACTGTGGTTGGGGCCATTTTCAAGTTCAAAGCCAGCAGAGGATCCCGGGAAGGCCAGGGAGGTGTGTCTGAGACCCTTTCTGGGACTGTGAGAGACCTGAGGCTGGATGGATAAATTTGTCCCATCACATCCCTGACATCTGAACCCAGCTCTGGACAGTTCCTTTGGCTCAGAAGTGCCTATCTTGTGTCACCCAAGTTATCACTTGTTGATACAAAGTAACTAGAGAAGAATCAAAAGCAATGGACCACCATCTTTCTATCAGAAGGCAGGGCTGTTTCTGCCATCATACTAGGAGCTCCCTGAGGACAGGGACAGTGTCTCACCCTCTTCTGTGGCTGAGAGTATAGAAGTGGTGCAGAGAACTCAAGGACCCCTCTTCCCTGGGAGAACCAGCTTGGACCACACCAAGACTTGACCTGGGGCAGACAGACAGTCAGGTGGTAGCAGCAGCTCCACTAGCTTTGTTCCACCTGCCGGAGTGGACCGTGGGAGTCAGGGTCACATAAATTCCTCATGCCACCCTCCCCTTTCTGTGGGGCTTGGATTTATCTCCACATGATAACAGGAGCTCCATGCACCACCACTCAGGAAGAAAAGAGGTCACCCCATCTCATGAAGATAAATACCATAGCATGGTATGACAGCCTCCCTGGGCACCCCACACCGTGTAATTACTATCGTAATAAATATTATTACAACAACCAAAAAAAATAAAAAAACAGCATGTGTACCATCTGGCTCTTCACAGTCTGGACACTCCCCGTTGTCTTGGACCTTGAATGCATCCAATTCATCCATCTATCTTCCCCTTCTTGGCATTTAGTTTTCTAAGATCCACTCCACTTACACAGTTGGGACTCTATGGTCAATACCTCTCCCTGCTCCCACCCCATGGCCAGCACCCTGCTAAGCACAGCCAGGGAATATAACGTATTACAGCCTGATTAAACGTATGATTATCACACGAATATATAATATATTATATGTAATTACATAACCCAGTTAAGTATGTACAGCTAACACTTATTTATAAATAACAAGAAAGGGTTCATAAAACCCTCTAAGAGCGTTTGAACATGTCACTTCGCTTCTGTTCTTTGAACCAGCTGTGGGACTGTGTGCAGGTTACCAGGGCCAACTGGACTCCTATTTCCTCAACCATGGAATGAGGAGGACAGGACTAATTCCAGGGCTCTGAGATTACATGAGTTCAGCCCAAGAAGCACACATGCTAGGATTAGGAGACCCAAGGAGTGTAAGATAGACCCTCACCTTTAACGGGTTTATGGTCTAGTTGGGAAAATAAAGCAAAAGCACACGACGGGGAAAGCATCACAAAGCACAGAGGGATCATTGAGTTCCAGGGGCTCAGTGCTCAGAACCACACGATCTTAGAATCAGAAGGAGCTGTAGAACCTCTTCCTTTCCCACCAACATCTTCACCGACCTCCTCTTCTTCTCTGAAAATACAATTCAGCATCACCCCTGCTCCTCCTGAAGCCCCCAAGTCTGGGGGAGTTAGTACCCTCCACAGTGGTCCTGCAGCTCTGCACAGTTGCTGTTTGTCTGTCCCCCACTGTGCTGTGACTCTTGAGGGCTAGGAATGTAATCGATATCTGTCTTATTTCCCAGAATTCCCTACCCATTATTTTGGTAACAACACTCCCTTCTCCTTGAATTAACTATGCCAGCACCTCATTCCACGTAGTCCTGATGAAATGGCTGGTAAAGATTTCCATCACACACACACACACACACACACACACAAACACACACACACATGTCCTCCCTCTGGTGAGCAAATAAAATTAGGCCAGATTCTTTCACCAGGGAATCTGAGTCTTAAGGGAAGTGACACGCTGTGACAGAATATTGAAAGAATTTGAAGCAAATCATTCTTTCCACAGAGTCCATTTGTTCCTGCTTCTGTTATCCACTGGCCTGTCCTTGTTCCCTCACTCCTCCCTTGGATGTTCAATCCTTCCTTAACCCTGAAGTCTTCATGATACTCCCCCTCCTCTGCCTTCTTTAAGTTCGACAAAGCCATTGCTCTCTGTTGCTTACAACCAAGGATCCTAACTCATTCTGGGATCAAATCTTGTTCAACGTTGGTGCCTAACACAGAGTCTGGCATATGGTGAGCTCTGGAGACAAAATATTAAATGTTTGTTAAGTGAATAAATTCTCTACCAATGCCACCATCCACTCTATGGCATCCCTGACAGATGGCCATCTTTCATTTATCTATTAGACCATGGCCAACAAGGGAAAGCTCAGTCTCTCACTAGGCAGCTGAGGCTATTTGGAAATTTTCCCCAAATGAATTCTATCACACATCCCAAATTGTTAGAAAGTTCTTCCCAAATGAGTTAAATCTTACTCTCATTGCCTTCCCCCAGCTATTCCTTGTTCTTTGCTGGGACCATGAGAATTCTTCCATCAGATAATTTCAAAGTCAGGGCTAGCCACATCTACAGGGCTTCACAGTTCGTTAAGAGTTCTCTAAGGGATAATAATATCTCACATTTGAAAGGCAAATAATACTTAGAGGGTTTTCAAAGCTCTTTACCAAGCACTAGGTAATTTATTCTTACAAAAACTCTGAGACACAGATTGCCGTGGGATTACCAGTTCTCCATTTCACATGTCAGGAGGCTCTATCCCAGAAAGATCATCTAATTCTTTTTTCCAGATCACACAGATAATAAAGGGCAGAGTTGAGACTCAATGTCTAATCGTTATGGCTTAATTCTCCCACCTTTTCCGTTTTACCCTGAGTCTCTCACCACAAGATTATAACAATCATCTCAGTGATGAAGATATGGTTTTAAAGGAGGTGCTCTGTTTCAGCTATCCTGTTGGTCAGTTTTAAATATATTGTCTAATTCTTCCATCATCCAAGAGCGTATGATTATTTCTATATCATGGTTGAGGAAACTGAGGTTCAGTGCAGACAAGAGACTTGCCCAAGATCACTAGGTAATATATATTAAAGCTGATATTTGAACCCTGAATTCACATGTCAGACATACAGGGAATTGGATCATGCTTGTGTGAGCACCCGGCCTGTGCCCCAAAAGTCCACTGAGTACTGTTCAATTCCCTGACTAGGGATCAAGGTCTCAACAAGGTCAACAGCCATTCCCTTATTCACTAACCCTGTGGCTTCTGGGGCCCCTTTGTTGCTCTCCTCTTGCATTTTCTAAAGTCTTCCTCCATCTCCTGCCCTCCCCTCCCCACACACCTATCTGCATTAAATGGTTTACAAAGTCCTATCAGGAGCTTTCATTGCAGAATGATTTAGGGGGAAGAGGGGAGATTGGCTACACACATGGGAAGCATTCGGGTCATTTTTATTTCTCCATCTGTGGGCAGCATCAACTTAACATGGAAAGTGTTTCCCACAGCTGCACTAAGACCAACAAGAAACATCTGTATTCTGCTACTCTGCCCACCCCCCACCCCCCACCCCCGCCAAAGGAATGGTGTTTTCTTAAAGTTCATCTGCAAGGTTCTATTCCTAGAACTGATAACACTATAAAATAATGGTAAAGTTAATTATTGGCAAATTAAAATAGAAGTGCTTTCTAAATTCTTGGGACATTCACATTACTATCAAATGAGTTTATTGTGATTAAAATGATTAATGACATTCCAGTAAAAACCAGAGAATTAAAATCCTGAATACAAAGAAGGTTAAAGTCTTTTCATCATTAGAGTACATCAAGGAAAACCGCTGAGTGTCCTCCTTATCTGTTTACATTAGCAAAAGAGACACAGAGCAAATAAAGAAAATCATTTGAATCTTCACAAAAATGAAAATCTGGTGGCTCATTTTCTTATTTATGTAGCATTTGGAACCAGCATGTCTTGTACAGGAAGAGAAACAATAGCTCACTTGTAATTTAAACAAAATAGACAGACCAATGGAACAGAACTGAAAGGCTAAAAATAGACCCAAGCATATTATAAGATTTCAGCATATATTCAAGAGGGCAGTTTAAAACTGGGGAAAAGGCTGGATTATTAAATAAAGGTGTGGGGCAACTGGTTCATCACTGACTGAGGGGAGATAATTACCTTATATGTTACCCCTAAATAGATTCCAGAACAAAATAGCTAGATAAGAATGCATGTGAACCACTGTAAAGCAATTATACCCCAATAAAGATGTTAAAAAAAAAAAAAAGAATGCATGTGAATATTTCTCTATATCTATTGTGTTGAGGCAGGCAGGACAGTAGAAGCACCATTCCAAAAAGAGAAACCAGAAAAGACGACATTAGTAGATTTGATAAGATACAATTTAAACTAAATCGAAAAGTAAATAATAACATGGAGAAAATATCTGCAATATATTTGAAAGCTAAAAGGATAATATCTTTGATATTATTTTTTTCAGATATAAAGACTGTCTTTGATATATAAAGATCTTCTACAAATAAATAAGAAAAAGCCAAGTTTCTGATATAAAAATGAGCAAAAGACTTGAAAGAAGAAATAAAAGCAGCCAATACAACTACAACTATGAAAACATTTCCCCTTCAGTAGGAGGTAAATAATGCAAAATAAAATAAAATAATGATTGAAAAAGCCTTACAATAAACAAGTTGTGAGTTTACAGAGCGATACATGGAACTGCTTCGATTTTGCTGCAAGAGTATGAATTGGCCCCAAATTTATGGAAAGCAATTTGGAGAAAACAAAGAAACAAACAACAACAACAAAAACTTGTATACTGTGTTAGTTTGCTAGGACTGTCATAATGAAACCAAGTCTCCCTAAAACTGACCTCCCCTTCTGAATTTATGATTAATCTCTTTATCCAAAACTTGATTTCCTTCTTAGTCCCACCCTGTTCCCCTCAGGATTGAAGAGTACCAAAGAAATGGGGGGATTGAAACTGAGCAGGCCCCTGTGGGGTCTTCCCTGGTACAAAAGCCCCTTCTTGTCCCCCATTTCTTGTTTGTAGAAAGAGGCTTTAGTCTCCTGGCCTTCCCTGAGTTCCAAAGAGTAGACTGAAACAGTTACTAATTAGGAAAGGTGAGGGAATGCAGAAACAAAGGAAAAGCTGTTAAGGAAGAAAAGTAATGATAGCTTAAATAATAGTTCAGCCATGAAACAGAGTCCTCGTTCCTCCTCAAGGGATATAGATAACAATCTGACACATATCTTTTAGTTGTTCTGTAGAAACTAAGACCCCCACCCAGGTAGGGGATGGTGAATACATGCTGACCACAAGCATGGAAACCCCAGACTGGTTGGAACCAGAAGGTTGATGATTAAGATTCCCGAGACACCACACTGTTACCTCACCATCAACCAATCAGAAGAAAGTCCACAAGCTGATTGTGCCCCCTGCAACCCTCACCCCAAATGTTGCCTTTAAAAACTCTTCCCTGAACACCATCAGAGAGTTTGAGCATGAGCTGCCCATTCTCCTTGCGCGGCACCTGCGATAAACACCATACTTTCCTTCACCCCAACCTGATGTCAGTAAATTGGCTTTGCTGTGTGGTTGGCAAGTGGACCTACGTTTAGTAACAATAATAAAGTACCACAAACAGGGTGGTTAAACAACAAAACGTGATTTTCTCACAGTTCAGGAGGCTGGAAGTCCAAGATCAAGGTGCCAGCAGGGTTGGTTTCTCCTGAGGTCTCTTTCCTTGGCTGGTGAATGACTGCTGTCTTGCCATCTTGTAACACCATCCTTCCTCTGTGCACACACATCTTTGATGTCTCCTTCTCTTTGTAAAAGGACACTAGTCTTGTTAGATTAGGGGTCCATGCTTATGACCTCATTTAACCTTAATTACTTCTTTAAAGACCCTATCTCCAAATACAGTCACACTGGTGGTTAGAACTTCAATATATGAATTTGGGGTGTGTGTGGGGAACACAGTTCAGTCCGTAACACACATGGAAAGTATATTATGAGTACATACACACACACATGTACAGACCATAAGAATATTCTTACCCTTTTGCCCAGTAATTCTAGATCAAAGATATTACCCTAAAAAGCATACAAAGCAAACAGACAAAACCCCTCCTCGTTCTTAAGTAGACGTACCTCTCATCCTATATCCTATTTCCTAATCTTACTTTCCACTTCAGTAAAATTGGTGATAGACTACTGAATCAGATTCTTTTGAGATGGGGTCCATTCATTCATTGTTATGACTTTTTTTGAAGAGTAGTTTTGGGTTCACAGCAAAATTGAGAAGAAGGTACAAAGGTTTCCCATATACACCCTTGCCCGCTAACATGAACAGCCCCCCATTATCAACACCCTGCATCAGAGTGCTACATTTTTTATAACTGAAGAACCTACATTGACACATCATAATCACCCAAAGTCCACAGTTTACACTAGGGTTCGCTCTTCATGTTATACAATCTAAGGGTTTGGACAAATGTATAATGACATGTATCCATCAGTTTAGTATCATACAGAGTAGTTCCACTGCCCTAAAAATGCTCTGTGCTCTACCTATTCATCCCTCTCTCCCACTGTAACCCCTGCCTTATTTTTTAAAATTAAATTCTGAAGTGCTCCTGATATGCAGCCAGATGATGGTGAAATCACTTTGTAAATGACTATAAAGAATATGAGAGGGTGAGATGTTATTGCCTGTAAACCCTCCCCCTCCCCTCCACCACCATCGCCACCCTGGGGAAAGCTGCATTGCCCCTTGAATGGAGTGTATTCTTGGTGGAGGGCAGCATGGCTGGGTGCAGAGCACCTCTGCTGTGGAATCTGGCAGACCTGGCTGAGATTTACTCTGTTCTTAGAGACTGTGTGACCTTGGGCAAATCCTTTACCTTTTCTGAGCTTCAGTCTTCATTATCTGTATAACAAGAAAAATAACACCTACCTGCAGAGTGGTATAAGGATCAGAGATCATTTAGGAAAAGCGTCTGGTGGCCGGCCCATGTTAGATGTTCAGGAAATGGATGATATACTATCATGATCATCACCACAGCCACTTCAGGAATGAATGAAACAACCAAAGTCGTGATGGCAATACCAAAGTGTAGGAATATCCAGATCAAAGGTATCTTATAAAAGTTGAAATTCTGAATTGAGACAGTATGTCCTGGAGGAGATGGTCTATGTTTTGGAGGCAGATAGATCTGGGTTCAAATCCTGATGGAAAGGGGCAGAACCCTGTGCCCCTACCCACCCTAGTACAAAGGCCTCTCCATGTCCCCTGCCACTTGTTTGTAGAAAAGCTGAAATCTCTCAGGCTTCCCTGGGTCACAAAAGAGCAGGTTCAAGCAGTTAAGGATGAGGACAATAGAGTCATAGACTCAGTTTCTGATGCACATCCCTGACTTGTTTTACAGATACTATAACTGCCACCAGAGGGAAAAAGCTAACTGCATGATGACCAGGCTGCAGTCACGACATAAGGTGCTCCATCTTGAGCAATACTGTGTTTATGGCTAGCACTATTCAAGGAAGTGGCCTTAACAGAATGGGATTAACGCTACTGCTCATAATAATCTTTATCTTTGTGGGTATCAAAATGATTGTAGCGGGCTTCCCTGGTGGTGCAGTGGTTGAGAGTCCGCCTGCCGATGCAGGGGACACGGGTTCGTGCCCCGGTCCGGGAAGATCCCACATGCCGCGGAGCAACTAAGTCCGTGAGCCATGGCCGCTGAGCCTGTGTGTCCGGAGTCTGTGCTCCGCAACGGGAGAGGCCACAACAGTGAGAGGCCCGCGTACCACAAAAAAAAAAAAAAATAATAATAATAATAATTGTAGCTCATTTTGCCCATATATGTAAGCAGGCAACTAAAACTGTCAGAAAAGAGATGCCTCAAACCCATGTCAATACCTTTCACCCTAAGACCTCAATGTCCTTTCTCAGCATGAAGGAGTCACAGAACACGGACCTTCATCCCTAAGCCCATAGAAATGGAATAATATCTGACGGGGGTGGGGTTTGTAGGCAGCTCTTTGCAGGAACCCACTTTCAGCAGGAAACACTTTTTTCTGGCCAATTTAAGCGAAACTACATTGTGACTAACTTTTAAATCAGGCGCCCCCATGTTCTACTCATCTCTGGCCCTAGCACACATTTCAAATCTTTTGAACACACGATACCTTGCCTAACCTGTTGGTTCTTTCCATAGATCAAAAGAAGTAGAAATGAAGAATAAGTAATTAACAGATGACCAGATCTCTTTCCCTAGCTTCCCCCTCAGTAACCTTGTGAACAAACTATGTGAAGAAGATAGAATCTAAAGACAGATTAGAAGAAGTCTGGGGAATGGTGATGACTCTGACCACATATCTCAATGATTAACTGAGATTACTTCCCTTTTTCCCTTTAAAAACTTTCATGGGGCTTCCCTGGTGGTGCGGTGGTTGAGAGTCTGCCTGCCGATGCAGGGGACACGGGTTTGTGCCCCGGTCCGGGAGGATACCACATGCCGCGGAGCGGCTGGGCCCGTGAGCCATGGCCACTGAGGCTGCGTGTCCGGAGCCTGTGCTCCACAAGGGGAGAGCCCACAACAGTGAGAGGCCCGCGTACTGCAAAAAAACTTTCATGGCAGAGCAGAATCTTCGGAGATGGTTTTGGGGGGACAGAGTCCAACATCTCCGATTGCTGGCATTCTAACTAAAAGCAACTTTCCTCTCTACCAACATTTGCCTCTCTCTCAGGTATTGAGTTTTGAGTGGCGAGCAGCTGGACCTGAGTTCGATAACACTGACTCTGCCAACTGACAAGGTAAATAAATCCAAGTGAGTTGCTTGTACTTTATGGGTCTCTGTTTCTTCATCTGTAAAACAAGGTTGATAAGTTCACTTCACAATGTTCCTGTAAATAGGCATAAATGAAATAACCCAAGTACAACACTTTGCACCGTGTCTGGCACATGGTACATGCTCAGTAAGTGAAGTCATTTTTTGCCATTGACAGCGCATATCTGCCTCAGACAGGTGTGTTCACGTTGACAGTGTCAGAGGCCCTGGGGAAACCGTCTAGAGCAAAAGCTCTGATGAGTAGGTACAGTGGAGTTTTTCATTCTTTAGAGAATCTTGGGAAGGAAGAGGACTAATAAGTTACTTCATCTGTTACCTTCTTGCTCAAGGATCCCTGGCTACAAATACACTCTGTGATGTTTTTCTCAGATAAGTTACAAATAAGCCCCAACTTGCCTTGAAAGGATTTCTGCCATCTAATAGGCTGGGGTGTTAGTCCTGATACGGTGAAATCCCTTTAATAGAAAGGCTGTCAGTGGGGCTGGGCCTTTCCTGAGTGCTGGCACTTAAAGAGAAAGATAAGGGAAGATTTCCAAATAGGAACATCTGGAAATGGAACAGGAAGGCTCCAAGGAGAGGAAACACTTATTATTCAAGGCTGCCTTAGGCAATGTCTTCATGGGAAGGTTCCCTGGGACAAGGAATCAAGGATTTGAGGACTAACACTCAGGATTTTAAGGAATAAAGCCACGAGGTCTGTTTCTAGAGCATCCTGGGGTCACTTCTTTCCTCAGGAAATTTACAGCCAGATCGAAAGGTCACCAGTGCGGTGGCTGCCTGGGACACCCATATATAGAAAGTAGCAAAATCTCACTGAAATTTAGAAAGTATTGTGCCAATTAATGCAAGAGGCCACATAGGATTTTTCACACAATGGATGAAATTAAATTGGTTGCCATATTAGTGAGGAGTCTTTGGGTTACACATAATAGAAAACCAAGTCAAACTAGATTTTTTTAAAACTGTCGCAAAATACATTAACATATAATTTACCATCTGTATCAGTCAGCTCCGGTCGCCTAGTATCATATCATATAACGAAATATCACAAGCTTGTGGCTTAAACAGAAACTTATTTTCTCACAGTTCTGGAGGCTAAATGTCCAAGTTTCTTTTAACATCTTTATTGGGGCATAATTGCTTTACAATGGTGTGTTAGTTTCTGCTTTATAACAAAGTGACTCAGTTATACATATACATATGTTCCCATAAATGTCCAAGTTTAAGATGCTGGCATGGTTGGTTTTTGGTGAGGCCTCCTTTCTTGGTTCACAGACGGCCACCTTCTTGCTGTGTCCTCATACGGCCTTTCCTCTTTGCAAGCTTGGAAGGAGAGCTTTGGTGCCTCTATCTCTTCTTATAAGGACACCAGTTCTATTGGATTAGAGTCCCACTCATGATCTCACTTAACCTTAATTACCTGTTTAAAGGCCCTATCTCCATTACAATCCCACTGGAGGTTAGGGCTTCAATATATGGATTATAGAAGGACACAGTTCAGTCTATAACATCATCTCAACAATTTTAAGTGTATAGTTCAATGGCATTAAGTACATTCACACTGTTGTGCAACCGTCACCACCATCCATCTCCAGAATTCTTTTCATCTTCCAAACTAAAATTCTGTACCCATTAAACAATAATTTCCCATTCCTTTATCCCCTTAGCCCCTGGAAACCACAAGTGCACTTTCTGTCTCTATGACTATCTCATAGGAATAAAATCCTACTGTATTTGTCCTTTTGTGTCTGGCTTAATTCCTTTTTAAGGCTGAATAATATCCCCACTGTATGTATATACCACATTGTGTTTATCCATTCTTAATGCTACCATGAATGTGGGTATAACAGTATGAAACAGGAGGGAAGGGGGCAGGACACAACCTCTAAAAGAATGACATAGCCATAGGACATGACAAAAACTGGTTAGAACCAAGTAGGTCCAAGATGGCAGAAGATTTGACTTCCAGTGGATCCTGAGCCTCATACACTCATGTTAATACATTAGCGTAACCCACCAGTGCCATAACGGTTCTGAGGCCAACCAACAAAGATCACTAGGTGGTGGTCCAATTCCTGGAAATCTCTGCCTCTTCCCCAAAATAGTTGAAATAATTCTCCCCCTCATTAGCCTATGAAATTACTCAGCCCATAAAAACTAACCACAGCGTATTTGGGGGCCTCTCACCTTCTGAGATGGCCCACACTCTGTCTGTGGAGTGTGTTTCTTTCTAAATAAATCCACTTCTTACCTATCACTTTGTCTCTCACTGAATTCTTTCTGCGAGGTGACAGCAAGAACCTGAGCTTCATTAAGTCCTGAAATCGGGTGTGTGATCTCAATTAAAAGACCGTGGGTTCATCAGGAACAAGACAAGTTTGCCCACTCTCACCACTCTTATTCAACATAGTTTTGGAAGTTTTAGCCACAGCAATGAGAGAAGAAAAGGAAATAAAAGGAATCCAAAGCGGAAAAGAAGAAGTAAAGCTTCTTCTTTGCAGATGACCTGATACTATATACATAGAGAATCCTAAAGATGCTACCAGAAAACTACTAGAGCTAATCAATGAATTTGGTAAAGTAGCAGGATACAAAATTAATGCACAGAAATCTCTGGCATTCCTATAAACAAATGATGAAAAATCTGAAAGTGAAATTAAGAAAACACTCCCATTTACCACTGCAACAAAAAGAATAAAATATTTAGGAATAAACCTACCTAAGGAGACAAAAGACCTGTATGCAGAAAATTATAAGATGCTAATGAAAGAAATTAAAGATGATACAAATAGATGGAGAGATATACCATGTTCTTGGATTGGAAGAATCAACATTGTGAAAATGACTCTACTACCCAAAGCAATCTACAGATTCAATGCAATCCCTGTCAAACTAGTACTGGCATTTTTCACAGAACTAGAACAAAAAATTTCACAATTTGTATGGAAACACAAAAGACCCCAAATAGCCAAAGCAATCTTGAGAATGAAAAATGGAGCTGGAGGAATCAGGCTCCCTGACTTCAGACTATACTACAAAGCTACAGTAATCAAGACAATATGGTACTGGCACAAAAATAGAAATATCGATCAATGGAACAGGATAGAAAGCCCAGAGATAAACCCACGCACATATGGTCACCTTATCTTTGATAAAGGAGGCAGGAATGTACAGTGGAGAAAGGACAGCCTCTTCAATAAGTGGTGCTGGGAAAACTGGACAGGTACATGTAAAAGTATGAGATTAGAACACTCCCTAACATCATACACAAAAATAAGCTCAAAATGGATTAAAGACCTAAATGTAAGGCCAGACACTATCAAACTCTTAGAGGAAAACAGGCAGAACACTCTATGACATAAATCACAGCAAGATCCTTTTTGACCCACCTCCTAGAGAAATGGAAATAAAAACAAAAATAAACAAATGGGACCTAATGAAGCTTAAAAGCTTTTGCACAGCAAAGGAAACCATAAACAAGATCAAAAGATAACCCTCAGAAAGGGAGAAAATATTTGCAAATGAAGCAACTGACAAAGGATTAATCTCCAAAATTTACAAGCAGCTCATGCAGCTCAATAACAAAAAAACAAACAACCCAATCCAAAAATGAAGACCTAAACAGACATTTCTCCAAAGAAGATATACAGATTGCCAACAAACACATGAAAGAATGCTCAACATCATTAATCATTAGAGAAATGCAAATGAAAACTACAGTGAGGGCTTCCCTGGTGGCGCAGTGGTTTAGAGTCTGCCTGCTGATGCAGGGAACACGGGTTCGTGCCCCGGTCCGGAAAGATCCCACATGCCGCGGAGCGGCTGGGCCTGTGAGCCATGGCTGCTGAGCCTGCACATCCGGAGCCTGTGCTCCGCAATGGGAGAGGCCACAACAGTGAGAGGCCCGCGTACTGCAATAAAACAAACAAACAAACAAAAACTACAATGAGATATCATCTCACACCGGTCAGAATGGCCATCATCAAAAAATCTAGAAACAATAAATGCTGGAGAGGGTGTGGAGAAAAGGGAACACTCTTGCACTGCTCATGGGAATGTGAATTGGTACAGCCACTAGGGAGAACAGTATGGAGGTTCCTTAAAAAACTTCAAATAGAACTACCATATGTCCCAGCAATCCCACTACTGGGCATATACCCTGAGAAAACTATAATTCAAAAAGAGTCATGTACCAAAATGTTCACTGCAGCTCTATTTACAATAGCCAGGACATGGAAGCAACCTAAGTGCCCACCATCGGATAAATGGATAAAGAAGATGTGGCACATATATACAATGGAATATTACTCAGCCATAAAAAGAAACAAAATTGAGTTATTTGTAGTGAGGTGGATGGACCTAGAGTCTGTCATACAGAGGGAAGTAAGTCAGAAAGAGAAAGACAAATACTGTACGCTAACAGATATATATGGAATCTAAGAAAAAAAAAATGTCATGAAGAACCTAGGGGTAAGACAGGAATAAACACAGACCTACTAGAGAATGGACTTGAGGATATGGGGAGGGGGAAGGGTAAGCCGGGACGAAGTGACAGAGTGGCATGGACATATATACACTACCAAATGTAAAATAGATAGCTAGTGGGAAGCAGCTGCATAGCACAGGGAGATCAGCTCGGTGCTTTGTGACCACCTAGAGGGGTGGGATAGGGAGGGTGGGAGGGAGGGAGACGCAAGAGGGAAGAGATTTGGGAACATATGTATACGTATAACTGAGTCACTTTGTTATAAAGCAGAAACTAACACACCATTGTAAAGCACTTATACTCCAATAAAGATGTAAAAAAAAAAAAGACCGTGGGTTCAAGTCCCAATCTGCGTGGCATGGTTTGAAGTACACATGGATGTTTATTATTGTGATGGTGATTTCCTGGGTGTACACAATGTCAAAATTTATTAAATTGTACACTTCAAATATTTGCAGATTATAGTGTGGCAATTATTATTTAATATAGCTAAAAAAGCATACATGAAGAAGAAATATTTATTGGGACATTTGACTGGGAAGTTCAGGAGAGCAGCTAACCTCAAAAGGGCTCAAATTATATCACCCGGATTTCAAATAATGGTTATGAGTACCCTGTGCTTTGCTCCTCTCTCAGGCTGGCTTGTCCAAGGTGGTGGCAAAGATGACAGTTCTTGGTTTACACCGTTTTTACAACTAGGAATCCTATAGAGCAGAGAATACTGCTTTCCTACAAGTTCCTTAAAAGCCTGAGCTGTTCTGATTGGCCCATGTTTGAACCAACCATTCTGGTTAGGGAAAAAGCGTTGTCTTTGACTGTCCAGCTTGGATGGGTGCCCAGCCATGTGACGGGTAGGAAGGATTTATATCATGAACTATAAGGAATAAATTCCCATCAGCAAAGAGGGATTTTGTTACCAGAAGAGGTAAGGCAGACAGAGACTCCAGATGAGTATGGAAGCCTTGCTCTCCTGAGGAAACTGACCTTATATGGAAATAAAAATACACAGTTTGCCAGTGACCCCCTGTGTCATAGAGTATCCTTGTGATCTGCATATGAGAGCAAATCCCTGCAGCTGTCAATGTCCCCACCAGCCTCCACGAACCCCAGACCAGCCAGCTAGGTAGGAGCCACCTGCAGTCAGCGGCCAAAACGTCAGCTGGAAATCGGAAACTGAATCGTCCATAGCATCACGCTATTTACCTAGGAAATAATAATTTATTTTATTCTACTGTCTACATGTTGAACGCAAGAAATTTGGGGGTTCAAAAAAGTCACAATTCTAACACAACTCCAAGTAGTCCAAATACACTATTTTGAATATATTTGCTAATTAAAAAAAAATCAGTTTCTCCCATTTTCATTAAGTAAATTCTAAACAAATACTTTAGAACTGTAATTTTAGAAAGACACCAAATTTTTAGGATGCCACCCCCAAGCATCTCAGTCTAACTCTGTTATGCTGCTATCCCTAGGTTAATTGGGAGCTACACAAACGAAAGTGAGCAGGTACTTTGTGTTAAACGCTAGACAAAGCCTTTCCCGCACAGAATCACTTAGACCCCCTATCTCTTCAGGACTTAGAGATATTCAATGCTTGGTCCAGGGTCACAGACAAAATGACTGAGTGGCAGTTCTGAGATTCAAAATAAAGGTTCTTCTGACTCCAAATGCCATGCCTTGTTTTTTGTTTGTTTGTTTTTTGGTTTTGTTTGTTTTTCTGTGCAAAACCTCCACTTCCATTGTCCTTTAAAAGATCCTTAGTCCTGCCTTTGTCTGATATTACAGATATTGCTGGGAAGCATAGTCCCTTACTGCATAATTCCAAGGGATACATCATCCGATGTTCTTCTGAAAGCCCATTGTGTGCCCTGCCACATAGAGTTGTTAGGAAGCTCAGCATTGATTCCAAAATCCTAAACGTGATCTAAAACCCTGGATATAATCTGGCCCCACGCCTACCCTCTGACTTCATCTCATTTCCCTTCCCCTCTACTTAACACGACCTGACAAGCTGCAGGTGTCTCAGCGCCTCAGTGGTACCAAGCCAGTTCCCCTCAGTGCCTTCCCATGGGCTGTCTTCACCTACCTGGGCCAGCAATCCCCACACACTAATATCTGACTGTTGCTCACCTTTAGGTATCATTTTAAATGTCATGTTTTAGGAAATGACTCCCCTGGATCCCCCAGAGGGTTGTTACCCTGTTTTGTTTTCTCAGGGCACCCTGCACCATGCTTCTCTTCCTTAGCATTTAAGACAACTGGTACTTAATTACCCACGCTATTATTTCTTTAATGTCTGTCTCTATCTATGGACCCGTTCACAGATATTTTCTGATACACCTATTGTAACGCCTACTAGGTGCTTATTGTCTGAGGCACCGAGGCTAGAGCAGTGTCAGAATATGAGCTCTGGGAGGACTGAGACTTGGTCTGTTTTCCTCCCCATTTATCCTCCAGCCTAGTCTTGTGTTCCACCCAGAGCAGGAACTGAAAGAATGAATAAACGAAGAAAGGAAAGAACACCGTTAATTATTTATGTTAAAGCCGCACTCCATCCCCATCATTGGCAGGCTGACTCTAACCCTATTATCTCTGAGTCCCCAGCACCTAGCAGAGTGCCTGCAAGGAGCGGGAGCTCAAAGAACACATACTCTATTTAATGAATCAGTGAATGACTTCAAGCAATCAATTTAATTTGGCATATGCCTCCCTCTTAGGTGTGCCCATTAATTACCAATTACCAGTGTTTACATTCCAGTGCTTAACCATTTTTTGCTAGCTTCTATAAACTCTCTGGGATGAGAGAATTGGCTTCTCAAACGACTTCCTGCATAAATTAGCCCATCTGAAAGCAAGTGTTTATCCCGGGCTCTTTGAAATTCACATCATTCGCACCAACACCCCGCTCAGACAGTTCTTTAATTCCAGTCACCTGGGATTTCTTCCTACCTTTGTTGCCAGCTCCAGCCTAACGCCACATATCTTATCCACCTGGATTTACATACAAGAAAGGTCTAATCAAAGCCTGCCTGATTGTCACATCTACCCCCGGTTACAAATCTGCCATCTAATCAAGAAGACATACAGCAAATCAACATGCACTTCTTTCTGAAATCTTTTGCAGAAAAATGGGAAAGCAGGAGTCAGAGCTGGGAACAAGAGCAGCAGGAGTCAACCAAGGGAAAATTTCCTCCCTAGGTGCAGAACACTGGGAAGAAAGGGACAAGGCAAAATGCTTTGTCTGCAGTTTGATACAACAGTGGGTGTGGAAGGAAAACGAATGACCACAAAGTAACATATAATCTAGGGAGCCTAATGGTGTTTCCACCCTAATGTTCTCAGGATCCACAAGGCTACAAAGTTAGAAACAGAGATCCTTTAGTCTAACCCCTTCATTTTACATTTTAGGAGCTAAGTCAGGTTCAGAGAAGGGAATAGTTAATGATAATATTAACTTTGCGCTCTTAGAATGGGCAGGCTTTGCAGGCGTGATCTCTTTGGACCCTCACAATTCCTATATTTGTATTCTTTTACTCTTCCCTTAATACAGATAAGGAAAACAAGGCTTAGCAATGTCATTTTTCCCATCCACTGAGCAAGTAGGCAGTGAAGCCAGGACTCAAACTTGATCGATCATTGGTCCATTCAGCGAACATTTTTTCACATTCTACTAGATCAGCACATCTTAAACTCTAATGTTCATACACGTCACCTGGAGATTTTGACATTCAGATTCTGATTCTGTAGGTCTGGGGTTGGGACTTACTCTTCTCACAAGCTCCCAGGTGATGCTGCCAGTGCCAACACTCTGTTGCTGTGTGACCTTCAGCAAATTGTTTAATTTCTCTGACCCTCAGTTTCTTCAGCTATAACATAGAATAATAGTACCTATGTCATAGATGTGTTTTACGTGAAACACTCTCTATAAAGCTCTTAGCAACACCCCTGGCCTATTCAGCAAGAAAGAAAACACTCAGGAAATGTTGCCTATTATTATAGTGATAAACTCTGTACCAGAGACCGTCCTGGGGATACACAGATGAAAAGACATTGTGTCTGGCCTCAAGGAGTTGTAATCCAGTGGGGAGGAAAGATTTGGGCTGTGATGGGCAGTGAGAGGGAGCGTGGAAGTTCAGAAGACAGCTTCTTAGCCTTTTTTTTTTCTGCCACGCCCAAGGCACACCAGAGGAAGAAATCAAGGTAAGTGGCCGATTGGCGTGTGGTCATTGCCGGCCACTAAACAGGGCAGTTTCTCACCCAGGGGCTGAGCAGCCTTTAGGAGCTGATATGATCTGAGGTGATCACTGCAGAGGGATTTCCTTAGTGCTCTAGGTTCCCTCTTCCAAGACCTGGAATCCAGCCATCTGGTGTTGGTCAAGACTCAAAATTGAGATATAAACCCTTATATATTGATAGAACTCTAAACTTTTCTCCTCTGTCCTTTTAGACATGTTTTCCCCTTCTCCTCTCCCGTTTTCTAAATTCTATTCAGCCCCCAAGACCTGCCATGTTATTCACACCTGCTAAAAGTGAGTGACGGCTGCTTGTGTTAAAAGCCTTCATTTGTTATTAGAGCTGAAGCTTCCACTGACGTTCTTCTAGTTGATTTAAACTTCTTTTCTTTCCCCCCTAAGAGCATAATTTAACGATTCTTTCTATAATTGAGAAAACAGAAGCCTAGACTAAAAGCAGGTTCCTGATGCAGGGCTCTCACTGCTACAGCCCTCTGCTAGAACAGTAACTGTCAAAAGCACCAGGTGAGGATCCCTAAGGAATCTTAGAAAGCTGGTAACACATTTGGCATCCTCCCTGGAAGTGCTGGAAACAGCCTTGCTGGGTGCAGGTCCTGGCCTTTGAATTGCACAGCTCTCCCCACCTGGACCCCAGTCGGCTCCATCACTGAGAAGCAGCGGTGAGATGCTGGAGCACATGACCAAATACGGCTGAGCCTCCGGGTTCTAAACAGTGACATGGAAATACGAATACCTGCTGACAGGTTTGTCGCGATGATTCGGTATGATAACGTATGTACAACACCTGGTTAGTAGGCGCTCAGCGGGTGGTGGGCATGTCCAGGGTTTTAAGCAAAGTCAGTCATTCCCCAGTAAAAAACATTTGGCTGGCTGGCTGGCTGCACATGGCCCTGAGGCTACACACAGCATGAGGGGCTTAGCCTGGGGTGTAGCCCTTGGGAATCTGCACCCCGTGTTCCTCCCCAGCCTCCTGCCCATCACAGCTCCTTCTGCCCCTCTATTCCACTCTCCAGCCCTGCAAAGTGGCTTCGAGTTCCCGGAACTCTGCCGCCCTTGCTTTGGACCAGTGCTTTACCAGGAGTGTTCACTGGTTCTTTCACCCCTCCCCCAACAGCGCACATCCTGGCTCATCCTTCCTGGCTTAATCAGGTCTCACGATTGATACCTTCTCAGGAAGCTTCCCCACATGTACCACCAAGCCCAGGCAGAGTCTGTGTCCTTCTGTAACATTTATACTCTCTTGTGGAGCAGCTCACAGAGAACCCGTCTCCTCCTTCACCATGTCTGCATCCCCCAGAAGGATGTAAGCTCAGTGCAGGCAAGAGCTGCAACTGAGGAGCCCTGTTTATCATCCTCTCTCTCTCACCGCATTCAGGGTCTGGCACAGAGTGGGAACTCAGTAATAATTGGAAACAAAATGGATCAGACTAACAGTAAGAGTACTGAAAAATAAAGAATGTCACCACTGTAGGGTGAGCAAGAACAGGCTTGTCCCGTTGTTCAGACAAAAATTTACACAAACAACTTCATTTCCAGCCTTTCTAGAACAAAGCAGGACTTAAAATAAAATAGAATACAATCAATAAAATAAAATAAACCCATTACCAGGTGCCTGGGAACAAGGGTACCACAGCCAGTGTTGCTTGTCTATCAAGAAACTCTAAAAGAATCCAGGATGGTCAATGCAAGGTACTTGGAGCTGGGGTGGGGATGGGTTTAGGCAGGGCCTCTCTGAACCAAAGAGAGAAAGCCGCCCTCTAAACCCATCACTGAAAAGCCGAGCTCTCTCCTTTTCTAGTGCTTACAGAATCACTTCAACGTAAGCATTGTCATGTAATGAGTTGTCAGGCTGAAGATGTAATTATTGCAAAGAGGAGAAAAATTTCAGAAGTTGAGCTTTAATAGAGAAATGAGATGGGAGCTCTGGCGTTCAAGTATAAAACAAACTTTTTAATATTCATTCCTCCTGCACTCTTTGAAATTCACCTTCAGAGCTCCAAGGTGAACAGGGGGAAAAAAGTTCAATAATTTTCAAATCCTAATTATAATTCATCACAGGTGATTGAACAAGGCTGTGGGTATTTGTTGCTCACCACTTTTTTTTCCTCCTTACAGTGGACATTTAATTTTAATTAAAAAGGGAGTTTTTCTTTTCTGTTTAAGGATGTCTGCTTACCTGTGCTTCTGTCTCTCTTTCCCTGCATAGAGACTCAATTCCTCCATCCCCCATTGCTACTAGATACAGAATACTGCATACATATTAATGCTTTTTATTTCGATGGAGAGCCTATCACTTTATCCACCTTCAGTGTCTCTATACTTCCTGAGGCAGCCCATCCAAACTCCACAGGCTGCCTTTCCAGGTCCCCAGAATTTAGCCAGCACAGTCTCTTAAATTTCTGAGCTTCAGTTTCTTTGTCTGAGAAATGGGGATGATGATAATAAGATCTATTTTGCTACCCAAGGTCGGAACCCTGGGAAAATAGATCATTTCTTCTACATTTACTGAAGGACTGATGCGCACTGTGACATCAAGTAACCTATTAAATGCTCTCCAAAAGTTGGCTATTGTTTCTGTTATTGATAATTATTTGTTCATTCATTCACTCAACAAACATACTAAATTCCTTTTGTGTACCAGGCACTCTGCTAATTTCTAGGGATTAAAACAGAAAAGAAAATGAACCATATGCCATCTTTTACCATGAGGACTGACCCAGTTTAAACACAGAAACAGACAGGAGAACAAATATTTCTGATTCCATTTGATCCTCACAGAAATGCTCTGAAGGTACATAAGAGATGGGATTAGGAGTAAGTCTTGTGTAGCTTTGTAGCTCTGTGACCTTGGGAAAGTTCTTTAATATTTTGGGACTCAAAATTCGTTGCATAAAAAATAAGGTCAACAGTATTGTTTCTACCAAGCTTTGAATACTGTATAAAGATTATTTTCCTTGATTTTCTATCTTCTCTTCCATAACTCTCTTATGCTCCAATCACAACTCCTAGCCTTTATGGCTGTGACTTCCCCTGCCTAGGCACTTTTCTCATTTATGTCTGGTAAACCTATAGTCACTCTCTGAAAGTTAGGATAGATGCTGTGAAGCCTTCTTACACCCCTCAGGAGAATTTGCCTGATAATATTCCCATAATATTTCTCTGTTCTTGTCCTGATTTCAGCCCAGATCCTGTGGTACAGAGTGAGTTACAGACTTGTCTCCCCCAGATAGTGAGCTTCCTGAGGACAGCATCCTAGTCATCCCTTTACTCCATGCTTGCAATAAAGTGCTGAAGGGGCAGTCAGTGAATGGACGAAGGGGTGTGTGTTAGGATTGCTTGGTTGTAAGCAACAGAAATGGACTTTGGCTACACTAAACGGAAAGTAATTTTACTGAGAGGATACCAGGTCATTAAAAATGTGGCAGTGAGATGAAGGATCAGGCTCATGGATGGGTGGAAACTAGGGCAGATGGAAGGACCTAAGAAGCAAGAACGAATGGATCACAGCCAGGGGAACCCACCCAACTCTCTTCCCATCCTCGCTGCATACCTTTCTAGATTTGAACTCTGTGAGACAGTCTGACTGGATAGGGAGAGCAGAGCATCTTGAATGTCAGTCCTTCTGACTTCTCTTAAGGGGATAAAGGTTGACCCCCAAAAGGAACTTTGGATGCTGGTTCCAAAAGAAGGGGGTATGAGTGCTGTGGAGCCCCACATAACAAACGTTCACCACAGGCTGAGTGAATAAACGAGCGCCTCGAATTCTGTGACTTATTTGTTTCTGAATCCCAGGGCTTGGCTCAGTGCCCATCAATAAGTGATCTTCTTTATTCATACTTATTTTAAGATCTGCTCTGGAATTCTTTTTTAAAGAGATAGACTTTTTTCTCATCTGCCACTGGAGAGACTGAACAGTCAAACCCAGTCCCTTCTATACAGGGCTTTCTGCCAGACAGAAAGGCTCAATCTAATCACTCTTCTTGTTTAATAAATCAGTTGAGAGCCACCCACATCGGCCTTTAGGAAGCCGCAGAACAGTCAGCCTGGATGGGCAGGCACAACCGAAGTGCCCTTATTCTGTTGTCCTTTAATAGTGCAAATTTACAGCTGTGTCTTTTGCCACTTCCTATTTTGTATCAGTTTCTGAAGCTTCATTCTCCATTAAGATCAAGTTTACACAAGAGGCTCTAAGCAGAGCAAACTCAAATCAGACGTTTTTGGATGGAACCCAAAGCCCCTGACAGTTCACAGGTGAGGAGGATTAATTTCATTACCATGCTCCTGACACACCCCCTTTCAGAGTGGTTTAACACCGCTGTTTAGTAAATGGTGTTCGCCTCCTGCTTCTGGTACCAGCCACATTTGCATATTCATCAGAAGTGTGTGCACAGTATTAAACCCGGCAGTTACTGCACGCCTCATTCCGGATTCCCTCTGTGAATGCTGATACCTCTTCCTCTGGCTGGAGCCATAATTTCCTCAAGGTCAGCCCTTGCCGGCATCTCCCCAGGGAGTCAGGAGCCTCCACTGCCTTGAACGAGCCACGTGCTGCTGCTTTCTGCACACTCACTGGGTGTGACTCCGTGTGGCCCCAGTGAGTCTGACTTGAAGGGCTGTACATGGGATGCATGAGGGCCAGGTGAGCACTAAAAGTGGTCCCACAAGAGCTCGTTCAAGGCTCGGCTCCAGCACATGCCTTCCTTGATGCTGGTTGCTTTCATCCACTGAGCCTCCACATTCCCACTTGTCTTTTCCTATCTCCTTTGCTATTTTTCACTCAGATTTGGAACCTCACTTGGAATGTTCTGTCTGTTGTATTTTGGTGTCTTGGACAAATCTTTCCAAATAACATGTGGTTACAAAAATAAAGAATAAAGACAATTTTTAATAATAAGATGAATTGGGCTTCCCTGGTGGCGCAGTGGTTGAGAGTCCGCCTGCTGATGCAGGGGACGTGGGTTCGTGCCCCGGTCTGGGAGGATCCCACATGCCGCGGAGCGGCTGGGCCCGTGAGCCATGGCCGCTGAGCCTGCGCGTCCGGAGCCTGTGCTCCGCAACGGGAGAGGCCACGGCGGTGAGAGGCCCGCGTACCGCAAAAAAAAAAAAAAAAAAAAAAAGATGAATTGCCATGAAGAATATAAAACAGGCTAATGGAACAAAGTTACTGCATACTGCTATAGCTAGAGTGGTCAGGGAATGCTTCTCTGAGAAGGTGATGTCTGAGCAAAGAAATGAAGGATGTGAAGGAGGCAATGCTTTCCTCTGACCTCATACTGTCCTTTGTATGCCCAGTGGAACATCTATCACAGTCGGCCTATTCCCAGAGTTATTTATTTTTATTTCTGTCTTCGCATCAGGATTGTGAGGGTCTGGAGGACAGGCATTATCTTATTTATCCCCATATTCTTCTATGATCTTGCATCTAACAGGTGTTCAGTAAATGAGTGCTAAATAAAATGCAAATCAAGTTGAGCATGGATCAGAAGCCCTACTTCATAGAGATATTTACCTAGAAACTGACATGCAGTTAACTACATGGGAAAGGACCAAAGGCACTACCTGTCCTTTACAGCAATGTTTAAAGGGTTGGCTTCAAAGCGAAAATGCTGTACGATAGCCTGATTTCAAGGGAAGAGGGCTTCATAGACTATACAGACACCTTTTCCTGACTCCAAGTACAAGTTCCACTTCTTGCCATGGTGTGTATTTGCGTGAGGATTAATTTTAATGTTGTCCAAATCTAATAGGTTTCCCATGATCCTTACAAACAAAAGAATGTGGCTACTCATTCATTCCCTTGTCCTATTTGCAATTATTTGTTTTCTTATTCATAGTGTTAATCCTCAGCCTCTTTATAGATAACATCTTTCTCCAGTTCGTATTACTGAACACTGATGCTTTCTTCTAAACACAGACAGTTTAATCCCTAAAGCAAAATCTTGATGGATGGCTGTGGGTACCATATTCATGATTTGCATTTTCATCTAAAGATCTTCAGTCAGCCATACTTTGTAGATCAATATTTTTCAAGATATATTGGTGAGTCCTTAAATCAATTTAGTGGGTTATGACCAAAATTTTATTTAAATTAAATTGAGTAACAGAAGATATCATAGTATATCTAAATAAAGGTATGCTTTTTTGAACCTTGTGTTTGTGAGTGTGTGTGTGTGTGTGTGTGTGAGAATACACATGTATGTTTGTACTGGTCACAGTCAAAAACGTTTAAAGTTACTACTGTGAACATTTCTCCAATAACATCCCCTACTAGTCATCATTTTTTTCTTTATGACATCTTCAGGTTTCATGTGCAAACATTAACTTTCCATGATGCCCAGTATGACTTAACATGGCCAAACTGAACTCATCTTCTCTTTGAATCTGGTTCTTCCTTTTGCCTTCCCTATTTTCAAGAATTACCGTTTACCCACTTACGTAAACTAGATAGCACAACATCTACATTCAACCTTACAGACATAACCAAAATGTATCCCTCTCCATCCATTCCAAAAGCCCATGCCTTGGATCAGATTCTCACCTTCCACTGACTGATCATCACATTACCCTGCATTAGTTCTTCTTAGTTTGAGCTCAGCCCTGCCCAGTTCAAACTTCATTTAGTTGCTTGAATGAACCTTGTTGATATAAAAATTTAGTTGGACTGTACCATTTTATTTCCCCTTCCTCCAGTGATCTAATTAAGATTAAAATAAAAAAGTAACAAAAAAAGGGAGGGGAGTGATAAATAAAAAATGAGATATGAGACATGTAAGCAAATTGAAGGAAGTTGGAAAGCAGCTGGATGATGGGTCCCCAATCAAGCAGTCCAGTTATGACTGAGGGGAGTGGATTCAGCTGGTAAGGGTGCTCATCAACTAGGCAGAACCATGGAGGGGTCAGAGTTCAGATTTATCAGAGGGCAAAGAGAGGACTGCTGGAGAGTTAACACCTTTGCTTCTTCCTCCCCTCCTATATGCAGCACGTAATACCCTAATACCCAGGAGAAAATGTCTCTACACTCCAGACCTTCTCCACTGAGAGATGAATGAAAAAAATATGTATGTGTATGTATATAAACTATGAAGAATAGAAATGATTTATATGAGAGTATCTATAAATATATAAAACTTGAGTATATATAATTTATATATAATTATGATTTACTACATATATATATATAATTTAAC
Organism: Globicephala melas; assembly: GCF_963455315.2. Classification (NCBI taxonomy): domain Eukaryota; kingdom Metazoa; phylum Chordata; class Mammalia; order Artiodactyla; family Delphinidae; genus Globicephala; species Globicephala melas. The sequence continues at coordinate 139,428,319 of NC_083314.1, read as the reverse complement.
TCTCTGGTTAAATTTCTTCATCTGAGAAATAAGGTCACCTCCAGTTCTGACAGTCTATGATTTTCTCTCCTACATGCAAATTTGTATCTGTTCTCTGATCATTAAAGCAACCTGCTGAGTAGATATTTAAAAAAAGGGGGGGAATGGATTGCCCCCTTGGATTTGGGCTTCATTACTAGTAGCATCCTGAAGGAATTTACAATTAAGCATTTGAACCCTCAAAACTAAGGGCTTGGTAAGACATGGGAGAAAACATATACTTAGAATAGACTTGAGTTATTAATAATACCATTAATAATACCATTTTAAATTAATAATAACATTAAATTAACCACTATTAAATGCTTGTAATATAACAGGTGTTTGGCTAAATACTTACAGATATGATCACACTGGGTATTCAAACAACTTATCAAAGTGGACATTATTGTTTCCATTACACAGAAGGAGAAACTAAGGCTTAGCGAAGGTGAGCAGCTTCACAACCTCACAGAACGAAGCAAATTGCAAAGGCAAGTTTCTATGTCAAGTCTCCAGACTCTAAAACTTGTGCTCTTAATGTTACCCTACATTCTACCACCTAGTGATTAAGCTCTTCTATTAGCTTCTAGTCAATTCCCCTGTGTCTCAGTTTCCTTACCTGTCAAATGGGAGAAATTCCTGACTTGTATTGCCCTTATAAGATACTGAACTTAATGCTGCCTTGATAAAACCATGCGCCATAAAAATGTAAGTTGTAAATATAAATTGTAATTTGAATGCCTTTGAGTATACAGTTCAGCAGAGCCCAACTCCTTGTGACTTTACACCAAGCCTATTTATACCTCTTGTTCTCTGCTTAGAGGAGACTGTAGGCATTTATGCAGTCCCTGGACTAGAGGCTGGAAGCTTACAAAATAATAAATACACTTTAAAGAGCAAAGGTAACAGTTCATTAGAAACTGTTCCTTCACATGTTTCCCTTTTCTTGCCATTGGCCTACAGAAGTGGATGCTGGTTTCATCCTCTGGAAATTCAGGACAGTCACCGGGTTTTTTGTGAATACTAAATATACAAAATTCTAAGGCAGAAGAAACGTAAAGTACTATTTTAACAAACAATATATTTTGCAAAAGTTTGTGCACTATGTCAAAAAATAAACTTAGAAAAACAGGCCCCGCCATTTTGTGACACTCCAGATGTTAGAACATCTCGTCTAGTCATTTTTGCGTGTATCTCAAACTTAAGATCAGTTTGTTTGAAACACAAGTCTTGCTGTATTTTAAAAATAACATAGTCTGGACAAATAGAATTCTTCTGGACAGGAGCAAAGTTAGTGCTATTTGCAAATGGCCATGGAAATGAGGTACCCACTGGGTACACAAGAAGTGCTGGGCACTGGACACAGAATCCTCCTCTGATATGCTCCCCTAGAAGGGGCTCCCTGTGTGTCCTCAGCTCCTGATTCTCAGAGCCCTTTATTCACTCATGGCACTTTGTCACCATTGATCTGTTCTCCCTCCTGGACTGAGCACTCTTGAGCTTAGAAGCTTGCCAGTTATCTTTCATTCCGAGCACACAGTAGGCTTGAAAGACATTCCTGTTAAATTCATCTTGTTTAAAGCCACAGAATTTGCGGTACTTTGTTACAGTGGCCCTAGGAAACTAAAACAATATTCCCCTACCCTCCATTAGACTGTAACTTCTATGAAGACAGGCATTAGTACCTAGCAGGGTACTTATATGATAGGAGGCATTCGAAACCCTTTGTTGAATCAATGAATAAAAACGTGAACGATCTGGGAGGGATAAATTAGGATTTGGGATTAAAATATATATACTACTATATATAAAATAGATAATCAACAAGGACCTACTATATAGCCCAGGGAACTCTACTCAATATTCTGTAATAACCTATCTGGGAAAAGAATCTGAAAAAGAATGGATATAGGTATAGGTATAACTGAATTATTTTGCTGTACACCTAAAACTAACACAACATTGTAAATCAACTATACTTTAATATAAAATAAAAATTAAATTAAAAAAAGAAAAAAGATACAACAACAACAAAAAGCCCCACGAACAATCTGTTAGTCTGTGTCTTCCATATCAGAGTGGCTTGAGGGCGAGGATCCTACCTTATTGCATCCGCACACCCATCCCCATTCCTGCCTGTCGCACAGCAGTCAGCTCCACAAACTGAAGGAAGTAACAGTGCATTTGTCAAGACAGATGATCTGGAAAGAGTTGACACAGTCATGGTTAAACATGTTTGCGATGCACACAGTCTTTTAAATGAGAAGTGGACTGCGTGTAGCTGAGGACAGCAGGAGGTAGGTTGTTTTTTTTTTCCATAACTGACTCAAAGCTCCCAGAATGCAGCTAAGAGGAAAGAAGTCCAGTTGTGACTGAAAAGAAGCTCAAAGACACGCACGTGTTTTATTCTCATTCCGTATCAGAACGGCATCTCTGATGAAAAGATGCAGTGCCTCCTGATGCTCTGAAAACCCCTACCCACGAGGCACTGGGAGCCTGGAGACTGTGGGAGGCCTCGAGCCCCCTCAGCAGCTGTCCTAGGACCCCCGGCTCTGCCGGATATGCCAGCCTCACGTGCAGAAGCCGCTTCCCATAATGCAGTTTGGCTTCTGCACTCCATGGATCAGCCAGGGCCGATTAAGTAACCAATTTATGTTCTCAGAGCTGTTTAAATGCATGCTGTGTCTGCATGATAGACGGCTCCGGCCTCCTCTGAACCATCCTTCCTTCCCCAGGACTTTTTTTTCTCCCTCAAAAATAAATATTAAAAGGAGTCCAAAAGAATACTGCAAGGGAAACAGGAAATTCATATTTTTTTCTCAGCTAATTCCAATGAAGTCTTCTAACCCAGATGGCATGAATAATTCTACCTATGTGAGGGCTGACAGAGATATGGGTCATAGGCCCCCTGGAAGGCAGGGTGGCACCGCAGAACACACATGGGCCTTGGAGCCAGGGAGGCCTGGGTCCAAATTCCAGATGGGCAGCTCTTAGAGCTCTGGTCTTGGGCAAGTCACCCCACCTCCCTATTCTTTGATCTTAAAGAATGGGGATATAACATTTTACTTTCAGGTTGATGCAAAGTTTAGAAGTACATATACAAATACCAGCACGTGAGTAGCTCTAATTTGGAATCACAAGCTCAGATTTCCACGGGGGCCTGGCAGGTAGCACTGGCCAGGTGGGACCTATAATGAACTGGCAAGCGCTCCCCCATCTAACGGGGCAGCTGCTACAGAGCTACATCCAGCTGGGGGTGAGCATGTGGAAATAAGAGCCCCATGCCAGAGCTTCCCACTTTTCAAGAGAAGCAAGAATTACAATTTTTTCAAAATGTGAAATCTCTTAAGCTTTAGATGTGGACAGCAAATTAAAAAAAAAAAGTCCTGATGAGATCAAAGATATCATCTATAAACAGAATCTGGTTTGAGGTCCATTACTTAACGGTTTGTGCTCTAAATAAATGGTCATGATTATTGTAACTTCGGGGAAACTTTTAGAAACAGGAAATATCATACTGTCTTAAAGAAATGCTTTCAGGTTGAAGCATCATTTAATAATACTGGTCTATGATGAAGTTTCTGCTGCCTTGTGGTGAAACAACAACAAAAAAATGAGTTTACCCCACCTCCTTACCAAAGGCTAAGTTTACTCCATTTAAAATATTTTTAAAGATCTTGTGTGTGTGTGTGTGTGTGTGTGTGTGTGTGTGTGATAAAGTCTTCATTGTTTACGACATGATGATGACGGTGGGTAATAAGTTGTTTTTCACGTCCTCACTAGGAAAAATTATACATTGACAACACTGTTTTGGACTCCCTCCCTGTTTAAATTTAGTTTTACTGTTCTTTTTTCAAACACGCTAGGGCTAGCAACCACTGGTTTGGGGCATTTCTACTAATGTGAATTTTGTTACATGAGTTGTGTCCATACCAGGTAGTAAAGGCTGTTCACTGCTCCTCATTACTTAATTCCCCTCCCTCCTCAGTGAGTGAATATGCCACTGGGCACATGAGCACTGAGAATGAAGATGCATCTTACAGCCTTTTTGCAGCAATGTGGCCACGTGGCTAACTTCTGGCCAAGAGTAAACAGAAGTATGTTGAAACAATTTCTTGAAACTTTCCGTGAAAAGGAAGTGGCACGCACCCTTTGCCTTTTCTTCCCTTCTTTCTCGTCCTGCTACTTGGAATGTAGGTGGAGTGACTGGAGAGCCATCTTAGGTAGCAGGGCTTCTAGGAAGCTGGGAAGAACCTGGATCCCTGAGGACTTCCCCGGGTAAAACTGCCAGATTGGCCCCGTGGACTGTTGCCCTCAGACTCTCCTGTGAGAGAGAAATAGTCTTCTATCTTCCACCTTATTTAAACCATTATTATTGTGTGTCTTTGTTACTTGCAGCTGTACCTAATCCTTACTGATGCATGGGGGAAAAGTTTCTAACTGGGTGCCAGTAATTTGTACCAAATACTTGTTTTTGATTAATTTCTCATGTTAATCAATAAAAGAGTGAAAACTGAGTCAAAGAAAAATTGTTCTTTGAGGACATTCTTGGGTCTAAAGATAATCTTCAAGCAATTCTTAGTGATACTGCAAACACTTTGCAAACTTTAGCAACTGAAAAGCATCTGAGGGGTCTACAATGGGATCACAGCTTGGGGTCATTTGCAACTCTGCTATTATCCTGTAGAGGCATCCCAAATGCTTTGCCTAAAAGTACACACAGATGGAACTATTCTGAGCCTGTAAGAACTTACCGGTCATCTCTAGCAACCCAAATAACTTGAGATGACATATCATGTTCCTACAGGCAATTCACAGTGAAATATCATCACTGCTGACTTTGGAGGGCATCTGTAAGTGCTGAAATGGTACCGTAAATACTCACAGGTGATCTGTAATGTTACTTATTTTTACTCTCTACAAGTAACAATGAGAAATGAGTATGAGTTTCCTAAGGGAAGGCACTGTGGCTTTTCTTTCTTGACCCCTAGTCCTCGCTCAGTGATTTGTACCACTTTCTCACTGGCTCACTCACCATCCCCTGGGTACCTGGACACTTTCTCTGATCCTCAATTATGTCAAGCTCATTCCTGCCTCTGGGTTATTACATTTGGTGTTTCTTCTGCCTGGAAGGCTCCTTCTCACACCTTCCTCAGGATGATTGTTTCCTACAGTTCAGATATCAACTCAGATGTTCCCGCCACAGAGAAGCCTTTCCTTGACCTATGAATTTTGAGTTTTTGCCCCAATCACTCTCAAGGGCACTTAATGCCACCTGAAATTATTTATTAGCTCTCTGTATACTGACAGCCTTTACTCTGCTTAGAATAAGAGCAGGGACCTTGTCAGTTTTGTTCACCTGGTTTCTCCACAACATGGTCTGGGATATAGTAAACACACAATAGATAGTCGAATGAGTGACTATTGAACATGGTGCAACTACCATAGGCAATCTGTGAGATTCTACAAGAAATCTATCATGTTTTATAAATACTTACAGGAGATCCATAACGGCAGTGTAGGCATTATAGATAATCTATGGGCTCCGGTAGGTCACCTGCAATCTGTGATGGACCTCCTATTCCAAATGTTATGAAATGGGGCTACAGTTTATTGAGAATTGCTTGGTAGAGAAGAAAGGAAAGGTATTTTGCAGCTGCCACAGACGTAGGAGTAAAGGCATGGCAGCAAGAGAAGGGTCTGAAGTCCTGGGACCCAGGCATAGGCACGGCTGGAATATCAGCCATGCTCTGAGCACGGCAGATGACTAGAGTTGGTATAGGGTCAGACCATGGAAGACTCTGATAGGATGGAAAGGGGTTTTGACTTCAGTTCTTCTCCCTGAGCATCAGATTCCTCACCTGTACAATGAGCTGGCTGGGCTATGTTAAGGATGCTTACTAGCCAGGGGACCATATTCTCTCATTCTGTGCCGGTAGCGGATGTTCTTGGTGCCCTGCCCAGACCCCTTTACTGGGCTGCTGCAGCCACCTCCCAGCTGCTGTGAGTGTTGGTTGGCTGACTCACAGCTGCTCCCTTCTCCCAAGAATAGCCGTCTGCTGTGGAGAGCCACCAGGCTGGGAATTTGAGCGCCATCACCACCTCCACTGGCCGCAGCCAATGCCTAACCACCAGTGTACAAAAGGTCAGTCCCCTGGCCTCGATTTATGCTCCAGTGGGCAGGCTAGTCCTCAGCTGAGCTCACATCCTTGCTTAGCTGTCTCCCCCTGCTCCAGTCTGCTTTCCCCTCGTCTTCTGAGAACCTTCCCTCAGTAGATCACTTCTCCAAGAATCCTTGTCTCAAGCTTGACTTCTAAGGAACCCAGACTAAGACCAGTCCCTAGACACACACCACTAAATGGATCACAACCTCCTTACCCTTTAACTCAGACTCAGTCTTGAAAGCGTCACCACGGCAGTTCAAGTAACCCTTCCAATCCATGACTATTGGTATTGGAGAGAAAACCTGTTTGCCAACCCTGAGCTAGAACGTTGCTAAGGTCCCTTCCTTTGGTGACATTTTATTAAAAATGACACTTTTTAGGAGACTTGAACTTGTGCTGTGACTTGAGGCGGGGAAGCAGAAAGTCAGAGGTACTCATGTTGGAGAAATTTCCAAGTCTGGTTTTCCCAAGACTCACTTTCTGTGCTCCGCCCATGAAGGTCCCCTGCCATGAAAAAGACCAGATACCAGATACCATTCTCCGAGCACAAAATTGGGCACCCAGGATATGCTCTCTAAACATCTGGGGATTTCCACATTAACCCAACTTCCCATTTTACTTCAAAAAGCACTTCCTGCTGATTAGATCCAAGGGGTCTAATGGTGTGGACAGCACAGATGCTGAGAGGACCAACTGAAGGATTTCTCCATGGAAACAGAGGGCTCCAGGGAAGAGATCTGCATCCTCAGGAAAAGGAAAGAAAACTCCCACACACCCTGCAAAACTCACTGAAATGGGAAAGAATACCACGCGAAAGGAGTAGCAGACTGGTTGGGAAGGCTTCCCGCAGGGTTGCTTGGGAAATGTTTCAGTAAAGCAGGGGGAGGGAGGGAGCCCCTGCGGGTTCTGGTACTTTGCTTTCTCCCATGAAAGGAGCTGGTGTCTAAAGCAATGCAGCTGTCACTGGGGAAGCCTGGATGGTGTTGGGTTCTGAGGTGGGACCGAGTGATGGCAGAGACATGGTAGCAGAAGAGAGCCTAGGGCAGCCTTTCTTATAGTGTATCTTCTGGAATTAATGTTTGGTGGAATATTAACAGCTATTACATGAATAATGGCATGGTTATTTCTAATTGTGGGATCGATATATACGTGTGTGTGTGTGTGTGTGTGTGTGTGTGTGTGTTTTAAACTCAAGAGGCAGCTGAGCAGAGTTTAGATGCTGGAGGCACACGGCAGTCCAGTCCTGGCTCTACAGTAACTGTGTGTCCTTGAGCAAAAGACTTAACTGCTCTGTGCCATGGTTCCATCATCTTTTAAAATGAGGGTAACAATAATACCTCCCCATAGAGAGTTGTTATGAGAACTAAATGATTTAGCCTTTGTAAAAACACATAGGGTGTGCTACGTGTTTGCTACGTAAACAGCGTGTTCATCTTCTCAAGTGTAATTGAGGGAAAAAAATGGGTTAAACTGATTTATTTAATGCAGGACTCCTCAGAACCTAAAGTGTTAATATCTCTTAGGACAAGGATATGATGTATAGCAGTTCCAGAGACCTTGTTTTCAAGGAACAGGAGAAGCATCTATGTAACAGTTAGCAAGACACTTGTTGAAAGGGATAGTGCTATGAAGTGAGAAATAAAGGGAGTGAACTCACTTTTACTGAGTACCTGGTATGTGCAGTGCTGTGCTGGGAGCAACCTTTACCTTATTCTCTTTCATCTAACTACAACCTTGTGAGGCTGCTCCCCCCTGCCCATTTTATAAAGAATCAGAGCTTCAGAGAGATGGGGTAACCTGGCCAAAATCTCTCATGATGCATCCTGATTTTATCAGACTGCCAAGCTTCCTCCTTGCAAAATGGAGGTAAGGGAGCAGCTCAAGGAGAGAGGGGACCCGAGCTGGGTCCAGAGCAGCGTGGGATTCTGACTGAGGCTTGAGAATTAGTAAACTCCACCTGAGACAGAACAAGAGAGTAAGTCCGTCAGACATCATCACAGCAAGAAAGGACCAAGTTGGTGACGAGGACGATGACTGGGAAGTTTGACAGATCCCAGAATCCTTGTGTTCCCTTCACTTGTGACTTTGTTGCTGTCTGCCTCTAAGAGGGACCAGTGGTCATTCACTTAAAAGTAGATTTGTGGACCTGTCTTCAAGGTTATCAATAAAGGGGATGCTGGGGAATCTGTTTCTCCGTCCTGTAACAGGTGAGAGAGCGAGCCAGGGTGAGGCCTTACAGAAGATGTGTGCTTGGTCTGGAAAGGGGGCTTTTCACACAAGGCCCTTCAGTTCTCCAACAGATGGTGAGTTTCATATCCCAATCCACCTTCTTATATACCTAGACATGTGGTGGCGAGGGACGGATCTCTTCACTCAACCAACATTTATAAATCGAACAAGAAACACCTGGAAGTCTTGTTTCCTACCTCCAGGCTTGTTTCCAGGACTCTAAAGAATATGCTAGTTTTGTACGAGGTCAATGCTCCAAAAATGCTTATTCAGCAAATGACTGATTTAGTGAACCCGGCTTTTCAAATACGCAGAGAAGAAGAGTATGTCCCATAAGCGGAGAGGCACCCAAATACATATGTTAACAGAACAAGGAAGTGAGAGCGAGGGGAAGGGGGTGGATTAAAAGGGATTTGAGCCAAAATTGAACACAAGAAATGACACCATAAAACTCCTAGAAGAGATCATAGGCAAAACATTCTCTGACGTAAATCGTACTAATGTTTTCTTAGGTCAGTCTCCCAAGGTGATAGAAATAAAAACAAAAATAAACAAATGGGACCTAATCAAACTTATAAGCTTTTGCACAGCAAAGGAAACCATAAAACGATAAGACAACCTATGGAATGGGAGAAAATATCTGCTCATGAAGCGACCGACAAAGGCTTAATTTCCAAAATATACAAACAGCTTAAACAACTCAACAACAACAATAAAAAAAACCCCAAACAACCCAATCTAAAAATGGGCAGAATACTTAAATAGACATTTCACCAAAGAAGACATACAGATGGCCAACAGGCACATGAAAAAAATGTTCAATACTGCTAATTATTAGAGAAATGCAAATTAAAACTACCATGAGGTACCACTTCACACCCGTCAGAATGACCAGAACGCTGGAGAGGGTGTGGAGAAAAGGGAACCCTCCTACCCTGTTGGTGGGAATGTAAGTTGGTGCAGCCACTATGGAAAACACTATGGAGGTTCCGCTAAAAACTAAAAATAGAACTACCATATGATCCAGCAAACCCATTCCTCGGCATATATCTAGACAAAAATCTAATTCAAAAAGATACATGCAGCCCTATGCTCACAGCAGCATTATTCACAATAGCCAAGACATGGAAACAACCTAAATGTCCATCGACGGATGGATAGAGAAGATGTGGTACACATATATAATGGAATACTACTCAGCCTTAAAAAAGAATGAAATAATGTCATTTGCAGCAACATGAACGGAACTAGAGATTATCATACTAAGTGAAGTAAGTCAGAAAAAGACAAATACCATATGATATCACTTATATGTAGAATCTGAAATATGACACAAATGAACTTATCTACAAAACAGAAACAGACTCAGACACAGGGAACAGACTTGTGCTTACCAAGGGAGGAGGGGGTTAGGGGAGGGTAGACTGGGAGTTTGGGGTTAGTAGATGTAAACTATTACATATAGAATGGATAAACAACAAGGTCCTACTGTATAGCACAGGGAACTATATTCAATGTCCTGAGATAAACAATAATGGAAAAGAATATAAAAAAGAATATATATATGTATATATGTATATATATATATGTATAACTGGATCACTTTGCTGTACAGCAGAAATTAACACAACATTGTAAATCAACTAAACTTCAATAAAAAATGCACAGGATTATGATGGAAACAATACGGGAATATGTTCAGGGAGATGTTTTTAAAATAAATCTGTAACATAGAATGCGCTTTGTTAAATAATAAAATTTAGAGTATGAACTAAAAAAAAGAGGAGGGAGGGGCTCTGAGCCGAGATGAACTCTGACACAAGTTGTGAAGCGGGTGAGGTTTATTAGCACTTACCCCCCTCTCCCTCCCCCCCTCTCCCCACTAGGCTACTCCCCATCTTCACTTTTGGAACCTCCCTTCCTTCCTCCTGGAGTATCTTATGGAGAGATCGAGAAGAGGCTTGGGGGTCAGGAAGGTCTGGAACAAGATCCAAGTTCTGCCACAAGCAGCGTGGTCTTGTGACATCCTCTGACCTGAGGCTGGTGTCCTCATCTGTAAAACAGAGCTAAGGAGACAGTCTTCCTAGGTTTGTCCTGGGGATGAAATGCTGGACCTTGCACCTGAGGACACCCAGCAGATGTGCTCTCCACCCTCCTGCCTCCCCCTCCCCGCTGAAGCAGCAGGGGCGGGTGAAGGGACACCATCTGAGGGGCCAGAAGCGGGAGGACGGTGCAGCGGCTGCCAGGCCGCAGGCTCCAGGTCTAGAAATGGGGAGGGGTGGCCCAGCAGATACAACAGCTGCTCCAAGCCATCGGCAATGATGGAAGGCAGGGCTTTTGTCTGCATTGCCTCCCGCTGCAGACTGTCACTTCCTCGCTGACAAGACAATGCGCAGACTGTCCTAGTTTCTCATACCCACCTTCTGTCTGGGGTTCAAAGGCTTGGGTGTGTGTGTGTGAGAGAGAGAGAGAGAATGAGCTTGTGTGTGTGTAAGAGAGAAAGAGTGAGCTTATGTGTGTGTGTATGTGAGAGATTGTGTGTGTGTGTGTGTGTGTGTGTGTGTATTAAGGGGGGTGGGGATTACCTGAAAAACATCAAAAGTCTTTCTTTGCCTCAAAGAAAGGCAAATCTTATTGCTCTCGAGAGGGAATGACAAGCTGGTAGTCTCGTCACAGAAGAGCACTCCCTACACTCACCATGACTTTTAAAATTTCAGAACAAGGGTTGGGCTCATCCAGGGGTTCCAATTCCTGCTGAGGGCCGGCAGGGGGGATTGAGATGCTCCCTAAGCAGGTTTTGTCTGAGGACGCCCAGATAGGCAATTCCATACCCCCTCCTCGTGTGTGATCTATCACTGCCTGCTCCCCTGTACCTGCAGGCAGCCCGGCACTGTGGGTGCTCATTAAATGCTTATTACATGCAGAAGTGTCTTTGGTGTTAAGTGAGAGGCTCAGTGCTGACAGTGACCGGGATGGACTTGCCTCGAAAGGTGAGCACAAGCCATTTCCGGAGTGGAGGTGCTTCTCTCGTTTGCGTGGGTTCATTACCAAGTCCGTCACCTGACACACAGCAGGCCCTCAAGCATTTCTTTACTGAGATGTTTGTTGAACCAACCAGTGGCTTGACCAGATTCAATCGTCTGCATACTTTTCTTGAGCTTTTTGTGTATAGAGACACAGACATGGAAGCAAACTTTAGCTGATGTCCACCAGCAGGCCCTGGCAGTGGGGTCCAAATGCAAATGCCTTTAGCAGTCCTGGAAGTAACCCAGATGTGTGAGGCAAATGCACAAGATAAGAAACAGGAGATTGGGAAGGCAGGCGTTCATGCTCAAGTATCGCTCACAAAGGTGAGTGTGCATTTTTGCCATCAATTTCTGAAATAATTCTCCTGTATCTTTAATGATACATTTTGAGATTGTTAAATTTTTCTATTGATTAGGAAAAGGCAGCTGGCATGGAAGCACTGAGAGGTATGGGGGACTCCTTACCTCTGATGTGGAAATTAAGAAGGTAACTGCAAGGCATATTTTCCTCAGTAAACCCTGCCACGGCAGAGCTTGGCCACGCCCACCCCAAATGGAATCCTTAGGGTCTAGGCCAAAGCAGGAGAGTTGGGCAGAGATATGGGTTTGAATCCAGGCTGCCCTATTAGCTGTGCGTCTGTGGATGAGACACGAAACTTGGATGAGCTTGTGTTTCTTCGTGTCTCAAATGCGGAAATAATAACTTCATGATAACACGTAGAGTATTTTCTGTCCTAAGTATTTATCACATGTTATTTAATTTATTCCTTACAATGACGAATCTCGTAGCTACTATTCTTCTCTGTTTTATGGACCAGGGAATAAGACTTAGAAAGACTACGTAACTTGGCCAATATCACACAGCTAATAAAGTCTGGTAAATTCTGGACTTGAACGAGGGCTACCTGATTTCAAAGCCAACGTTCTTAAGCGCTTTGCTGCTCCGTCACTGCCCTTGTGTAATTTTATGAGGACCAGATGACATTTTCTCTATGGAGTGCATAACAAAATGCCTACCGAGAATACAGACAGTGCTACTCAGTGTACTTCTAATCCGACCCTCTTTGGGCTGTTTTTTAGAAGTTTCCACAAGGTGTGAAAACACAGAATGACCCTCACCTTCAGTATCTTACAGTCCAGAAAAGCAGCATACGGCAGCTGAGCTAATGGCTGCCATCATTCTGGGGAGCCTCACTATGGGACCCACCGGTTTCAGGCCATGGGGATGACCCAAAGTTGTCCCAAGGCCACCCAGGGGTTGTGCTGCCACGACTTTGAAATTAACCCTTGTCTCCATGTCTGAATAAGCGAGGTTTTTCAATAACAAGGCAGGGGGATTTATGTAGGGGCCATTTGTCTTCATAATAAATTTATGAAACGATCATTGCTGCTTTTTCTCCCTTCGTATTTGTCATTGGCGGCGTGGTAATTGGTGTTTGAAGCCTGTGCTGGCACGTCATCAAACGAGCCTGCTATTCTGATCAAGCGAGGCTGGCTTGGCAGTGGGAAGCTGGAAGAGCTGACGGGAAGCAGGGAGGCACGGGCCGCAGGCAGTGAGATCTTCCCACGGAAGAAGTGGCCCAAGGCTTTGGGGTCTCAGATTAAGTCATACACCCCCCGCCTCTTCTACAGCACCAGGGCACGAAGGGCTCTATCGAACGTGTTCATCTCCTTAAACAAGCACAGGTTAAATCCGCACACCAGGATGGTGGGCTAGCACCTCATTACAGCACGTTAATTATCATCACCTCCAATGGCAATTAATAACAATTAAGGGTCTTGTAATAACATAAGCACTGTGTGTAGCTACTTTAGAAGCTGCAGGAAAGTAGAATGGATGGTTCTGGAATACCCAATTTGGGAGGATCAATGGCATTCCCTTAAAATAAGAGTGTGGAAGACGTTGCCAGGCTCTGTACACTGAACAGCAGATGCTACAGGCCACCCTCCGCCTTGTCCCTTGAGGAGGGGGTAAGGAGAGACACAGGGGACTAAGCGAGGCCCACAGACAGGCTTACTTGGCCAGGGAGGTGTTTTTAAAAAGTCAGAATTAGAATGCCCTGAGGCTGGACCTGCATTCTCTAGCATGTTCCCGAGACTTGTCTTGTTAGACCTGCCTGTGCCCTGAAGTCAAATCAATCTCTGCTCTAGGGTGAAAAGGAGTCCAGGAGAGGTCTGAGGCAGCAAGCCTCATTCCAGGTCTGTTGTGAGGAGTAAATGAAAGAATTCCTGTCATGCACTCAAAACACTGTCTGGCACATAGCAAGCACTCAGAGTTCAGCTTTTTTTTTTTTTTTTTTTTTTTTTTTTGCGGTACGCGGGCCTCTCACTGCTGTGGCCTCTCCCGTTGCGGAGCACAGGCTCCGGCCGCGCAGGCTCACCGGCCATGGCTCACAGGCCCAGCCGCTCCGCGGCATGCGGGATCTTCCCGGACCGGGGCACGAACCCGCATCCCCTGCATCGGCAGGCAGACTCTCAACCACTGTGCCACCAGGGAAGCCCAGAGTTCAGCTTTTTTAAACAATGACAGGAAAACCATGGTTCTCTTCCCCAGTGAGGCAGGCTCTTGAAGACTTTGAGCTTTCATACCTCATTATGGAGTCTGGATAAGAGAGGCAATTTGTAGACCCCAGGCAAGCTGTGTGACCTCTCAGGAGCTCCTCAGCGGTCAAAGGGGATAAATATCCAAATAGTCCTACCGCACACGTGTGTCATCGAACTAAATGAGAGGATACATCAAATAAATGGCAGTGACTTTCTTTCTCCTCCTGTCTTTTCGGTGTTTAAGGCTAGAAGTCAATGGGTCAATCGGTCTCCACCTAGGTTAACAGTAATATAGGTTGTCTTTGTCAAATCAGGAAGAGCGTTTTGGTGCACGGGCTTTTGGTGTCAGATGATCCTAGGATGAAACTCAGCTTGGCCACTTACCAGCTAGTTGACTTTTCCTAGTGACCCGAATTCTCGTTTTCTAGTTGCCATATAGATGGAATGGAAACCTTGAAAGGAACAAGATAGGGTTGGGGACACTCGGTGAGGCAGGTGTGCCAAGCTCTTAAGCAGTGCTCCATACTTAGCAGTGGTTAAGATGGCTGTACCTAACGCAACGCGAGAACTCGCCTTTTCATTCAAGGGCATCCTTAACTGTCTATGAATCGTTGCTTCCCATTGGTGAATTGAGTTTGATATGTTCATTTTTACTCACTCTTTTTCAACCAAAACTTTAAAAAATGACATTGTATACTTTAAAAAGTTGTAATTTTATGAAATCAAGGTGCATTCTAAAAAACTGCATTAACAAAAACATATACCGTTCCAACCAAAAAATCCTCTTAAACTTGGAGCTAAGTTAGTAAAGAAAACAGCCTTCTAAAACTTACTTGGGAGTTTTCGTACAGATCCTGGCAGAAACTATGCTCTGGAATAAAATATTTTTGCTAGAGCAGCAAATGCTTTCTTTCTTTAATGCATTGCCAGTTTTCTAAGGTTAAATACATTGTCTACAGCATTTTCATTTGTTAGATTTTTCTCTTTATCTTGGGAAATTGCAGAGATGATGTAAATCTAAATATAGTTTAATGCAAATGTATTCAAATAATTATAGGATGAAAAATGGCCGACAAGTCAGAGCCCCCTGAATGTGTTAAAGACAGGTGATGGCAAGGCGGGTGCTTTTGCCTTGACAAGGTGGGTGTGCTGTGTTCAACGGCAGTGCAGACAGAGGATCCAGGGCATATGTTAGACAGATATCGTCGGCTGACAAGCAGCAACCTTTCCCTACCACCCCTTTCTCCCTCCTTCCCTCCCTCTCTTGCTTAACCCTCTTTCCCACAACATATTCATTTTCCTCTCTTCTTCCCTCTCTCTCTTTTCCGTCTACCTCTTTCCTTCTCTCTTTTTATTTCTCAATTTCTTTTCCCTCCCCATGTCTTTCTATGCCTGGGTCTGTGTGTCTTTCCTCTCTGTATCTCTCTGGCTCCATTCTGCGCCTGTGTTTTTTTTTTCTTCTCTCTTCTTCTGTTTTCCTCACGCCCCTCCATCCATCTCCTTTGCTCTATCTCAGCCACTTGGTCCACAGTGACAGGCCAGCCACCGGGCTCAGCACAAGGAGTGGACAAAAGGGAGGCCATGGCTCCACCTCCGCCCTTATGGGACTCAAGGTCTCATGGGAGGGGCAACTAGAGAAACAACCACCCTGCTGAGAAAGGGGAAATGTTACGCTGGACTCAGCCAGCACGCTGGGAGACTCACCTAGTCTCACCAGTCTTGGAAACTGGAGGGAAGTTAAATAGAAGGTGAATATTTAAGGTACGTCTTGCAGGGTGAAAAGTTGTCCAGATAGAGTAATCGGCAGGAACTGACCTGAACACACAAGCAATCGTAGAGTTTAAGGAGTGGAGGGAAGATTAGGTCAGGTGCTACTAGATCAGAGGAGAGAGAAGGACGGCGTGGAGATGAAGACAGAATAGAGCGGGGATGTGTTAGAAGGAGAGACCTTATAATAGTACATCAGTCCTGGCTGTGTACAAAAGTCCTATCTTTTGGATTTCACAGGCCAGTTTAAAAAAAAAAAAAAAAGCTTGGTCAGGCTCTTTATCTTGTGAAATAGGGACATTTACAAAAAATACCTACTATGAGCATCATAATTTTATGATGCTAATGACATTTAAACACGACACTAGTAGAATAAATAATCAGAATAAAGGATATTGGTTTAAAATGGATCATTTAGATTTACATAAAGTTCACTCTAATGTCCTTTTTTTCTCGAGGGAAGATTTTATTAGCTGCCAGGATCACTACTCTTCCACGGATCTGTGCTTGGGAAGCAGTACTGTGTGCAGAGTCAAGGAGGCTGTACTTACATTTGGGAAGCAGACAGGAGCTGGCAAATGTTTCTAAGGAGACGAGGCAGCTCCCTTCTGCCTGTTGTGTTTTGTGGGTCACAAACCACGGTGGGTTAAATTTTCATATGTATCATTGGAGGATGACCATACTCACCACAGTGGATGGTGGTGGTAATTAAAGTTACCAGGGAATGAGAAGCAATTTAGAGATATATGGAGAGCCAACTGAAGGGATCATT